>NC_136057.1:365399823-365999823 GCF_964261635.1 Lissotriton helveticus | reverse complement strand
AGTTTGTATAGGGGAAAGAGCAATAGTGAAGGCGAGGGCTTCCACAAAATTATAATCGATAGGTTCAGTTTTGATGGCTAGCTTAGCTCGATGTATAATAGCTAGACCCCCCCCTCTTTTTCCGGAGGATCTATCTACTCTTATTACATGGTAGCCATCTGGCGTGGCGACATTAAAATCCGGTCCGGATGCGAGATCTGCCCAGGTCTCGGTTATAAACAAAACGTCAATGTTTTGACTAATTATTAATTCTGCAACCTCATTTCTATGTTTTATAAGCGAGCGTGCATTTATGAGTGCGCAGTTTATGAATTTTTCGTTATTGTTTCCAACAGATAAAGAGGAAGGGTGTTGAGAATGAGATGATACAATCGTATATGCACAGTTTGAGCAGACATTATGAGGTAGATTATACAGTGAGCACAAATCGAAATGAGTACAGGTCCTGTCGTATAAGATGTTTCCTATGCTCAAAAGCTGTGTTCTAGGATAAGTGATTACCTTCGGCGTTTGATGGGTTCTATAATGGCCAGGGGGTCTGGCGCACAGCGCAGTCCCAGCGCGGACTGGCGCAGACTGGCACCCCTTTGGCGCGGCTTCGGCGCGCTGACGGCGCGCCCGCTGCGCGCCCGAACAGCCATCACTATTTATGCACAATGCCCCTCCCCACGCTAGAGCGCTGACTCTGTTAGCGGCGGGATCCGGCCCTCAGCCAATATGGCGCCCTACCCTGCCCTCCACATCAAACGGCACGAGAGCCGCGGTGGAACGGGGCTGGTAGGAGAATGCACACAAAGTAAATAGCCACAGGTACAGTAATGTTTTAAAATTTCATTACAATTAAAATTTGTAATTTTAAAATTATTTTCAGCGTGTTAGTCCAACTGGGGTCAGTGCAGGCAGAGGAGGGTCCCCTCGCAATCTGCCAGACTCCGAAGCAACACCCAAGGAGCTGCCACCACCTCGAGAAATCGCCCGGGCTCCCAGAGATACAATCTATTTATGCACAATGCCCCTCCCCACGCTAGAGCGCTGACTCTGTTAGCGGCGGGATCCGGCCCTCAGCCAATATGGCACCCTACCCTGCCCTCCACATCAAACGGCACGATAGCTGCGGTGGAACGGGGCTGGTAGGAGAATGCACACAAAGTAAATAGCCACAGGTACAGTAATGTTTTAAAATGTCATTACAATTAAAATTTGTAATTTTAAAATTATTTTCAGCGTGTTAGTCCAACTGGGGTCAGTGCAGGCAGAGGAGGGTCCCCTCGCAATCTGCCAGACTCCGAAGCAACACCCAAGGAGCTGCCACCACCTCGAGAAATCGCCCGGGCTCCCAGAGATACAATCTATTTATGCACAATGCCCCTCCCCACGCTAGAGCGCTGACTCTGTTAGCGGCGGGATCCGGCCCTCAGCCAATATGGCGCCCTACCCTGCCCTCCACATCAAACGGCACGAGAGCCGCGGTGGAACGGGGCTGGTAGGAGAATGCACACAAAGTAAATAGCCACAGGTACAGTAATGTTTTAAAATTTCATTACAATTAAAATTTGTAATTTTAAAATTATTTTCAGCGTGTTAGTCCAACTTGGGTCAGTGCAGGCAGAGGAGGGTCCCCTCGCAATCTGCCAGACTCCGAAGCAACACCCAAGGAGCTGCCACCACCTCGAGAATTCGCCCAGGCTCCCAGAGATACAATCTATTTATGCACAATGCCCCTCCCCACGCTAGAGCGCTGACTCTGTTAGCGGCGGGATCCGGCCCTCAGCCAATATGGCGCCCTACCCTGCCCTCCACATCAAACGGCACGAGAGCCGCGGTGGAACGGGGCTGGTAGGAGAATGCACACAAAGTAAATAGCCACAGGTACAGTAATGTTTTAAAATTTCATTACAATTAAAATTTGTAATTTTAAAATTATTTTCAGCGTGTTAGTCCAACTGGGGTCAGTGCAGGCAGAGGAGGGTCCCCTCGCAATCTGCCAGACTCCGAAGCAACACCCAAGGAGCTGCCACCACCTCATGTATATTTTGTATTTAGCATAGCCTCAGTCACCCAGAGAATGACACAACATATATTTAAAGAAATGCCCAGGTCACTGTGATTTAAAACAGAGTCTGGTAAGGAAGACGACTTGAGTAGATCTTCATGATCTGCCTCGCAGTTCACTCATTTATTCTGCAAAAATATTGATTGAGGAAGTATTGTGGGACACGAATACTGTGTTCAAAATATTGTGATGTCAAAAATATAGTGGTACAGAATATAGAATGTAAGAATATCATCTTCTTAGCGTCTTATACATTGTTTTTTATATATAGTAAAACATAATTTTTTTTGTAATTTTTTAGTTGATTTTATTAGTTTATATGCTATATGTTGTTATTAATTTAATGTTAAGTATGTTCAAATATTTATAGTGTGTTTTTTTCATTTGGTAATATATTTTACGGGTTTTATTATTTGTTTTGATGGGTTGGTGGGTTTGTAGAAGAGTAGGGTGGGAAGATTTTTAAATGCTATGTTTTAATTGATTATAATTCTTTATAAGTTTTAATGTGTTAATCAGTTAAACAAACATAAATATTTTCAGTGTGCAATAGCTTCAAAAATATACTAATACTTTTTTTATTTGTATTTAAAATCTATTTTTTACATTTTGTATAGACATACATGTTTAATATAATGGTGTGCTAATTTTGTGTTTTTAGTGTTTAATAATTTATAACAATGATATAGCGTTCATAGAAATATATTTTATGTTTATTCTATTTACGGAATTTATTGTGAGATAATATAGCATATAGAAAAATAAATCTGGGCTTTCTAAAGTTTAACTTTTCCCCACACTGTTGCTTAAGCAGGGTTGGAGATAGTAGTTCTTTCGCCTTCAAAATCCAACACTTTCTCTTGCTTGCCTATATTGGAGTTGGAATAGTAAAGCTAACCCCTCCAAAGATCACCACTCTCTACTGTTGCATATATGGGAGTGCAATTAGTAAATCTAACCCTTTCAAAGTCCAACACTTTCCCTTCTGTTGTTAATGTTGTAGTGGGCATAGACTACGCCAAAGTCCAACACTTTTGCTACTGTTGCTTATGTAGAAGTTTGATTATTAGATCTGACCCCTCAAAATCCAGCACTTTCCCTATTGTTGCTTTTGTTGAAGTAGGACTAGTAAATATAACGCCTCCGAATGTCACCATTTATGTCTTTCACAAGGTGTAGTGGGAGTAGTGAATTCGAGCCCGCTAACTCTAATTTTTTATTTCAATTTATATTATTGTTTTAATGTTAAAAGTCAGTTTAATGTATATAATTTTGTAATATTTATATTTGTAGTAATATTTTATGAATTATTGTTCAATGTTATTGTATACATGTTTATTTTAATAGCGAGTGTTTGTAATTATAATTAATCTTTACAACTTCATTATTTATAATTATAAAATGATTTTATTTTTTAATATTATGCATTTTTTGCAATAATTTTCAGTATATATTTGTGTTTTATTTTTGTAAGTTCTACATTTATGAATATATTTTTATATTGTAACAGTATATTTTTAAAATGTAATATTATTTTTTAAGCTTAATATATGTTTATGATTTGTAATACTTATTTATTTTCGACAATAGTGTGATCTTCTATAGTTCTGTTGTTGATATTTTCAACTTTATATACAGAGTATCTAAAGTTGATTTTTGTGTCCGCAATGTATTTTTGGGCAAATATTTTTGTTGCCAATATTTCTGTCTGTGATATTTTGTCATACAACCCCCCCAGCCGTCCATTCTTGTTTCATTTAAAAATGTGTGTACTATATATGTTGTATTATTAGTTCCTGTAGTGTCTCACAATCAATATATCTATGATTCAAATCCACCTTTATCTACTCTATTTAATATTTTTATTTTATGTACTTATGCTACGTAGAGTTTATCCTATTGGAATGGTTTTTGTGTCTCAAATAAAAGAATAAATATATCACACATGGGTCTAGAAAGGCTTTGCTAAAAATGTCTGACTGTGCAGTTTAAGAAATGCAAGTTTGGGTGACTTCTGAAGAATGCCCGTAATGGCAATTGATACCCTTTGGGATCCTATCCAAGGAGATCTTAGTGAGAATCACTAAAGAGTCAATGACTGTTATAAACACAACACTCTGGTGAGTGCATAAGTTTATTGAACAAGAATATGCAGGCAATGTTCCTTGCAGTATCTGGCTGGGCTTGCATCCTGAGCAAAAGTACTCAACGGCACCACCCGTTAGATGCACCTTGGTTCTCCAACACCAAAGTACAAGCTTAATGATATCAGTAGGTGGACACAGGTTGTGAGCTCAATGACAACACCATAGGAAGTGACTGGGAAAAGGAAAAGGGCAGGAAAGAGAATGGGAATTAAACAGGGAAATAGACTAGACAAAAGCAGAGAAAAGATCACTACCATCTTTCCAGAGCAGACGTTTCTGACAATACACTTGTTATGTTATGTTATGTTAAAAACACTTTTATAGCGCACAGCTGCCCCAGCCAAGGGGCGTCCCGGCGCTTCATAGAAAGTACCCAAACACAACACAGCAGCACACGGACAAAGGTGAACAGATCAGAGTACTAAAATGTATGGGGGAACAAATGCGTTCTAATAGCTCTCCTAAACTTCAGAAGCTCGTCCATTTCACGAATGTGGGGCTGAAGTGAATTCCACAATTTTGCAGCCAAAACCCGGAAGGACCGACCTCCAGCCCTACACAGCTTAAACCGTGGGACTACCACCAAGTTTTGCCCCAAAGATCTCAAGGAGCGCAAGGGCACATAAGACACCAAAAGATTGTCAAGGATCTGGGGGAGACCAACTTGAGGATCTTGAAGGAGAGGCACAGGGTCTTAAAATGGATCCTCTGTGCCATAGGCAGCCAGTGCAGCGAACGAATGGTGCTTTCCGCAGAGCAGAACCTCGGTAGGCCCACCAGGGCTCTGGCTGCGGCGTTCTGGACACATTGCATCCGGGCGATTTTAGCCTGGTTGGCTCCCAACAGGAGCGAGCTGGCATAATCAAGCCAGGATAAAATGGATGCCTGTATGACCAGTTGCCTGGTGGAAGCATCAAAGAACCTCAAAATAGGTCTCAACCCTCGTAAGATGCCAAAACAGGTGGCCGCCACTTTTTTAGTGTGGCCACAAAAACTGAGGGCAGGATCTAACCAAACCCCCAAGTTCTTTACCTCTGAGACTGGAATAGGAGTTACACCCAGCTCAGGGGGCCACCATGTATCACCCCAAAGATCAGTCCGCTTGCCCACAATCATGACCTCAGTTTTTTTGGCGTTAAGCTGGAGACAGTTGGCGTTCATCCAGCTAGCTACCGCCAGAAGTCCATCTCGGAATCTGGGTGCGTCAAGGTCGGAGTCCCCCCTCAGGGTGACCGCAAGCTGCGTGTCGTCAGCATAAGAGACCATAGTCATGCCCCAATGCTTGACGACAGCCGCCAGCGGTCTCACATAAAGATTGAATAACGTGGGACTCAACGACGAACCCTGTGGCACACCCAACTCCAGCGGGTAGGACTTGGACTCAAAAGGCGGGATGACTACTTTGAAGGTCCGATCAGCAAGGAAGGAGCTGAACCAATCGAGTGCAGTGCCCGAAACTCCCGCCTCTGCAAGACGTTGGAGTAGGATCCTGTGCGAGACCGTGTCAAACGCGGCACTGAGATCCAATAATATCAGTGCCGCAGTCTGACCAGATTTATACTATAGAACAACTGCCAATGCTGTCAATATGAGTCACAAAAATTCTATTTATATTCCCATCACACGAATTAAACACTATGAGGGCGAAATTGATTTTTTGAATTAATCTTAAAGTTTTAATTCCTATTTCATTTGTTACTTTTTCATTTGTTTCAGCGGATTTTGTACATTACAAACAATAGAAAACATATCTACAAAAACATTGAATCAACATACATATCCCTAGTCAATACAGTACCCCTTGGTATCATTCATCCCCATTCGCTCTCAAGAAGTTCTCACATTCAACACATTCATACACAAATATTTTACTTCCAACAACCATTTTTTATGTACATTTCATATAAATTTTTTTCAAGAATAGTATACTTTGTGTACTAAATCAAAAAATTGCAAATCTTAATTATATTTCCTTATGGTTCATAACAAAATGAGGTCTACGCGTTTCGAACACCCTTTTGTTATGGGGTTCTCATCAGGACCGTAAACTGTAAGTGAAAAAAGAAGAAGAGAAGGGACTCTTATTAGTTCTTTCAGATATTTCCACCTAAAAGCTGTTTTGCGGTTCAACAACCACCTTTCTGCATCTTACCTCTCTAATATGTCTTCTAATTATGGGGTCTTTAGTTCACCACGACGCAGAATCACCTATATGGTAAATATGTAATATTTAGCATTCGAATTGTAACCATGATGCCATTTCACTCACAAAAAAAATTAATCAAAACACTCACTTGATCTCATTGGGGGACTTTCTCTACTGCTGAAAAGAAATTAATGAAAAACTGTTTTAACTATGATGTTAAGTGCATGGTCAATCCCTGTTATACGGTCACTGCAGTGAAGCTTCTTACCTAGTTGGGGATCAAAAGCACCTCTGATATGGAACCTTTATTTATGGAGTGCTGCTCCGGACACTTCCGCCACGTGCCTAGTAGGAGAGACGAGGACGTGTCAGTCTACAACATACGGTTTTCACGGCGGTCAAGAGGCGCGGGGAGTTGCTTCGTACTCCAAGGCGTTAACGGCATCTTACCTGGTTGCGTCCTGCTTCGTAGCTGTATTCCGATCCGAACTCTCATTCCCGGTCGGTCTGAGTTCCTCTGCGGGCGCATTTCCGTTTTATTCATGTCACGTGATACTGTCCCTGAATGTAAGCGCCATCTTTGAATGGGGAGTTTGTTCCTTCACTCGTATTTTCCAATTAGATGATGTGCCCTTCCTTCTGGGATTATAGTTATTTTTTCTGTGACAATCAATATTTAATCCATAGGTGTAATTGAGAAGTATTTTATTTTAGGCAGTCATCATGGTCGTGATTGTATTTCGGGTGGAGGTTTTTTTCTGGATGTCGCTTTGATGCAGGCGTGGGAAGGTCTTATTTAGTCATAACACCATATTGAGGGCAGTGGCTCGTTTGAACAGTGGTTTGTGACTGACCAGAGGCAAGCACAGAACGAAGGTGTTCCGTCATTGAGAGCAGGGCTGTCTCAGTGCTGTGACCAGCACGAAAGCCATTCTGGGAGGGATCCAGAATGCCTGCCCTCACAAGATGTTCGGACAACACCCCATTCACAAAGGCCTCAGTGATTTTAGCGGCCCAGGGAAGGAGAGAAGTCGGGCGATAGCTCTCGAGTTTAAGGGGATCCATTGTGGCCTTTTTCAATATAGGTGTCACAACAGCCTGTTTCCATTTAATTGGAACGACTCCCGAGGCAAGAGAAAGATTTATAAGGTGGCGCACTGGAGGAAGACAAATAGCCGCAGAGTCTTTGAACTGGGCTGGTCTCAGAGGATCTGCTGGCGAACCGGATTTTATCTTACAGACCAGCTTATGGAATGTCTCCGTCGGTAGACTAGGGAATGAGGCTAAAGCCTGACATGTGTTCAGTTCCGGGTTAGTGGGCTCAGCTACTGGCTCAGTGATGGAGAAGGCGCGATAGATAGCTTGAACCTTTTCAATGAAAAAAAGCGGCCAGATCTTCGCAATGAGCCACTGAACAAATTTCTGCCGCAGGAGCTCTTTTAGCCGTCAGGTCCGTGAGGACCTTAAAAATTAATTTGTATGGTTTAAGACTATTTCTAAATTCCTGGGAATAGTAGGCTGCACGGGCTCTACACACTGCTCTGTGATATATTTTCATTTTAGTGAAGTACAAAGTTTTTTCTCAGCCTCATCTGATTTCTGCCAGTCCCTTTCTGCCTGTTTGCAAGCTTTTTTTAACGGCACCAGGGAACTGTCATACCATGGGCTGGGTTCTCTGGAGCGAGATTTAGTCCAGACCGCGGGGATCAATACGTCCAAGGCCCGAGAAACCCAATCAGAAAAAAGGTCATACCCAGAATCAACATTAAGAAAAGGGCCTAATGGGTTGACCTCCAGGAGATGATGGAAGTCCTCCAGATTGAGTTTCTTCCAGTGGCGTTTGAGCACTTGCAAGTACATGAGAGCAGCATTGTTAAAGGAATGTGATAATGTAAGGCTTCTGTAGAAGGTATCAGGTTACGTGATAAAGTGAAAATTGAGCTTCTGAGTGCTTCAGTCAGTATCAATCAATCAGTTAATAAGAGTTGGTAAAAGCGCAACTACCCACCCGTGAGGGTCTCAAGGCGCTGGGGGAGGGGGAGAGGAGAATGGCTCTGTTTAGTGCTGGGTCCTTCCTGAACTTGGGCAATGCCTTCTATACCAGTGACCAATATGAACATGTTAAACTAAATGGAAACCCAACCTCAGGGGTAGTTGCCTAACTCCTGTTACTTGTGAAATAATTAAGGTTGTGTGGAATCTACAGCTGAATCTGTGGAATCTGAGTGGTTTTGGCAGGTTGACAAACTAAGAAGTTCAGTAAGTGTGCTTGTTTGTCAACTTTGCAAAACTTCACCTGTGTGTGAAAAATCATGTAAAATAGCTTATACTGGATAATTTGATCCTAATACATTTTGGTGAGAGAGTTATTACGCTAAAAGTAGGTTTTGTAAGCTTTTGTGGAGACTCCATCTTGAAAACGTACTTTTACTGAAGTTTAAAAAAAAAAATTGCTGGAGTTCTTCATGAAGATTGTAGAGGAAAACATTCTGAACTTCACAGCCCCCTAGAAAAATAGTCGGATTATCTGAAGCTGATTAAAATATTAGCACACCCCAATCTCAATGTCATTTGGAAACAGCTGCATGTGCAATAATTAGCAGCATAATACTCTGCAACATATGCTGGTCTAACTTTAAATTCTCTATATTGCCTCCAGTACAAACAATTAGTGACTAGTAAACTGGGAACCAGCATTTTAAGTGCAACATTCTCTACCAACAAATTACTGGAGCTCTTATGTTCACACCTGGAGATGTCCATACTTTAGAGTCGGCTCAGTGCGTGCACTAAATTCAAGGCTCTCACCAGTTATTGATATGACGGAACCTGTGATATCTGCATGGAAGGTTTTAAGATTGACTGTTTCAGGCTTAGGATTTAGAACTACTTCTGAAGTAGCAAGAAGAAAGAGGGAACTGTGTAGAAACAGAGAAAGAAGGTGGAGTGAGAGAGATGAAAGGAGGGAGAGAGAAAGACGGTGGAGAGAGAAAAAGAGCAGGGGAGCGAGCGATGGAAGGAAGAGAAAATGGGGAGAGAAATGCTACAGAGCAAGAGATAGAGTGAGATAGATTGAGACAGAGGGAATAGCATAAGAAAGTGAGACAGGATCAGAGAACTGGAGAGAGAAAATGAGAGAGAAAATAGCAGGAGAAATATAGAGATGAAGACATAGATCTAGAAGCAGTGAGAGAGAGAAGATGGAAGGAATACAGAGGGTACCTGAGAAAAAAGAAAAGGTAAGAGAGACAGTAGGGGAATACGCCAGACAATGTGAGCAAGTGTAGCACAAAGGAGGGGAAAACAAAAGAGAGAAAGTGAGAGAGGAGATAAGACGTTAGGAGAAAGCGAGATACCAGGCAGAGAAAGAAAGAGGCAAAAATACTTGAAGATTACAGGAAAAAGTATTGCTTGTAAAAACATTTAAGGAGAGAAGATGCGATAGAAATGTCATGACATTTTGAGATAATTTAATCCAGAATAATAGAATTGTTTCAGTATGATGATAGACAAACAAATGTGAATGAGGCAAAGAAAAAAATGGAAAATGTGATAGTAACAAACACTTTGGTACAATGAAAATGGGGTGACTCAATAAAACTGATATAAGCAGGAGTACTCTTGTTTTCGATGTGTGTTGCTACAGGTAATCTGTATGCAAATATAGGGAACATTTGTAGGAAGTGTAAAGGCAAGCGAGATAATACCCATATGTGCAGAGGAAAGATAGTATATGAAGGAAAAATTATAGAGTATTTTCATGTCAAACTCATATTAATGAGGTTAAAAGTCAAATTATACAAGAGAATTTATTTTCGAAAGTTGCAAAGTACGAAAGTCAGGAAGAGATGGCCATTGTTGAACCATTAACCCCTCCCATGCTCATGACGAGCTGAGCTCGTCATGAGCCACGGTGCTCGTGTGCTCATGACGAGCTGAGCTCGTCATGACCGTTAGAACGCTCGCACGCTGGGCAAATTCCCCTGCTGTGCGAGCGTTCTAATGAAACGGGTGTGGTCATGACGAGCTAAGCTCGTCATGAGCACACGACCACCGTGGCTCATGACGAGCTGAGCTCGTCATGAGCACCTGGGCGCTGCGCGCGCCCCTTTCCCCCCAGCACAGCGGGGGAATATGCCCCGCACGGAAGGGGCTAAGATTGAAATAATGATATTCAAGTTTTACCCGATTTTGGTAGCAGGTATAAAGTAATTTGTGGCGATAAGTTTGAGAGTTCTAAGGAAACCACTTTACATCCATCTGATATCAGATGGTAAGTTTACAATCCTAGGATATTTTTAAGCAGATCTTAGGGTAGAAATATACTAGCAATTGTGCATTCTGTGAGCAGGGCCTCTGTAGTTATGCGCTAGGGAGGGCCAAATTACGCGGCAGGGTTGAGTAAATTATGCAGCAAGAAAAAGCAAATTATGTGACTTAGGAGCACATTACGATCGCGGACGGACTTGCGTCCGTCCGCGAGCCCTGAGTAGGAGGGAACGTCCGCATGTGCTGCGGCGTTCCATCCTGTGCAATTAGGATGTGACCGCCACCCAAATATAGCAATAAGCAACAAAATGAGTGAGTTCCTTTGCAAAGGGCCTTAAACTGCGCTGCAACATGTTTTGCCGCACTTGTAGTAACCTTTGAACTGTTTGAGCTAGAAACTATTTTTCTTGTTATGATCGGCCGATTATGCAGCAGATGATGGTTTTTGTGGCAATAGCGGCAAATCTAGAACTAAACGAAAAATTCCGGGCCCGCAATAATTCCAGTGGCCCTGTCTGTGAAGGAAGGTGTATGTTTATTAGGAGGGCCATACCAAAGAGAATTATTGATGACACTGGATCCCAACTGTCTCAATTAAGTTTTGAGTTATGAAGATGTGATTGCAATTGAAGATACAGATGGAAGTACTTAAGGAGGATTATTTCACAAACGCCTTATTTAATAGATTTGAACATAAAACCATTTAAAAGTGTAATGCTAAAACACATGTGCATAAAGTAAGGAATGCACCAATGTCCACTGGAAATGATTTAAGAAAAGAGTTAGAAAACAAAGCTTCTGGATGATCATTTCTTTTTTTAAACATTTTTTTATTTTATTGAGCAGACAAAGCAACAAAGGATACAGCACTGCATTATGATCAGAACTAACGAGATGCTATACATTAACTTGGAGACTAGCAGGTAATCAAACATTGCGGAGAGAAAAAGAAAACAAAATGCAAGGGAGGGAAGAGAATCCAATTAATGCATTTTTCTAAGACTTCACATCTGACAATACACTGTGAATTTAATTTTACAATATAAGATACATTCTATGTTATAAAGTGCAAGTGTGCTAAAGTGCTGTTGAAGGAAGAGGATAAAATAAGTAAATAATTGAATAAATTAGTAGCTACATTTTTTTCTCTTGTTAAATCGAAGTTAAAGGATTGAATGGGTTATCCTATGTTTCTCTTGAATTCCAAAACTTATAAATAATAAAATTGCTCTTGATCAATATTGTGTAGTGATGATAAAGTGCTATAGATTTCTGATAGCTTGAAAGAGAAAAGAAGAAGAAAGAAGAAAAAAAACACCAATTTAAACATATAAATTATCCTACGTTTTCCTAGAGTTTAAAAAACATAACTAGTAACATTGGGCTTTATCCGTATGAAGTGCAAACAATGCTAAAGTGCTTTGATGTTTTTCTCTCTCTCCCCCTCCCCTCCCTTTCTCCTTCCTTCCCCACTCTTCCTTTTCCTCCCTCTTTCTTCCCTCTTTCTCCTTCCCTTTTAGCCCTAGCTTAATAATTTAATTAAATGAACTAGGGTTTCACTCATATTTATAATATAGCAAGTAATACATTTACTTTCTAACTTTGTCTCCCCCCCCCCTCTGAAGGGAACCAGGAGCATTTAGAGAGTTACTACTAGTCCTAAAGTTAAAAGAAATCACAGTGTTAATCTTATCCTGCAAGATTCCTGAGGTGAACATAATGTGCTGTACTTGTCTGTTGTAGACGGAAATACAGACCGCGAATTATAGTCTATTCCTGGTAGTAAAAAAACTTTATCTAAAGAGTAATTAAGACTTTTAGAAATAAGATTCTCTATGAGCTTAATCTTTTACATAAAATGTACAAAAATGCTAATGAAATATCATTGTGGAAAAAAGAGTGGTGGGGGAATTTTATCCCCTAGTTTTTTCCAACCAAGCTGTTATGAATTGCTCTAAGTCACCTAACAGCCAACCAACCTTACTCGCTTAGTGGCATCAATAGTGCCAAATGTTGTTACATTTTTTCAAAGCCCCTATGCGTCTGGCATAGGCCTCTTCGAAATTCACAGTGCAGGACATTTTATTCCTCCATTCTACTAACGAAAAGGTCTTTCCTTATCTCCAGTTTTGAAGAATAAGAAAGCGAGCAATGAATAGAGCTACTGAAACTAATAGGGCTTTTGTTAATGATTGGCTAGCTTTAGAGGCACCAAATAAAACTAATGTGGCCTCTGGTATAATCAGATGATTAATAGCGTTGCTGATAGCTGTAAATATTTGACTCCATAAATTTGTTAAGTGTATACACGTGAAAAACGTATGAAGCCAACCACCTTGACCTGCTTGATAGCCACAAAAACAGTTATTTGGCACCATAGGATACATCTTATGAAGATATGCTCCGGTGTATAATATGATTGCCATCTTGAAAAGAATGGCATTCTTTTTAAAATAGCCGCCCCAAGGGATTCATTTCTTAGACCTGAAATTAATTGCCACATGCTTAATGAAACACTGCATTCAGTTTTTTCAAATACTTTCAATAGAAAAGCTGATAAACCCGACTTTGCGGCGAGACTCTGCAGAACCCTGTTCCAATTGCCAATTCCAAATAATTGACTTATTACAAGTGCTCTGCTTATCGATTGAGTCCCTGGATTTACATCTTTGCATTGAGTCTGGAGAAAATGTGTGATCTTAGTAAACTTAAAAAATGTTGTACACATTGTGGGCCGACCCGTTCCCGTAATTCCGGTCATTATATAATTTTAGCTTGTCTAAAAAAGTCGGCAAATGTTTTGAATCCTATGGAATTTCAATATCTAATTTCCTTCTCTAGCAGGGGCAAACCCATATATTTACTCACTTGAAGCTGGACTGGGGAAACATTAAAAGGAGTTTCAGGGACTTTTCCCAATGCATTCATACGCCCACAGATGTCTTGAAGAAATTTGTATTTTGTTTTTTATGGTAGCTTTGCTGTTTTTATAAAAAAACTGGTAAACTCGTAGCTGATTCTTGTATGATTTTCTCTAAAAAATATTTATCTGCTTCATTAACCCGATTTAAATAGCATGAAAGTACACCAACTACTGCTGCCAGATAATAAATAAGGATATTCGGACATGCCAAACCACCTTGCGATTTTTTTAGTTGTAGGACCAACAGCCTAAGCCATGCTGATTTTTTATTCCATATAAATCTTCTCACAACCAAGGGCCAGATGTAGGTAGCCCAATACCGGTCGGAAACGGCCTATAATACCGATTTTCGTCCGTTTCCCACCGGTATTGGGCTATGGAGATGTAGGGGCTCAAAAAACATACAGAATCGGTAATTTTACCGTATCGGTAATTTTACTGAATCGGTAAAGTTACAGAATCGGTAAATTTACCGATTCTGTAAATTTTACCGATTCGGTAAATTTACCAATCGGTAAAATTACCGAATCTGTATTTTCAGATGTAGGTAGCACTTTGAACAGTGCTTCAGGCCTTTCAGGATTGGGTATTTACCATGTAATACAATTGCATGGTAAATACCGAATCCCTGTGTACATGCACATCTGTGCATGTACACCTGTGCCATGTGGCACACATACATGCACCTAAGGGCATGTATGTGTGCCACATGGCGCACAAGCCAGTTACAGGGGTGCAACAGGGTGTCAAAGTGACACCCTGTCCCCCTTTGCAATTCGGTATTTTTACCGATTCGGTAAATACCGATTCGGTATTTGCTATTGAATCCTATGGGCTTCAAGGCCCATAGGATTCAATAGCAAATACAGATTCGGTATTTACCGAATCGGTAAATACTGAATCTTACAGATTCGGTAAAAAATACCGAATTATTACCTACATCTTATTTACCGATTCATAAATACCGAATCGGTAAGGTAAAATTCGGTATTTATGAATCGGTAAATGAGATTTATCTACATCTGGCCCCGAATCTAGTTCCTGGAAAAAACAATTAGGAACTTTTATAGGAACATTAGGAAATAAAAAAATGTATAGCTGTAGTATCGGCATTATGAGCATTGATGTACGGCCTATTATAGGCAAGGGGAGAAATGCCCATTTATTAGGCTGACCCTTGATTTTATTTAACATTTTGGTGTAATTCAACTGAAAAAGGCTAGAAAAGTTATTTATAACAGATATACCAAGGTATCTGATTGGGTACCCTGCCTTAGCACAAGATTGTAATGATAGCGGAAGGTCATCTTCTGCTATGTTGAAAATCAATAGTTCCGTTTTATTCTGATTGATCTTATATCCTCCTATCTCAGTAAAAATCTGCAATAATCTGGAAGGCTCATTCTATATTGTCGTTATCAGGGTTGAGATATAGAATCAGGTCATCAGCGAGTAATTTTAATGTTGCCATCCCCAGCATTGGAGATTTAAATGTTGCCCTACTACGAATTGCAAGTGGTTCTATATTTATATTTATATGTTTCCATTTGTAGAGCTCCTGGTTACACCAATGGTGTGTTCCCGCGCTAAGACATAGTCAGAAGGGTGACTGCAGCTGCTGAGTGAGTCCTACATTTTCTCCTCAGAAGAATTGTACAATAGCCAGGTCTTCAGCTGTTTCTGGAACACTCTTTCACTGGGTTCCAGCCTTAGAGAGATTGGTAGGGTATTCCAGCTTTTGGCTGCCAGGTACCTGAAAGAACGGGCTCCTGTGCGGGCTTCGAAGATTCTGGGGACTTTTACTAATGCTAAGACAATGCACCTTAGGTTACCCCCGGGGATGTATTTTGTCAGAAGAGGTTTCAGGTATTTAGGACCCTTCTGTGAGAGGATGCAGTGGCAGTAGCACATTGCCTTGAACTTGGCTCTTTTTTTCACTGGAAGCCAGTGTAGGATATCCAGGGCCTTGCTAGTGTTTGTTTTCCTAGGGAGACTGAGAACCAAACGTGCCGCAGCGTTTTGTACCCGCTGCAGTTTGGCTAGTCTATTTTTTTAGGCCCCTAGGTACAGTACATTTCCATAGTCCAGATGTGAGGTGATGACTGCGTGGACTATGGTCTTTCTGGCTTTGGCTGGAAGTAGCTCTATAACTTTCCTGAGGGTTTTTATGGCTCCATAGCATTTCCCGGTTACCTTCTGTATTTGATTGTCGAAGGATAGCTTATGGTCTAACCATATGCCAAGGTTTTTCACCTCCGGTTTGGGGAAGGGAACTTATCCTAGTACTTCCGGCCACCAAGCAGATGACCAAATGGTAGGTGCCTTCCCTACCACTAATACCTCCGTTTTGTTACCGTTGAGTCAGCCACTTCTTTCAGACAGTTACCAAAACGGGTCGCTGCCTGATCTTTGGTTTGGGATAACTTTACAATTAGTTGCGTGTCATCCGCATAAGATACTATTGACACCTCATGCTTTTCTACACATTTAGCCAGTGGCCCCACATACAGATTAAAAAGTGTGGGGCTCAGGATTGATTCCTGTGGGACTCCTTGGGGCAGAGGGTAGCTATCAGACAGGAGTGTCCTTTGTGCCACTTGGAAGCTCCGTTCGTCTAGGAACGAAGTTAGCCATTTCAGGGCTGTATTCCTAATTCCGCATGATTCCAGTCTCTGCAGTAATTTTGGGTGTGAGACGGTGTCAAATGCCGCGCTGAGGTCTAATAGGATCAGCGCGGCAGTTTGACCTTCGTCTATGTGTTGCCTCAGAGCCTCAGTCGCCATTAGCAGTGCTGATTCTGTAGAGTGTGCCATTCTAAAACCTGACTGTGATGGGTGTAATAGGTTATTTGTGTTAATGTGGTCAACTAGCTGTTTATTAATCATTTTTTCCGCTATTTTGGCCACAAAAGGGAGTAGGAAAATCGGGCGTAGGTTGTCAAGCCTGGAGAAGTCAAGGGTTGTTTTTTTCTTAAGTGGTCTAACAATGGCTTGCTTCCATTTTCTAGGGACTATGCCCGTTTTGAAGGAGCGCATAATGAGCTCCTCAATGTAAGGTAAAATAGTTTATAAAGAAAGAAAATAAATAAAAGTGGGGAAAGGGGGCACCCCCGACGTGTGCCTCTTTTGATCTTACCCTGGAATTAACCACCAGCTTGGCTTGGATGCCATGATATAGATTGGTTAGCAATGAAATAACCTGGGGGGGGGACCGAATTTGCCTAGGCAATCAAATAGGGCGTTCCAATTTACCAGATCGAATGCCTTCTCGGCATCGATCATCATCACTAGGGCTTTTACATGATTTACTGAAAAATAATCTATGGCCTGAATCAGAAACGGAGTATTTGAAGACATTAAACGCCCTGCTACGAACCCAGACTGATCTGGATGCATTAGTTGTTGTGCTGCTGGAGTAACACGGATAGCCCAAAGCTTCATTAGTTATTTGTAGTCTGTATTAAGCAGGCTGATCGGCCAGTAAGAATGGAGAGATTCTGGATTCCTATACTTTTTAAGAAATTATAATATAATTGCATCTTGAAAGGTTGACGGTAACTTGACCCAGCTTTTGATCAAATTAAATAGGTCGACTAAGAATGGAAGAAGCTCACTTGAGAATGTTTTGAAAAATTCAGTAGGTAGCCCATCATTTCCGCAGGCTTTTGAATTGGGCATTAAAATTAAGGCTTGTTGAATCTCACAAAAAGTTATAGGCTGAAGCATCGCCTGAAGATTTGATTTGGATAAAAGAGGCCAAATCAATGAAGCATAGTACCGCCTAATAAGGCTCCTGGAAACTGTATATTGAGTCTGATACATATCAGAATAATGTTGAAAAAAAAGTTTTTGTATTTCTTCCTGGTACGTGACCTTCTGCCCTATAATTAAATGTTCTAAAGAATTGACCAGATTCTTCTCTTTCTTTAGTCTAATTGACCAGGCGAGAAACTTGCGATGTGTTGATTCTCCTCATATATTTTTTGTTGTTAGATGTTTGACTTTTTGATTTCTTCTAGAGTAAAAAAAACCTTTATATTTTGCTTTGCAGTGGCAATTGAATCTGGCTCTATCTCGTTCCCATTGTTTTGTTCCCTAACTCTAGTTGCATTTTCTAAAATAGCCTGCAGGCTTGGGATCTGCTCAATTGCTTTAAATGCCTCCCTAATAGAGAATACCTGAGCTGTGTTGGAGTTGAGGGTAAAAAACTATATGATAACTTGCTTCGTATCCTCCACCCATTCGGGATCGGACAGCAAAGATCTACCAAATTGCCATCTGGATCCATGCCTATATTTTGGCCAGATTTCAACCTCTAAGGAGACAAGGGAATGATCTGAAAAAGCGTTAGAGAGGATATCTGTTCGTATCTTGTTAAGTGATTTAGATATTTTAAAAATAATAATTTATGACGCGGTTTTAAATCTGTATGAATAGCATGTAAACCGTCTACCTTCTGGATAATCCTCTCTCCAGGGGTCTATCAACTGGAAGCTCAACTTTAATATTTCCTATATCTTTTTGGTTTTGGGCTTAAGCTGCTTTATGTTTTTGTTGGAGGTATTTTTTGCTAGCTGTTGTATAACATGTAATTCTCTCCCTCATATCAGGGGGCCTAAAACTCCCAAGGCAAGATTGAAAATCCATATTAGGGTGTAGTGTAGTTCCTATCTTCCCAATAGGCTCTGCGCATTGGAATAATACCTACAGCAGTAAAGGCCTAGGCCAGACGTTAACTAGGTCTACTACTGTCGATACTAGACTTAAGTTTTGGGTTTGCTAGCGTAGCTCAGAGTTCGCTAGAAACTTTCTCGAATGTTCAGGAAAGAATTAACTCCCCTGATTAGACAAGAAGGGATTTAGTTTCTGACAACCATAGAACATGACAACTTTGCTCTCCCCTAATCAAGAGTGTATCTCCAGAGTCGTGTGAGCACAAGGCAATTATTTTACTCAGTCAGTACGTGCATTCTTAGTCTCATCAGATTGTAGAGAAAAGGAAGAGACGGGCGTGTTCAATAAAAAGGTGTTATTTATTGATCAGTCTCTTTTCTCGTACAAGAGAAATGGATCGATATTATTGCAATACTTATAGTTAAGTAAAGTGCATACATTAAAAGCAATAGTATAAAATAATACTGTAAAAACATTGATATGGTTTCTGAGCCATATGATGTTTAAAATAATTAAAATATATTTACATACACATATACATTTGACTAAACGTACTCAACTGGTGTTTCTAAATACGCCTACCCCGTGTACCTGACCTAAGTCTAATGCGTGGGCGGGAATAGAAAGTTACAGTTTAAGTTAAGTTTGTTTTTGCCAAGTGAATAACTAAAGAATTCTCTGTGAGGGGTTATTCAGTTCTGTACCTGGAAGTTAGGATGAATGAGGAATGGTATCTCTTTCTCTGGTCTCGATATTCCAGGCTGCCTGCGAGGGCTGCCCGAAAGCGCCGGTGCTGGGTCTCTCAGTAGGAGATAGCAGCGCGTCTCTCAGCGCGTCAGGAAGGCGGGGCTGCTGCCAGCGGGGTCTGCTCTGCTTCTGGGCTTCGGCAAGTATGGCTGCTCCGTCTCGTCACCACGCGTGTGTTTGCATAGGGCAAGATCGGCAATATTTATACCTTAAAGGTGCCGGGATTGACGTAAGGATGGACATAGATACGTCAATAAAGATGTCATACGACTTGCTCGTTAGCACATTCTTTTACTGAAGTTCTCTGTGAAATCAAAACAATGGCCGCACGGATTTTCCAGGTTGTCATAGGTTTGATTTGTTATGAGAACGTCGTATGCCTTATCAGGGGCTGGAGAAATGTCGCTTGTCTAATTAGATCTCAAGCGTTATGACCTAATCAGATAACACGTTCCTGTGCCATAGTGTGACTGCGTCAGATAACGGTATCTGCATCATGGGGGCTTTTTTTGCCTCATGGGCTGACTGTTAGTTAACTTGATAGTTAGTTTAACCAGAATAGGGTCAGGAATAGGGGGATCGATTCAGAACCTATAGGAATACATGACACCCACTCCACGCTAACTATGGTCATATTTACTAATCTATGCATAGTATAACATAGTACAACATACTATAGAGTATAGTGTATACCTCACCACCCCAAAATACATTAATGCATTTTGAAATTTTCAAATATACTGAAAAATTGCAGTCATATATATTGTATGCACTTAAGCTATGAATTAAACGCTAAAGTAAACACGCATTTGTAGACATTATTGCTTAATTGGTGTATGAGAAATACATATGAAATGGCTCTTAATATGGCTATACAGAAAGAAAGTTCGAGACCATTTCATCACATAATAAAATATTTGTGAACATACCAGCGGGCAACTAAAGTTTATAAAGTATCTAAAAATAGAAATCTTAGTTCTCTAGGAATAGTTTCTTACTTTAAGCAGAAGATAAGTGTCCCGAAAATTTTGTAAAAAATAATTTGGGGCTGCTAAAAAATTGTTGTCCGTGAACTGGTGGGAAAAATTGTTCATGTGACTTTATTTTTAAAGTTGAAGGCCGAATTCAGGGAACGCCGTGTGCGAGCTTGCTCAAAAGTCTCTATTTCTGTTCTGGAGAGAACATCATATCATTAAGGCTTTCGAAAAAACTGTCAACAGCTTCATGGGAAAGTTCCACTAAGTCGGAAATTGGTGTAACCATGCATTCGTGCGCATGATTGCCTCCATTGACATTCTGATTCGCATCGCTGACAGAAGGTCGTACCTGATCGATGCTGCTTTCATCTTGAACTTCACTACTCTTCAATCGTAGTGGTGAAGATTCCACGAATGCCGTCATCAGGATTGGCAGCCTTTGAGGGCAGCACAAAGCGTGAACCTTGGTAGGAACCAACAATGTATCTGCATCCACTGGCGCATCCGATTGTAGCGTCAGACAGGTGTCTAACACGCATTCTTCTCCGCATAGCAGACACCTCAATACAGGTAAAACACATCTTTGCCACATTGGTCGAAATGATAGAAACCAAGTCATGTTCAGGTCTCTAAGCCGGGAGAGTCCCAGGAGTTTTGATATCCGGTCCCGGTATCCAATGGCTAGGATTGTTTCTTCCATTGTCGCGAGAGTTTGATCTGTGACATGGGTTGCCATAACGAAAAATAAGGACTAAGAATAGGATTCCTGCAATTAGTCCCAGGATCAGGGGAAGTCCGCCAAAAATCGAATGGACGAAATCTGGAAAAATACCCAGTATGGCTTTGAATGGTGTTAATGCCATCGAAAATACTGTCTTAAATACCTTTGAGACCCCAGTGGTATCAGAAATATTTAAGATTTCGCTCAGGATTTCCGCGAAATGTACGGGGGAATTAGTCGATAATAATGTATGTATCTCTGCAGTCGTCCTTGCGACTTGTAGATCATACGTTTCTTTTGATGACGTGAGCCTTGTAGGCGTCTGAAGAAGCACTGTTTTCATTCTGCTTAAAGTATCTATTCGAATAGAAGTAATTTTCAAACTGGGCCATGCCCTTGCCTCCCTGTCTGGAAAGGAGCTGGGGAACAAAGAACGTCCACAGCACTTGACCTTCGCAGTCGTAGTGACTAGATAAGGAGTCCCGGGCATAAGACTACAACATTTGCGGTCTACAATAAGAATGTAACTCCCATTATAGAGTCTTTGAAAGAATGGTTCTATTTCAGTTGCAGGTGCGCCTTGCTGGTGACATGAAAGGTTGTATGAATTCCCTTCACAGGCTCCATGCAAACTAATTCCGTTACACAGAAGCGTGCCGCTTAGTGACATGGCACAATTGTTGCCACTAAGAAACACTTTCTGTCCTTTATTACTGACACATGCATGTGAATAGGGCAGGTTCCAAGTTGTTTTAAGGTACCCCTTCCCCAATTTCTCGTACATGCCAGCCTGTATATATTTTTGGCAGTATTGAAACCTGAAGGTTGAGATTGGAATATTTATGATTCCGTGGATTATCCATTCACTGACAGGTCGTTCTGACATTGTCATTGGTAATCTTTCTAGTTTTTCAATGCTCAAGATTGTATAATCAGCACCCTTTTGCGCCATACCGATTTGTCTATCAGTAAGGTTAAAGATTTGGAATAGTGACGTTGTGTTGATTAAACGCCAAGGCACATAGCCTGAACGCAGGTTTTGTAACGTCCAGCCAAGCTGTACAATAGAACGCAATTGTGACTGACCGTGTTGTAATAACAGTAAGTCTTGCGATAATATATCGATTGCTGAAGACACAATGCTGTCCAATGAAAAAATTCTGGAGGACAGAGTCATTAACCCATTGTCCACTACAGAAAGTGATTTTTCCAAATTAATACGGTCAATTTCCCGTATTCTTTCTGCTGTTTCAATTTGATTAACCTTCCAGGCCTCATTGTATGCTGCATATACAGAGGCTGCTATGAAACGCTTTTGACGCTGTTTGCGTGGTCCCATTATGAAATCACGCAAGTCAGCACCATCAGTAAGTAAAGTTAGGTGTTGCTTAATTTCAGGCAGTGTGGAAGTTTGTAGCCACTGAAGGCATAATTTGCCCACACTGTAGGTTGTTATTATCCCTGGGTGATGTCTTTGGGGATATCTAGGGTCTGGCCTGGTCATTTTGAACCCCTGTGTTTTATTCAGGAATCTGTCTTGACAGTTATTTGTATCTGTGGGCCAGATCAACCATTGTTTCCAATTAGGATGTGTTCTGTTTTGGTTTAATATATGGTTTACGTCTATCTCTTCATCCGTATCAGAGCTATTGCTAAACATTGTTGGCTTTGGAATAGACGGTTTATTTAAATCTTTGATTTTGGCTAGGCCAAGACAGGTGGTTTGTTGAACAGTGTCATTTAAAAATATCATTTGTTCTGGGATCATGCAAGCTCTAAACAAAGCTTCTAAACCCTGTACTTGCCATTCTTTTGTACCCCAAACACTTTTCAAATCAACATTTTTGTCCCAATAATCAAATCCAAAAGTATTCATTTCTTCGAAGAATGAATCTGAATATATCAACTTTGTGTTGGTTATCATGGTTTTCATCCCTGTCTTGTTTGACAATTTAAAATAGAATGTTTCAGCATTACTTGTGTTAAAACCTGAAAAATATGAGTATTTGTCGTAAACGGTTCTTGAGCTCCCTTTTGGAGGTGTTGCACAATGTTCCCATTGATTATAGTTTAAAACATTTCTAGGTTGTGCAGATTTATGTAAAAAATGGTTACCATAGTGGTTATAGCAATACATACTATCATAATTTGTAGAACCTTGCAAATAATCATGTTTTGTAAATTTAGCAGACATTACTAAGTCAGACATCATGTTATTAATGCTTTCGAAGTCCCAATCATCAGCAAATGAGTTTGGTTTTGCAAAGTCACTCAAGGAGATCTTGATTTGGTGTGGATATTTCAGGATCTCGACCGGACCATAAATTTCATAGTCAGTGTTGTCCCAGGCTACCCCACCAGGTATAGGATTGGCTGTGAAGTTGGCTGAAGAAAGTTCTCTTTTCTCGACGTGTGAAGATGTGTGTGGTTTGAGGACCAAGTTGATGTTCTGACTTGCTGTGTCCATTTTAGCATATTTCCCCTCAATGAAGCGTCCCAAAGTTAATACCATGATGAGCCAAAGTATGAGGATAAATGCACCAAAACCCACCCAAAATTCAATCCATGGAGAAATCAGATATGTTTCTTTCAGTTGGTTCAAAAGTTCCTTAGCTTTGTCTTTAAAGGATTTTGATGATGGCTGTGTCTTTGATTCACTGAGGCTTTCAGAGGAATCATCGAAGTTGATGAAGTAGCCGGATGCAGTTCTGTCAATTGTTCCAATTGCTTCAGGATTTTTGTTTCTTGAATTGGCACCTGGTACTTCATTATAGATTGGTGTGTCTCTGCTAAATGTTTTTATTTGGGTTTTCAGAGGTCTGAGTTCTATTGCATTGTTGCATAGTCCTTGTTGTTCTTCTGTAGGCGTTTCGAATGTGATGAGCCTCTTTGTTAGGACCTCTGTACTGGTAGCAAACCTTGGTGTTCTGCTACTTATTGGGAGTCCACTTGGCCTACTGTTTGTTATCGGCCACATGTTGTGGTTTTACCAGGTCGATGGATACAACTCGGTTCTCCTTTTTACCAGCAAGTGGCGGTAGTACAACTGATCTTGTCCCGTTGACAGACAAGACAGGAACTGCTTTTCTGTAAGAAGGCCCAAATTCCTTCTTTACCGCGATCTTCTCCCTGACTAGATCCCAGACTTTTGGAATCCAGACAGGTCTTGCTGGGACAGGTGGTGATTCTTCAGTGGTTGTTGGCTGTTGTTTCAACTGTATGTTGCTCAGGTCTTTTCTTGTTTTGTTTAAGTCCTGCAAAATAGCCAAACGGTCTTTGACATCAAAGCTTTTTTCTTTAACCACTGAAGTCTGACTGTCGAGGTCAGAGATAATCATTCTAGTTCCAAATAATAATTCGTACGGACTGAATCCCTTCAGAGAATTTCTTGGCAAGTTATTTAGACTACGTTGGACACTTATTAGATGTTTGACCCACCCAGCTCCCGAACCTAATATCCTTTCCATTATAGATTGCTTCCTGCCTTGGTTTTTTCTTTACACCATCCCGTACCCTCAGGAAGGAAGTGAGAAGATTCCCGCTGGGCTGTGCTCATTTGGCCATGTTTCCCCCCCGGCCGGAGGGCTTGAGTGAAAACAATGGTCGAACGTAGCATGCTCTTAGCGTATATGCCATTTAGACTCGCAAATCTTTGTATAACAGTCCGGACGTCAGCCGAGTGCTGAGGATCGACATTATAAGTGGAAACTAGCCTGTATATGTTAATCGCAAGCCCTGCTTTTTATTGGTCATATTATCTGCCTTGATACGACGAGGTATTAAACTGTTTCTCTCCCCACTGCGATCTCTGTTGCAGTTTGGGCAGTTTTTTACAAACATGGTGTGATGCAGGCTCATGCCTGGCCACCAGTACCGTGATTGTAATTCTTCCAGAGAATCTTTCAGTTTGAGGTGTCCAAGACCCACACCCATGTGTTTATTCTGCGATTAACAAGCTTCTCCTGTCCATGTTTGGAATCACTCTATCCCCCACTCCAGGGATTCGAGCAAAAGGGACGGAGTTTGCCTCGATTATGTATGTATAATTGAGTGGATAGTTGATCGGTAACGCTGAGCAGTCGCCTTTTGATGACGTTTTCACTGCCAGCACTGTTTCACCGTCAATGTTTTTTAATGTACGCTTTTTTCGAACTACGGGAGCCGTTTTAGTTGCTGCCGCTGTGGCTGTTTCAGCCAATGAATTCCCTGCAACGTGAACGCCATCACGCTGATGACTCAGCGTATGTATCACGTGAGTCTTTGGTAGTTCTTTTTGTAAAAGAGCTACTTGTTCCCAAAGCATTTTATGCTTGATTGTGCCACCTTTCGCATCCTTGAAACCGTTCTGAAGCCAGATCTGCAAGTATTCATTATAAGACTGAACGCAATAATACGAATCGCACACAATGAGTGTGGGGAATTCTCGATCGGTATTTTCAAGCGCCATCTTGAATGCTAGTAGTTCAGCTCGCAGAGCTGTACAATCTCCTAGGGATTGTGTTTTAGTGAGGGTTGGTTTAAATTTCCCTTCGTGCCAACGACCTTTAACAATCGCGCACGCAGCACTGTAAGCTTGTTTACCCCCTACTGCGGGTTGTGCTGATCCGTCTGTATATATTATACAGCCGTAGTGATCTAGAGGCAGAATTTCGGTTGGCGGAGGACATTCAAATTCATATTGGAGAAATTCTTGTGTTTTTAAGTAAGGATCAAATTCGTACACCACGTCTGTTGCAGCAAGAGAGTTAGCCCATTGTATCCATCTTGGATGGAGTGCTTTAGCATTTGGAATGCTTGCCTTTGTTACCGCCTCTAAGGCTGGTATTGGTGTTACGATTACTATTCGTTTACCTTGTGCCAGGGCTCGTTCTTTTGCTATAGCTGTCTGTGTTGCTGTAAGAATTTTTTCCGTTGGGCTAAATTTCATTTCAGCCTTAGTGTACAAGTGTGATTCAAATGCAATTGGTACCTTTTCTCCCTCATTAGAGGTCAGGTATGTGAATCCGCATCTCCCTGGGATGACTCGAATCACAAGATTGCGTGTGTTATCACGTGTTTCTAATTTTGTTTTAATTAGCATGTCTGTTTGTAAGGATCTCAACATTTCTGTGTGTGTTTGAGTCCAATTGGATCTTTTAAAGTCTGGTTTAATTAGATCATAAAGGGGTTTGACCCTTTCTGCGTAATTTGCAATGTATGTTCTTCCGAAATTTAGGAAGCCTAGAATTGACTGTAGGTTTTTTAGTGTTTTAGGAGCTTGGATTACGGCACATTTCTCTAGGAAATTGTCTGCCAGGCTTTTGCCTTCACTTGATAACTCATATCCTAAGAACAGGACTGTCAGATGGGCAATTCTGGACTTTTTAAAGTTGAATTTGTAACCCTCTGCTGCGAACCCAAGTATTATGGTGTTCACTCTTTTCAAGTGAGTATCCAAGTCATCATCTGTTAAGTAAATGTCATCGACATAAGATAATGCTTCATCATCATATAGCTGTAGTAATTCTGTTACTCTCGCTGAGAATACCCCCGGGCTGTTCTTGTACCCCTGGGCTAACCGACAGAATTGTTTTTGAGTGCCATTTACTGAGAATGCAGTTAAATATCTGCTCTCTGGTGCTATGTTTTGACAAAAGAATCCATTGGAGATGTCCAAGGTTGTTTTGTATTTTTTGCGCACTATGTTATTCATTAGTGCAGCACTGTGTGAGTTTTGCACTGCAAAGGTTTTGCAACATGTGTTAAGGTGTCGGTAATCCAAAACTAGACGATATGAGTTGTCTGGTTTGGAGACCGGAAACAAAGGGTTGTTCATTTGTGAGGTGCAAGTTTCAATCACCCCCTGGTATTCTAGCTGATCTAGTATTTCATTTACCTGTTTTTTAGCTTCTTGCTTAATTGGGTACTGCCTTTGTGCAGTAGGTTGTGATTTTAACTGGATTTTGTGAGGAGGAGAGTCCTCATCCCATCCTACATGATTTTTATATAAAGCAGGTGCTAAGGCCACTGCCCACTTTCTAGCAAGTGTGTATTTTTTATGAATCGGGATTTGATTCGAGAAGGCAGGCATAATTACTTCTTCGCCATGAGGGCACTCCCTGACAAACTCTGGTGGCCAGTCTTTTTCAGCTAGAAGGATATCATAGCCCTTGGAGAGGTTATCCCAAAATAGTCCCCTTATTTTCCTAGTCTTATCTCCCTCTATACGTAATGTTATCTCGTATATCTTGTGGGGTTTGCTAACTCTGGTGTCTGCAGTTTCCACTTGAAGATATTCATTCGTGTCCACTGTCTCCAGATGATTCATAAGGACTTTGCGAGCTATGCTCACTTCTGCTGCGCTGTCTAGCATTGTCTGAGCCCACTCTCCGTTTTTCAGTTGTGTCCTCAGTATTCTCGGCATTGTTAACTACCTTGATACTGGCTACCTTCTTTTTGGGAAATTGTAATTTCTTTTTTTGTTGAGCAGGTTCCTTGTCTTTGGACTTGGCGTGCTCTTCTCTTTGTTCTGATCGTCCTCTTCTTTCCGATTTCTGCGAGGAAGTCTGAAAAGATTGAGAGGGACGTGTATCAATGTCTTGATATCTATCAGGTTTTTTAATATTATCCCTATTTCTAAGGTTATATCTTTTCCCAGAGGGGTCACTCTGGGGTGACCTGTGTCTGTGGTTCGGAGATTTCTCCCTTCGCCTAGGAGACCTTCCTCGGGACTGGAATTTCTTTTCTTTTGGATTGGATTGTTTGTTTCCATCCCAGTTCTTTTTTGGTGAATTATTATTAAAAAATATTTTTTCTGGACTTTCAATTAGTTGCGGTTTTACTGGTATTCCACCTAAACTATCTCTACCTAGTTCCTCATAGGATTTTTCTATGATTCTGGCAATTTCACCTGGTTGGTCTGCTATATCTGTCTCTTTTAACCTCTGGCGGATCGCCACGTTTGCTGCTTCACCTTTTATATTGGCTAATAATATAGCCGAGACCTGCTTGAAGTCTTTCAGTAATTTCATACCAAGAGTTAAAGCTGGTTCTGGACCGTATTCATCTTGAATTTGTTTTAGCACATCTGGTATTACCGAAATGGATGGAACACCGTGCGTTTTTGTGTAGATTGAAGCAAAGACTGTACCCCAAGTATCACAGTCCTCTATGTGTGGTGCGATTCCCATTGGGAGACATATAGTCAGAATCCTGTGTTTTTCTAGCGGGGTGGTGTCAGGAAACACCGCCTCTATTTGGGTGATTTTCTGTGCCAACCAGAATGGTATTTGTTCTCGTTTAGCCGGAACTTTACCTAGGCAGGATTGGATGTTCTGTGGTGTGATTTTATTTGTGTTCCCCTGGTGAGGGGTCAGCTGTGGAAGTTTAATCGCTGGCTGAATTGTTGAAGTCCGCATTACATACTGGACTAATTGTCTATGAATTTTTAGTAATTGTTTTAGCTGTATTAACAGCTCTCCAGTAGACATCCCTTCGATGTCTGGGTGTGGTGTGTATCCGGCTAAGACCGGCCACGTTGCTCCTGGTCTACCTAAAGGACCGAGCCTTGTAATGTGATTGTTATGTATTAGGGCGCCATCAAATAAGAGCAAATGCTCTTGGAATTTGAGTGGTACTTCCACCTCCTCGAAAGGAGTGTAAATGTCGGGTGGAACCTCTATTTTGTAATAGTGGAAGTACTTTGTTACAGCATTTGCTGCTGGAAAATGTATCCATGTATAGTATACCTCTGTCTGCCGATATTCGTGTGCCTCAATTACGAATATGACTGTGCCACCTCTAGGTGTCAGTCCATTTTCTATAAGTTTTAAGGTTATAGATTTCCTTTTGGCGACCGGGATGAGTATTATATCCCCGTCCGCATCTAGTGCTGCAGTATCAGCTGCTACTATTTCAGCTGCTAATCTAACTGCCTCTCTTTCTTCATCACTTTCTGACATTTTACTGTCAGTAAGGTTATTTTGTTTGTTTGCAGATCAGGTTTCTTATGGAACAAAGATTAGATGCACAATATTTTGGAACAGTGTATCCTTCAACGTTGACTAAACCAAGAACCTTACATAGGAGTTCCCTCCTGCGAGGTTTTGGAGGATATTACCTTTCACCCACTCCAGACGTCTTTGGAGTATTTGGGAAAAGGGGTCTGAGTGAGAAAGCACGACTGAGTTACTCTAAATGTCTTACGTTAGTTTTATCGCCCTTTCCAAACGCGTTGGGCGCCATGTAGTGTAGTTCCTATCTTCCCAATAGGCTCTGCGCATTGGAATAATACCTACAGCAGTAAAGGCCTAGGCCAGACGTTAACTAGGTCTACTACTGTCGATACTAGACTTAAGTTTTGGGTTTGCCAGCGTAGCTCAGAGTTCGCTAGAAACTTTCTCGAATGTTCAGGAAAGAATTAACTCCCCTGATTAGACAAGAAGGGATTTAGTTTCTGACAACCATAGAACATGACAACTTTGCTCTCCCCTAATCAAGAGTGTATCTCCAGAGTCGTGTGAGCACAAGGCAATTATTTTACTCAGTCAGTACGTGCATTCTTAGTCTCATCAGATTGTAGAGAAAAGGAAGAGACGGGCGTGTTCAATAAAAAGGTGTTATTTATTGATCAGTCTCTTTTCTCGTACAAGAGAAATGGATCGATATTATTGCAATACTTATAGTTAAGTAAAGTGCATACATTAAAAGCAATAGTATAAAATAATACTGTAAAAACATTGATATGGTTTCTGAGCCATATGATGTTTAAAATGATTAAAATATATTTACATACACATATACATTTGACTAAACGTACTCAACTGGTGTTTCTAAATACGCCTACCCCGTGTACCTGACCTAAGTCTAATGCGTGGGCGGGAATAGAAAGTTACAGTTTAAGTTAAGTTTGTTTTTGCCAAGTGAATAACTAAAGAATTCTCTGTGAGGGGTTATTCAGTTCTGTACCTGGAAGTTAGGATGAATGAGGAATGGTATCTCTTTCTCTGGTCTCGATATTCCAGGCTGCCTGCGAGGGCTGCCCGAAAGCGCCGGTGCTGGGTCTCTCGGTAGGAGATAGCAGCACGTCTCTCAGCGCGTCAGGAAGGCGGGGCTGCTGCCAGCGGGGTCTGCTCTGCTTCTGGGCTTCGGCAAGTATGGCTGCTCCGTCTCGTCACCACGCGTGTGTTTGCATAGGGCAAGATCGGCAATATTTATACCTTAAAGGTGCCGGGATTGACGTAAGGATGGACATAGATACGTCAATAAAGATGTCATACGACTTGCTCGTTAGCACATTCTTTTACTGAAGTTCTCTGTGAAATCAAAACAATGGCCGCACGGATTTTCCAGGTTGTCATAGGTTTGATTTGTTATGAGAACGTCGTATGCCTTATCAGGGGCTGGAGGAATGTCGCTTGTCTAATTAGATCTCAAGCGTTATGACCTAATCAGATAACATGTTCCTGTGCCGTAGTGTGACTGCGTCAGATAACGGTATCTGCATCATGGGGGCTTTTCTTGCCTCATGGGCTGACTGTTAGTTAACTTGATAGTTAGTTTAACCAGAATAGGGTCAGGAATAGGGGGATCGATTCAGAACCTATAGGAATACATGACAAGGGCATTTGTTTCATCGCTAGTAGGAACCATAGTAGTTTATAAGATTGATGCTTTGCCCGTTCATTATTACTGTGACCCATAGCCACCTCCCATGTGGGTCTAAAATGACCTCCCTCACCACCCAATCAACTCTATTACTCAAATATAGGGCAACTCCCCTGACACAAAAAACCGCATAGAAGTACATATGTGGGATTCTCAACTTTGTCGTATTGCTCTTTAAGTGAGAAGCCTGAAAATAAATAACTGCAGGTGTAAAGGAAGCTAATCAGCTCATCACACAAGCATATTTTCGATTATTGGCTATCCCATTAATGTTGCAGGAAAGAATCCGAATACTACTTTTTAGAGATAAAGACATTAGAGAAGAAGTTTTACAATTCGCTTCGTCGCTCTTCTACTGGCACTTATATTTTGTTGCATAAAACTTGGTGATTGCTTTCGGACCTCATTGCATCTGCTCATTTTTCCAACTGTGCTCCCTGAACACCCCCCAGTGCATCCCAAAAAAAACCAATTAGGGAGGGGAGAGCCCGTCTCGCTCCCTTCCCTGTGATGTTGAAGTTAATGTGCTATGGTTTGGCACTTAGGTCATCACATCGGTGGTGACCACCATAACTTGGATCTCAAAAGAGAAAAAAAACAGGAAAAAGAAAAAACTTCAATTTTACAATACCTTTATCCTCGCCCAGGTCCGATCCCCTTAATTAGCGTCTCGGTTTTTCTGTTGAAGGATCTCTTTCACCTGTCTCACCGAGTGTAGGATCTGAAACTGTCCTTTGACAAGTAGTTTTAGTTTTGACTGTTGGACTATGGTTGTCTGGTATCCTTGATTCTTCCATTGATTCAGCATTGTTCTGAATTGACGATGACGCCTTGGGACTGCAGCTGACATATCTGAATAGATGTTTACCTGATACTTGTCTTCTGTTTGAAACTCCTTTATTTTGATGGCAGGAGCTAAAATCGACCCCTTTATACGATAATCACCAAAATTGACCAGGAATGTGCGTGGATATTTAGCATTAGGCTGCTTGTGAAAAGGAAAACGATTAGCTCTCATAATAGAGTGAAAGTCGCTACTGGACTGTTCGTCTGGGATCACATATTTTTTAATGAGATATGAAATTAATTTAATGGGCTCTAGCCCAGTTTCCTGCCCTTCCGGGATGCCCACAAAGCGCAGATTCGATCTCCTTTACCTATACTCAAACTCTTCGAGCTTGGTCTGGATTTCTTCGAGCTCTCTATTATGTTTAGATTGACAATGTTCAAGCTTGTTCTGGATGTCCTCGAGATCGGATATTCGTTGCTCTTCAAGGACTAGTTTCTGATTTAGCTGCGAGATATTTTCATTAACCTTTCTAGCTGGCCCTTGACTTCTGTGTGGGGTATTTTCCTGTGCATTCCTTAATTGTCTTATTTCATTCAGAGTAACTTGTGATTGGAGATTATCTACGACTTCTACTGTTAGGCATTCCTTATTTACCCCTGACTCCGGTTGCAATATTTCTTTGCCTACTAATATTGGGTTAGGAGTTGCATTTCAAGTTCCTGGCTGCCTTCTAGAAATGTCCTGTACATTTTTTCCAGTCTTGGATAGGTTACTTTCCTTGGCCGATGGGCTTGGTGATGGAAGGAATTGAGCTATCAATTGTGCATCTTGGACCCCCGCTGGAGATTCAGAAACTGTCTGAGCTTTAATCCTTGCTGTGTTTAGTCCAAACAGCGGATATGAGGGGTTGGATCCGAGGCTATTGGCTAATAAAGTCGCTGGGGACTCTGGAGAGCATCTATTTACTTGAGCTACAACCTCCTGCAGAGAAGTTCTTTTCTGAAAATGTTGGAGCTCATTGTCTTGACTTAGCGAGCTGGCTGCCTCTCCCAAATCCGGTCAGGCCAATGGTCTGTAACGTGAACCACTCAGATTAAGACTTTAATTGCTCTCCTCTGTATTGGCTTCAAAATTCTCAGGGCTCAATGGGCTCAGGGATTCAATCTGTTTTTTGCCACCTCGCGTTTTTTTTTTTTTCACCTAACTAGTTTTTTTTTTTAATGTTTTCAAAAACCTTTATTGCATGTCTTCATGTTACATCATAGCAGGATCATTTAGCAATCAATGAGTTACCGAGTTACAACATCCAGTTTTCAACAAAAAAAAACAGTAATGAATACATTACAAAGAAGCCCTAACACTATCCCTCCCCTGCCCAGCCCCCTAAACATGCACAGCTTCAGCAAAAACACCACCAGGAGTATGGATAAATGTAGAGTATGGCAGTACACAGATGTAGTGACCGGGCACTAGGACCCTGTGGGTCACAGGGCAGTGACCAGGTCACTGGACAGGACTTCCTGTGGATGGACAGGAAGGGGCAGTACAGAGTAGGACGAGGACGAGGACAGATGTGCTGCGGCGCTCCGAGCATGCATGACAAATAAAGAGCATTTAATATATCTGGTGTCCTGCGTGTTCCCTGAGCACACATAGCAACACATGACAACTGGCGACGAAGGTACCTGAAGAATCACACGTGTGTGTCCCTCGTGGAAGAACAACCGGAACATCCAGGAGCCCACCCTGGAGGTCGCATCGCCAAAAAGAAGGAAGTGAGGCCCCTCGATAAAGTGCCGCGACGCGGGAGCCCACCCCGACTGACAGCCGACTGGCAGCAAGATCGCCGCCTGATGCCCCATCTGATCCGGTAAGCGCTGGGGAGAAGCGCGCGAAAGAGCAGAAATCGGCGCGAGCTCTCGCGAGAGTCTCGGCGGCCATTTTGGGGTCAGGCGGTTTGGACCAATGAGAGAGCAGAAAAGAGGAGCGGCCATCTTGCAGTCAGGCATAAGAGATTTGGGTGTGAAACATCGCGAGATTTGGCGGCCATCTTAAGGTCAGGCGAACCGACGAATAGGAAGAGCAGAAAAACGAGTGGCCATCTTGGAAACAGGCAAACACTCGAGAAAGGCACAAACAAGGGACAAAAGCAAACAAAAAACGGTGAAAAAGGGCAAATAAGAAGGAAAGCAAGAAGGGCAAGGGTCCCACAAAGGAAATTACAAGAGGGAACAAAGGGCAGTCAGTAGACAGGCAAGGAAAATAAATAGAAGCACAAAGACTCAAAAGAAAAAAAAGAGGTTAAAAAAAAAAAAACACTGCCACACCAAGAAAGAATAAGACGTAAAAGACAAAACAAGAATAAAGTAACAACAGATAAGAAACAAACAAGTACAAAGGCAACAAAAGGAACAAGACAAGAAAGAAAATGCCAGAAACAAAGCAAAGTGCGCAGTATCGCACACCAACGCCTTTCAGTGTATCAGAGCCACAAGTAGGAATACGATGGGAAAAGTGGATTGTGAAATTTGAGCGATACATGGAGGCGACCGATGTAGTGGAGGGAAAGAAACTAGGACTATTCCTAAACCTCGTGGGGGATGAGGTGGATGACCTCCTCATAACACTGCCCCCGAGCGAAATAAAAACATACAAAAAACTGATAAAATGTCTAACGACCAAGTTCGACCCCCAAAGAAACGTCGACTTTGAAAGATATAACTTCAACACTGCATTTCAACAGTCAGACGAGTCAATGGACGATTTTGCAACAAGGCTGAGAAAGCTAGTGGCCCACTGCGAATTTGAAAAATATGACAATGAACAGGCCCTTCGCCTAAGACTGATAGAAGGCTGTCGCGACACAGAATTTCGCACAAGACTACTTAAAGAACCTATCACTCTAGAAAAGATTTTGGATCTAGCGAGAGCGGAAGCAAGGGCAATGATACAAGCCAGGCAGATGGACCGGAGAGGAGAATGACAGATACAAGCAAGACGGGCAACTGGAAGAGAGGATCAAAGGAACAAGTGACAAGGAAACACGGTTCCCAATGCTACAGATGCGGTCTGGACTTTCCACACCGAGGAACATGCCCGGCATTCGGTCAGACATGCAGGAAATGCAACAGAAGCGGCCATTTTGCCACCATGTGCCAAGGGACACAGTTCAAAAATGAACGAGGAAGACCAGGGAGACCAAGAGCGACAACAAACAGACATGTACGGCACATGGAAGCGACCACCAGGGGCTCGTCGTTGGAGTCGGGAGAAGAAGAGGAAGACGAAGAAAGGGCAGCTGGAAAGGTAGAACGCCTGTACCTCATGTCCACGGACGAAGGGTATGAAGAAGAGCACATCAGATTAGTGGATAGGAAGTCAATAAAGAAGACGGATTGGGTGACCATCGACATAGGGCCCCATCAAACAGAATTTGTGCTGGACAGTGGGGCCACGTGTAACATCATGTGTGCTACGGAATATGATAAGATGAAGAGGAAACCACCACTAAAACCGTCAAATGTCAGAGTATTCACCTAGGGTGCACAGAACCCGGTAACGAACATGGGAAAATTCACGGACACCATGACGCACAAGGGCAAGACTGTCACAGAAGAAATACATGTGCTACGAGGAGACATTCCCGCACCGTGTCTACTGAGCAATGTAACGGCGAAGGTCATGGGCCTACTAAAGATGATGTATCACATGTCGGACAGAGAGAACATATTACAAGAGTACCCAAAGCTAACGAACGGACTTGGAAAGCTGAAAGGAAGACAAATAACTCTGCACATAAACGAATCAGTCAGGCCAGTGGCCCAGCATCACCGAAGGGTGCCCATCCATCTACAACCTCAGGTGGAGGAAGAAATAAAGGCACTACTAGAACAGGACATCATTGAGCCAGCAGAAGGGCCAACGCCATGGGTGTCCCCAATAGTGGCGGTACCAAAAAAGGACGCCGCACAAATTAGAATCTGTGTGGACATGAGAATCCCCAACACAGCCATCGAACGAGAACGACACCCAGGGCCGCATCTAGATGACATGATAAGTTGCCTGACGGGAATGAGAAAATTCTCCAAGCTCGACTTATGCAAAGGGTACCACCAACTGGAGCTGGACCAGCAGTCCAGATACATAACGACCTTCTCAACGCACCTCGGATTGTTTCGATACAAAAGATTAAGCTTCGGAATATCGTCAGCAGCAGAAATATTCCAGGAAACGATCCGGCAGATCATCAGACCGATCAAAAACAGTTTAAACTATAGTGATGATATCCTGGTGTTTGGACAATCTGATGAGGAGCATGATAAGGCCCTGAGAGAAGTATTTTCACAGCTAGTAGAGGTGGGCCTAACAGTAAATGAGAAGAAATGCGAACTGGGCAGAGGAGAACTAGTGTTCTTCGGACACATCTTTTCGAAGAGAGGGATGAGGCCAGACCGCAGCAAAATAGACACCCTTGAGAAAACAAAAGAACCAAAAGATGCCGCTGACGTGCGCTCATTCCTCGGCCTTGCCAGCTATTGCGCGCGATATATAAAGGACTTCGCGACAGTGAGCACGCCACTGAGAGACTTAACGAAGTAGGGCCAAACATTCGAATGGACCTCAGAGTGCCAAAGGGCGTTCGAAGAAATAAGGTCGTCAGTAACGGCAGTGGACCACCTCGCATATTTTGACCCGAGCTTATGCACCGAATTGACAGTAGACGCCAGCCCGGTAGGCCTTGGCGCAATACTAGCACAGCACAAGCCCGGAAAAGACTCACCTCGACAGATAGTGGCCTACGGAAGCAAGAGCTTGTCGGACATTGAGAGGGCATACGCTCAACCAGAAAAGGAGAGTTTGGCGGTAGTATGGGCATGTGAGCACTATCACATGTTCATATACGGAAAACCATTCACGATAGTAACAGATCATCAAGCACTAGTGACCATCTACGGGAACCCAAACGCCAAAATACCACCAAAAATTGAACGATGGGGGATCAGGCTGATGGACTACAACTTCACGATTGTCCACAAACCAGGAAAAGATAAAAATCCAGCGGACTACATGTCACGACACCCGCTTCCCTATCAAAAAGGTGGCACCACAATGGCAGAAGAATACCTAAACTTCATCGTGAGACAGAACACTCCGGCATCAATAACAAATCAAGAACTAGAGCGAGAAACGAAAGGAGACCCGACAATGAAGGCCATCGGAATGGTGGTACGGCAACAGAGATGGAGACACATCAACAGCAACACTATCACAGAGGAAGGAGTCAATAAAGAGGAACTACTGGCATTCAAAAAAATAAGTGAAGAGCTGTCTGAAACAGAAAACGGAGTCCTGATGAGGGGCTCAAGAATTGTAATGCCACGTCGACTGAGAAAGAGAACAGTTGAGCTAGCACATGAGTCGCATCGGGGCATCGTAGCGACAAAGAAGATGTTGAGAGAAAAAGTGTGGTTCCCGGGGCTGGACAACATGGTGGAGAAAGAGGTATCGCACTGTCACATCTGTCAAATAACAGGACCTCCTGCCAAGCCGACACCATTGAAAATGTCGGAACTGCCACCTGCAGTATGGACCGAGTTGGCAGCAGATTTTTATGGGCCATTGGAGAGTGGAAAATACCTGCTAGTGGTCATCGACGAATTTTCAAGGTTCCCCATAGTGAGAGAAGTATCGTCGACATCGGCAAGTGCCACCCAACCAGTGTTAGACGACGTATTTGCCGCCTGGGGCTCACCACAGACACTGAAAACAGATAATGGTCCTCCATTCTCTGGAGAGGATTTCCGTAGATTCATGGAGTACCTGGGGATCAAACATCGGAAAATAACTCCCTTGTGGCCACAGGCGAACGGAATGGCAGAACGATTCATGGGGACTATCAAGAAAGCCATCCAGCGAGCGAAATTGACACAGATATCGATTGGACAAGCCCTCTGTCAAGTGCTCAGAAACTATAGGAATACCCCTCACAGCTCCACTGGCAGGTGCCCAGCAGAGCTGGTGCTAGGGAGATCAAGCAAAACAAGGATACCTCAGTTAGATGTAACTAAAAGTGCGAATAGAAATGACATTGCAGAAAGAGATGACCAAGCAAAAAAGAAAATGAAAGAATATGCTGACAAAAGGAGAAATGCATCTGAACACCAGCTGACTGAAGGGGATCTGGTGGTAGTGCGACAGAAACAACAAAGGAAGTCAGACAGCCCATTCTCAAGAGAGCCGCTGGTTGTGACTGACGTAAAAGGGTCAATGGTAACTGCAGCTTCTGACCATCAAAGAATAACAAGAAACAGTTCCCATTTCAAGGAGTTCAAAGTGGAAGAGGAAGAACGAGTGACAACAACGGAAGAAAGAGAGCAAGGAACAAACAGAGAGACAACACCACTAAAAGAGGAAAACGGAGGACAAGAACTGAGCAGAGAACAAAGACCAAGAAGGGAGTGCAAGAAGACAAGAAGACTACTAGAAGAAATGTAGAGACTTTCTCCACCTCGCGTTTTTGGTGCTTTGTTAGTTGTTGGAATCTTGGCTGGGGTGTGGGCTTTTACTGTCCCAACTTGTGCAGTCAGCCACTTCATGATGTCTGCTTATAGTGATGTTGGAACTTGTATTAAACTGCTGCACTAAACACTGGAAAAGGGTAACAGAGGGGGTTATATTGGCTGAGTGGTAACAAGCTGCACCCAACACCTAGGAAGGGCCGTCCCTGCTGGTAAACATCTTTCACAATGCGGTCAAAACACCGCGGTGCCATTACGACGCATCTTTTACAACGCAAGTCGTTACCACGACTTGCGCTGGAGGGCGCTCTAGACTAAGGAATATTAGATTTACTATTTCAACACCTTCCCTACTGTACGTAGGCTGGAGTTGGAATAGTAAATCTTACTATTCCTAAGTCCAGCACCCTACAGCGCAAGTCGTGGTAACGACTTGCGTTGTAAAAGATGCGTTGTGATGTATTGTCATTTTGATCGCGTTGTAATATCATACATCCCCTCTGCTACCGAACTGACTCACTGTCCACAGTGAGAGCTGGAGATATGAGATACTTTTAAATCGAGTAGGACCTCACTAGAAACGAAAGTCTCAGAAAAACTCCAGAAACAAGAAAAAAAGACCCCCCTCTTACCTCACAGTTCACACTATATAGTCCACTTCCGGACACTTCTAACACCAAGCAGCTCCAGAGAGTAGATTGTAATGTCAGGATTGTGTCACAGCTGCAGCAGCCTAAATCTTGATGGATTCTCTCCACTCCATAAGCACTGCGTAGAATTTTATTTATTTATTTTTATTCCAGGGTGAAAGGAGACGTGAAGGACTCTTGGAAACAGCTGGCAGCCCTTAAAGCTTAATAACTTGATAACCAGCGCTGCGAAGCCATTGCGCTGCACGACCCAGAGGGGAATCGCAGGAGTGATGGCATGAGACTGCGGGAGCGTAAGCCCGTCTCAGCCCAGCCTAGCCTATGTCAGGCGCGCAACACCCATTGGAATCAAAAGCCTTCAGCCCCCCCCCGTCGTGTGTGGCAGCCCAGGCTCAGACAGCTCCCGGGCACATACACAGCCGCATCCAAGCACTTCACAGGTCTTTAAAAGACCATGTGCATGTTAAAGAGGCTTTGTTGATGTTTCACCCCTTCTAAGAGCCCCTGCAGCTCCACTCTGCCTACTGCTTAAAGTTTCAGCCCCCCCCCCGAAATTTTTTCTTAGCCCCCCCCCCCCCCCCCCGAAATGTGGCTCTAGTTGCACCTCTGGCCTATGTCCATATGCGGCAAAAATGTGGAAGCAGCCCGTAATTTACGTAACATTGGCAGCGCCTGCAGCTCCCAACCGGCTCCCAATCGTAGCCAGGCAAGGAGCTCCGCTCCACCACTCGGACCTCTCAAACCCGGCAGTCAGCACCGGATGTGACAAGACCATTAGCCGAAGAGTATTACGGAACACTCTTTCCGGTCTCCTCGATTCCCATGGATGATCATTTTTTGTCGTACAAACCAGGAAACCTAAGATAAACTTAGGGTTTGGCATTTATTTAATGGATATAAAGGAGAATATTTGCATGGATTGCTTTCCATTGCCCAACAGTAGTGAAACGCTGAAGACAATAAAAGATGCAACAGTATCTTCGACTCTTGAATTGTTGTCAGCATAACATCTGACAGCTTTGTATTAGAGGTTAATTAATGACATTGTTTGTCACACCTGAAGTGGCTTATCCAAATGAATGCCATTTTGTTTGGTGTCTATTAAAGAGCTTCGCTACACCAGGAACTATTCGCCCAAGTGAGAGTCACGAAGGAAGGGAGATGTACACGCCACTTCAAATCGCTAAGAGGAGTGCGTCAGGGCTGTATCCTGGCCCCCCTCCTTTTTACCATCTACATAAATGGCCTAGATAAACACCTAGAGGCAGTTGTGGGGGATGTACCGCGTATAGGAGAAGCGAAGATCTCGGCTCTCCTATACGCGGACGATGCTGTCCTGATAGCATGCACAGGGGTGGGCCTCCAGCGTTTGCTTGACTCTTTTGGTACCTTTATGGACCAGCTGGACCTAAAGATCAATGCGAACAAGTCACATACCATGGTGGTGGGTCGACACAGAAATAAGAGGAAAACTATATCCTTTTTCTGTAAGGGGGAAGCTGTGTCGAGGGTGGAAGTGTTCCCATATTTGGGAGTAATCTTCGATGAGAAGGGCACGTGGGGCCCACAAATAAAGGCAAAAAGTCTATCTATGGTAAGAGCAACCTCAGCCTTGCCGAGCTTTTCTAATAGGCTGGGAGCCAGGCCTATGGATGCCCTTTTAAAAATGTATGATTCTAAATGTATTTCCATAGTCATGTATGGTTCCCCACTTTGGGGTTATGTTTTACAGAAACCAATACAAAAAGCAGAAAATACATTTCTGAGACGCCTGTTATCCACCCCTCAGTCCACTCCAACCTTCTCAATTCATGGGGAGGTGGGGCTTGACTATGTTACCGATGGAATCAGAATGCCCCTTTATTATTCTGGCTAAAGACATGGCTAAATGACGAGTTAACACTCAATCACTCCATCCTGACGGATGTTATGTCATTAGAGCATGCAATGAAAATTCCCTGGTTAGAATATGTTAGATTTACTTTTGCACGGCTGGGACGCCCAGATCTATATAACGTTCCATCCAGCATCAGGCGGGAGGACGTGACCTGGACTAAAAAGAACTTCTTGGCTGTGGCAAGAGTAGCTCGGGAAGAGCAGGAACTGATGAAACCAACGGTCAGACAACATTATCTGTTATTAAGCTTGCCTTCCCTTGAGCCTTACCTTAGAATTGTGACCAAGCCCTTGCATAGGCTTTTATTAATCAAATTTAGATTTAATTTAATACATTACTCCCTAGGCACTTACCATTCATGGTGCAAGCCGGAAAGTGGACCCCCATGTAGCTGTGATGAATTCACCTTACAGGATTCCATGCACTTTATTATGTTTTGCAGCCTGTACATGGCACCCAGGAAAAAATATCTGGCACCTTTATTAAGAGAGGCCGGTTTTATCCAAGTTAGGCCTGCCTATGTTTTTTTACAGTCTTTATGTAGCACTCGTGTCATCTTTTGTGTGGCCAGTTTTTTAGTGGCGGCTCATAGAATTAAATCAAAAATGCCCACTAAGGGACCCTGTACAGTCGAGCGTGCAACTCATTGAAATATTTACAATATGTCTAGATTTGCATTTGCCCTAAAATATGTCCTTTTAATGATTTTGCAATGATTGTGTATATTTATGAAATAAGTGTTTTTAAAGTGTATATAAATGTTTTATTGCTTTTATGATTTTAACGAATCGAATAAAGTACAATTGACTAACTGACTGAGTGGAGGGAGTGTCGTAGAGTGGAGTGTCATAGCTTGGAGGGTCATAGAGTGTCATGGAGTGGAGCAGAGTAGTGTAAAGTGGAGTGGCACAGACTGGAATAGAGTGGTGTAGAGTGAAACAGAATAGGGTGGGTTAGAGTGAAGTAGAGTGGTATAGAGTGGAGGGGTACATGGCGGACCAGTCATTCAGTGGCATTTTTGGGTGGTTTGGAGCTTGTGTGGGAGGGATAGTGTGGTAGAGAGGCATAGAGGATCACAGAGTGGAGTGTCGTAAAGTGGCATAGAGTGAAATGGAACAGAGTGGCTTACAGTGGCTTAGAGTGGATTAGAGATGGGTGACATACAGTACCGTTGAATGGCGTATAATGGAGCAGAGTGGCTTAGAGTGGAGTATGAGTTGTAGAGTGGAGTGACGTACAGTGGAGGGGCAAAGTGGAATGTCATAGAGTGGAGTGTCAGAGTGGAGTGTTGTAAAGTGGAGTGGCGTAGCCTAGCGCAGAGTGTAGTAAAGTGTTGTAGAGTGTAGTAAAGTGTTGTAGAGTGGAGTAAAATGTCACAGAGTGGAGCATAGTAAAGTGTCATAGAGTGAAGCAGGGTAAAGTAGCATAGAGAGGAGTGGAGTGTTGTAGAGTGGAGTGTCATGGAGTGATTGGCCATAGAAAAGAGTGTTGTGGAATGGGGTAGAGTGGAATGGGATAGAGTCAAGTTTCATAGAGAGCAGAGTTGTAGAGTGAGTGGATTGTAGAGAAGTGGAGTAGAGTGGAGTGGCGTAGAATGAGGTAAAGTGCAGAGTGCATTATTGTAAAGTGGTGTAGAGTGGTGTAGATTGGAGTAGAGTGGAGTAGAATGGCATGGAGTGTCGTAAAGTGGTGTGGAGTGTCAAAGAGTGTAATGTCGTAGAATGGAGTTGAGTAGAGTAGAGTGGGGTGGGGTCGATTGAGGTGTCATAGAGTGTTGAAGCATGTTGCAGAGTGGAGGGTCGTAGACTGGAGGGTCGTAGAGGGGACGGGTGTAGAGTGGAAGGGCATAGAGTGGAGTGGATTAAAGTGTTGTAGAGTGGAATAGATTGTCAAGGAGTGAAATGTCATAAAGTGGAGTGTCGTAGAGTGGAGGGACATAAAGTGAAGAAGCGTAGAGCGGAGGGACGTAGAAGTGTGTCGTAGAGTAGAGTGGAGTGATGTAGTATAGAGAGGAGTATGCTTAGGTGGGGTAGTGCACTGCCGTTGCAGACAACACATTTTCAATTAAAATGATCATTACCTTTGCACAGACATTCAGTTTTACTGATAAAACTATACAGCGCACAAATGATAATATGTGAAAACAACATCACCAAAGGCATTATTCTGATGTCGATGGGTCTACCACCGACAGGCCGTCAGTAGCGGGTCCAACCACATCCACAGAAGCAGCCTGACCACCAGATTATGATCCGGCAGTGAAGGCAATGGGCGGAGGGACCGACCGCTGCTTTTCCGATGGGCTCAAAGAGCCAGTCTGGGCAGCGATTGGACCGTAATCCCTACAATAGAGGCGGTGCCTGCTCAGGCAGCGCCATAGGGATTACGATGTCCGTTTCCCTCGGCCTCTATATGGTGGTCCGACTGTCATGAACAGGCGGACGGAAAGGAACTTTGGGGGCCCCTAGCAGGGTCCCCATCAACCCTGGGCCTCCACTATGGGACCTGGCGGGCACATATGTTGCCCCCCAAACATCCATGCACTGTGTGCGAGGCACCAGATAGCATCTGGCACACGGTGCATGGATGTTTATAAATATGCCTTTTTCTATTGCAGCTTGTGCTGCAGCCCTTTTCCGGGCCGTAGCACAAGCTGCAATTGAAAAAGGCATATTTCCAACCGCTGTGCTGGCGGTCGCATTGTCATACGAAGAGTGGAACTGCCGACTACTAGTCGAGCGGTTCCACTCCCACTGCGATGTCAGTCAGACGCTCATTCCGACCAGCATTGTAATGAGCCCCTAGGTGTATTGATTTGTTCTGATTGTATTAAAATATTTGCTTCTAGCATACTTCAGAATTATCAAAAAATTGCTTTATTTAAGCTTTCCTAAATCTGATATATTCTGAAACATTTGCACAGTTCATTGACATACATTTTTTATTTGTGTGCTAGGAAAAAAAAGTCTTTCCTTTTACGCCCCGCGATTGCCAATAAATCCTCTCACTTTGAAGTCAGAGTAAGAAAAGTAAAAACCAAGTTCCCTCTGAAGACAAAGCCTGGCATTTGACCTTTGTCCTCGAATGCACAGCAAATGTGATATTTATTATTTATTTATTTAGAAGTTTTCTATAGCGCTAACAAGACCCGAAGGTATCAGAGCGCTTCACAGTAGTGGGCATGAAAAAGAGAACAACATGAAACAAACCCAATAAAAGCAATCGGCGACAGACAATTTGGAAAGAAGAAAAGTTCGGACAGCAGGGCTTCTCAGTACTGGATTCAACAATAACGCATGGATTCTGAGACGTTTGCAGCTCCAAGTTATCCATAACCAAGGGAGCGGATCAGGTACAAGGATTTAAGTTGGCTCTTGAATTCTGCATAGGACGGTAGAGTTCTGATGTGCGGGGGGATGGCGTTCCATATTTTGGGGGCATTTCCTGAGAAAGAGCAATCCGCAGTTCTTTTCCTTCTGGTTTTTGGTAGGATGAGCAGCAGGGAATTAGAGCTTCTCAAGTTTCTGGCTTGGCCTGCTTTTTTGAGCTTGTTAGCCAGGTATTCCGGTTTGCCGGTGTGGAGGGCCTTGTGGGTTAGGCAGGCCGTTCTGAAGGTACTTCGCATTTCCACAGGGAGCCATTCGAGTTCTTTGAGAGCCGGGGAGATGTGATCATATTTTTTGCAGCCTGTGATCATTCTTGCTGCCGCGTGAAGTGTTGTTTTTAGTGGAGCCAGGTGGGATTTGGGGATGCCTGTTAGGATTGAGTTCCCATAGTCCAGTCTTGATAGAACTAGAGATTGCGTGGCTAGTTTGAGGTCCTTGTTGGGAATGTAAGGTTTAATTTTGTTCAAAAGTCTGAGGTTGAAGAAAGCGCTTTTCGCCGAGTTCTTAATGTGATTTGACAGGGTTAGTTTAGGGTCTAAGGTGAAGCCCAGGGATTTAACGGAGTCGGCTAGCGTGAGGTTACCCTTGAGAGCATCGATCGACTTTAGCCACTCGATGATTTGAGGGTTATCTTCTTTGTTTGAGATGAGGAGTGTTTCTGTCTTATCGGGGTTGAGTTTCAGGTGATTCTTTGTCAGCCAGTCTTGAACTTCATTTAGGACATCGTTGAGTCTCTGGATGTCTTTAAGAGAGGAAATTTCCAGGTAAATCTGCGTGTCGTCCGCGTAGAGGTGGAAGTTGATGTTGGCGTTCCTGAGTAACTTAGCGAGTGGTTCCATGTAGATGTTAAAGAGCTGGGGGGAGAGCACCGATCCTTGAGGGACACCCTTGTTGACTTGCTGGGTATCGGAGGTGAAGTTCTTGATTTTTATTAGTTGCGAACGGTTGTGTAAAAAAGAGGAAAACCACTTGAGAACTACCTCGCCAAGGCCGGCTCTTTCTTGAAGAGTCATGATGAGGAGCTTGTGGTCCACCGTGTCGAACGCTGCTGAGAGATCAAGGAGTATGAGGAGGCAGCACTTGTCAGCGTCAAGAGATCCGTGAATGTCGTCTATGATGTTCAACATCGCAGTTTCAGTGCTGCGGCCTTGTCTGAAGCCAGATTGGAGGGGGTCCAGGAGATTGATGTTGTCCAGGTGTTGCGTCAGTTGCAGGAGTACACAGTGATAAAATGAGAACCAAATGTAAAAGCCTGTTTACAGAAAGTGAGCACTTGTGGTAAAATACAGTACACAGGCTATGCTCCACGTGAGGGACAAAGACATTTTGGACAGCCTAAAACAAATAAAGCCAGCAAATGTGAGTTACAAATGTTCGCACCTCGGAAGGGTGCAATGGTTTTACCTCAGAAGGGTGCAATTTGACGGCTGACTAGGATTGCTGAGAGCGCCACACTTCTGACCTGCAGATTACTGCATGCTTCAGCAGCGAATGTTCAACTCAATGGGCCATCCTTCCTACTTAACCAAGATGAAGGATTTCATACACGCTAACCGAAATGGAGGACTATGTACACGCTACCTTATTACCTAACCAAGATAAAAGGATTTTGTACTCGCTACTTAATTACCTAACCAAGATGAATGATACTGTATTGCAACTCTGTATAACAACCTAATGAGGATCTGGGCTTTGCATATTTTTGCATATCTGAGCATCTGTCTACGTAGGTTAACAGTGGAGCCTCACACATTAAAAGTCCGGACTTTCCACACACATACTCCTCTTTAAGTGCACCGCTTCACACAAACTACTACACCAAACAGACCCACTGTAAGAGTACAGAGTGATGCAAAAACAACAGTTGATGGACAGAATGCAGAACAATGTCATACATTCACCCCAGTACAGAGATCTGGGCCTAAATCCATCGTTTTTGTTGCACTCCACACCACCCCAGTGCAGACATGGCCATATGCAAATCAGCCTTGACCCTGTGCCTCGGAACAGTCCAGCCCGAACTGCTGTTCGCCCTATGTGGGTAGGGTATGCCCCGTGCTCACTAAGCCACTGGAGTCAAGCTATCCGGGCTGAAGACGGCTGATAGCCAGAAACCGGTCCAAGGATGCTTGATTCCGGTCCAGGGAAGACATGGCTTGGCAGTCCGGGCTGGACTGTTCCCATGAGGCACAGGGTCAAGACTGATTTGCATATGGCCATGTCTGAACTGGGGTGGCTTGGCGAGCAAAATAACGATGGATTAAACCCAGATCTGTGACTGGGGGTGAATGTTTTGCCATGGTGCAACATTCCGTCCATCATCTTGTGTGTTTTGCTGAGAGTACAGAGTGATACACTCGAAGAGGACAGCCTGCTGGAACCTGATGGAGCAGGATGCAGGATTAACACAATGTCTGAGACAGACCGAAGAGCAGGTGACCTTGGGGCTTAATGAATGCATAGATTCCAGAGAGAAAGCACAATGGATCAGGGGATGATTATGATGCGGATTTCAAAGGATAAAGCCAAACCAGAGCACAGACGATATTAGGCCCTGGGGGCGGGGGGGGGGGGCGGGACTCTTTCGACCACAAGAAACTTAGTTCAAGTCTCAGAAGATCATTAGCAAGCAGGATGCTCAGAAGTGTGCTTAGCAATAATGAAGTGATTCACGAGGTTGAGTCGGCTTAGAAGCAATGACCATGGGCCACAGGGAGTCAGAGATCCAGTAAATAAATGACCAAGGATGCTTAAGGCATCATATGGCAATCTGGCACCCACTTGTGGACATTTGTGGCGAAGCACCTGCTTCAGCGGCATCGAACTAGGCCCAAGTCTGACGTTAGAACGTCGTGTGCATTTTCAACCAACCAGGGCATGATCTATGTAATGCTCTGTGCCATCAAGATGGCTCAGCGAGTTAAACACTTGCTACTGAGACGTGCAGAGAGCGGGCTTGAATTTGAATTATTAGATTAGAAATAGTAATCCCTATTATATACAGTGGTTAGAAATGGCAGAAGTGTGGTATGGCGCGGTATAAAAACAAGTTCTTGTAATGCACCCAGTAAAGCAACCTTGTGACACTCCCAAGCAACCCGGCAAACCTCGTCAAGAGTGTTACGAGGAAGGAACACAGGCGAGGGGAGGGCAGATGCAGGCTGAACATGCAGCACGCAGCGAGGAGGGTTGTTTCTGTTCTGCACAGAAGCGTTTGCTTAACACTGTCAAGCTTCCTGAAACGAGCACTGGGCATAGACAGTTGCCATGGCAACCTCTATTGCTTTACTGAATGTGGCAGACTCATGACATCTTTTGGCAAGTGACTTCCGGCTGCCCTCACCAATTGTGTCAATTCCTTTGGCACCAGCTACCTAGCTGATAACACAACTGAGAACAATCAGCTGAGATATCTATATTTATCTTAAAATATAACAAACATCACATAGGATAATGTCATGTAACATACCATAACACAGAACAGCATAGTATGATGCATAAATTAACACACAGGGGAGAGGCTTAGGATAACATGTAAAAAAGCATAACATGCAATACCTAGAATTCTAAGAAAGCCATGCACAGAAAAGTATAGATAATCTGGCTATTTGGAAAATCCATGCGTAGGGACAAGTGGCATGATTCCGTGTAAAACTGTCTAGCCCTGCTGAAAGCTCCAGCAGCGCTATAAGAGTCAGATAATTCTGGATTAAATCATTGCAGCCAGATATAGACTCGGAAGAGTGATTGATTTGGGAAGAGCTAGTTTTTCAGGGGAAGAGAGCTCTACCATGAAACAGACGCAATAAAAGGGGCTCCTAGAAAATACATTTGCAGGTGGTCCAAGGTCAAAACAATTCTAGAAAGAAATGTTTGATTTAAGTCAGATTCCGGGCGCACAGGTCGTAGCAATTTGTACACAAATTATTTTGGGAACTAACAATCATGACTCTAAATCACTGTTCCATGGAATCTCGAGTGCACAAATGCCACTAGCAAACAGATAGAAAAGGGATGAAATCCCTCTGTGACGGAGTCCTAACCTAAAAATATCCCACAAATGGTATTAAACAAGCATTAGCAATGTCAATAGCTCCGGCTTAGAACTGAAACTGCATCTTTAGTGACTGTAGGCGCTTAATAAGCCATCATCATATATGCCATCTGCCAATCATTCTTGCACTCGTGCATCCACTCATCCATCCACTGACTCATTCTTACATTCATCCACTTACTGATCCACAATAAAACACACATATTGTTTGCAAGAATAAAAGTAGAGAAAACAAAACATGCCACCACCTATGTGCTTGCAATAAAAACCAGGTAATATTAAATATAGCTGGGGTGCTCGTCCTACAACGGCATTGTACAATAGTTTACAATTGTATTAAACCACCAGCATGGCTGCCAAGTTTAGAAGCAGTGTATTCACCACCTAGAAACCATAAAACGATGCACTATGAGCAATGCCTATCCTATATGACCACTCACTGAACATCACACTGGGCGGTCATCTTGGAATAGTATTGTCGGTACTGCCAATTGTGATCATTGCAGCCAATTTTATGGGTAAAATTAAATACTACGGATAATACATTTAAAGACGGCTGTAGCCATATGGGACGTGACACAGCAGCTGAAGCGGCACGCACGTGGCTCAGTAGCACTGTCTGGGGGGGCTGCAGGACTCTCTACATGAAAAAAACCTCACAAAATGAAAGGAAAATAAAATAAATTAAAAGAGACCTATGATAGGAAAAATGAAAAACTGAAGGACTGGCACACCTTCCCTGACACTGAAACATACTCAGTTTCAGGTGGATGTTCAGAGGTTATCAGGCAAAATGGAGTCACTCACAGAGCAAATGAGTCAGTGACCATTGCCCCATGCCATATGCTGTCCTATATATATATATATATATATATCACGTCGTAGGTTTTAGGCAAAACCAAGCCACTTTTACGGCGGGCAACGCGGCAGGATGCCACTCCCAATATTCTAACGCAAAACCCCAGTTGCACGAGAACAAACTCACTGGAGCCGCGGCCACAATTCATAAACGGTATTTATTTAAGGCAAACGGGTAAACCCGACGCGTTTCGCAGTTAACCTCACTGCTTTCTCACGGGTAACTCTTTAAAGTGCATTTCACATATTTAAAGGTACAGGGTTCCATTGCTGAGAATTCATAAACATAGTAAACATACTATCGTATTTCTATCCATACAGTGTTTCAATTATGAATTATTTACAAAAATCAAATATATTACATACCACTAGATTTATAAAACATAGTACGCAAATGCAAACCAAAAGACATGGAATTAGTTCTCCCAATTTCGCCCAAGTGGGCTATTGTTTGTTGTTAGTCTTTATGAACATATTTTAAAGGCACAGTCCATGACATCACCCTGGTTATGTATTCCACCATCACGCCCCAGTGGGCTAGTAAATCTAGTGTTTGTATGATTTCGCTCAAGTGAGCACAATCTCAAATTCATTGTAATCATCTTTGAATGTTCTTTCACCTAAATGGAATAGAACAAAGTCTATTTTAAAAAACAGAACCCTGAAATGTGCAAAGAATAAACAAAACTTTAAAAACATTCAGAAACAATTCAGTACGAAAAGGATAATACGGATTGATATTTTATCTTAGATGTATTGATATCTCATCATCAAAATTTAAACCAAACGGGATCACTGTGTCATACTTGCTGTTAACAATTTTGAGTTCCAGATCTAGAAATTCAATTTTCTCCTTACTAATCTCACTTGTGAATTGCAAATTACAATCATTCTGATTTAAATTTCTGACAAATTCTTCTGCCTGTATTTGTTCACCATCCCAGATACAGAGTATGAGCGAAATCATACAAACACTAGATTTACTAGCCCACTGGGGCGTGATGGTGGAATACATAACCAGGGTGATGTCATGGACTGTGCCTTTAAAATATGTTTATAAAGACTAACAACAAACAATAGCCCACTTGGGCGAAATTGGGAGAACTAATTCCATGTCTTTTGGTTTGCATTTGCGTACTATGTTTTATAAATCTAGTGGTATGTAATATATTTGATTTTTGTAAATAATTCATAATTGAAACACTGTATGGATAGAAATACGATAGTATGTTTACTATGTTTATGAATTCTCAGCAATGGAACCCTGTACCTTTAAATATGTGAAATGCACTTTAAAGAGCTACCCGTGAGAAAGCAGTGAGGTTAACTGCGAAACGCGTCGGGTTTACCCGTTTGCCTTAAATAAATACCGTTTATGAATTGTGGCCGCGGCTCCAGTGAGTTTGTTCTCGTGCAACTGGGGTTTTGAGTTAGAATATATATATATATATATATATATATATATATATATATATATATATATATATATATATATATATATTACGCTCAAACTTTTCCAAGCTTCAAAGAAAAGATGCAGCACTCAAGGAGGGATTGTGAAGTCAGAGAAGGGTTTATTGTGGGGGAAAACCGCACAGACGCGTTTCGGCGTGAGCCTTCGTCAGTGTATCAATAGTGACATAGAAACAGCATGTTAATAAAGTTTCTTTACAATCAATGACAATGACATAGGACTACACCCTCAAACACCACTATGAGCGCCATCTTGGAGTGGTGTTATATCCATTATTCTTCCACATGCGAGAATCAATAGCGCGTATACAAATTATCTTCGTATTAGTGTTGAGAGGATATATTATTTATAAAGGTGTCACGAGATTATGACATAGAATATATATATATATAGATATATATATATATATATATTTATATATATATATATATGTGTGTGTGTGTATTTTATTCCATTTTTTATTACAAGGCCTGGTAGACCATAAAACTCAACAGGACCTCCTTTGAGGGTCTCGCAAGGATTATCACGGTGCAACTCATGTACCCTTAGAATTTGTTGAAGGGGAAAACAAACACCAAAACTCCTACCTCCTAAGGTTAATTGAGAGATTTCATGTAACAAAATACTTGTCCACAGGCTTTAACAAAGTGTAATAATAATCCACCCTTAAAGGCCTATTGGTTTTCATATATGCTTTTTATAACATACAAGTCAGGTCTATTGTGTTTGTCATAACTTTTCACAATAAATAGATTAAATCTATGGCATCTGACATAGCCTTTCCCAGGGAACGAATCAAGCCTATAAAACTGTTCTGTTGTCACCATAAGCGACCCAATCCTGCTATATTAAGCATACATTTCCCTCCCAAGACAACCATCAAATTATAAACAAGTAAAAATTCACAGTTCGGAAAACAATATACAAAACAATATACAACCCTTCCTTTGGAGGCCTACTAAGGATTGTAACAGTACAAATATGTTTCCTCCAGTGTTTGCCAGATGTGTACAGCACCAACGCCCTTGCCGATTACAATAATCTGTGGGATTTTACCTAACACCGTATATGTATACAGCCTTTAACACAGTGGAATAACAATTCAACCTTAAAGTCTATTGACTTTAAACAAGTTTTTCACAATCAATAGGTCAGGGACACTACTTTTGTTGTAACTTTTCATAAGAGATTAGACATATGGCATTGATATAATTTTAATAAAACCATGTGGGGAGCGCATTGTCAACGCTCCACTCCCAGACGCACTGCGCGTTACTGGATACTAGATCCAACCATTACTTATCCATTTAACCTTAATTCATGTTCATCCAATTTTGACCGAAATATTAACACACTTTCTTCCACTATTATTTGGTCCACATATATAACAAATTGTATTCGGGCAACTTCGCATATTCCCATGTGCCCATCCAGGCTTCTTTGAAAATACGATCCGATACAACAAGTAGATATAATTTTGTCAAGTGAATGAATTCTGCTTATGGCCTTTGTGACTGGCTTGTCACCATAATCATCTCAGGCCTACTGTATAAAGCATAAGCTTTCTTCCAAGGATACCATCAAGTATAAAGTGATAACATTACAAATATTTACAAAAGTACGGGTGGCAAAAAAATACATCTCATCCAAGACGGGTTAACATGAATTGACTTACAGCAAATATTCTACCCAAAGGGTTTGTCAGAAGGGGTAGCCAATAACGAAATCCTTGCCTACTACGATGAGCTATGAGATTCATGTAACATAAGCAGGACCACTGGAATTATGTACCGCTGTGGACTAAATTAAATAGCAAGAAAAGGCAATTTATACAACATATCGCGGCACATTTTTTGATACTATTACCACAATATATTTGTTATTTTTATTAATGTAACACAAGCCGGGCAAAGGTTTCACCTCACTAGTACCTGCTGCACACCCAAATGCAGCAATAATCACCAGTCAACCTGTGAGAGAGATTTTCCACTATGCAGAAACATGCGACCACTTTTTTTGTAACTGTTGAACCGTTTGCGCTCAGAACAAGATTTTTGCTATTATCTGTAGTTTATGCAGTAAATGAGGGATTATCTAGAAAATGTAGATAATCCATAATTTTGCAGAAAATGCCACATCCACAAAATAACAATTTCAATGGCCCTGTCTACAATCCTGCCTACAATATTTAACATAATCTAATATCCTTAAAGGGGTACTGGCTTTAGCAAATAGTTTTCAAAATAATAATTCAGGCCTAATGCTTTTGTCATAATGTTTCATAATAGATCAACCCCAAGACATCTAACATAGCTTTTCCCACTGAACCAAGCAAACATTAGTCTCACATGTTGCCTTGTCACAATAACTGTCCAGGCCCAAAGAATTGAACATAAGCTTTCCCACAAAGCAACCATTGGCCAGCCATAAAATTGTAAATAAGGGGGTGTCCAGCACATAAAACCCTTGCCTACTATATTAATCTTTGAGATTCTTTCTAACACGATATCCATGTTGGCTTTAGTGTAATAACAATCCACCCGTAAAAGCCTACTGGCTTTAATATATGCTTTTCTACAATACATATGTCAGTCTTACTGTCTTTAGCTTGCCATCACAACCAACTCAGTCCTGCTGGATTCCGCGTAGGCTTAACACAAGATAAAAAAAAGTAAATACAAGCACCATTTTCAGTGGAAGGAAACACCTTCTGCCCAATCAATAGCTGGACTCAAGTTAATGAACTTGTGGGTGGTGCAAACGCCCCTATCTTAGTACTGCTTCGTAAAGCTCTTTTTCTGTTGATTGCATAAAGTCAGAACTAAAAAGATAATTGGCAAAGGAAATATTATTTACTGGGAGTTCAGGGTATGTTGTTCAAACTTGGAAGATTAGGTACCATAAATGTTGTTCAAAAATTACAAAATGCAAAGTAGAATTAGCTACTATTTTTTATGATTTTCTGTTTTCTCTCTTCATAAGTATATGAAATTGAAAGCAATCCTGTTATATTGTACTTAAGTTTAACTTTAATGGAAGCGATTAAGGATTAAGAAGGAATTGTTGCTAAGACTACGTTAATTGTGTTGATTCTTTTGGAAAATATAAAAGGAAAATAAAAGGCTGTCTAATGCAAGAGTATTACTTTTTATGGCGTACTTTTAACATTAGTGAAATTTAACATAATTCAAGACTTCTGTAGTTTGACTCTACCAACACTTACTGCTTTGCTACTGAAATGAACTTCCGCTCTACGTTGTTTTGCATCGTACACAACTACTCTTCTGCCTAGGAACTTACACTCAGCTCCCCCAATGTACCTCTACTCTTATGAGCATCATGCGCTGGTACCCAACACCGAAGCATACATCGAGTTCTCACTCTGCACCTCGCCGCTGACATGCACCATGCACCACTATCTCAGTGCCAAAATATTCAAAGGCCACATCTGTCTGTGTGCACTATGCTAAATTATCTCACACAGCAACTCTGTTCTGACTCAAAGCGTGGGCTGCAATTTCAGAATTGAGACACACAACACTCTAAACAACTATTTTGTCTGAACACGTGTCGGTAGCATGCAGCACGTTCCAGCAGGCTTATCTTTCTGCTAAGATATCTCATTGCTCATTATTCCTACTAAAGAAAAGGGCTTAACCTGCACCTGCAATTTTAAATCCCGATGTAGCCGTATTTCTCCCGTGACGTCAGCAGTGCTTGTTATTAACTGCCTCAAGGTCATTCATCTGCTTTAAATGTGCTGTACAAATGCTGTGTGTTTCATTGGCATTTTCAAAGTTCTTTTATAAATCCTTGTATTCTGTTGGATAAAGGAAGTCCTTCAAATCCTCCCAAGCATTCAGGTCTCTGACTCTCTGTGCACTGTATGAACGGCGCTTCAAAACAGCTTCCAGTCCATTGCCAGGGACATTGTATAAACCGAGCTGTACAGGTTCCAACCCCAGTGAGATAGCAGAGGGCATGGATGGCCTCGTTTCTGAGGTAGTCGGCAAAGGGCAGGAACAGGGGCGGCCTTAGGCATGTGCAAGCTGCGCACCTGCACAGGGCCACCAAACCCCAGGGGCCACCACGCCAATATATATCCTTAATATAATAATCCTCTGAGGATGGATACATATTTGCGTAGCGGCCACTGACAGGGATTTGGCGGCCCCTGGCAGGGATTTGGCAGCCTCCGGCTCTGTTCCACTTCCAAACACCCTGACCCCCCCCTCTTCACTGGCCTCCGCGCTCCGCCCCACCTGGACCCCCTCTTCCAGGGCCCCGTACCTACACTCCCTGCCCAGGGCCGCCATGAGCCTAGAGCCACCCTTGGCAGGAATGCCCTGTATTTAAGTCAATACGGCGTATTCCTATTCTTCCCCTTGTGCCGGCGCCTTTTTGGTAGCCTAGCACCAGCGCAGGCACCCATGGTGCAAGGGTGCCTGTGTTGCATGCAGGATTGTTTTTCCTGCAGGAAGGAACGGCTTTGTGCACAAAAACAATCCTGGGAGCCATATTGCTCTTTCTATGTGTCCTGTAAAATGCAGCACACATAGAAAAGTGGAAGAAGCGAGAAGAAATAGAGATATTTATCCTCAGTACGCCTCCCCTAGGAAGGTGTGAAGTTTTGGCACATCCCCAGGTTTACAAGTTCTTGTAAATTTGGAGATGTATCAAAATCTATGGGACTTGCGTGGGAACACCCAAGCAATGCCCATGGAACCCAGAGCAGAGCAACGCAACGATTTGCGCTGCGTTGCGTTACTGTAGAGGTTTGAAATCATTCAGAGCAAAAGCGGCTTTGTGTAGCTTTTAAAATCTTTCTTAAGGTTTGCGCCGCTCTTGCACCGCATTGTGTGGTGCAAGAACGTTACAAACAGTCCCATAAATAGGCCCCCAAGTGTCTGCTGCAGTGATGCCAATAGAAACTATAGAGTCCAATATCAGCAAATTAGCTTGGTAGGTTAACGCTACTGCTGCACAAATACGTGTGTATATGCGCCACTTTAAAGTAATTTCATTTTATGTTCGGTATCATAGATGTGATAAAGAGCAATATGTAACATGGACATTAACAGACATGCCAGTTTTTACATTAGACCTATTCTGTTTAGATTACACAGATGGATCCTTTGTGGTACTGGGTGGTACCGTGATTTACACACAATCACATGGTTGTTTGTCATGCACTGATACGAGTTAGAAAACCGGTTGGAAGTTTCAAGGCCAGAATCATTCCTTTTGAATACAGCAACGGTTGATAATGCTTCTCGAACCGAGAAGCAGAAAGTAGTGGCCTGTAAACCATCAATATTTCACCTACTTACCGGTGCGCTCTCGAACAGCGCAAAGGTGCCTTCCAACATTCGAAAAATGCATTTTTAGAACATAAAAAAAGTAAAATATTCACATGGTTGCAGGATATATGTGTCTATTGCTTTGTTTTTGAACGCTTACTAGCTATTTTGCATTAAATGCATGTTAGACTTCTGTGAGCTATCCCGTGTAGTGTGTTTTTTACCCTAATATTATCAGAGGGTTAGTTGACTTTTTGTCCTTCTTTTCTCTATGATCTTATGGGCATAGACAGAGAAGACCTCTCCCTCTTACATTAGATCCAGCTCTTTGTTTCCCAGCTAGCCTAATGACCCTCTTATTTGGATTCAATCAGCCAATCAATCAGGATTTGTTGAGTGCGGCTGCTTCACCGTGATGGTCTTGAGGCGAGGCTCTGAGGTGCAGGGGGAGGTCGTTCCAGGTCTAGGTCGCCAGATGAGAGACGGAGCGGCCTCGGCTGTATGTCCGGCAGATGCAACGGGTGGCAGCTAGGGCGAGGAATCCGGATCTGAGTTTCCTGGTTGGCTGGTCACAGGTCATGCGTTGGTTGAGGTACGCGGGTCCTTCATTGTATAATGCCTTGTATGCGTGGGTGACTTTGTTTGTGCCAGGGTCTTATTCATGACTGGGAGCCAGTGAAGTTTCCGGAGATGAGGGGTTATGTGCATCCGACTGGGGAGGTTGAGGATGGGCCTGGGCATTGGGTTCTACATTGTCAGGAGTTCCTTCATGAGAATGAATGAGTAAAATTAAGATGTCCCTAAATCTAAGGTGGCCGCTTCCCTCCAGCCTGGTTGGAGATAAATTGCAGCAACGGGCCCTTCCTCCTTATGCTGGAGGGGGACATTGAAGCTCATGACAGACACAAATCCCCGGGGGCACCAGGACCCATCCCGTGCGCACCACTCACCAACTGGCTCTCCACATTTATTGGGGGACTTGGGGTCCGTGACGAGTCTCGGCGTGGGTTCAACATCGAATGATTCTGGGCAAATCGCTTTATCTCCCGTTCCTAAAAATAAAAAGTGGCCCTGTGTAATATATTTGGTGCTCACGTAAAGCGTCCCAATAGCTTTGGGCGCAAAAAAGTGAATGTGAGATATTGAGCCGACTAGAAGGAACACTGGGGAACGCCGCCTGTCCTGGAATTAGTAATTCTACAGGTCTCAGGCTGTTTCTTAGAGCCAAAATTGTGGTTTAATTAGTGAGGAAGAGGTAGATCAAACACTTGCTCCCTGCAGCCATTATCTGCTGTGAATTGATCAAAGGAAAGATGCCTGGACGCCTGCTAGGCGAGGGGCATCTCTAATTACTTGACGCCCATTTACACATTGTTATGTATTTACCTAATTGCCAACACTTTCTGAAAAATGCATTATTACCCAGGCAGTCCTGCCAAGTATCACGCTTCAGGCGTGATACTAACGCATTTTTGGGCAGTGGTCCGCATCGCCGCAATAAAATGCCAGGTCACGCATTAGTAACGCCTCCTTGATTCCCCCGCCAGTGTAGAGGCAGAGACGAGCAGGACCGAAATTGCCGCCTTGGCCAAATACTCCTGATGAGCACGCAGTGTCGGACCGCATACTGCTGTGTCAGAGTGTCTTGCAATAATCTAGTGAGCTAGAATGGCTGTCAAATCAGGAGTGTCGGGCCGACCCGGTGGCCTATTACCGCGTTGCCCGCACCAATAACCAGACCAGACAGTCATTATAGCACAGCTGCTGCAGGCCGACCAGGGGCATGGCATTCACGTGACGTGGTCACGTGATTGCAACAGTGTATCCATAATCGCTCTGAGTGTGCAGCAGTTATGTTTTTTTCTAGTTTGCCGCCGCTGCCCGCCACGCCGCAATGATTATTTTGGTGCCTCCTTCATCATAGGCGCCGGCGTTCACTGGACAGTGAGATGGGTCCGCGCTGAGTCTTGGTAGAGCAAGCGCAAGCCACCCTGACCCGCGCCGTAATTACTCGCACCACCGCAGGCTTACCTCGGGCCCTCGGCCTCCTGAGGCTCACCATGTGTCCCCACCATCGTTGGCGGCAGCTGACTCAGTTATGAGCCTGCAGCCGACCTGTAGCAGAGATACCTGCTGCTCGTCACTTTCGGCCCGTGCTGTCTGTATAATCATGATCCCCTGGACTATGGGTCAACAAAATCGGACCCGACCGGAGCCTGCTGGCGGGCTGCTGCCTGCAGCTGTGAGAGCATGTCCCAGCCCGGGGTGAGGCACCTAATGCCATGGCGCTGTCTTCGCTCGTCGCCTGCCTCGAATTGAAGTAAGTGAAAACTCTGAACTACTCTTAAAACTATAAGTATTCTTAAATAAAACGGATGTCCCTTTACTCATTTGATTAGGCCAGATTTATAACGGGGCAGTCAAGAAAGCAATTGGGTAAGGCTTGTTATTTTACGTTAGTCAGAGTAGCAGAAGTAATTAAAGAGGAACACCTGCTGAAAATTTTGGTAGTGGAGTCTGCAGTGCACTGTGGCAACATTCTGTACCCCAGCGAACGTTGATGTTTCCTTTCAAGTGAGAAGGCCCATGGAAAACAGTGCTTATCTGCCTCCCTCTCTTTTTATCCCCCACTACAGAAGTTATGTTATTCTCTACTTGAGGTGAGTAAGTGGCAAGCAAACAGAGCCGTTTTTTGAAAAACATAATCTAACCCTATTACAATAACTGACCGCTAAAATTTACAGAAACATTCTTTTGTTTGCCGTGGCGTGGCGCACACTGCAAATGACTGGTGCAGACATGAGTCCTCGTTTTGTTTAACAGTACGATCAGCAGAAGAGAACTAGGGGGCATATTATCAAGGGGGTTTATCTCCGCTTTTTTGGCTTTAAAAGCCAAGAAAGCGGAGATAAAATTATCTCCCTATTACCTAGCTGTCGCTAACACCAGTTAGCGACAGCTAGTAGGAGATAGCGACCATCTTGGGCCCCACTTTGCATGTCAGTGATATTTATCACTAATGACATGCAAAGTGGGCGTGCCAAGATGTTAGCGACTGGAAACTGTCGCTAACATCACTATCTCCTATTACCAACTTTTGGAGATATTCGCGCTAAGCGCGAATATCTCCAAAAGCTAACACCTGCCCTGAGCAGTTCTTAGCCATGTTATCCAATGGGAGGTGGATAACATGGCTAAGAGCATTAGCTCGGTAATGCATGAATATCGCTGACTTTTCAGCGATATTCATGCATTGCGGCCGTTTTTTATCGCATTTGCGATAAACCTTGGTAATACCAAGGTTTATCTGCGATAAAAATCGCCGCAGCTCAGCGGTAAAATTTTGTCTCTAACCAAGCAATAGCGATAATTATCGCTATTGCTTGGTAATATGCCCCTCGGTGCTTCAGTTTGTGGTGCTTTGCTTTCTAGCAGTTTTAACATCTTCTTAGAATGTCTTGTTGCTCAAATGGGTTTAACTGCTCATATTTATATGTTTTCCTGGTTTTCATTGCTTGATTTTGATTGTGACAAAGTGTCACTCATAATTGTTGAAATGTCACACATATTTACACTGCATTTATGAAAATGTCACACACAGCAATCTGAAACCTTGGCAGCTATGCCCAGGTTCTTTCTGGTTGAGCAACTTGCCGCGCGTGCAACAGAGATGTCGAGCTACGCAGGGCACGAGTTGCTCCTGTTCAGTAGCTTCGCATTTCCATTGGCGCGAAGGCCCCCTGAATATGTCCACAGTCCAATCATTATATTATGAATCTGTGAGAACCCTCCTTTCCTGGAAGGTGAATTCTTCGCAGAGGTCCGAGATAATGCTCACTTACGCTCCATGTGTCACCCAAAATGGCGGCGGCGTCTTTGCTGGATCCTGCGTCAGGCTGCGGCCATGTCAGAGGAGGCTACCGGGCAACGTGTCTCTGTACTTCTGGAGGCGCGGCGGGCCTGAATCACAGAGACACAGGGTGGCGTGTCGGGCCGAGGACAGCCTGATCAGTATTCATGGCAGAGCACCAGCGCGTGGTGTGGATCTTGTTGACAGCAGAGGCCATGTCCTGCGCGTGTCTGGGGCGCGAGCCTACTTCAGCAGGCAGACCATGTCTCAGGCTGGCATTAGGATGGGCATCTGGGAGGCGACAACGTCCAGGGCTGCTCTGGAAACACGTGGATGCGCCCTTGCAGCTCTCCCACCCCTCGAGTCTTGAAGCAGTGCTAACCTGACAGCAGTGACCAGGGATCAGAAATTGACACTGTTCAGGCAAAAAGGCAAGAAGCAAAGGACAACAGGTAAATGTAGAGGCTAAGCTAGGGTGAGCCTGTACGTGGGGGCCCCAGCCCTAAGCTCTGTCCTCCAGCTCCACAACATGCCAAATGCACTCCGCGCGCGATCAGGCCGCTCAACGTGATGCCATGTAGAAGGGACTTGGTGCAAATGACAGAGGGAATATCTTAACATGGAGTGAAATCCTCAAGCTCGGGGTCCTGCTGACACTCCAATGTATGATGCCCACCGCATCTGCTGTGACTTGTATTCTGCACATCTTTTTCAAGTTTTGTATTGTTGCAGGTTGTCAAAATGCTTTGGTGCAACATCAAGTTGGTACTCTAATGCCAATCCATATATCTGAAAATAAATAATGTTTCTCTCGCCATAGTTAATGTTACTAAATAGTGCATCATCATCATCGTCACTCTTGGTGATGCGCGGACCACCCAAAGCCATCACATTGCAGCAGCTCTTTAATAAAGGGCACCGTGTGTGTCAGCTGTGTCATGAAGGCTTTCGGGTCTAACGTGTAATAGCGCTAAGAGGCTCCTATGTGCATTACCTCTATGCCAGAGGCCCAGATGTGTATTAGCTCTGTGATGGAGCCTCCCACGCGTGTTATTCTTTTGATGAAGGCTCTCATGTCTTTTAGCTCTAGAAGAGAGATTAACATGTGCATTTGCTCTAGGATAGAGGCTCCCATTGCTATTAGTTCTTTGATGGAGGCTTCCATGTGTATTACATTTGTATCAGAGACCTCCATGTGTGTCAGCTCTATGACGATCATATGAACATATATTAGCTCTGTAATGGAGGCTAAAATGAGCCTCTAACAAAGGAGGTATGTTTATGAGAACTATAATGATGTGTATTGGCTTTATTTTGATGGCCACCATATTTATTGGTCCAATAACTAAGTTTCCCAATGGCTATGTACATTTTTTGCATTATGAAGGTTCCAGGTTTATTAGCGCTATAACAAAGGATACCTGTCTCGTTGAATGTATATTCGAGCTTGGCCCACTCTTAAGGAATGCACCAAGTCAATATATTAGGCCCAGTGGCCACATATGGTTTAACTTCATAAAGATGGGAGCATCGAGTGCAGCTCAGGGCACCATGTGCTCGACAATAAATAGACTGTGCGTATTAGCCCTATATTTGGAGTACTGTAAGTATTGGCCCCATAATGACAGGTTCCTGTACCATGTCTGATTGGTCATGTTAGAAACCGAAAGTGACATGGCGGTGTAGCACATGTCCTGCTGGCCCCTTCTTACCATTCTACATCAGCCTTGGCCCTGCTCGTCTCCCTCTCACCTCCCACTGTCAATAAATGACCCCGATTTAAGATTAATGACCACATACACTGACAAGTCGAGGCTGTCACTGCTCCAGGGTCTTGTGGTATCTTTGGATTTCCCTCAGTGGCATTCCCACAGCTTCTGGGTAGACTCCAGAGGCATTCACAGGGTGGAGCTGTCACTGCTTTGAGGTGGAAGTCATAGGCGCTCTGCTGAGCTGTTGTCGGGTGTCGGTGGATTTCTTCGAGTTGTGCTTACACTGTTTCTGGTTTAGGCCCACTTACTGTGGCATTAGCTAACTCCCTCTGGTCACAGCACCACCCTACTAAGAAGGGGCTAACACACCCACTATGCACCTTGTCATTCACTAGTTATGTAAATTAAATGCTCTATCAAGCACACCTTGTTCCTTTACCATATCTATAAACACTGTCATGCATGTAATCTGCACCTATCTCATGACATGGCCTTACAAGTCTGGACCTCATGGACCTCACCCAACTCATACCACATAGATCAAACTACAATCACACACATCTCCAACCATGTTGGTCCGTGCTTAATCACTCTGGATGATTAAACTGCCATGATGCCATAATTCGGGCAATTCCACTCCACACAAATGCCAGTTAATATACCACTGACTAACAGCATAGTATAGCATAGGATTACATAACATAAAATAACTGGTAGTGTTTTTCCACGCTGGTGGTTCATTACGGTGCCTCTTTACAGTTAATGAAATATAGGGCGAATAGGGACCAAGGGATACAAGATGCTTCCTTGGATTGACAAGCATGTCAGATGTTGCTGGATATATATTGGTCACTTGTTGCAGGTACAACGTCTACTCTTTGAACATGGTAGATCGGTAGCAGAACGTGTCAGCACACTGCAGGCCACAACCCATCAGGTTAACAATGAAATCCCCTTTGCTCATGTAGCTGACTCCAATTAGGCTCTCGTTCAACCCATCCTCAGTTCTCCCACTTCTTCAAAAAACCGCTTTTGTATCTCTGAAAAGGTGCACGCAGGGGACGTACCTGTGACTCTTGTTTCCACCTCCAGAACATGCACAGGGGAATCATCTGAGCCCTTCTTACTTCTTGTGTGCCTACTGTTTCCCTCACCAGCTCTGTAACCCTACTAGTCCAAATTCCACTTGCACAATTTGTCTATCTAGCCAAGTTCCCTTCTTCCCTGTGTTTGTTCCTTTCTCGAGCCCTCTCACTCCAAGCCTTGTAAACACTCCTTTACATTTTCCCTTGCTCTACTTCTCTCACATACACTTTTTGTAGTATCGTGGTAGGTCTGTGGGTCTGTGTTCTACTGGTGTGTTCCAGCAGGTGACACTGGCAGGCAGCTCCCCTTCTTCTTGGATGTATGCATACTTCTCTTGAATACATTGTCTTTATTTTACCAATTTGCATGTGTTTTTATTTTACTTATCTGCATGTGGTCTCTCAAAGTAGTGGCCAGTTGATCGCGGGGAGGAGGAGAACCAACGGGAGGAAGCTGATCAAGTGGTCTGCTGTGGATGGCGGAAACTATTCGACTCAGCTGACAGAGCAATATGACCACTGTATTTTACAGTCGCGCTCTAAACTTTTTTACAGTTGTGGTCAATTTACATTAAAGTCGTGTTTTAGCGTGTTTCAATGTTCTGAAGTGCACAAAGCATTCTATGGCTCGATTTACCATGTCACACCACACATCAACGTTGCCTGACCCTGCCTGGTGGTTGCGTCGCTCTACCTGCGCATGGCTTTGCCGTCATCATCCTGCAATTCCAAAGTATACAATAAGTGATGGACGGAATGCTTGTATTATTCTCAATCACCGGTAATTACTCCGGCCACGTACCATCCTGTGTTATGTGACTCACCATGACAACTCAGTTTCTACCCAGCCCTGAGGCATCTCCCCACAAGCCCCAGAGCTGAAAAATAAAATGGTACTATAGTTTATTTAGTACCATTTTATTTTTCAGTAGCCCATTCCAAAAGGAGTGTCAGGATGGGGCGGAGCCATTGCTGTAGAGTGGCAACATGGAGCTGTGCACCAACGTTTAAAATGCGCATGTCTCTTTGACCGGCCGTCTTGCAGCGGCCAGCCAGACATGCACATTTAAAACCTCTCTAACCCAGGTGTTGTAGGCAGCTGGGTAGAGAAATCGCAAGCCTCTAGTGCTCTTGAGAGCACCGAGTGAGGCCACTCCCTCCAATCCTAGTGCTTCTCTCATGTTGGTTAACAGCATGAGAGCAGCACCAGAATTGATTACTGGAGCTAGCTGGATCCTGCGTTGGAGCCTGCCTCGCGGAGAGGTGTTACGAGCGAGGAGGACATAGCCAGGAAGATAAGTCTATTCTTTTTTTACGCTCACCACCCTGGGTACATGCCAGTTGCCACTGGCCCAGCCATATGCAAATCAGTTTTTACCCTGCTCTAATGCGAACGGTCCAGACCTAGCTGCGAAGCAAACTCCTCCCTAAACTGGAACACAAGCAACAGTGACTAGAAACCAAAAGCTATTTTCACTTTTAGAAGGCTGGCTGGCCCATAGTTCAGATTAAAATACTAATACTCTATGCAGGGAATTGGACTAGCTAGACAAATAATTAAACAACTATTTTAATAGTTATTAAAAGTCCAATTCAGTGGTGAAGTCACATTAATAAATATTAAGGAAAAGTATCTTTAGGAAAGTTACCTTTTCCCTGCCTGAAGTTCCTGGAGGTTAATTTGCATTTGCTCTCCAGCTTCTCCCAGCCAGTGATTAGCACACAATTATTTGAATGGGTTTGAAAAAGGGGTGAAATGCCTCCCTGAAACCAACAATGGCTAATCTAAATGGGCAGAGATGACTTCTCTGAACTGCACAGAAGATGCAGGCTGGGGGCTGTGAACCTCCTTTTGACAGCAGTGTCAAATCCTGCTTGATAGTTTGCTGAATCACATGTAACACTTGAAAGTCAGAGAACAGGATGCCAAGAGAATTCTTGAGTATCCACTGTCTAGTTGCTGTTGGACCCTGATTGTCCTAACAGACTTCCATCTCTGGGTTTTACATATAACACTTGTGGCACACTTGGAAAAAAAAGAAACGTGGATGCCATGATAATTCTTGTATTTCCACTGTATGGTGAACCCTGCCTTTGTCTTACCAGACTTCTGTCAATGGGTTTATTGTGAGTACAGTGCTAGCCTCAAACTGGATTTTAGTGTTAGATGTGGGAGGACACAAGGATTGCCGTAGTACACTCCCCACAAACACCCTAAGCCCTCAGTGTCCAAGTTTAATGTAACTGGAGACTTTTGCCATCTTGAAAATGCCCACAGTGGTTAGGGTTGGCCTCAGAAACATGCATCCTATTGGTTAGAGCTTGCCCATGAGTCATTCCCACATCCTGGCTCGTCCCAGGCATAATTGTGGCATCTCCAGGCACACACTTCAGAACACCGTTGGACCTGATGAAGAAATAGAAAGAGGACTGGAATTATTGTCTGTGACCTGAAAGGAGCCCTGAAGGACTGGATCTGCTCCGTCTTGTAACCATGACAAATACGTTGACTCCAAGGTTAATAAGGCTGACCTGTTCAAGTTACAGGGATAAAACAAGCTACAAAAAGGTCTCTCCTGCAGCTGCCAAGATGACCAGTGGCAAGTGGAACTTGGACTGTCTCCAGTTTGATGGTATTCTTGTTGTGCAGCGAGCCACTGAAAATGGCAAGGTTGTCTGCTAGCTAGGTAGTGGTTTAGGGCTTTATAGATTATGCAGATCATATTGAAGATGGCACAGGGTAATATATTCAAATTTCTTCAAGCCCTTCATGATGCATCATTTGCCATACAGGATGTCCTTGTGGCATTTGGAGGGCCAAGTAACATTGTAATGCCACCATGGAGATTTAAGAGTACGAGAGCTAGTACCAAACTGCCTTGGCTTTCTTGATGTGTTACTTGAGGGTGATGCTGGTGTTCAGGGTGAATCAAAGTGACTTATTATTGGGTAAACGTTGAGGTTTGAAAGCATCACGTTACCTGTCCGTGAACCAGATTTAGACTTGTTTTTGCGGGTTATTCTAGGCGAACGACAGGAATTATGTTCTGGTGGGGGTTAAGCTTCAGGTATGTGATAGACATCCAGGTCTGAATGATATACAAGCAATGTTTGAGGTAATGGATGTAGGCAAATACCCAACCCTCACATAGTCCATCACATAGGGTGGTAGGGTGACATTTGCTTGCAACCATTAACATCCACAGCATGAGGTATTTGGTCAAAAAGTTCTAGGAACAAATGTTTATAACCTGAAGCAATTTAATATTATCATACATCTAATGCTGACTGTAGCCCTTACCCTATTAAAACCCTGAAGTTAATCATAACTCTAAACTCAAATCGAACTCTAATGCAAACCTCAACCCTAACCCTGATCATCACTTATCATTTTTTTCACCATTAAAAATCCATTCCACAAAGTCAAAAGCTTCACTCAAAACACCACATGTACTACTCTTTCACCCACCCTAATTTTTACTCTCAGACTTCTCTGTTCCCTTTTCTTGGGCCCAACCAGTGCTTACTTTGTAAAATAAAAATAAATGCTAGAGCCCTATTTCTTGGGAGGCCGCTGCAGCTTGCAACACATACTGCCCCTGCCAGCACTGAAAAATGCCTGCGTCACCAACTAACCATCATACTACTACCAACCAATATGACAATTTGAACAAAAGATGTAAAAATTATCTATGAGTATTCTATTTATATTGTTTTAATCTATATTGAATTGGCAAACATTATGCTGCACTGCTCTATTAAAAAATAGACAGTGCCACCATGTGACAGATAGTCATAAATAAGTGCCAGTGTTGATATGTAACTGGTGATGCAGAGTTCTAACAAACACCTGCAAACATTAATTATTGGACCTAAGCAACTATTCACCACTGTTGGGATTGTAATGCCCCCCTCAGTGGTATTTGGGTGTATTCCCCTGGCATAAGGGAACCAGCAGGATGTGATCCTGGTATCCTAACTTTTTGCCAGAGTAGCTGCTACACTAAATCTAGAGATGCACTGAAGCCTAAGCATATCTATGGTACAACCAAGACCCAGAAATTGTTTGGTGCCATGGACAGGCATACGAAGTGTGTCCTCTTTAATGACATGGGACTACAGTCCATGTCCTTGGCTGTTGACATGGAGTAGTGATGGGGTGTACCGATTTTTCTGGATTAATAGTCCTAAACAGACCTTTTGTGGGTTCCAAGAGGAAATGTGGCGTACCGGCCACACATGTAAAGTTCCACATATATGTAATACTCAAAACCATGTGCTGACATTCATTGTCATGTCAAGTCCGTGCATGGATGGTGAATGTATGACACATGTTTGGAAGTAAGCCACTGGGTGTTATGAGTGTCTGAGTGCTGCTATCCAATTTGGATGGCTCCTGCTTTAGAATGATTCAAGATGGAGGGTGGATTCAGCTTTCCCAGACAGTGGAAGTGTATTCCCTGCATTCCTGAAGATAGGGAAAAGAACCATTAGCTAAAGCAGAGGAGATTGGAGATAGGGCTACACTTGTAAATTCTATGAGGTTTTTTTTTATTTATTTTTTTACCAACGCCTTGCTGCTTATTCTGGACTATGAACTTCCATTTGGTGGACCATACGGGAGAGGGATCAGTTGACAGATTCTGTTTTAATGGGGAGGAAGTTTCTAAGTTGGGGCTATCATTTTTGTTTATCCTTTATTGATACTTCAGGAAAGCTGATAACAGCTAGCTGCTGAGTCTACACACTTCACTGTGCCCATGTTTTTAGATACGCCTGACTAAAGCCAGTATCACTGCCTTGTATATATTTAAACTTGTCCTGAACTGCAGATACCACCAAATAATAAGAAAACACCTCATTTACATCTGCTACACAGGAGCATTTTGAATCTGTTTTGGGGGAGCAAATAGGTTTAAATACTCAATTTAATTTCTGTTTTGGACTCCGGTCAGTTGGCAAAAACATTTAGGGGGTCATATACATAGCCAACAAGAGATTCAAAGCAATTCAATAGTTAAAGACTACTTCTCTTTTATGAAATTCTAGAGACTTTAAAACAAAGTACTAGAACTGTGGGACACATGGTCTTCACATAAGAGGCTACTTCTATTTTGTGTTTTCCTTATTTTTTTTAAGTACCCAGCTTCCCCCTACATTTTTTGCTGCAAATATATTTTAACCAGCCAACAACAGTGCATTTATTTTCGAAACAACCATGTTGTAGTCAGGTAATGAATGAGTGTCCTTGTTTTTTATTCTCCTACAGTCAGATCTCTTTCAAACAAGCCTAGAATGCTACGTCCCCTCTCTAGTTTCAAAACAGGTTCTGTATAATTGATACATCTGTGCTGCCTTTTTTCGGAGTTTAATTTTAAATGATCCCCAAAATCAAACATGCATTTCATATGTTATGGTAATTATTTTAAAATCTTTGACGTTTTGTCCCTACAATTAATTAGCATATGTGTTACAGTCTGCGTAATTGCTTCCTTTATTAAAATATCTTTGTAGCTTAAATATGTTCAAATTAAGAGCAAGATTTGTTTTACCTGCATTTGATTTCATGTATTTTAGAAAAGGATTTGCACATTTATTTAAATTTCATTTAGATACTGAGCTTGAGAGTTGAATTTTCCTCACTCGTATTGTTATAAACATCAGTTTATTGAATTGGCTCAGTCTAGGCAGGATGACGCAGTATGTTATTTAAACGCTAATGATGAAGAGGCTTTAAACCCCTTCACAGCTGCATCGTCAGCGTGCCTTCCAGTGAGGCGCTGGCTAGTATCACCTGTTTACAACATGTTGCGGCAGTCAGGACTTGTGCAGATGGACTTAATGTTATCGTCTTCACATCTCCAAATGTGTATGTTCCGGGGACACGGACAAGGCTTGGCCACAGCGCTGTTGCGCGCGTGCTGAGATCATGTGGACACAGGAGGTCCCTGCAAACAGCAGAGCAGATGTCTGACCCCTGCCCGCCTCTGAGAGCACTCACCTGCAGCTAATCCGGCCATCTGGTGCTGACACGTGTGCGTGGCGCCGCGCTGCGTCTCCCGCGCGCTGCCTCGCTGCTGTCCTCGCGAGGAAAGGCGCGCGCCACGCCCCGGGACACAACGCCTTACCACCAAACGAAACACAGAAGAAATGGACACAGGCGGGGCTGAGCTGGCTACCCTCTGGGTAGTAAATTTGTTATCATTGCGCGACACTCTGGGTAGTAAATTTGTCATCATATATGTATGTAGCTGGTACTCCTGTAAAGCGCCACAGTGCCTTCAGGTCGAATTCGCACTACATTAAAAAAAAAAACTGCAAAAAAAGTCAAGCTGTTTGAATATGACAAATATGTATAACAAAACATTACATATGATGAATTCCAGGGGATATTTATTTTCATATTTGTGGTAGTTCTGAAAGACAAATGTAATTTAAGATTCAGCAGTCCTAGCCAGCGCTTGCTAAGAGGCCCCAAACCATGTGTGACCTGGGATGGATGTTTACTCAACATTACTAAGGATGTTGGAATTTTCAAGGCAATACATACACTAGTGAAAAGAAAAAATACAATTTTAGGCTCTATTTATGAGCTTTTTGTAATTGGGATCATCATTTATCAGATGTGCTAATAACTGTAACTACAAGAGCAGGAAGGGAGGGTGAGCCACCCGGATCCAGGGTCCAGCAGCTATTACCTTGCAGCCCCTGTATGCTCTTGCATTCCCTCTAATGCTTTGCTTTTTCGTCTCACCTCCAAATGTTTTCACACGTTTGCTTTTCTCCCTTGCCTTCTATGCTTCACGTTGCTCTCACTCTTGCCCCTTTGATATTCTCCATGCCCTCTCTCACTCTTGCTTCCAGACTCCCATGGTGCTTCAGCTTCCACCGGTCCTGCACTTCACTTATCCCCCACTGTGTGTTTCCCTCCCAGTCACATTGCTATCCGTATTGCTTCTGCAACCTCCACCCATGCCAGTATTGCTCCTCCACACCCGCTTTCCCCCAAAAAAACCATATGCACATTTTTTCTTTTTATTTTCAGATCCGAGTTGAATCAGCAAATAAAAAGGAAAAGAAGTGACTGCGTCATTTTGTAGGCGCGTGTTGTGCATGCTTACAAAATGACGCAATAGGTGTTTTTCTAATTTAGCAATGCGGCACATTGTTGGGAATGCTGTACAACTTTGCAAAAACATTGACAAAGCCAATAGGTCTCAATGGTGAGACCTATTAGAATTGCCAATGCTTTTTAATTTCACCTGGGCCCAAAACAAAGGTTGAATTTAAGGAGTCATGCGTAAAGCCATGAGCACTCCCAAATAATTCAACCAGAGTATTGTAGTAGATGTTCCAGCAACAGTGCCTTTATTTTCTCAAAGGCATCTTTCCAATCTTTGCCATGCCAACACGTGTTTCATCTATGCTGCGGATGTGACAGCATCACGCTGATGCCAACGTAGTGGAGGGAAAGAAAGGCACACCGCTTGTTTGCAATTCCAGTGCTTTACATGGCCAGGTACTGTCTGGTTCTGTGCACCTGCACTTCTCGAATTTGAAAGGGAGAAAACCAGCACTTCTCAGCACTGCTGCAATACTTTTAATGGGACATTACTAGCACTTCTCAGGAGCAAACAGGTTCTCTAAACTAAAGAATAAGTACCTGCACTTGCACTTGTATGTTTCCATTTTGAAGCACTGAGCAACTCACAAGTACTTAAGAAAATTTGTTGGAAGGCTTTTGACTTTGTTGAGCCCTTATATATAAGAGATATCCATGCACTGTAATAATTTCGTATGAGTAGTTATAGATATAACAATTTGAATAGAGCCGTTTTTTCAAATTAAATTATTTGATAGCGCTGCTCATCCCCGTCTAGGGTATCAGAGTGCTTTATATCAGATGCGCAGATTACACATTGCCAAAACATACAAGTGTGTAAATAAATGTGCACAGTGTGTTACATAAAACAAAGAAAGTTACAAGGTGTAGGAGTCATATATTGTCCTTACTGGTGGACATTATACGTTAAGAATGCATGGTCAGGTGAAATTCAAAGCCAGGATTTAAAACGCAATGTAGTGCTTGGGGTTGTTTGTACTAATAAGATTTTATTACTATCCAGAGGTACTCTTTTAAGCAGACTTATATTAGGAACAGATTAATAAAATAACAATAAGGTCCTACAACAGAAAACGACCTCTACAATGCGGTCAAAACACAGCAATACATTTACTTTGCTGTCATTACAACTCAAGTCGTTACAACAACTTGCGCTGGATGGCACTCTCGACTAAGGTATAATGTGATTTACCGGTCCAACACTTTCCCTACTGTTACGTAGGCTGGAGTTGGAATAATAAATCATACTATTCCTAAGTCCAGCGCCCTCTAGCGCTGCGTTGTAAAAACCGCAATGTAATGTACATCGATCTAAATGATCGCGTTGTATCGTCATACATCCTCCCAAAACTACACCTTGCAGTTTGCATGGACCTTCTTGATGCTGATTCAAAGCTCACTACGCTATATTAAAAGGATTGCAATTTAGGAACTGAAAGTAACGAAAGGATCTCTTTGTCATTTGCAATAACGCACTTACATATCTGTGATCTGCATGTTACATGATTTTCTGTGCAAGGGACATATGCTACTTTGTCTGTCAAAACAGTGATTACGCAAAAAAAACACAGTTCTTTCCAGCAAGTGCATTAACTACCAGAGTTATCTTGCCATTATTATTATTCTCTGAGATTTCCTGGACACACACAGATCTCTGCAGCATTTGCCTTAATCTCCTAAAATATTTTAAAATGCATCCTTTGCGGCCTGTTCAGCTAGGACAGATTTACTGTCCGGTTTGTCATTTTGCCAAATTCTTTGCAGCAGAGTTTTTACAAAATAAATGTATAATCTGACTGTCAAACACTTCTTTTCATGACTCTGCCCTTGGGACTCCACCCCATTTCCCTTGCCACTCATTGACCCCCCTCCTCAATTTGTAGGTTACTGAAGTAGATTTTTCCAATTCCAGCACTGGTAATGACAAATTTTGCCCTGAAAATGGGGTGAAACTTGTAGATTGTGATGCTTCCTGCATTAAAATGTACTTGTCCCAGGCTTTTTCCACCTAGTAAAATTACCAGAGAAATAATCTGAATTTGTCTTTGAGACCTATTGGCTTCGCTAAGGCTGTTTGCCGATGATGTGCAACATCGGCAAGAAAATAAACAAAAACAAGCATTTACAATGCAATAGGTCTCGGGTTAATTAAGTTTGAGCTATTGTCATTGCTAAATATTGCTATACCAACTGCAACAAAAGTCTATAAATTGTAGGCCAAAAAAATGAGTATTTATTTTTGTAGCAATGGTGGCATGCTGCGCTTTAGATGAATATGTTTAAAAGTAAAGTGCGCCATACTGCGATTGCTACAATAGTTAATTGTGGATGCGTTAACAATTGATGTGTGCACTGATGGCTGGTAGTGTGTGTGCCTGTAGAAATTCTGCACTGATGGCTGGTGGTGTGTGTGCCTGGTGGAAGTGTGCACTGCTGGCTGGTGGTGTGTGTGCCTGGCGGAAGCGTGCACTGACGGCTGGTGGTGTGTGTGCCTGGCGGAAGCGTGCACTGACGGCTGGTGGTGTGTGTGCCTGGTGAAAGCGTGCACTGACGGCTGTTGGTGTGTGTCTGATGAAAGTGTGCACTGACATCTGGTGATGTGTGTGTGCCTGGTGACAGCATGCACTGATGTCTGGTGGCGTGTGCCTGGTGGAAGCGTGCACTGACGGCTGGTGGTGTTTGGGCCTGGTAAAAGCGTGCATTGATGGCTGGTGGTCTTTGTGCCCGGTGAAAGCGTGCACTGACAACTGATGGTGTCTGTGCCTGGTGAAAGTGTGCATTGACGGTGTGGTTGTGTGTGTGGTCGTATGTGTGGTTTTGTGTGTAGTTGTGGTTGTGTGTGTCTGGTTGTGTGTATGGTTGTATGTGTGTGGTCGTATGTGTGTGGTTGTATGTGTGTGGTTGTGTGGGTGTGGCTGTGTGTGGTTGTGGCTGTGTGTGGTTGTGTGTGTGTGGCTGTGTGTGTGGTGTTGTGTAGTTGTGTGTGTGGTTGTGTGTGTGTTTGTGCGCCTCAAGCTGGGAATCCTTTTAAATAAAAGGAGAGGTGCGTGCACTGGTGCAGTGTGCGCTTCTGGGTATGCACACAGACACATACTGTCTCGTGCTCTCACACACCCATACACACACCCATACGAACACACTCTCACATCACATACACACAAACACACACACAGACTGTGCTGGGGCAGGGCACAGGACATGCCGCTCTCGCCTTGAGACTCCTAAGGCGCAGTAGATAGCGATGCGTCGGGCGCCTACAATGTATAGCAACAGCTCCGTTTGGAATGGGAAGAAAGTTTGGAAATGCTTTTCTTCCTGCGTTTAAGCAGAGGAGCGCAGTAGATAGCGATGCGTCGGGCTCCTACAATGTATAGTATCAGCTCCGTTTGGAATGGGAATGAAGTTTGGAAATGCTTTTCTTCCTGAGTTTAAGTAGAGGAGCAGGAACAGAAGATAGCTATCTTGGATCACTGAAATAATATCGAGGGACAGAATATCGACCAACAAAAATATCGTTGACAAAATATCGAGAGACAAAATATCGAGTTTCTATCTACAAACAGGTAAGTACAAAAATATCAAGTTAAAAATATCGTTTACAAAAATATAGTTGTAAAAAATATCGACTTTAATAAAAACAATGTTTAATTACATTAATATAAAAAATTCATTACTAAAATATACTTAACAATACTTAAAATAACTTTTAATAATTAAATAATTAATGAAAGTAAAAAAAGAATATTTTTTTAATCATATTTCTTAAAACATATATATATATATAGTAACAAAATTTAATTAAATAATAGCCAATATTATTAACGTACAAATACAATCGAGTAAAAATTACTATTCCCACTCCAGTGGGTGCAACAGTAGGGAAAGCATTGGATAGCGCAGGGGTTAAAATTACTATTCCCACTCCAAGGAGTGCAACAGTGGATATATGACGTTACAACGCAACTTTTACAACGCACTACCATTACAACGTAAGTATTGGTAAGTATATAATAATTTTTATAATTTAAATTATTTAAAATTAATTTAATATAATTTAATTTCATTTCATTTCATTAAATTAAATTAATGTAAATTTAATTTTACTTTATTTTTACACTGTACCCCTGTACCCCAAAAACCCAAAACTGACCCTGAACCCTAAAAAAACCCTTTACCCAAAACCCCAAAACTGACCCTGAACCCTAAAAATACCCCTTTACCCAAAAACTAAAAACTGACCCTGAACCCTAAAAATACCCCTTTACCCAAAAACCCAAAACTGACCCTGAACCCTAAAAATACCCCTTAACCCAAAAACTAAAAACTGACCCTGAACCCTAAAAATACCCCTTTACCCAAAAACTAAAAACTGACCCTGAACCCTAAAAATACCCCTTTACCCAAAAACTAAAAACTGACCCTGAACCCTAAAAATACCCCTTTACCCAAAAACTAAAAACTGACCCTGAACCCAAAAAATACCCCTTTACCCAAAAACTAAAAACTGACCCTGAACCCTAAAAATACCCCTTTACCCAAAAACCAAAAACTGACCCTGAACCCTAAAAATACCCCTTTAATTTAACATAATTAGCAATTAATCAATTAAATTAAATTAATTACCAATTACATTTTAAATAATTAACAAATATTATTTAATTACCAATTAATTAAATATTACTACCAATTAATACATTTACATATTTAATTAATTATAGTTAAATTACTTCCCACCCTATTCCCCTATAAACCCACAACCCGCTACAGGAAATACATTATTTTAATTTACATAATTAGCAATTAATCAATTAAATTAAATTAATTACCAATTAAATTTTAAATAATTAACAAATATTATTTAATTACCAATTAATTAATTATTACTACCAATTAATAAATGTACATATTTAATTAATTATAATTAAATTACTTCCCACCCTATTCCCCTATAAACCCACAACCCGCTACAGAATAAAATTACACAATAATTAAAAAAATCATTAATTAAAAATAATTATAACATAAAATGACACTTTTCACACATATTATAACATAAAAACACTATAAATAATTAAATATTATTTAAAAAACGATATTTTTTACTATCTAGATTATATACTTGGATATTTTCACTTTCTATATTATTTACAGTCGATATTACTTCACTTACCTTAAAAACGATATTTTGACTGTCGATATTCTGTCCTGTCGATATTTTGTCCAAACGATATTTAAAACTCGATATTCTGTCCAAACGATATTTTGGAGTCGATATTATGTCTGTGCACCAGCTATCTTATCTTTTAGGACTAATAAAACGCGTGAACATGTGTCATTAAAGAGCCTCTGAAAATCGTAAATTGCTGATAAAAGGAGCCTGGAAAAGCGAGTTGTCTGGTTTGATTAACGGTCCTAGGAAGGTAGAATAGATGTTTTTGAGTTCAGGAATACAAGCAGGCAAATATGTTGTAAAACAATGTTAGCGTAGCATTTTATTAAATAGCATGGCTAATTTTAAATGAACTGGTAATTGTATATTTAAGGTGTTTTAATAATATTGCGGAGTAATGTAGATACTAGTATGGATGCTGCTGACTTGCTTTTATGGCTTCTTAATGGAAACATATTATTTGAGAAAGAAATTAGATAGGAGTTAGTAAAGAAAAGAAACAAGTCAAATACCGCTGCTTCTTCAAACAAGTCAAATACCGCTGCTTCCTGAAATAAACCTGCCTGTTTATCAGCGCCACGCGCCCCTCTGCAGACTCCCCCTGCATTCCAAAGTCAGTCACGTGAACTCTTCCCAAGGCGCGCGACGTGAGCCGATTCTTTCTGCCATGCTGAAAACAGCAGAAGTTCACGCGCGCAACGTTATCCTATTGCAAAGTGCTGCGCGTGGCCAGCTCTTGTCTCCACTTTCCACTCGTTGTCGGCTGAGCCGACAGCTATAGTTCTCTGGCGAGAACGCGCTTCGCGCCTTTCTAGCCAAGACCTAAAAAGGCAAAATTACATGGCAGCTGTTGCCTGCCACGTTATTTTATAAGTGAACACATATCATCATTTCTCATGTACACGGCCGGACTGGGAAGAGAAACCAACCCTAGCAACTCCACTCGACCGTCCACCGCAGGAGGGATAAACAGGGGGGGGGGGGATTGAGGTGGGGAAGGTTGTGGCACTGAGAAGCTGTAGTTGCAAGCACTGCTGACGTTTTTATTTTGTTACAGGGGGCTGATATCGCAGCACTGCTGAAAAACCACCCCCCAGTGGCAAAAACAGCCTCCACGCCCGCAAAACCGCTTCCACCCCTCCAGCCCACCGGCAAAACGCCTGGTGACTGCTACGGCCAGTCCGGCCCTGCTCTTGTCGTACCTACAGGAGGACGCAGGTGCTACTTTCTTTGTTTATTGACCAGTCTAAGTTAAGCAAGCAAAAGCACTGCCTTTTTTTTAGCAGCGGTGCACCTGGGCAGGAAATGGCAGCTGCTAGGCTGTCCACAAATAGTGGGAAAAATATAAATGCCAGCGAGGAGTGGGGGAGCAATGGAGGAGCAGGTGGGAGAAGGCAACAAGGAGAGGAGAAAATAAAAATAAAGCTGGGCGGCGCAGGGAGAGGAGAAGCAGCACTCGTGGACAAGAGCAAACTTGGAGTGCATGGGTCTGGTAGAAGCACACGAGAGAGACAGTGCAGCACACGAGGGAGCGAGCAACATCCAGCATGCAGTGGGGCTTGGGAGAATTACACGAGAGAGACAGCAACATAAGACAGAGGGAGGACAACACAGACTCCTCATGAGGTTGGGTGTTTGGGGGATGAAAGCACAACACTAAGGATGGAGCTAGAAAACAAATGCACACTCATGAAGCACTGAAAGAAAAAGAAACAAGTAATTCCCTAACAGTGAGAAGTAGACAATTATGTCAGCCAATCAAAAGGATGGAAAAAAAGGCTGTGCTTCAGGAAAGGAACAAATACACGATGCACAAGGCAAGCAATGGAATAAGAAGCAAGCAAACGAGAATGACAATAAAGACAGCCAGTGGTAAGCAATGGGCCAGCTGTAAGCCCACTGTAAGTTTTTGGTAAGCCTACAATAGGCCTTTCTCAACTAGACAGCTTTTGCTGTCTGGTAGGCAAAAGCTAAAAAAATGGAGGTATAGTTGCTATGCTTACTCAGCTGTGGTTGCTTACCTCTAGAGCCGATCCAACACAATGTCAAATTAATTTATGATCATCAGACCTTCAAATACAATTTAAAACCATACTACTTTTACTCATTATGTTACGAACAGCTATGGGTTTGTAATGTGGCGGTGTCTCTATCTCTTGGCATCGATGCCCACATCTGGACAAATGTTGTACGTTCTACACAAAGCACATGGGCACCTTGCGCTGGGCATCGTTATCTATTGTGGTTTTGTGTGCAGCTTTGTAGGTCTTAGTCTTTGAGGAACTTGAAACAGGGATCACAGCTGGTTACTATGGCAGCCGCGCAAAGAACATGGCAATACCTCCCTGTGCCCCTCCATCCCCACACACACTGTTACACATCTAGCAGATTTTGCTGATTCCATGTTACATACAAAGCTAGAGGCGGGAGAGAGGCGCCTTTTTGAAAACAGGCGATTTGTGAAGGTAGGGCAGATACCTTTAGAAGGCCAGTTTGAAGCAGAGTCTGTTCCATACCAAGTCAGCCTGGCAAATGACCTGCTAAGGCCAATGCCTTACTGGCTACATAAATACAGGTCAGCTGGGCTGTTTTTCATTTTCTCCATAGTCTGGTCCACTCGAAATCGCAGCATACAGGAATAACTGATACACACGGAAAGAGCACAAAGAAAATGCAACCAAGAAAAGTTTCAGCTCTGACCCCATCCTCATGCTGTAGTTTCCATGGCACCCATGGTTTCTTCTGCTGTATGTTCCATCGTACACTTCCTGAGGCTGAAAATACCATGATGAGATGTTCTAACAACAAAACATATTTGTTTGAGGTGCTCAGCGTCCTTTTGCGTTGCTGTAATGCTAGCATGTGTACTCACAAACATTTTCCTGGGGGCCACAAAATTTGGTCTATGGTGTGACCGAGGGCCGCACTGATGCAATTAACCTTTAAATAAGTGTTTGCTGTATATTAAACGTTTTTTTTCATCTTAGTGTTGAGTCGCGTAAACGGCAGCACAGTGCTGCTGCTGCCCAGGGGTCTGCATGTAAAGGTCAAGAGGGCCGCATGCGGCCCCCGGGCCGTACTTTGAGTATCACTGTGCTAGATCAAGCATTGAAATGCCCTATTCTGGCTTGTATAGGAGGGATGGCACTACTACCGGGCCTCCAGCTCCTGGGCGTTAACGACTCCGTCCATACTCGAGAGGAGGATCTCATGGGCAGTCGGACAGACTGACCACGGCAGAAGCTGCAGACCTACATTACTTATAGGACAGGAGAGAGAACATTTACCACGAGCAATGTGGGAGTGATAAAGGAAGGGGGTGAGAGAGAGAGAGGGAATTGCCTAAAGTAAAAGCTGGAAAAGTGTATTTATTTACACGAGCACTCTGTGGAGGTAGGGTTAATCATACATACTGGTGGGAAATCGTGGGAGAATCGTCATCAATATGGGGTTGAAATCCCCATAGCACCACAATTCATAGTGCTAAGAATCCCTAATGATGTTGATCGGCCCATAAATAGACTCGCGCCCTGATCCCTGAGACTCTTTTTAACAAATGTAATGTTTACTTACGGAAAAGTTAAACAAAATACAAAGTTTTTAAAAACAATCATTGGGAAAGTCATTAGGTCTGGTAGTAACTGCCAGCCTTTTTGCCAATGCTTTTTCTGTTTTGTCTTGGTATTTAAAAAAAATTATATTGTTAGTAGAGCAGCTAGGCCTGTATCATTTCATCAAAACGTTGGCTAAAAGCAAAAATATGTTTCGTTCTCAAAAAGTGCACATTGCCACAGAAGTATCTGGTACTGAAGATTGTGCGTGGAAGCGGTCCTTGTGAAAGAGCAAAATGCTTTTAATGTTATAATAAAGTTAGCCAATGCCTAAAGAGGGCTGACCCTTTGCCCCACGCTGCATGCGGTGATAGGTGGAAGAAATATGTAAATGATGCAACAACAGACTAATGTATCATGAGGGCTGGCAGGAAGACCTTTTAAGTATTTTACATAAATAATTTTGGCAAAATCAAAAGATCTTGGCTAATGCAAGACCTAGAAAAATGAAATGCCTTATTGCAGACTTTTTTCACTATATCACTTATTTTCTTCAAGCAAAAGTCTCACGGTCCTTGGTATGCATGGATGAAAAATTGAGAATGACATCTTGTAGATTGTAAACCTGGTGGAAATACAGAAGCCCGTAAAGCAAGGACAGGCAAACTCTGAAGGATTGCAGGAGCAGCAGCAAGAGATAAGGGGTAACAGGAGAAATAGGAAGAGAGTCCAAGAAATTGCAGAGCAGGAAATAAAGTTCATGAATGATGGACAGGAATTGAGAAGGAAGTAACGTTGAGAGTACTTTACCAAGCACCGACAATACTTTGCTTACACAATGTTGCGCTGATACTTTTGATTGTTGATGAAATCATATTGTTTTTTATTAAACATTTTATTGATTTTTATAGTTACGGTCAACAACACACATTACATCAGCACACAATCCAGGGTAATCAATGAAAAATTCCAGTTTAACCACCACTGCTGTACTCTTGACTATGCTGAGAAAAAGGACTAGTAGAAGTTTTGAGTCCGTTCCCCTATAACGGCACCAGTCTCCCCAATTATTCCAATGTTCCTGCGGGCATCCCCTTGCTCTACATGCGGGGCTCTCCAAACTCATGCTGTGATCCAAGACCTGGCACCAGATTTCCACAAATGGAGGATCTGGATTTTCCCAATCTTTTGCAGCATCTCGATTAGCAATGACCAATCCCACCCAAGAGAGTGCTAATTTACAGTGGTTTGATCAATGTCTGCTGCCTGTAATGACACAGCTTAGCGCAAGAGAGGTTAAGTGTGGTGCACACATTTTAATTAAATCAGTCTAAATTAAAGGATGTTGCAGAATCAACTGGGCCAGCCTGAACTCCTGCCACTAATCCTCAGCCATTCACAGGCACCTCACTCCCATGACAGCCCGTCAAAGGAGTCTGGAGTGTTTTTCACCAATGAGTGGTATATACTTTGTGGTCCTACAATTCTCCCATTGATAATTTAGAGTTCCAGTGGGCTGAAGGCTGCGAGTTTAGTCAAAGTCACGACATATGGGGTTATTGCATCTTGCAGATGGAGAAACCGGAAAAACTGACCTTTATTAAATTCATATCCCTCCTGGATATCTACATCACATAATCAAGATATTCCAATTTTGGCCCACCCCAAAGTCCTGCAATCTGGACAACTGATTTCAACAATTCACCCCACAACAAGGTGGTCTCCCTGGTGAGTGTGTTTCCCAGCCCTAGTCCCTCAGGTATTCACGCCTCATCCTGAACATTGTCCAAGTGCCCGAAGTAACAGCAATCTAGGTTTACCCCATCACAATAAGTGTAATACATGGTATATTCCATGGCGTACTTCTCAGTTCCAGACCCTGGACTTGATTGCATGCCATGTAGCCATTCTCTAAGAATTACTTACTGGTTGCCCTGTAGTGTGAGGCGATGCCTGGCATTCATATCCTCCCATCGTATGGAGATTTAACACATTTAGTAGGGCAATTCTAGGGGAGCCGTGAGACCACAGGAAGCCTCTGATCAGGGAGTTAAGTGATCCAAAGAAATTACTGGGATATCAACCAGGAAGTTTTGGAGTTTATAATTGGTCGAATATTCGATGTAGTTAGCATTTGCAGCAGCCAGTCTCAATTCCCCTGCACATGCACTGTAAGACCTGGCTCTCATGCCTTGAATCAGCAGTTGGCATGTGCAACAGCGAGATGCTCCTGTGCATTCGTTATACGATCTCGCATGGAATGGCACCTCAATCAATCAATCAATCAGGAGTTTGTTAAAGCGCGACTACTCACCCGTAAGGGTCTCAAGGCGCTAGGGGTGGGGGGGTTGGGGGGGTGCAGGTTCCATTCCATCAAGGAGGGGGTCTGTCGAAGAGCCAGGTTTTGAGGTTTCTTGCGAAGATGGGGAGCGATGTTGTCTGTCCGAGGTGGAGCGGAAGGGCGTTCCATGCTTTGGCCGCGAGGAAGGAGAAGGAGCGGCCTCCCGATCTGGTCTTTCTGGTGCGGGGGACCACAGCGTAGGAAAGCTGGGCTGATCGTAGGGTCCTTTGGGGTGCGTGGAATTTGAGTCGGCTGTTCAGGTATGCTGGTCCGGTGCCGTGGAGGGCCTTGTGTGCGTGGGTGAGCATCTTAAAGGTGATTCTCGCCTCGACGGGGAGCCAGTGGAGTGTGCGCAGGTGCTGGGAGATGTGGCAGTGTTTTGGCAGGTTGAGGACCAGTCTTGCGGCGGCGTTCTGGATGTTCTGTAGCTTGCGGATGAGGTTTTTGTTTATTCCGGCGTAGAGTGCGTTGCCGTAGTCGAGTCTGCTGGTGACCAGGGCGTGAGTGACTGTCTTTCGGTGTTCGAGGGGGATCCATTTGAAGGTCTTACGAAGGAGGCGGAGGGTGTGGAAGCAGGAAGATGAGACAGAGTTGATCTGGCGGTCCATTTTGAGCTCGGAGTCCAGGATGATTCCCAGGTTGCGTGCGTGGTCTGTGGGGGTTGGCGGGTTTCCGAGGGCGGTGGGCCACCAGGTGTCACTCCAGGCGTCGGGGTTTGGGCCCATGATGAGCACTTCTGTTTTGTTGGTGTTTAGTTGTAGGCAGCTGTTTTTCATCCATTTGGCGACGGCTTCCATACCTTCTCGAATGTTGCGTCTGGCGGTGTTGGGCTCGTTGGATAGAGAGAGGATGAGCTGGGTGTCGTCTGCATATGACACGATGTTGAGTCCGTAGGTTCTGATGATGGGGGCAAGTGGAGCCATGTAGACGTTGAAGAGCGTCGGGCTGAGGGAGGAGCCCTGGGGGTTCCGCAGGTGATAGGTGTGGGGTCCGAGAGGAAAGGGGGGAGTCTGACCCGCTGCGTCCTGCTGGAGAGGAAGGACGCACCAGAGATAACTGTTGCCCATATGGTTGTTGGCATGCTCAGTGCAGGGGCGGCTCTTCCGTTATAGCGGAGAGTGTTCTCCCACTGAAATGCCCCTAGAGATGGAAAAATAAAATGGTAATGAAGTTAATTCAGTACCATTTTATTTCTCGTCACCCCATCCCGAAAGGAGTGTCAGGACGGGGCGGAGCCGCTGCTGAATGGCAGCAGCAAATAAACTGCAGGGGTCACCCAAGTAACCAGTAGGCTTTTGGGTATTTTAACGCAGAAACAACAAAGTAAAGCCTACGGAACAATGATTCATCTATCTGTTTATAAGACTGGATACCATTAATTATCCAATCTTGGATTCATCCTTCTCTGCACAATTTAATTGAATTTAATTTAATTGAGATCCAGGTAGCGAGCCATAATAAATATCAAAAGTATGGTTACACTTTTTCTTTTAATTAAACCACATTGGACCTTAAATATTGGTCTCTTACATTGAACAAAGCTGTACACCATTCATATATACAAACAAAACACATATACATCAAATTTACATATATATACACTTTTTGTAGAAAGAACCAAACTTACGGTTCTTGTTGCCCCACTTTTTTGAACAAGGATGTCAAAACATAATTCCTTCACCTGACATTCCTTCACTTTAGATCACCAAAACAAAGCAAAACAAACATATAGGGAGTAAACGAGGTTTTAGCCATTTTTGACCTCTCTTTAACTAACACTCTCTAATGTGATATTTCAACAACAATGTTACTCAAACAGATTTCTTGTTTTGGAGTCTTCAAAATCGTGTGTGTCGACGCGTTTCAGCCTCTGTCTGTTCCAGGCCTCATCAGGACTACGAGGGCAAATGTACTAGAACCCAGGTACGAATTAACTGTTGCCGAACCTTCTTTCTACGGGCACTTTCAATCAAAAACAGCTTCTAATTTGAAATCCTTCAAAATGGGCATACACCCCCACGAAAAGTCAAGCCTTTTTAGTCTTCTTACGGGTCCTCTAATTATCCATGACGGTATTTAATCCCAATAACTATTCCAAGGAACACTATCGCTTTGCTCAGGCTGCCATTCGTGTTTCCTATGAATGGCAGCAGCAGCAGGGAGGAGGGTGGGCTGCCTTTTGCTCTAGTTTTAAGTGCGCATGTCTCTTTGGCCGGCGGTCTTCCTACGGCATGCTGGACAGGCGCACTTTAAATCTCTGTAACCTAGCTGTTTTACGACATCTGGGTTAGAGAAAGCAAAAGCCTCCAGTGCTCTTGGGAGCACTGGTAGAGGCCACGCCCACCAAAGCCTGGCACTGCTCTGACGCTGTAAGGGCAGCTCCAGGATTGGTTAAGAGAGTTAGCTAGTTAGCTCGGGAGTGAAGAAGACGGAGCAAGGACGATGCAGCAGCAACCACGGTAAGTCCGTTTTAATTTTATTGACTTAATTGTTTTCCTTTTGTAAAACCAGCCCATTTGCCTGCCCCCTCCACTTGCAAAAGTTAGCATCCGCCACTGCCTGAGTGTGTCTGCAGCAGTGCCGGTGGCGGTGGAATGGCGGATGGAATATGGAGTACTGCTATGCCTGTCATGTGCTAGTTCAGCAGCAAGGGTAGGTTGGGACGCAAGACGAAGATAACTCATTAGGCCACTTGAGGTCAAAGCGTGCCTTCTACGCCAACCCACCCAAAGGTAAGCAGGCAGCACGGTCTGCCATTTTGAAAGCTCACAAAGAACATGAAATCCTTTTTTGTTTTTGCTTTTAACATAGCGATACAAAGACGCTTCCATTCAGCAACGAGTGCACTTGGCGGTGGACTTTACTTACCAATATTGGGAACACATTTTTCAAGAGACCATGGCAATCTTTTTCTATTATTAGATCAGGCTGTGCAGACAAGGCACCGCTGATGGAGGTAAGTTCTTTGAAGAAAGTGACCTTAGCTGGCCCAGGTACAGCAGCCGTCGCTTCTGCAGACAGCACCAAAGAACAAACCTCTCCCTCTAGAGATCTCTTCAAAAAAGAATAGAGAAAGTGTGGATTTATTCCACTGTGTTTGATTGTTATTGCTGCAAGAGTGTTTTTTTTTTTTACAATAAATGCTTGAAAAGATCTATGATTATGCGGGTTATACATCTGTCTATAGGGAATAGATGTTGTCTTTGTTATTTAAAAAATTATACTTCACAAAATAGAATTGGTCAAACCAAGCCCGCCAAAAAAAAATCTAAATTATTTAAGATGATTGTGAGAAACACAGAAGAAAGACTGTCAGCCTTTAACACCTGGACGTAGAACATAATGGCTCTTTCGTCAACGTAGATACCTTTCAGTAGACTCTGCACCCTTGTTTTCTCTGCCCATTCTCAATATTATGATGAGTAAAAGCCTACAGGAATCAAACACTGGCAAAGCCAAGAAATCTGGCCTTGGCAGTCTGGTACAATGAGTATTTTTTTTTATTGTATTGAAAAAAAACCACACAGCTTAAAAGTAAAGACCAACAGCGGCGACTGCCATAAACAAAGGGTAAGGGGTGGGTGTGGTCACGCGGAAGGGAGGGGGGGATACAATGTTTTTTTTAAAAACATACCTTTTGCCCCCTGCTGCCTCCAGCATTGCATATTGTCGTGCTGCATCTCCTCTTCCTGACTGCTGGTCCCAGCAGCCCCTGCAACAATCTCCCTGTCCAATCAGTGTGGGGATTGGTCTGAGCAGGCAGGAAAGATGCCCTGCAAAGACCAGGGAGTCCGTGGGGTTTCCCCAGCCGGGCTGCTCAATGAAGAGGGGCTGGAGAAAACCTAAATGTGCATGTGTGTTTTAATTGGCCTGAGACGACTGGCCAAAACACATATGCATATGCGCACTTAGGGAGTGGAGTGCACGTAGCACCAGGGTCAGTCCTAGGATTTTTGGGGCCCTGGGCAAAAGGGAATATGCGAGGCCCCTGAAATTTACATAAGTGACACCTTCTGATCTCGGGGAAGCTGCTTTGTGCAGACTCCACCGGGGCCGCAGCTCCTCCTCTCTGCCACCCCAAGCACCTCTTGTACAGCCCATTTCAGACTGAAGGTGTGATAATTGCTTGGGGGCTGAGTTAAACCTGTGTGGGCTTAAGTGCTGACAATGGGCGCCCTGCGGAGTCTCTGAATGGGCAGCCCGAGAGGTGCCCCCCTCCCATAGGCCTTCCCACACCATCCTTTAGAGGCCCCAGGAGAGGGGTGGGGGGGCCCTCCCATGACCCCAATTGTAAAGAGACACATTTCTTTCACTCTGATTGGCAGGGGTACATTAGCACTGGTGGGGTGTTGCCATTGTGCGGGGCCCCATCCTGGCAGGAAGAATGCGAGCGCCTGGGCAGCTGGCAAAACACTGCCCATGCCTAGCATCGGCCCTGCGTAGCACTCCACCTCCCCTCTCCCATGCCTAGGCCCCTCCTCTCCCAACTATGCTGGCCGGGAGCTGGCAAATGTGAAATAAAACGATGCAAGAACATCATTTTTATTTTATATTTGTTGGCTTTGAGCCAGGCAGTGGGGCGACGCTCCTCCGACATTGCGGAGGGGCCACCACTGAAGGCCAAATGCTTGCAATAAAACATTTCAATCAATGCATAAATAATATGCTTTTAAAAGAACAATATGAGTGCTTCCTAGCAACCGGATATGCCTAAAACAGGTATCAAAACTCTTCTTAATTGTTAATGCAGGAACATATTATGCTTTTTAGCACAAATAAAAAATCCAATTTGCTTTGATTTACTGTAACTTGAAAGCATAGTTTAAACACACAAGGATGACAAAAAATTAAGGATGAGAAACGAAAAATAATAACATTAACAAAGTACAATATTGCCCCCTTACCTCCCCCAGCGCTGGCACTGATGTGCACTTCTTTTTAGGCAGATGTGCACATGTAATTACCCAAAATGCTATCACTCACAATGCAAGAGAACCAACGGCTGAACTGGGCTTAACCATTGCTTCATACTGAAAGCGCGGATGACGGAAGCACATTGTGAACAACAGTCGAATAGGCCAGTGGATTAAGGGGGCTGGCTCAATGCCCATCTATATATATGTGTGTATTTTTATTAATGATTTTTCATCAATATATGAAATTGAGGCCAGACCTAAAATAACGTTTTAACAAGGGAAGAGTAAGGGTATACTCCTTCACTCTCATACCCCTAATGAATTATTTTTAAACAACAGAAGAGTGAGAGACCAAACCGGAAAAACAAGAAGGTTTACAATGGGAGGGAGGGAAAAAGGCGACAAAACTAAACACACAAACAGTAATATTTTGTTAAGAACCCTCACTCACCAACCTAGTGGTGACATGCTTCATCACTGGGTTCCCACTGGAAAGACCTAGCGTCTTTCCAGTGTGCTACAACGCCTGTTTACAGCGGAGCTGGTTCTTGTGTGTGTTGAGGGTGTAAAATAGGAAGCCAAATTGTGCTAGGTGAGTGCGAACAATTAAAAAGTGCGTAATTGGGACTGTCAACCACTTTATTAATAGTCGAATCAGCACTGGTTAAAAACAGTTATGTGTGGAACCATAGGATCAATCTCATCTAGCAGAGATACCTAGTCCACAGTGAAAAACAATACATTCAGGTCGACATGTTTCTGCTTTAGGAGCCCGAGTCGCTCAGCTTTCATCAGGACCAATTAGTGTGATCCACCGGTGGTGTGCACGCACTAAGGTGCACCCTGCCGTGAGGATATTAGTGTGAACCATCCAGGCCGCAATGCTGACAGACTAGGTAGTCTGTGGGGAGCCGTCTGCACGAATATATGCGACGTGAAGAGAACCCGCCATTGCGTTTGCCTATGTGGAGCGCTAATCGTACTCCCTTTGTACAAGACCCCAGTGAATTGCTGGCCGAGTCTTAACGGCTGTCCAGCCGTGACTATAGCGGAAATCCGTTTAAATTTTTAACAATTTTTTCACACTAATATCCTCACGGCAGGGTGCACCTTAGTGCGTGCACACCACCGGTGGATCACACTAATTGGTCCTGATGAAAGCTGAGCGACTCGGGCTCCTAAAGCAGAAACATGTCGACCTGAATGTGTTGTTTTTCACTGTGGACTAGGTATCTCTGCTAGATGAGATTGATCCTATGGTTCCACACATAACTGTTTTTAACCAGTGCTGATTGGACTATTAATAAAGTGGTTGACAGTCCCAATTACGCACTTTTTAATTGTTCGCACTCACCTAGCACAATTTGGCTTCCTATGTTACACCCTCAACACACAAGAACCGGATGTATGACGTTACAACGCGATATATTACAACGCACTCCGTTACAACGCATTTTTTACAACGCAGGATCCATTACATCGCATGCCTTTACAACGCATGACATTACATAGCAGATGCTATTACAACGCATGCCATTACAATGTAAGTATAGGTAAGTATATTATTTTTTTTTTAGATGTAAGTAATTTAAAATTATTAATTAAATAAATTAAATTGTTTTTAAATAATTATTTAGTACATATATTACTTTAAGTTTATTTTTAAAAGAACTTTTAATAATAAAGAACTATTTTTAATAAATAATAAAATTATTAAAATTAATTTTTTTAATTAAAATAAAAGATTGTATTTTAAAACTAAACCCTAAAAAAAAACCTGTACCCTAAAACCCAAACCCAGCCCTGAACCCTAAAAATACCCCTGTATCCCAAAACCCAAACCCAGCCCTGAACCCTAAAAATACCCTGGTACCCCAAAACCCAAACCCAACCCTGAAACCTAAAAATACCCCTGTACCCCAAAACCCAAACCCAGCCCTGAAACCTAAAAATACCCCTGTACCCCAAAACCCAAACCCAACCCTGAAACCTAAAAATACCTCTGTACCCCAAAACCCAAACCCAACCCTGAAACCTAAAAATACCCCTGTTCCCCAAAACCCAATCCCAGCCCTGAAACCTAAAAATACCCCATGTACCCCAAAACCCAAACCCAGCCCTGAAACCTAAAAATACCCCTGTACCCCAAAACCCAAACCCAACCCTGAAACCTAAAAATACCCATGTACCCCAAAACCCAAACCCAGCCCTGAAACCTAAAAATACCCCTGTACCCCAAAACCCAAACCCAACCCTGAAACCTAAAAATACCCCTGTACCCCAAAACCCAAACCCAACCCTGAAACCTAAAAATACCCCTGTACCCCAAAACCCAAACCCAACCCTGAAACCTAAAAATACCCTTGTACCCCAAAACCCAAACCCAACCCTGAAACCTAAAAATACCCCTGTACCCCAAAACCCAAACCCAACCCTGAAACCTAAAAATACCCCTGTACCCCAAAACCCAAACCCAACCCTGAAACCTAAAAATACCCCTGTACCCCAAAACCCAAACCCAACCCTGAAACCGAAAAATACCCATGTACCCCAAAACCCAAACCCAACCCTGAAACCTAAAAATACCCCTGTACCCCAAAACCCAATCTTATACATAAAAACATAAATTAATATATTTATTTATTTTTAATATTAAATAAAATAATTAAATAATGTTAAATAAAATATAAAATAAAATTATATACTTACCTATACTCACGTTGTAATGGCATGTGTTGTAATAGCATCTGCTATGTAATGTCATGCGTTGTAAAGGCATGCGATGTAATGGATCCAGCGTTGTAAAAGTTGCGTTGTAATAGAATTGCGTTGTAAAAGTTGCGATGTAACGGCTGTATCCCACAAGAACCAGCTCCGCTGTAAACAGGCGTTGTAGCACACTGGAAAGACGCTAGGTCTTTCCAGTGGGAACCCAGTGATGAAGCATGTCACCACTAGGTTGGTGAGTGAGGGTTCTTAACAAAATATTACTGTTTGTGTGTTTAGTTTTGTCGCCTTTTTCCCTCCCTCCCATTGTAAACCTTCTTGTTTTTCCGGTTCAGACCTAAAATAACACACATTGTATTATGTGCTAGAATAAAAACTCTAAACCAGCCCCTTTGAGATCCACACTGCCTCAAGCAGCCTTTATTGGAGGGGGTTCTCCCTTTAGACAAGGCTCAAGTAATCCCTGAGTAGAAATGTGCACAGTCACTCCTTCGACTAAACCTTGCATCTGGAGCAAAAATAGGGTGACCCCATCACTCCACGCTATCACGGACACTTCATCCAGTGCCTAACTTTCTGCTTACGAATAATTATTGTCACGTGTCTCTGTTGAATTAGTTCAGGGGAAGCAAACTAAGACTACAACACCCAGAATGCATTAAGCTGACTCACAAAAGCTCGGAATTAGAAACTATGTCCGTAATAACATAGAGTGATGCTGTCACCCTAGGCAAAAATCGTTCATAAAAAGTTATAACAAGGCAGAAGGATGTGAATCACCTATAGAATTATTTATTCTGTTCGGCCCGTTTCCCCCCAAAAAGGAATTAAATTCATCCCAACTGCTATAGATAAAATATGGCTTTGGGGAATAACCTTGAATCAGCTTTCATGAGCTGAGTTATACATTTACTACACTACTAACTTTTGCCTCTGACCAGGAGGCTTACAAGCTTTGTGACCATTCAGCACTAGCCCATGAATTCTGATGCTCTAAACCTCTCTGACTACTTCATACGGATATCACATAGGACAGAATGCGACAAGAATGCTACTCGGTATTGGTTTGAAGGTCATACATCTGAAGCCTACGCCCTATATAATTTTGCATCATACACTGAGTACAGTCTATTATCCCTTGACAACCTTGAAATGGTGTGGCCTCCTCCCTCCAGGTCATTACAGACACTGTTTCCAGTCCTGGACTATTGTGTGATAGCCTGATCCATTCTAAGAAGATGTAGTCTTGTTTTGCTTCCATTTAACCAATTAGAATACTGCCCCTAAATAAAGTCTGTGTAGGTGTAAAGTTCAGGACTGGATACAGAGCCTGAAATGGCCTAGGGCGATGTTGTCACCCTAGCTGGAGGGGCTCCGGTGTCCAGACTAGGCTCCTCCCACCTCCTCCTTTGTCCTGGGTGTATTCAATCCCATCTTAAAAAAGGTAAAATATATTTGTACTGAGGGAAGTTTTTCCCTCAGACACACAAATACACACGCTTAGCAAAAAACATAAAAGACAGTAAGTCAGTAAATGCCAGAGTGCACTTCCTAGCCTTGCCTCATTATGTTATTTTGCATTTCTATGGCACTGACTACCACTGTTATGGCATCTTGGTTTAGCATTGATCTTGAAAACATGCAGGGGGATATCTTGTCCACCTCAGCTGGATCTTCTTCCCCAAACAGTCTATTACTTTGTAGAACCGGAAGCTGTTTGGACAGCGAAAGAAGGACACTTCAGCTACCACCAGTGAGGAACCTCAAACTTCTTTGGGCCCCTAAGCCGAACTACAATAAATCGCCCACCGTACAGCACATAATCTTGCATCATTCCGTTAACACTACCATGTACAGAGTAACCCAGGGTGGCGAACTCTGCTCCGCCAGTGGAGTTTTGGCAACTCCGCGTTCCGCTGGCAACGCGGAGTTCGGGCAAAAACTCTGACTCCATGTGCGTGTATGCGCAGTCCTCCCAAGACATACAACTAAGGGGTGTGCGACCGGCGGTGAGGACGGCAAACAGGAGAGGAGACCATGGCGAGAAGAAGGGCAGCCCGGGCATGGTGGGGAGTGAACACGCCAGACCAGGCAAGTGCTGCTTTATCTACTTTCCATTTCCTTTTGTGAAGCGGAGTGGAGCAGAGTCTTTAGGCAACTCTGTGGAACTCTGCATAGTGGCACTCCGCTAACTCCGCCCGGGCTTACTACAGAGCTCTGGTACTCACCAGCTAGTCTTGCACTTTGTACTCCCAGTACAAGCATACATACATACACAGACTATAGTTAAGCATTGGCAAAAGATTAATTGGCTGACTGAAAGTGGAATATCAACATTTTTGGAAGGCAAAATTCGAACAATTGTTGTCAACCAAACTTCCTGCTTCGGTGCATTTGGCATTTGCCAGCATGTGTTATCAACCATCAGTTCTCTGCCTCTAGTGCATCTCTCATGTATGCCTTATCCTCTTCTTCCCAGACAGTATGGGCCTGATTCACAAAGGTAACTCACCATTGTTTAATTTGAGTCAGTGGTTCCTGGTGGGGGTTACGACCACTCATTTTTGGGGAACAACACTTATTTCTCTCCTAAGACATTTCCTGAGAGAGAGGGAAAATCACACAAAGCGGAAAGACAGAAAAAGAGATAGATGGAAAACCCGTTACAAAGGGAGAAAGAGTGAACCAAGAGATTGAGATACAGGGGCAGCGAGTGTCTGACAGTGATTAAAAGATGCCTGGGCTGGATTCAAGGCTAAGCAGCTTTGGTATTCGACACTCTGACTTTTAATAGTACTTGCTGCAGGCTTCAGAGCAGAGGTTTGGGCACCAGCACTTAGTCTATTACAAATTACTGTAACTCACACTTTTGGGTAATTTACACTTTTGAGTAAGTTTACTACTTTTGGCTTTTCACAAAAACTGAGTGCAAATTATTACTAACAGAAAAAGTAGTACGCCCAGCACCACACATTGCCCACCACTAGTATTGCAACTCCTTCCCATGGAAAATAATGGCTGTAGAGATTCAAAATTAAACCACATTGGAAATGGTCTCCATATCTGACCACTTCTCTAGCGTTATGTACATATCAAGGTTTATCATTACAGGGATAGCTCCCAAAGGATGACAGAGTGCAGCGTTGACTTGCAAATATTTGCGTTATCACACATTGATGTGTGACAGTCCTTGAAGCCCTTGGCTGCAGGTGTAAACCACGTGCTGGTAATACGTGGCACAGCTCCTTGCGTTTGCGGGGGGTAGCAGTCACAGTCCAGACTATAGGTAGCGGCAGCTTCATAATGCCTGAAAACGTAAGTTAAGGTAACTAGTAGCTGCTCGGAGGCCAGGGGGTTAAGTACCAGGGCCACACATGCTCAGTTGTTGCTTGACAAAATGGCACAGTGCTTAAAAGTTCAGACTTAGCGGCTTATTATGAGTTTGGTGGTCTCAAGACTGCTGAACCTGTTGTGGTAGTTCGACCGCCGAGGCCGCCTGATTACTAGTCTCGTGGTTGGAAAGCCACCAGCCTGCCACAACACCGCCAGGATCCTGGATTCCGCGGTGCTGGCGGTGTTCAGAGTGGGGAGCAATGTAGGCGGTGCCGAGCCCGGCACAAGTGTCCATATTCCAACTTGCCTTTCCACAAGCCTTTTATTTAAAAAAAAACTGGCAGAACGGCAAGCAGGGGGCCCCAAACAGGGCCCTTGGCATCGTTGCCCATTTTTTATGTGACTGGGGGCACATGTTGTGACGCCCTACGCCTGCACTGTTGTGCGTGCACTGTGGGGCATGCACAATATATTGCATGCAAGCAATGCACGCACAACAGTGGAGGAGCTGCTGGGCTGCTGCGTTGACTTCAGGCTCACTAAGTGTGCTTAGGCATGTAGACAGCCAAGACCGCGGCTGGCACACCATTGGGCCAGCGGTACAGTCGCAATGCGGCAGTTTCAAGACCACCGGCATTGCTTGTGGTCTTGTGGTCGATGCAGCTTTGGCGGCGCAGTGATCGGACCGCCGAAGTCAGAATAATGCCCTCACTGTCCAAGTATAGTCACAAGCTTCTTGAAGAAATTATGTGGGTCCTGAAGATTGGGGTACACAGGTCACCCAAGGTCATCCGTGGCTTGATAAAATGAAGTCACCAACAAACATGTTTGGGAAGTAAGCCATACAATAGGCCTGTCTTAGATAGAATGCGAATCCAAGTAATGGAAGCCATTGCATGTAAAAAGGTGACTTCCACCTTTCCAAATGGCACACCCTCTGGAAACAAGCAAACATCTGTTTGAAAATGTGCGATCCCTATAGTTGCACTAAAGCATTCAATTTCACAGGGAATGCATCTCTCTCATACTGCTGTGCCCGTCGGAAAAACCAAATTGTGTTGGGAGCACAAATGACAGTGCTTATTTTGTGCAGGTTGTTGCAGATGGTTAGCACCAGCCCTCATTTTGTGAGGAATGGGACTTTCTTTTTATCACAAGAGTTTAACAGAAAAAGACAGAGATACAGTGGCGGCTGGTAGGGAACAGTGCTGGGACTGGGGAAAGTGGGAGGGGGTAAGAAATAAATGAAAAATACAATTTAAAAAAACTTACCTGATTGTCGCCACCGCCAGACGCTGCCTCTCCTCCACAGGAACTAGGAATAGGAAGCACCCAGGCTTCCAGACGGCCCCAGCCTATCCCTGACACTACTGACAGTATTGTCGTGATTGGTCTGAGCATCCTGGTTCGACGCTCAGGCAGGAGCTAGGTGCTTGGGCATGTTCTCCACCCAGGCTGTAATACAGCAAGGGTGGAGAACATGCAAAGTGCTCATGACTGTTTGGCCGGCCGTAGACTGCCGGCAAAACAGTCATGTGCACTTTAGGTGCAGCAATAGCCACTCCTCCTCCCTCTGGGTCAAAGTGCCCTGCCTTGTAATGCCCTAATCTGGCAGCAACAGGAATGCAAAAAATCAAATGATAACTTTGTTAGCATTTTCTTTAGGAGTGGGGCGACGCTCCTCCGCCTTAGCGTTCGAGCCGCCGCTGCAGAGAAAGGGAGAAAGAAGGATGTTGGACCCGGCCTCGTGGCGTGGTCCTACCCCTCCCGCATGGCGGGCCCCGGACGACATCGGCCCTCCATCCAGGCCGGGTCGGCCTCGGGCACATCTCTGCACGCCCTCCAAACCACCAGATCCGCCACCCGGCGGGCCACAACCACTGACACGGCACCCTCGGGCCGCCCCAGCCTTACCGGTCCGGTGCCCACCCCGGACCCTCATTCCAGGCCCGACGCCATCTTGGGCCCATCACGTCACAGACACGTGGTCCAGGACCAGCCGCGGCCACGGCCCCAGCGAGCCCGCCATCGAGGCACCAAGAACCCTCCGGGTGGTAGAGTGGCCACTCCACCAGAGACAAGGAGAGGGGAGTTTCGATGGCTCTCCAACCATCCCCGGATGCCTGGTTTCGATCGCCCTCCGGCCTCCCTGGGCTCTGGCTCCACCCCCCTGCTGGGTGTCTGGACACCATCATCCCGGCCCCTCTGACCCCCAGGCGAGAGGGGTCCGGACATCAAAGGACTCCAGACCTATATCTGGGCCAGCCCCGGAGTAGGACGGGAGTTGTATCCCGGAGTCGAGAAGCCCTGCTGACGCTGTCGCGGCTGACTAAGCATGAGCGCAAAATCCGCTACGCTCGCGGATTTAGCGAATTTTCGGTAAATCCGCGATCCGCGAACTCTCGCGAATTTACCGAAAATTCGCAATCCGCGAGCGGCGGATTCCGGGGGCAAAAGTTCAAGCCTTGCTGGCCTGTTGTAACTAATTTACGATGGCGCCGGCAAGCTGCCAGCGCCATCCTAAGATAGTTACTAAATTAGCTTCAACAGGAAGCTCTAATAGATAAGATAAAGCAGGTCATCGAGCGCCTGCTTTATTTTATCTATTAGAGCTTCCTGTTGAAGCTAATTTAGTAACTATTTTAGGATGGCGCTGGCAGCTTGCCGGCGCCATCGTAAATTAGTTACAACAGGCACAAAACTGTGGCGTCTTCTTGAATAAATATGAAGGGCAGGGTTCATTCTGGCACGACGGTCCAGGCACTTTCAGATATCGATTAAGCATGTGCCCTGGTTGAAGCTTAAATTCAGTGACTCATTCATTGGCCCAAAAACAATCGTGAGCGTTGTCAAGGCTAGGCAGATGTGCCTTCTTCCCTAATATACCATCGCAAATCAGCTGTGATGCTGGACAGAGGCCTTTGCATCCTTGACTTTCACGAGCGCAATCCTCGTGCTGTTCCTGTGGCCAGGAGCTTCTGTATCTTTATCTGCGGCTCTGATCGGTCTCTCACCTTTAATGCACACAAGAGGCATGTGCAATTGTGCACTCGCATGGAAGCCCCGTCCGTTTGGCCCCACCCACACACTCGTGGTGTGCACCGTCTTCCCGCCATTTACCCACTATGACAGCTCACTCACGGGACCCCTGCGCCCTTCGGCGCGATTGCATAGTAACACACACCTGGTCGCTGTAGACAACTCTCTGGCACTTTAGGCAGCTGTAGTGTAGTAAAAGCACTATACATCTACCCAACGAGGAAGCACTTACTGATTATCTAGTAGGAAGTACTCCAGTTGAGTAGAGGTATGGCACAAAACGGTGGCGTCTTCTTGAATAAATATGAAGGGCAGGGTTCAATCTGGCACGATGATCCTGGCACGGAAGCCCCGCCCCAAATCCGCCGATCCGCAAAATCCGCGGATTTCGCGGATCCACGATCCGTGAATACGCAAATCCGCGAATCGTGGATCCGCAAAATCCGCCCATGTTTACGGCTGACCCTGAGACGAACTCCCCTTGCTGTTCTACCTGGAACCTGCTGGCGCTGCCACGGTCCATCTTCGCTGTAACCCCTTTGGAGCCTGCTGGCGCTGCCGTGGTCCATCTTTGCTGTAACCATCTTGGAACCTGCTGGCGCTGCCACGGTCCACACTCGCTGAACCATCTTGGAACCTATGGCGCTGCCGCGGTCCACACTCGCTGAACCATCTTGGAACCTGCTGGCGCTGCCGCGGTCCACACTCGCTGTACCATCTTGGAACCTGCTGGCGCTGCCGCGGTCCACACCCGCTGAACCATCTTGGGACCTGCTGGCGCTGCCGCGGTCCACACTCGCTGAACCATCTTGGAACCTGCTGGCGCTGCCGCGGTCCCCACTCGCTGGACCATCTTGGAACCTGCTGGCGCTGCCGCGGTCCACACTCGCTGAACCATCTTGGAGCCTGCTGGCGCTGCCGCGGCCCAACCTCCCGGAACTCCCCAGCTCGAGGATTGAGAGCTGTGCGTAGAGTCTCCTTGCAATCGACCATCTATAAGACTGTCCCGCTACCTTGCCCCTTTGTCACGAGACTTTCCAGATCTCGGGATCTGCTGTATATATTGAAACGATACTTATTGCCAGATAAAGATTGAAAACTCTATCTACGTGTGGTGTATATTTGTAGTGGTGTGGTTACTCTGCTGTACGATTCTAGGAGAGGGCCCTCCCGTCGGAGGCCTCTCGACATCGCTCGGTCCCTTCTCTGAAGGAGGGGTAGACCTAGGGGTGGTCAGTCAGACACCTTCTGCCTCCCCCGGGTTCGCCTTTCTAACATTGGTGGCAGCGGTGGGATCCGAGCCAACGCAAAATCGTACAGAGAGTGATCTACCCGCTACGACGGAAAAACACACAGAGACCATGACGACCCAAGGAACCAACCTACCTGCCGAATTCCAGAAAGAGAAGATAGAAGAATACAGCCACAAAGAACTAAAACAATTCTGTAAAGACATGGATATCGCTACCACTGGCCTGAGCACAAAAGAGGACTTCAAATCGGCCCTACAAGCCTGGGTGGAAACCCGAGACAGACCACCCCAAGAGGAGAATAGCCCGAACGGGCAACAGGAAACCAGCGCACCCTCGACGGGGGAAAGAACCGCAACACTAAACGCGGACCTCATCTATGAAGACGCTCGAGAACGAGAGCGCAACCGGCTACACGAATTGGAGCTTGCACGACTCCGGCTAGACGGAGAACTCCAGCTAGCGGAGAGAAAGATAGCCCTCGAGCAACTACGGCTGGAGGGGGATCTAGAAGAGAAACGGAGACAACGTGACCTCGAAGAAAAACGACTAGCATATGAACACGAACGAGGCCTGAGAGAACTAGAAATCAAGGCCAAGAGCAACGAAGATAGCGCGGCCGGGGCCAAGACCTCGGCCCCTCCCGTGGACACCAAGGTTCACCTACCGAAAGATGTAGTCAAAGAATACTACAAGAACGATGATATCCAGCAATGGTTCAAAGCCTACGAGGTGGCCATGACCGCCCATCGGGTGCCCTGAAGGATTGGGGCGCCGGCCTGTGGGGAAAGTTCGTCAACGAAGGGAGGGACGCCCTGCTGGAACTCCCTGACACCGAAATGACCTCCTATGAACACATGAAAACGGCCCTACTCACGCGCTATGGACTCACCCCCGAAATGTACCGGCAGAGGTTCCGAGACTGTAAAAAAATCCCCGGTACCACTTGGGTAGAATATGTGAACTTTTTTAGCAGAGCCTTCGAGGGGTGGGTCAAAGGCAGTCAGGTCACTACCTACCAGCAGTTGGTCGACCTTATGTTATGGGAGCACCTCTCCAACAACTGCTTCATTGAACTACGACAGCACCTCCTCGACAGCAAGTTGACCGAGCCGCGAAAACTAGCGGTCGAAGCAGATCGGTGGGCGAGCAACCGCGTCCACCGGAACACCACAGGAGAATACGGACGAGGGTCCCCGGGGAACCACCGGCCGCGAGGCGGCGGGTCTGGCATCAGCCGAGGCCGAGACCTTCAGCCGGGGTCTTCGCCCGCCTCCTCTACACCAGCCTCCAGCCCGAGGGGGGCCCATCCAGCCCGACCGGGGCCACGCCCCAACGTTACGTGCCACAGATGCCAGCGGCTGGGTCACTATGCCAATGATCCTCTCTGCCCCATGAACCAGTGGCCCGGCACCACCGGGCCCCCCGGTCGACAAATCACTGCAGCTGCTCTGAGCGAAGAAAAGGATGAAGAAGAAGAGGTCCCTATGGAACCAGAAGAATGGGAGTCCGCGGCCATGTGCCTCGCCTCCCTGGGCGACAAAGACATGATCCCCCGAGACCAGATTCCGATCAACACCCAGAAGTACCGCCAGTGGGTCACCATCAACGGACGCCGGGCCGAGGCTCTCCGTGACACGGGGGCCAGCATAACCGCCGTCCGCTGCCATCTGGTGACCCCAGAACAAATCTTGCCCCACGTTCTGTGCCCTGTCCGGTCAGCGGACAATTCCAAGAGCCTGTGCCAGATGGCCCGCATCCCCTTCGAGTGGGGAGGAGTGTCCGGCATGCTGAAAGTCACCGTCCGAGACGATGCCCCGGTGGACTGCCTCCTAGGGAACGACCTGGAAAGTTCCCCCTGGGGACAGATCGAGCGAAGAGAACATCTGGGGATGCTAGGCCTTCCTGAATGGGTTTGCGTAACGACCCGATCCATGTCCACCCGGGACGCCGTCCCAACCGAAGACAATCTGCCCGAAGAACCTGAATGGCCGGCACCGCCGCCACCCACCACTGCCACGGCCGAACCCGAACTAGGGCCGCAGGGCCCCAGCCATGAAGAACTTCCCGAGCTCGGGCCCCTTCCCGAACTAGCCCAGTGGCGCCAAGAAGGGGGCCCCACCCGCGAGCAGTTCCGTTGGGAACAAAAGACATGTCCTTCCCTTGAGGGACTCCGACAACAAGCCGCCACGCAAGCCACAGGAGACTCCTCGGGGTCCCACTGGATCTATTGGGACCAGGACCTCCTGTACAGTGAACAAAAGATCGCCGAGCTGGGGGCCGGCCTAGTGCTAGTCGTCCCCCTCCACTTCAGAGACTTTCTCTTAAACCTGGCACATGACGTGCCCCTCGCCGGGCACCTGGGGCAGGACAAAACCTACAGCCGCCTGGTGACCCACTTGTATTGGCCGAAGATGCGCCGCGATGTGTACAACCACTGCCGAACCTGTCCGACCTGCCAAGCCAGCGGAAAGAGTGGGGGGAAAATCAAGGCCCCACTCCAACCGTTTCCCGTGGTGACCACTCCCTTCGAGCGAGTAGGGATCGACATCGTGGGGCCCCTGGATCCTCCCACCTCCCAGGGGCACCGCTTCATCCTCGTCCTGGTGGACCATGCCACCCGCTACCCAGAAGCTATCCCCCTCCGGACTATCACAGCCCCCGTAGTGGGTCGGGCGCTAATGAGGATCTTCTCCAGAGTCGGCTTCCCCCGAGAGGTCGTCAGTGATCGGGGCACAAACTTTATATCGAAATATATGCGGTCCCTGTGGCAACAGTGCGGGGTCGCGTATAAGTTCACCACCCCGTATCACCCTCAAGGAAATGGACTAGTGGAGCGATTTAATAGGACCCTGAAAGGAATGATCAAGGGCCTAGAAGAGCCCCTCCGGCGCAAATAGGACGTTCTGCTGCCATGCCTCCTGTTCGCCTACCGGGAGGTACCCCAGAAGTCCCTGGGGTTCAGCCCCTTTGAACTATTATATGGACACCCGGTGCAAGGCCCCCTCAGCCTGGTCAAGGAAGGCTGGGAGCTGGCCGCCTCCGATACTCCGCCCGATGTTCTCCGATACCTCTTGACTCTCCGCAACCAGACTCGGAAGTTCCGGGAACTGGCCGAAACCAACCTGAAGGCCAGTCAAGAGGAGATGAAGCGCTGGTATGATTAAAATGCCTCGTCTATTGAATTCGAGCCGGGCCAGCAGGTCTGGGTCATGTCCCCGGTCGACCCCGGCGCCCTCCAGGACAAATGGACGGGGCCCTTCAAAGTGGTGGAGCGCAAGAGCCCCGTCACCTACCTAGTGGACATGGAGTCCCCCCGGAACCCCCTACGGGTCCTACACGCCAACCGGCTCAAGCCCCACTTTGTACGCACTGAACTGAGCCTGTTGTTGGCTACCGATGACGTAGCAGAGGACGACTCCGAGCCTCTACCAGACCTCCTGGGCACCTCCGAGAAAGATGGCTCCGTCGAGGGAGTCTCCCTCTCTCCCGCGCTGACACCCAAACAGCGCCAGGACTGCCAGAAACTGCTGGGTCAATTTGCGAACTTATTTTCCCTCACCCCCGGAGTCACCCAGTGGTGTGTTCACGACGTCGACACCGGGGACAGTCCGCCCGTGCGGCACCGAGCCTACCGAGTCCCCGACCGAGTCCGGGCCTGCATCCAAGCCGAAGTTTCCAAGATGCTAGCCCTAGGGGTAGTCGAGCCCTCAGACAGTCCATGGGCCAGTCCCGTCGTCCTGGTCCCTAAGGCCGCCGCCCCCGGGGTGCCCCCGGAGCTGCGGTTCTGTGTCGACTACCGGGGACTGAATGCCGTCACCAGGACCGACGCCCATCCCATTCCCCGAGCGGATGAACTGATCGATCGCCTGGGAGCCGCCAGGTACCTCAGCACCTTCGACCTCACGGCCGGATACTGGCAAATCGGCCTCACTCCAGGGGCACAAGAACGATCCGCTTTCTCGACCCCCGATGGCCACTTCCACTTCAACGTGATGCCCTTCGGCATGAAGAATGCTCCGGCCACCTTCCAGAGACTAGTGAATCGGGTGCTGGCAGGGCTGGAAGAGTTCAGTGCCGCCTATCTGGACGATATTGCGGTGTACAGCCTCTGTTGGGACGCGCACCTGACCCACCTCTGGAAGGTCCTGACGGCCCTCCAACGGGCCGGACTAACAATAAAAGCCAGCAAGTGCCAGATCGGTCAAGGGTCCGTGACCTATCTGGGACACCAAGTGGGGAGCGGCCAAGTGGCTCCCCTTCAACCCAAGATCAACGCCATCCAGGCCTGGAAGCCCCCCGTCACCCAGACCGCCGTCCGAGCCTTCCTGGGGCTCACTGGATACTATCGGCGGTTCATAAAGGACTATGGGAGCATTGTGGGGCCCCTCACAGAACTAACCTCCAAGAGACTACCCCCAAAGGTGCACTGGACCCCTGAGTGCCAAGTAGCCTTTGAGACACTAAAGACTGCCATGTGCACCGCCCCGGTGCTCCAGGCCCCCGACTACAGCCGAGAGTTCATCGTCCAAACTGACGCCTCGGAACACGGCATTGGGGCCGTACTGTCCCAAATGAACTCTGACGGAGTTGACCTTCCTGTGGCCTTCTTCAGCCGGCGCCTGCTGGCCCGAGAACAACGATGGAGCACCATCGAGAGGGAAGCATTCGCCGTCGTATGGGCCCTAAAGAAGCTCCGGTCCTACCTCTTCGGCACCCACTTCCGAGTACAGACCGACCACCAGCCCCTGCGGTGGTTGATGCAGATGCGGGGCGAGAACCCGAAGTTGCTACGTTGGTCCATCTCCCTCCAAGGGATGGACTTCACCGTGGAGCATCGCCCTGGCAAAGACCACGCCAACGCTGACGGCCTCTCCAGATTCTTCCGCCTTGGCGAGGAGAATCCCCAAGAAGATGGGTGACTCTCCCCTGCCTTCAGCTGGGGGGGACGCGTGTTGGACCCGGCCTCGTGGCGTGGTCCTACCCCTCCCGCATGGCGGGCCCCGGACGACATCGGCCCTCCATCCAGCCCGGGTCGGCCTCGGGCACACCTCTGCACGCCCTCCAAACCACCAGATCCGCCACCCGGCGGCCCACAACCACTGACACGGCACCCTCGGGCCACCCCAGCCTTACCGGTCCGGTGCCCACCCCGGACCCTCATTCCAGGCCCGACGCCATCTTGGGCCCATCACGTCACAGACACGTGGTCCCGGACCAGCCGCGGCCACGGCCCCAGCGAGCCCGCCATCGAGGCACCAAGAACCCTCCGGGTGGTAGAGTGGCCACTCCACCAGAGACAAGGAGAGGGGAGTTTCGATGGCTCTCCAACCATCCCCGGATGCCTGGTTTCGATCGCCCTCCGGCCTCCCTGGGCTCTGGCTCCACCCCCCTGCTGGGTGTCTGGACACCATCATCCCGGCCCCTCTGACCCCCAGGCGAGAGGGTCCGGACATCAAAGGACTCCAGACCTATATCTGGGCCAGCCCCGGAGTAGGACGGAAGTTGTATCCCGGAGTCGAGAAGCCCTGCTGACGCTGTCGCGGCTGACCCTGAGACGAACTCCCCTTGCTGTTCTACCTGGAACCTGCTGGCACTGCCGCGGTCCATCTTCGCTGTAACCCCTTTGGAGCCTGCTGGCGCTGCCGCGGTCCATCTTTGCTGTAACCATCTTGGAACCTGCTGGCGCTGCCGCGGTCCACACTCGCTGAACCATCTTGGAACCTGCTGGCGCTGCCGCGGTCCACACTCGCTGAACCATCTTGGAACCTGCTGGCGCTGCCGCGGTCCACACCCGCTGAACCATCTTGGGACCTGCTGGCGCTGCCGCGGTCCACACTCGCTGAACCATCTTGGAACCTGCTGGCGCTGCCGCGGTCCCCACTCGCTGAACCATCTTGGAACCTGCTGGCGCTGCCGCGGTCCACACCCGCTGAACCATCTTGGGACCTGCTGGCGCTGCCGCGGTCCACACTCGCTGAACCATCTTGGAACCTGCTGGCGCTGCCGCGGTCCCCACTCGCTGAACCATCTTGGAACCTGCTGGCGCTGCCGCGGTCCACACTCGCTGAACCATCTTGGAGCCTGCTGGCGCTGCCGCGGCCCAACCTCCCGGAACTCCCCAGCTCGAGGATTGAGAGCTGTGCGTAGAGTCTCCTTGCAACCGACCATCTATAAGACTGTCCCGCTACCTTGCCCCTTTGTCACGAGACTTTCCAGATCTCGGGATCTGCTGTATATATTGAAACGATACTTATTGCCAGATAAAGATTGAAAACTCTATCTACGTGTGGTGTATATTTGTAGTGGTGTGGTTACTCTGCTGTATGATTCTAGGAGAGGGCCCTCCCGTCGGAGGCCTCTCGACATCGCTCGGTCCCTTCTCTGAAGGAGGGGTAGACCTAGGGGTGGTCAGTCAGACACCTTCTGCCTCCCCCGGGTTCGCCTTTCTAACAAAGGAACAAATGACAAATAGGGAAACTGTGACAAAGGGAGAAAGCAGTAATGAAAAAGAAGTTTTAAAAGTGATTAAATAGACCGGAAGTGCAGGGTGGTGAAGGAAAGATGCATGAGCACCATGGTATTCCATAGCAACTTTTGCTCCCTACACCTTTTTATTTACAAATCAAGCAAGGGTGCAAAAGCAGCCACAGGTTTCCTTTGCACATTTTACATATTGTTGCCCAAGGAGAAACAGCGTTGCACATTTTTGTCAGGGTATACGGCACAGGAGCATAACACAGAAGATAAATATAAAAGAAAACGATGAAATGTGAGACATCAAAGAAATTGCAAGAAAAAGGGTCAAAGTTTAAGAGGCTGATTCTTATCTGCAAAGTAATTTGCTGAATCTTTGCAGCTAAAGCTGCGTTGGAAGTATGATTGGGAGGCTGAGAGCAGATTTAGATGAAGAGTGCTGCTTGAGAGAGAACACTGATAAAGAGGAGTTATTTGTCTGTCTGTTTGCAGAAGCGAAGTAAACAGGTTTGAGTGGGTTTTAAGTATCAGAAATCAGCAACATCACCGAAAAGGAAATGAACCCACTTAGAGGCATAACAAAGGCCCCTGCAGCCCCTGTGGTGTAAGAGGAGGCTCCTCTGCGAAGGCGGAGTAGCGTCGCGCCACGACTCTTTGAGCGGTGCAAAAAATAAAATAAAAAAATAATAACAATACATTATCATTTTATGTGTGCGTGACTCGGAGCGAGGCCAAGGAGCGCTGTTTCGCCACAGTAGAACGAGGAGTGATCTGCACTTCCTAAGTGCGCATGATGGTTTGGCCGGCCCTCTTGTGCACTTACCATGTTCTTCACCTGGCTGTGGTGCACAGCCCGGTGGAGAACATGCCCAGACTCTCAGGCAGTGCCTGAGCAGCCAAACAGGTCGCTCAGACCAATCAACAGGCTCCCCTGGATTTCAGGGGTCCCTGGGGCCTCATGCAACCAAAGACCTCTCAATATCTGTGAGAAATGAGATTTTCAGGCGACCCTCTTCATATTCTATCTGAGAATCCAATCATTTCGCGTTTTGCCGAACTGACCCTAGCGTAGCAAACAGCAATAACTGTATCGGCCCACATCAGATCATCAAACTCTCGACCAGTGATGTATGCGGTGGCGACACCCATACCTTGCACTTTATGAACATGCAAACGAGGGGCCAGATGTATTGGGAGACAGGCTGAAAATAGTGGTTGTAAATTGTGCACCATTTGCGACCCATCTCTGATTTTACAATGCAAACTATATACAAAGTGGTCACGTCACAAAACCTCCAGTCGCACGATCTTGTAGAACCAACTCCCTAATTTTTATTAATTTGGTAAGTCACTGTTTGTGACCACCTGCGATTGCCTACAAATCCAGGGATGGTGGTCTGCAACACACAGCAGACCACCATCCCTCTATTTGTATTTTCAAATCGGATTTTTTAAAGCACCCGTATGCCTTGAAAAAACCGGTGCGGCGTGAAAAAAATCAACGTTTTCTGCTTGGAAAACATCAGAGGGAGCAGGCCAGGGGGCCACCACTTACTCCTCCCCAGTTCTGCTGAAAAGATTCACAAAGAGCAAGCTGTCAGTTACCACCCCAACTTGGGAGTCAGTAATTCATCAATAGATTGTGACCGCAAATCTGGTCTATTGATATGTTCCTCTTCTATTTGTTATTCGGAAGGATCACAAAAGTCCCTCTACAAGTTGGAATGAATGTTCTGTCTTGTAAAGTAGCTTTGTACCTTCTAAAGAGCCCATTTGTGGTCCCTAACCCTATAATTTTACAAATCTCAAAGTCTGCGACCGGAAAAAGACTTTCAACATCTGCTCCTAAGAGTGCAACTCATCAAAAGCAATTGAAGAACGATCATTTGTTTCTTAGCTGCTATATAACTCCTTGTCATGAGGGTGCCTTTTAGCCAATCTTGTGTTTCCAGCCAACAGAACTAAGCCTGTTACTCATTGTAAAGATGGGTTTCTAATTTCCAGCATTCAGAATGCTAATGTCTGAAAAACCAGGAGTATGCAGTTCCAGAGGTGTATGTGGGAGGGATGGGTGATTGACATTTTTAAATGCTTATATTTATTGCCAAATTTGTTATAATTTTAGATAGCATCAATAATATTTCGAGCAGAAACTTTTATGAAAGAAACAATAGCAGTACATAGAACAGTCTCATAAAGTGGTTAGCAAAGGCGATAATGAATCAGTTGTGTAATAATTGTGCAAGTTGTGTAGACAAACATTTAGGGCCACATATATGAAGCATTTTTGCGGTCAGAAGCTTCCTACCATAAAAATGCTTTTACATATGTAAAAAACACAAATTGCAAGTCGGTAACCATTTCACAATTTATATTTGAAATGTAATAAGTATATACCATTAAAATTCGGTATTTGGAAGGGACACCCTAAACACACCCCCTTCCAAATGCCAAATCTTAATGGAATGTGTGAATTTTTTTGCAACTGAATTACGGTCACAAAGCATTAATATTTGACTGACTCCTTGATGGAGGTGGTAACCCATTCGTAAATGGGATGGGGTCCCCAGGGGACCCCTTCTTCTTTGAGAATGGAAAAAAATCTTTTTTAAGAGCAGATAGTGGTCTCACAGTCAACTGCCTACTCTTAAAAAATGAAAGTGCAAAGTTTCAGCTTTTCTTTTAAACGCATGCCATTTTTCTTTAAGGGAAATGGGCTGCATTCTAAAAAAAGATTGCTTTATTAAAAAGCAATCACATACACAGTGGTCTGCTGACCTCAGCAGGCCACCAATCCTGTGATGGCCGCTATTCCTAATGGCTCGCAAATTGCGACCTACCTAATTAATATACATGAGGTAGGTCTATCTGCGACCCACTAGGAATCGCTAATGAAACTTATAAAAGTTTTATACATTAGGTATACCGATTTCCTAATTGCGATTCGGAGAGAATAGCAATTAGGAAATTGGTATTCCTAATATTAGTACATCTGTCCCATAGTTCATTAGGAACCTATACAGAATGAGACATACTAGTGTAATATGTAGATATTTGAAGACTTTTCTTTGCATTTTTGCAAGGACGGAAGCAAATAGTGAAAGAAAGTGAATTGTATTTTGTGTTGATTAGAAGGGGTTTCATGCTAAAATGGGGCCACTGACACGTGTGTTCTTATCCATGCCAATTTCTGTTTAAGACCTTGCTGAAGGTGGCATTGCATACTAGCAGGCGCGTTGTCCATCACAGCCAAAGATGGCAGCGCCAAGAAAAGACGGCATTACCCTGTCAGACAGTGGTCATCTTGAGTCGAAATAAATGAGTGTATATAATTGGTTAGAGCACTGCTTGCTCTCCAGAGGCAGGAGCATGATTACAGTAAAACATGCATTATTAATAGTGATCCGTTAATCAATACATGGGTTTCTTGAGTGAATATCCTGGTAATGTGACAGGCAGCTGCTGAATTATTGGGAGGTCTGTGCTGCCGAGACCTGGATGGTCAGTGGTGGCCGGCACGGATCGGGGGAGGTGGGGGGATGTGGGGGGTGATGTGAGGGGGTGTAAAAAAAAAAAAAAACGTACCTGATTGCAGCTTCTCCCCTCTGTCGTACTGCCATCATCTCTCCCGACCAGAATGGGAAGCAGGAAGCACTAGGCTGCCCATAGCAAATCGCAACGCTGCAAAGCAGCATTGTGATTGGTCTAAGGCAGTGGGAGCCTGGGCATGTTCTCCACCCAGGCTGTAATGTAGCCTAGGTGGAGAAAATGCAAAGTGTGCATTACTGTTTGGCCGGTCCGAGATGGCCGGCCAAACATTCATGCACACTTGGAGTGGGCAAACCACTCCTCCTCTGCTCCTGTGTGAGTAGCTCAGCCCCACCCCTGCACAGGTGCTACACCAGGAAAACATAAAATGCTAATAATATTGATTTAATATTTTATGTTTCCTTTATTTCAATACTGCAAAGCAGTGGGGAGACACTCCTTCGCCTTAGAGGAGGAGCCGCCACTGGCCGTGATGTGTAAATGATGGTAGAGTCCGGAATTAGATGCCAGTCCTGTAATTGGCCCTGTGGAGCTCTCCTCCTTCGGCCCTTTTTCTGAGGAGGAGGTCGCAAAAACTCTGAAAGAGATGAAGAGTGGATCTCCTAGTGATCCTGCCCCTATGAAATACCTTAAATTAGTTGCAGACACTCTGGCCACTCCGCTCACTGACCTGATCAATCTTTCACTCTCTCAGTGCATAGTTCCCCAGAGATGGAAAAAGGCAGTGGTGAAAGCACTTTTGAAAAAGCCAGGATTGGACCCTTCGAATCTGGCCAATTTCAGGCCTATTTCACTGCTACCCGGCTTTTCAAAAGTTGCAGAGAAGTTGGTTAATCGTCAGCTCTCTTGTCATCTAGAGTCACACCATCTGTTGGGAGACTCCCAGACTGGCTTCCGTCCTGGTCAGGGGACAGACACAGCCCTGCTGGCAGTAGTGGAGGAAGCTAGGAGCATTCTTGATACAGGAGGGTCAGTGGCAGTGATCCTCCTGGACTTGAGTGCTGCCTTTGATACCGTAAGTCATCAGGTACTCCTCCACCGCCTGTCAGAGGTGGGTGTGTCTGGGACAGCCTTTAAATGGCTGGAATCCTTTCTCGCTAATCGGGTCTACCAAATCTGGGAAGCGGCAGAGCAGTCGACCCCGTTCCCTCTTCAATGTGGAGTCCCGCAGGGCTCATCTTTGAGCCCTACCTTATTTAATATATACATGACTCCGCTTGAAGGAGTGGTTGCCTCTTCGGGAGTGAAGATTATCAGCTATGCTGATGATACTCAGCTGGTGGTAGGTCTCACCCAGCTGGCGGAACAACCTGAAGTTCTTCACGACTGCCTTGCAAAGATCCATCGTTGGATGTCCCACTCTGCTTTAAAGCTAAATGGGGAAAAACAGAGCTGATGCTCCAGGGTAAATCCAGTCCTTCCAGTATGGCTAGCTGTTGGCCCCGGTCCCTGGGTGATCCACCATCTCCCAAGAAGGAGATCAAGACCTTGGGAGTTTGGTTGGAGGAAGATCTGTCCTTTAGAACCCACGCCAGGAAGACCGCTGGGACTTGTTTTGGTCTGCTGCGGTCAGCCCGCAAGGTTTTGCCATTGCTCCCTGATCCAGCAAGGAAGCTACTGATTCGTGGCTTAATCTTGTCGAGGCTCGACTACGGGAACGCGTTGTTTCTTGGTGCTCCCGAAGCGACTTTTAAAACTCTTCAACAAGTACAAAACGCAGCCGCCAGACTGTTGTTGGATGTTCCCAGAAGGCTCTCAGCTGCCCCAGCTTTGAAAACGCTGCACTGGCTCCCTGTTAAGGAGCGGGTGAAATTTAACTTACTCCTTCCGCAGTTCCCTTATTGCCGCTGATGCCTTGGGAAGGTGAGGGTGGGAACTACTGGCCAGATGAAGTCCCAGTGTTACAACAGAGCAAGCCAGTGACTATTGTTCCCCTAGCAACCAATACTAATGTTCATGAAATTACCACTGTGCATCCACAGGCAAAGATTCCGAAACAGCAGCAGGAGTGTAGTGAAGACCTGGAGAAGCAGCAATCAGCAGATCTCGGCAGACGCAAATGTGCAAGCCAAAAAGGGCCAGAAGTATTTTATATGATCGTTATTATATACCATAGGCTAGGAACTGATTCGGCACCACCACAAGGAAGCAGTGTGAGCATTTGCAGGTGATTTTAGTGCATGTGACGGCTCTCTTATTTCTGTGGGTCCAAATCACATCAATTGTGCACTTACCTTAAGCCTTGACATCCAAGTCAAATTACATATTGGACGCTGGTGCCATCCTTCTTATAAACGGGGCCATGCAACCCTCTGAGCCATCTTTAATAACATCAAAGTGCCCTGGGGGGAACGAAGCGGGTGCAAATGCCTGTTGTGTCCCAGAGGTACTTTTTTTCTATGTGCACAGGTAAGTTCTCAGATCCATTCAACAGAATGTTCCTCGCCCAGCACTAGTTGAACAGACATACCTCCAATCCATCAGTTTTTCCAGATGTGTTTCCTTGTATTAGACTGCCCAAAGTGTCCCTCGTGTGCTATCTCTACCAACTTTGACCTGAAACCACTTGTTGGAAAAAACTTCTCACTCCTCATGAAGACTACATCATTTCCTACAGATAATTTTTCCAAACATTCAGATAAGGTCTGACTGGGGTGCCACTGTACTCTCCCTCCTACTCCCCAACACAATCAACCGTTTGACTTCTTTGATGGTAGGATCCAATGCCATCTCATTGCTACATTTGTCCCTTGTAATTGCATGTGTACCTCCGATCTCAATCACATCCTGCACTGATGCCACCGCACCTTCCTTCTCCTTATCCAGAACTGCAGGTCCATCCACCTCACGCCAGTCCAACGACAACCTAGACAAGCAGTCCGCTTGACAATTCCTCCAACCTTGAATGTGCTCCAACAAATGGCAGTATTCCTGGAGTCTAGCCGCTATTATAGCCAATCTCGCTGTCCACTCATCTGATCCCCCAGGAAGTAAAACTTTTACCAAAGGTTGGTGATCTGTATGTAGAAGAAATTAAGTTCCCCACACATAGGTTCTGAAATACTACGTTTCCCAGGGTGCCGCCAACGTCTCGCATTCAATAACTGAATAGTTCTTTCAAAGGTGGTCAAAGTCTTAGAGTCAAAGGCAACAGTCTTCTCATGCTTTTCGTGGACCTGAGACAAGAATACCACAATGCCTGTGGAACTGACGTCCACAGTGAGTATCTATTTTAATCTGGTGTCAAAAGGCATTAACATGCCGGCATTACAAATTACATTTTTGATCAATTCAAAGAACTTTAGTTGTTCCTGTCCCCAGTAAAGGTAACTTGCTTCTTCAGTAGTAATCTCAAACACTTTGTTTTGTCCAACATTTCTCAACAAGCTAAGCATAGTACTTAATGAGGCCCAGATATGACCTGGGCATGTTTTTATCTGTGAGCGAAGGAGCTAATCTAATGGCACTCAACAAATTCTGTTTAGGTTTAACACCATCCGCAGTAATGCTATACTCTAGATAATTCACTTGTTCCACTAAGAATGCGGTTTTCTCAAACCAGCATCCCTCTCTCTATGCAACACCTACCTGAGGACCATATTATGTTGATCAATAGAATCACCAAAAATCAAAACGTCATTGTGCAAGAACAGAATGTTATTCATGCCTTTGAACACCTCATTTATCATCCTTTGGAACACGCTGGCAGCTGATCAGAGACCAAACAGCATGCATTCGATTGAAACATGCTATATATGTTGATAAAGGCAATGAGAGGTTTAGGTTCTTAATGCAACTTAATCAGATGGTGGGCATTTTTCAAATCCAGTTTAGAGAAATACCTACCTTCACCCAAGGCTAATATAAGTTCATTAATGTTCGGTTCAGGATAAGTGTCAACCACCACATTCGGATTGAGAGACCTAAGGTCAACGCAAAACCAATATAGACCATCCGATTTCTGAGTAATCACCACTTGGCACATCCAATGGGACGTTACCACTGGTTCAATCACTCCACTCAACAACATCTCATCTAACAAGCCCTTTACTGCAGCTTGAGCAACCAACGGGTTCCTTCTCACCTTGTTTTGGATTGGCACATCAGATTTCAACACAATCTTATGAATGTACCCCTTGAGGGACCCAATTTTTTTAAAACATCCTGTGCTTTGCTTAGAATGGCCAAAAGCAATATGTAATCAACAACCATCACCTGGTTGGATGCCCTAGGATTAATAATGATACTAAGGCCACACTGATGTATCCAACCCAATATATAGGTGGACCATCCTCCGCTACATACACTTTTCCCTCAGTTTCTCTACCAACAAATGTTATAATCGACTCCAAGTGTCCTACCATATCAATAGTCTACCCTTGATGTTCCCCAGGATTGATATCCTTTGGTAAGAGGAGCGTTCCTGACCAATGCCTGGCAAACAAACTCTTGGGAATAATTGTGTACATTGAGTCAGAATCTATCATGAGATCGACAGTCTTCCCATTGATTTCAAATTCCATCTTGGGCCTAGAGTGCTTACCAATATTCATGTTGGCACCTTTTTCACAAAGGATGCGATCTTCACTTACTTTCATCCTGCTTTCCTCATCAACAGTAGCCACTCTAGGCTTGTTCCCTTGCTTAGAAACTACAGCAAAGTAGCCTATGCAATCCTTATTGATTGCCACGAACTTACGATAATCTACGGTATGGAAATTGCTCTCACACAGATAGCATGTTTTATTGTGTTACTTGGGTTCCCCCGTAGTGTTGCTAGATCTAAGCACTGCACTCACATCTGATTCCCCGCTCGATACAGCGGAAATCTCTCCATAATTGACATCTTTCTTTTCTATTTGATTCATGCAGAGCTCTGACTGCTCCACAACTTTGGCAATGTCTATAGTGTCTTTCAAGGACAGTGTCAGGTTATGGCACCCTGCAGGATCCGCTCGCAGTAATAAAGCTCCACCCCCGGACCTCCCAAACACCCTGAATTATAAACACAGGGTGTTCAAGCGATACGGTGAGGGGAAAAACCCCCAAAGGGAAAAAACCGGGAAGGGAAGGAAAGGGACAGCAGGGATGGGAAGCTGTAAGACAAAATACACAGCCGGTTAGTACACTGCCTTAATCCTACTCTCATTCAATTCTCGCTAAAAGATGGGGTGTCACCTGTGCTGTCTACGATTCTTAGCATCCATGCAGCGGTATTCTCTTCGCGCCTTCCTTCCCTAAACAACACAAGGACCTCAGTTAATATACACAGCATACATCTGCAACACTGCTCTATGTATGTGACGCTAATGCAAAGAACATACCCCATAAGTGTTAAGAACTCAGATCTTTAAAGTCAATCAAAATCTTGACTAGTATCCAGCTTCCTTGATCAGTAAATAATAAGGTAATGCAAACAAAAAGAGAATATCCTAAGGTAGATCCTAGGCAACCGGTACAGATTCCTTCATCTACACCGATATAAACATTAAGCAATTTTCCAAGTTCATAGTAAACCAAACACGGTAGGGCGTAGTTCCTATACCACCGCCGTCCGCTTTGGTATTTGTATTCCACAAGATAGTTAGTCAGAACGTCATGTCTTCATGACGGCAATGCGGAGGGGCTCCCCCTGCACTCCGCCACTTGGATCACAAACTCGACCCCAAAACAAACGAACAACCAAGTTCACCCTCTCAATAGTGTGAGAGTCAAAAGATGTAGCACCAACAAGCGAGAACAAGAAATGCTCGAAAATAGGCTCAAGTACGAACCACTCTTCACAATGCAAAGACGCGCCGAAGTACAGACACGATAATGATACCATTCAGGACGCCTTATGTCAGCAGACGCCTGTTCTCTTATGATACCGCCACCAGGAACCTCCGGAATGAGAGCTAGCTGCTCCCGCAAGAATCCAAACAAAATCACGTACACTCACCTCCCGGCCAGACCGCGCTATATCCAACCCGCAAGCAAAGGCTCATGGGAGATGTAGTCAAAGGCCTAATACTCATGGGAATTGTAGTTCAGGTAGGCGCGCAGTCTAAACCCTGACGGTACGCCCTCCTCCCAAGCGCCTCCTAGGTCCAGGTTTGGCAGGAAACCTCAAATGGAAGGAATTGATAGCTCTCGGAGCATGCACATTACTCCAAGGCTCCCATGAGTCATCCTCCGCCGAATAACCTTTCCAGCAGACCAGATACCAAAGCACACCCCTGCGCATTTTGGAGTCACGTATGGATTTTACCTCATATTCAAGTCCCCTGTCGCATTCCACAGGCGGGGGCGCTCTCCGTCGGGATGTGAGAGCCCGCTTCAACAGGTGGACGTGAAACACAGGGTGGATCCTCAGAGAACCAGGCAACCTAAGTTTGTACGCCACAGGGTTGATTTGCCTCACTATTGGATAGGGACCAATGAAGCGCGGGTGAAATACGCTTCTCAGCTTAAATCGGATGTACTTGGTGGGCAGGCACACCTTGTCCCCCACCTTGAACTGAGGACCAGGATTTCTGTGTTTATCCTCCCAGCGTTTATACACTTCTTTAGCCTTGAACAAGTGTTTTTGCACGCCCTTATGCACTTTCCTCAATGCCTGGATGTGTTCCATCACCGTGGGCTGATTACCTAGATCTGTAGGGCTATTGATGGGCAACGTGCTAGCATCATAACCGTAATTGGCCTTGAACGGAGACATACCCGTAGAGCTATGCCACGCATTCTTATATGCCAATTCAGCCATCCATAACAATTCCACCCAGGATTCATGCGCTTCCTTAGAATAGCATCGCAGATACTTTTTTAAGGTCTGATTCAGCCTTTCAGTCTGCCCATCAGTCTGCGGATGGAAGCTTGTTGAGAGAGCTGATTCAATACCCAAAGCCTGACACCACATCCTCCAAAAACGAGCAACGAACTGTGGTCCCCTATCAGACAAAATCACCTGAGGAATGCCATGTAACCGTATGACCTGAGAAACCAGTAACTGGGCGGTTTGGCCTGCCATAGGGAGATTTTTACATGGTATAAAATGTCCCATCTTAGTTAGATTGTCTACCACCACCAAAATGGCTGAACACCCCTGATCCAAGGGTAAACCCGTTATGAAATCCAGGCTTATGTTCTGCCACGGGCGAGCAGGTGTGGGCATGGGCATCAGTTGGCCTTTCTTCCTTGTGTTCTCCCCCTTCGCTCTTGCACACTCCTCACAGCACCTCACCCACTGAGTAGCATCCTTGACCAAGGAGTCCCACCAGAAATACCGCCGAAGCAGACTCACTGTTTTGGTGATTCCTGGGTGACCCGCCATAGGCGCTACATAACACCAAACAAAAGCCTTTTTCTGTATCTCGATAGTTGGCAGGTACAAACACTCTCCTTGGAAAGGCAGCTCTTGTCTCACCACCCTTCCGGGTTTACTAGCAGCCCATCGCTCCCAGGCCACCAAAGACCTAGAGCCCTTGACCTCCTCCAAGAAACTCTCCGCACGAACCACATACAACACCTTCGCTGCAGGGATAATGGCTTGAGGGACTTCTTCCTGTTGCTCAGCTGGCATCACTTGCCTGGACAAGGCGTCAGCTTTCCTGTTGTCTATGCCAGGTCTAAAGGTCACCACAAAGTTATACTCTGCAAAGAAAAGCATCCAACGCATTTGTCTTTGCGTCAAATGCCTAGCTGAAATCATGTACTGGAGGTTTCTGTGATCGGTGTATACTGTCACAGCGTGACAAGCCCCCCGTAGGTATTGCCTCCACTCCTAAAAAGCACGCTTAATAGCCAAGAGTTCTTTCTCTGCTATGGTGTAGTTGGTCTCAGCAGGGCTCAGCTTTTTAGAGAGGTATGCTACAGGATGGAGCTGACCAGTGAGTGAATCTCTCTGCGATAACACAGCCCCTATCGCTTCATCCGAAGCGTCGGCTTCTACCACAAAAGGATGTTCGACTACAGGGTGAGCCAACACGGGAGCAGTAATGAACGCTCTTTTCAGGGCCTTGAATGCCTCATCGACCTCTCTGGTCCATACAAACGGTGCCCCTTTTCTCAACAACCTAGTTATGGGGACTGCTGTTTGTGAGAATTGCAAAAGGAAACGGCGGTAATAATTGGCGAACCCCAAAAAACTCTGTGCTTCTCTCACGTTTCTTGGAGATGACCTGACCCGCCTGAACCGCCTGGACCTTCCTTTCTGACATCTTCAATCCCTTATGGCTGAGATTTACCCCCAAGAACTCCACCTCGTGAACGCCAAACTCACACTTGCTCAATTTCACGTATAAGCGATGTTCTCTCAACTTCTCCAAAACTTTACCCACTTGATCCGTATGACAGGATTCATCCTGGGAGTATATCAGGTTATCATCGATATACACCACCACAAAGTGGTCCACATAATCCTTCAAAACGTCATTGATAAAATATCGGAAAGCCGCCGGGGCATTACAAAGCCCAAAGGGCATTACCAAATACTCATAGAGACCATATCGCATCTTGAACGCCGTCTTCCACTCATCCCCCTCGCGTACTCTGACCAGGTGATAAGCCCCCCGTAAATCCAAACGGGTATAGATCTTGGCTTCCCTCACCTGGTTGAGCAAAACAGAAATGAGGGGGAGAGGGTAATGGTTGCGTACAGTGTTCTTGTTCAAGACGCGATAGTCCACACAAGCCCTTAGGTCCCCGTTGGCTTTTGCAATAAAGAATAGAGGGGAGGCTGCAGGGGAACGGGAAGGTCTGATAAACACCAAGCGAAGGTAGTGGTCTATGTATTCCTTCAAGTGAGTGGTTTCTGGCACGGACAATGCGTACACCCTGCAAGTAGGAATTGTGGCCCCTTCCACCAAATCTATACGACAATCGTAATCCCTGTGGGGGGGTAATGTTTCAGCTTTGATCTCACTAAATACGTCTCTGTAGAGACTGTATTTATCAGGGAGTTGAACGTTTGTTTCCACCGCCGTAGCCGCCAAATAAGGGGTGGACAAGACAGCAACATGAGCAGAGGGACCAGGCACCATACGATCCTGGCAAAACTCGGGCAAGAACTGGAACGTCTTAGTCTTCCAGTCTACAATAGGATTATGATGACATAACCATGGCATGCCTAAGATCACCTCATACTGAGGAGCTGCAATGATGTTTAGAGATAAAAGCTCAGAGTGTATGTTCCCTTGCATCACAACAGACAGGCCTACCTCGCTGGTTCTCTCGGTTATGTAGCCTGATTTCAAAGGCTGCCCGTCTACCGCTAAGGCTTCCTCGGGGTTCTCTCTCGGGATACGTGGTAAGGCTAGGCGAGATACCAGGCCATTGTCAATGAAATTGCCTGTAGCTCCGGAGCCTAACATAACCAAGACATGATGGAGCTCATGCTCACATTCAAGCGTCATACCTATGACAAGATGTGACTCGGTTTCTCCTATTCCTATAGTGGATAGAGAAGTGAGTTTCCATTCCTGTCCTCCTTCAACCCCTGGTCTCTTGTTCTCAAGCTGTTCCGTCTCAGGCACTGTGGTTGAAACAGCTACTCTCTTGAATCGATTAACAATGGATGTCTTGGGTTTGGAGGGGCATTCTCTGACGTAATGCCCCTTCTTCCCGCAGTACATGCATAAACCCTACGTTCTTCTGACTTCCCTCTCTTCTCTAGATAACGGGGCTCTGAGTGCTCCTATCTCCATAGGTTCAGTGCTATTTTCGATCGAAACTGAACGATCCTCTTTCCCCCTCTCTCTGTCACCCCCTCTCTCTGTCATCCGACTATCTAATCTTAATGCCAGATTAATCATGTCCACGCACGTTGTTGGCTGAGGATCAATTTGAGCCACCACAACGTTTAGGTCTTCCTTCAACCCCTGATAGAAAAAGGGACATCCTTTTCTCTTCAGGCCATTCAGCCTCAGCCACCAGTCTGTTAAACGTGGTCAAATAGGTAATTAACTCGCCTTTTCCCTGCCTCAATTCTAGGAGCTCCTTGTCCGCACTAAAGGTTGTTGCCCTGCGATCAAAAACCTTCTCGAATTCTGCCCTAAAAGCAGACCAGTCTGACAAGATGGCATCATTGTTTTTGACTAAAGGCACAGCCCAATTGGCAGCATCCCCCACTAAATAAGATATGGCGAAAGCCACCCTTGAGTGATTGGTAGGGAACGAAGCTGGTTTGCACGAAAAGTGCAGCAATATCTGAGTTAGGAAAACCTGTATCTTACGGGGATCGCCTGAGAATCTCTCGGGATTGGCCACAGGGATGTTACCTGTATGGAAGATGCAGGAGAGGAGGCGTTAAAGGGATTTCTAGTCAACTGGTCTACCTTGTCACTTAAAGCTGCAGTCTCAGCCTTAGATGAGGCCAACTCCTACTGGACCAGTACTAAAGCATGCAACACATCCTCCATGGACGCCATTACCACTACAAACGGACCGGGCAGAGTGTAATACTTGGGTACGTGATTCTGTCAGGTTATGGCACTCTGCAGGATCCACTTGCAGTAATAAAGCTCCACCTCCGGATCTCCCAAACACCCTGAATTATAAACACAGGGTGTTCAAGCGATATGGTGAGGGAAAAAACCCCAAAGGGAAAAAACCGGGAAGGGAAGGAAAGGGACAGCAGGGGAGGGAAGCTGTAAGACAAAATACACAGCAGGTTAGTACACTTCCTTAATCCTACTCTCATTAAATTCTCGCTAAAAGATGGGGTGTCACCTGTGCTGTCTAAGATTCTTAGCATCCATGCAGCGGTATTCTCTTCGCGCCTTCCTTCCCTAAACAACACAAGGACCTCAGTTAATATACACAGCATACATCTGCAACACTGCTCGATGTATGTGACGCTAATGCAAAGAACATACCCCATAAGTGTTAAGAACTCAGATCTTTAAAGTCAATCAAAATCTTGACTAGTATCCAGCTTCCTTGATCAGTAAATAATAAGGTAATGCAAACAAAAAGAGAATATCCTAAGGTAGATCCTAGGCAACCGGTACAGATTCCTTCATCTACACCGATATAAACATTAAGCAATTTTCCAAGTTCATAGTAAACCAAACACGGTAGGGCGTAGTTCCTATACCACCGCCGTCCGCTTTGGTATTTGTATTCCACAAGATAGTTAATCAGAACATCATGTCTTTATGACGGCAATGCGGAGGGGCTCCCCCTGCACTCCGCCACTTGGATCACAAACTCGACCCCAAAACAAACGAACAACCAAGTTCACCCTCTCAATAGTGTGAGAGTTAAAAGATGTATCACCAACAAGCGAGAACAAGAAATGCTCGAAAATAGGCTCAAGTTCGAACCACTCTTCACAATGCAAAGACGCGCCAAAGTACAGACGCGATAACGATACCATTCAGGACGCCTTATGTCAGCAGATGCCTGTTCTCTTCTGATACTGCCACCAGGAACCTCCGGAATGAGAGCTAGCTGCTCCAGCAAGAATCCAAACAAAATCACGTACACTCACCTCCCGGCCAGACCGCGCTATATCCAGCCCGCAAGCAAAGGCTCATGGGAGATGTAGTCAAAGGCCTAATACTCATGGGAATTGTAGTTCAGGTAGGCGTGCAGTCTAAACCCTGACAGACAGATTCTTTGTAGCCCATAGTCGTTCTTGGATTTTTTTGCTTTCACTATGGACAGTTAGTTGATCGTGAAATAATTCATCTGTCATTGCCCCAAACTTACACTTCATTGACAATTCCCTTAGTTTGAAAATAAACTCATCAATTGTCTTACTCTCATTTTGTGGATATGTGTAGGATTTGTACATAGTCCTGACCGAATTTACTTCTTTTGCAAATCTTCTTTCAAGGCATTTTTTTGCTTCAACATACACATCCTCAATTAAGTCCCCATTGGGTTCTGCAGCCAACGGTAAATACTTAAACACACGTTGGCCCTCTTTACAAAGTGTATTTAAGAGTAATGATTTCTTCCTAGCAGCACTAAGTTCCTGACCATCTAGTGCTTCTATGTAGGTTTTAAACATCCCTAACCAATCCTCCCATTCTACACCTAATGGACCAGGTTCTGCTAAAAATAAAGGAGTAACAATAGCATTTTGACCCTGCATTGTAAACATTCTAGCAGAAAAAAAAACAACAAATGAAAATGAGTACAAACACGCTTAAAGTCTCTAAAGAGAACTTGGAATAAAAAAATTAGCAGGTGTGCATGTCACCGGATGATTCATGAATGATATACATGTCAATGCACAGGTGGCACTAATGTAAATGACCACATTGACAGAAAGAAGTCTAAAGTCAGTAGGTGTGCGCATCACTGGCATAAAATTACTCACAAAATGAGTGCCATGCAGAGGGCAGATGGTTTCCTTGGCTATCCCTGGTGTGCGTAACACCGCAATTCACTGTTTTGGGACGCAATGAGGAGCAAATGACACACTGCGGTGTGTGTATCACCATACATCAGATGTGGTCAACACACGAAAAAAATGTAGAAATGACACATATGGGTGTGCATGTCACTCTGACAATCTGTAAACAGATATGCACAGTCCACCATGCACACTGCCGAAATCTGGCCAAACAAAGACGTGTATGATTTTGTATATTCCAGTGTGCACATCACTGAAAACATGATATCTGCCCAAACCATGATGGCGCCCATGTAAATAATATCAGTGCATCAATGTCTTTGCAGCGTTTCACAAAGTAGTTGTGTGCGAAATCACAGGTGCGTTTACAGGAGCGCGCAGCTCTCGTTTGCCTCGCGCTCAACAAACGTACTTCCTCAGCTCGCACCATGACTTGCCTCATGCCCTAACTAAATCGTGGTGTTGTCACTTAAAACAATAATGAACAAGGACACAAGACCAGAACGGGGCGTAACACTCTCCTCAATGAAAGCCATACATGTCCTTCAAAGCTCCTCCCTAACTGAGCAGTAAAAGTGCAGTCGATCACTGGGTCCAGAGCTACCTGACGTAGTTGTAGGTGATGACTGGCTTCCTTGTCGCCTATTCTAGTACCCCCATAGTGAAGACACAACACACAGAGGTAAGTTAAGAGAGTTTATTCTAAGAGGTTCTCGCTAGCTGTCCCTCAACCAATCTTAACTCAACTGACATACCTGGACGATTAGCTTCGCATTTAGGGGCTTATTTATGAGCCCTTGCGCCACTTTTGGGCCACCGCTGCATCACTTTTTGTGACGCACCAGCAGGGTAAAAAATGTGCCATGTTGCGTCATATTTACAAAGTGACCATCTAGGTAGATCCGTCACTTTGTCAACCCCTGTGCCACATTATACCTGCGCCAGGTATAATGTATGCAAGGTGGGCGTTCTGACGCAAGTAAGCCTCGTAGAAGTGATGCAGTGAAATCTATGAGATTTCACTGCGTCACTTACAGGACGCAAATGCGTCAATATCTTACCCCTGCCTCACAGCAGGCATAAGACTTATGCAGGCACATTTGAAATGGGACTTGTCCATGTGAAATGACCCATTGGTGGAGTTGTGTCACTTTTGTGACACACTCCAGCAATGCGTCATTTTTGCGCCTACAGATACGTCAGAAATACTGACGTATCTGTAACTCCTTGCGACATGATGCATCATACTGTAAATATGACGCATCCAGCATGCCACACGGAGGGCACAATGAAAAGTGATGCATCAGTGTTTTTTTCACGCAGCGATGCATCACTTTTCAAAAATGAGAACTTAGAATTTAGAGCGCAGGCTAATCCCACATTTGTTGTTTGTTCTACATGAAAGATTCTGGTACATCACATATTATCAATGTACAACATACAAGCACCTTAATAATTTTTTTTCCCTTCTATTTCCTAGAGTACCCAAGTGCTCTCACACTGATTATGACCCTGTAAATTAGAAATAGTGTCAAAACGTTGTTGACACTTTAGCAAACAGATGAGGTTCCATCTTAATTACTAAGAGACCTACTGTATGTTCACAAGATTGTCTCCAGGCTCACCAACAGGTGGCGTAACAATAGCCCCCGCAGAGTCTGTGGTACGGGGGGAACGAGCTTCACGCCCATCCGGCACTGTGTATGGGTGGTGGGCCTCTGGCCTGAGAGCTCATGACTGCGTCCAGAGCATGTGGGGCCCCCCTCCATGTACGTGCAGTGGGCCCCCTAAAGTTTTGTTATGACACTGTCGCCAACAATCACTATTATCGTTTTTTTACTGTTTGATCACGGGGCATAGAGCACCATACTCGCCATTTTCTAGATTATAACTGTATATCTATCTTTGGTGATTAATATGTGTTTATTGGCTAACTCTTATACATTTGTTGCATTAGTAATTATGGGCCAGATGTACGGAGCATTTTTCCGATCACAACCGGCCTGATTAACACATTTTGAACCCAGAAAAATGCTTTTTCAAATGTACAAAGTACAAAATGTGATTCGATAACTTGTTACCGAATCGCATTTTGCATTTTCGATTCTGTATTTGGAAGGGGCGTGTTTAGGGCGTCCCTTCCAAGTACCGAATCGGTATGGTATGTATTACTTTTTTGCATCTGAATTCCGGTTGCTAAACAGTAAAACTTTAACCCATTCGCAAAGGGGAAGGTGTCCCTTAGGAACCTCTTACCCTTTGTGAATGTAAATAATTATATTTTTTAAGCGCCAGCAGTAGTCCCACGGACCTCTGCCTACTCTTAAAAAATTAAACTTCAAGGTTTAATTGTTTTCTTTTTAAACACATCCCTTTTCCGTTTAGAGAAAATAGGTTGCATTTAAAAAAAAAAAAAAAAGACTGCTTTATTAAAAAAGCAATTATAGACATGGTGGTCTGCCGACCTCAGCAGGTCACCGTCACTGTGATGGCTATGATTCCTAATGGGTCTCAAACTGCAACGTACCTCATTAATATTGAAGTAGGTCGATTTGTAACCCACAAGAAATTCCTAAATGAAAATCAATGAGTTTCATAGTTTAGGATGACCGATTTCCGTATTGCGATTCATAGACAATCGCAATTAGGAAATCGGTATTCCTAATATTTGTACATCTGGCCGTCAGTTACTAACATTGTTGCCTATTTGAGTATTACAATGAGTACTTAGAGAACCACTGTTAGTGATATTCACGCCAGCCCAGGTTCCTGCCCAGCATAGTGGGTTGCTCTTGTTCGTATTATCACAGCGACAGGAAATACATCAAATGGGCTAAAGCTTTGTATATTAGAACTGACAGCTAATATACTCCCCGGTTACAAGTAAGGTCGGTTCTGTGGCAAGCCAATCACAGGCGGCTGCGGGAGGGATGCAGATTGTCCCTGAAACATGCAATTGTGTCCTGATAGACAGAGCTGAAGATGTAAATACCTGGACATTGCCCAGTCCACAAATCATAAATGTTCAACAAAACACAGGAAACGCACTTTCCTCTCCCAAGGCTGCAGTATTATATTCAACAAGTGTGCAACAAGTCCTTCTTAAACACAAGTGCCATCGACACCTGATGTCACCTGTGGCGTACAGGCCCAGATGCCAAATTTGGGAGCTAATAAATAGTTTTATACAGCATTTTATACACATGCCTGCTGTTTCTAAGCACTGTAAATAACAGATGTTACTATTGCGATAATGATGGTACTCTATTTACTGACCTCTAGAGAATGGTTTGCTCCAAGCTTGTGACTATCGGATCACTGGAGATGCCAGCAGCAAGTGTTTAACTTGTCAGCTGGATCCAGAGGGCTTAGCCAAAGCCCCACTCCTGCTGGTGCCAAAGGATGCTGCGCCTAATGTCTGATTGCGCATCCGCAGTCCCAATGTTGCAAGAGCACCCGGTTCCCTTCACCATCGACCAGCCTGCTGAGACTGTGCATGAAGTCTTGTTACAACAGGATGTCAAGACTGCAGGAAGCCCTCTGCCAATTGCCCTCCACTAATAATGTTACCCGAACGGAAATAGCCTATGTGGTGCACGTGCTGCAAGGTCATCCACCATGTCTGTCTCTTTCTCTCATTTACAGTGCTTCATTTGTAAAATAATAGGTGCCAGGGCCCTGACCAGGATGCTACTGCAGGTTGTATCACCCATTGCCATGTCATCGCTGCCAATGACCGTACCAAAACACCTACTAATCATCTATCTCGCCTGCAAGTGCGACAGTTCAGATTATTCCAGGTCCTTAAAGCTAAAGTAATGGCTGGGGAGGCAGTGATTAGCATTTTTTATGTATGTTGTATTCATGAACAACCATTCTTCTGCTCATCTCTAAATTAGATGAGCAGCGCCACCATGTGGCAGAGTGTCATAAGTGTGGTGATGACAATTAAGTGCTGGTACTAGCACTGGAAACCAATTAAGTGGCGGTGCCGTGCTCCTGAAATCACTGGCTCAAATTAAGCACTGCCTTTATATTGCATAGATGTTCTGCTTTTAAGGAGGCTGTGGTCATTCCCTACCTGGACCTGCGTGGATCTGTGTGACGTCAGACAGAAGAGCTGGAGGTGGAGGGAGAATAGTAGTTAAGACCAACCCTGGGCAGAGATCTCCGCTCTGCCCGCGGAGAAGGCAAATCTTTGCACACTCCGCAGCGGAGCGCAGTTGGCCAGGCCCACCTCCACCCCAATATTAAGAAGTAAGATAACAGTAATAAAAGATAAAGTTAAAACCTCTTATCTCTTTACTGCGGCGTCCATCCGGCTGCCCTCCTCCTCTTCCTCGCCGTACTGGTAATGCTTAAGAAAACCGTGCATGGGCATTTCTCGCAAGGCGCGCGCGATTTCTGAGAGAGTCGGGAGTGTTGTGTTCTGGGGTGTCTAATCACTTGTTCCTCTGTGAGTTAGTAGGAGGGCAAGTGAGACACTATAGTTAGTCGGTTCTGGGCTCATGGGTACGCAAGTGGAAGGACTAAGGCCGTAATCCCAAGCATAGTTCTGTGACTCTGCAAAATCCCCGCAACATAGTCTTAATATGACATGACCCTTTGATGTGAGAGTAGGATTCTGGTCTACTGCTAGTGTTTTTCTGTTTTATTTGAATATGCAAGTCTACTTGGAAGTTAGCTCAACAGGTTTTACAGCACTATATATAGTGTAATATGCAAGAAGACAACACAAAACCAGCTATTGTGCATTACGGTTGCAGTAAAACAAAGCACAGTAATGAAAAGTGTACATATTCACAGCAGAAGGCGGTTCGCAAAGTAAAATACAAAAATGAAACGAGTGTAACATAGTAGTGGTGTCAAGAAGAGGTCTATGTCGGAGTTTGTAGGAGTGAACAAGATTGAAGTTACATAGGAAAATATTCAATAAATTGAGTCATTTGACACTAATGGCCTTACAAATTAAACATTGAGCCTACGTTCAGGTGGTATGAAGGTTAAGATACTCACTAGTACATATACAGAGAGTCTTAAGTGAGATTGCCAGGAAAGCAGCATAACAAATCCTGTATGTATAAACTTGTCGTATGAGATGAGTGAGTTTCACTGGGAAACAAATCAGCTTGAGTTAGTGAGTAGCGTGCATAATCACCAAAACCTGAGAGCTCAGTGGTGCACACTGGAGAAGACGTGATCAAGTAAACGGGCTTAGGGTGCAAAAATAGAACCATAGCAGCAGAGAAATATTGATTACATGTCATAAAGGCCACTTTAATGTATTTGAATGTTTGCTTGTCTGCAATTTCTAGGTCTGACCTAGAGACAGGTTTAACTGTTTTCCCATCTTCAAGTTTTATGCAAAAATTCATAATACAAATAGGTACTCACATGTATATAGCATGTCTTCAACTATGGGTTTGTTCTACTGTCGTTCACATTTTGGTTCCGTCCACCAGTGCATGCCACATAGAGAAATGGGTCAGCGCACTTCAGACACTGGCTCTCTTCACTGTGAGTGATAGTATTTCCCTGTACACATGTGTACATCCACCTAAAAAGTAGTCCACTTCAATGACAAGGGTGGAGGACCAATTCCAGCTTTTTGTCATTTTTACTTTCATGTTGTTTTGAGCAGGGCAATTCTTTACTCTTTTCCTCCTTACAAAAACCATATGTATATATTAGTAATGTGTAATAGGAGGGGACCCTGGGTAAATGATATGTTCTCCTCACAATATGAATATGAAAGTACATGCTAGCAAACGTAATAAGAAATGGAAATGAAATTAAAAGAAATATTAAGGCATATAAATTATGAGGAATGAATTAATACATAAATGTTTTACTTTTACGAAAAGGTAAAGAGCATGATGAAAATGTAATATATTATTTATGTTAAGTCAGGGAATGAGCACGTGAGCACTTTAGAGATGGTATCTAAAATGGCAACCGCCTTATGTGAGCAAGGCCGAAATACATTATAACAGCATCTGAATAAAATTTCGGTATTTGAAATTGCCTTGGTGTGCTGGCATCTGGTCTTGGTAGAATGGTGATTGGAGAAGGTGGAATTTAATGGAGGGCAAAGTCCATTGTGCCAACAACCCCCCACTCATCCTCATTTAGGTGCACCTTGGCAGATGGCCATTTGTGGCAGCATCATATGTCACTGAAAAAAATAAAGGTTAAAGTGACGTTATAGTGATGTGAAATTTTCAGTGACAATGTAATGTTTTAAATCTTTTTATTTACCTATTTCAAGTAACTATAACTTGGTCCCTAAAGTAATTATAACTCGCGGTCCCGCCATGCGCAGTGCTGTCTTCAATTATGACATTTCAGATGTTGTAAGGATGTTATCAATCAAGTCATAGAACATGTCCTGAGTGTTGTAATATGTGCGGTAATAAGCAGTGCATGAGGAGAGGGGTGAGTTATAGTTACCTTAGGGCACGAGTTATAGTTACTTGAGATAGCTATAACTAGTGAATTTCAGTGGGTTTTTTAGTTTGAAATATTATGTTGTCACTGAAATGCTCACCTAACTATAACTTTAATTAAGCGTTGTTTTACTGTGAATTTGCTAAGTTTTTTTAATGTAAAGTAAGATATAATTACAATTTCTAACTACAATTTAAAATGCAAAGGTGCACCGGGAAATCAACTAGAGTCCATGAAAATCCAATAAGTGTTGCAAGCTTTCTGTTTTTATTTCGCAAGCTTTCTGTTTTTATTTCGTCTCAAATCCACATATAAGAATAATCTTGTTTGTGTGACAAACTTTCAGCCAACGCATTTCGTTCAAAGAAAGGTCTTTTGAACTTCATCAGGGCTGTAAGTAACATACAAAAAGACATGGATAAGACTCTCACAGCTGACACATTTAACAAAACAGTACAAAACATATTGTACTTTTACAATAAGTGGATGAGATGTTATATACAGGTGACATGGAGTGACTATGACATATGTAGGGATGAACATAGAGGACAAGCACAAAAACAATTTAGTAATAAATGAGGCATAACATTTCGTACTAGCCAGCAATAAATCGTTATAACAAAAACAAAGAGTTAACATTTTAACCTACATTCAAGTAGTTAATATCTGTCAAAACATTAAAGTCAACTCAATACACCCAAATCACATACTGTGGCCACATATATATGGGGTTGTTCACAATTTATTAGTACTAGGTGTTAGATATCCCTAAAACGGTATCACATTGCTGAAGCTATTGTATCAACTAAATACTCAACATGAGCTTTACTATTTATTATTAATAACTTCAATAACTCGCAAATGTTACCAACCAATGAGTCAGTATATATCTAAATACATATTTTTCCCATAGGTGTTTATAAGTAAACCGTACCTCATTATTGCATTACTATCAGATAACAAATTCCTTTTGTATAGGTGAGTCCTCATAAATTGGCTTGGTGATTGATTCATGTGGTGTTCACTTCCTCTTGTTTTTTCACAATATTGAATCCAAATGAATTATGGCAGTATCATCCCTTGGTGGAGTATGCACAATGGATACCCCCAAAGCTGATACGTATGAAGGGTTGAATAAAAAGAATGGGACTGACCAATATTTGTAAGGAATAACATGAGGAGAGATGAGGGCTATTTACAAGCAAACCAAATGAAGTAAACCTAAGAAAGAGAATTCATAAGAAAAGAGAAGATATAAAAATACTACCATAATGTCATTATTGTAGAATTGCCAATATCTATCAATAGTTATGACAAAATGATGACCCCCTATAAATTGGGCTTAACATGACAAGGGAAAGGCTAAAGCCTAAATGTACATAATATGCTGTATTATCCAGAGAAGGGAGAAACCAACATGACTAGGATAGTGCTTCCAGAAGTAGGGGCTGAGAGCAGGTCTAAAAATTGATATCAATAAATAACCCATAAGGGAACAGAATAACACGAGATCATTCAAAAACTTCAATTTGATAATGCCTCATTTCCAATATATATATTAAAAATCAAGTACGTGGTCATATACAGTAAATAGTCAAAACGAAACTGCGTCTGCTTGGTGATGCATATATAAATAAACAATGTATCATCACGTATACGTAGCAGTAATGAGTACACCTGAAACCAATAAGCGAAGCGAATGTCGTCGCTTCTTATCATAGACTAAAGTAAATCATTAAAAAACCAACAGGTCCATAGAGAAATGAAGAGCACTAAGGCAATGCTAATGTGCGCAGTACAGATCTAAGGCGCTCTGACGTAGATAAACAAATATTCAGTCAAAGCTTATTGTAAACTTAACTAGCGTAAGTCGTAAAAATAGTCAGTTAGTCAGCTTTGCAGATTAAGAGAAAAAGTGATTTGTGCGCGGTACCCAATTTTGAGTGAATTCCTAACTATAATATAACTTTAACCTTTGTTTTTTTCAGGGAATTTCTAGGGTTTTGTTAACATAATGTAATATTTTATTACCACACATTATGCCAATCCCAAGGCAGGCACTGCTTCCAACCCTATATAGGCAGCCAACCAGGCGGGCAACTAGAGCCAAATTTCGGGGGGGGGGAGGGGCTTAAAAATATTTCAGGGGGGGTTAATCCTTCCAACCATAGACAGAGTGGCTGAATGAAGGGGTGAAAACACACCAAACGCTTAATTTACACGTAAATGGTCTTTTAAAGACCTGTTAAGCACTCGGGTGCGGCTGCAATTAGATGGCCGCCAGCCTGCAAAGCTGTGTCAGCCCGGGCTGACACACACGACGGGGGGGGGCTGAAGCCCCGTGAGCCCAATGGGTGTTGCGCGCCTGCAGCCAACCCAATGCCACCCACTGCCTATGTCCATGTGCGTATGAGGTTGGCCGCAGGCCATACCCTGCACCCAACACCTGTTAGTGCCCAACCCCCATGTGCCTGAGCTGTGGGCAGCTGGGGACTTGTGTGGGGGCTGTTGAGCTGGACCTGGGTCTCAATTCAAGTAAGGCAGATCTACTGACTTTGTCAAACAATCAGAAAACCATAATATTAAAAGTGAGCCTATTGGATTTATGAAGGAATCAGGATATCAAAAAATATTAAGAATGTGTATTGTCTTTTTAAAATATGACCAGTAATCAGAATGAAATGTATAGTTCAATAATTCACAGAGTGCAATGTTTAATACAAGTGATTGTCATAAAAATTGTATTAATTTGTTTTTTAAAACACCAACATGTCTTTGAGTCTTTTAAAAATATTTTCAAGCTGCAAAGTCCAGCCACAGAACTCACCACAAGGGAACTCTGTACAGCTTAAGAGCATAAGGCTTCTGCTAGAAGTGCTTATAAAATATATGGTAAGCACTTCTGAGGTCATTTATTCAATGACCTAGGAGACTTACTGTTTTATGAAAGTTGCTGGGGGCTGCTGCACTACATGGAGCCCCCCTCCCCCCACAACATTAAAATAATGTGTGGTGGTTTCTCTGTGCCTCCCAGGAACACCACCAAGTTGAAAAAAACATGTTTAAACAGCCCTTGCAGGGCATTATGGGGCTTACATTAAAAAATTTTTTTTTAAATGTATTATTTGTTGGGGTACCGGTGCCCACCAGGGACGCCCTTTTCAATAATTATAGGGGAATGGGGCGAGTGGCCCCCCTCTATGAGCCTTTGAAGGCCCCAGAGACACCATCCCCTAGAGTTGTATTTTTTATAAAGGGGAAATGAACATGCAGCCCCTTACCTGAGCTATTATAGGCCCTGGGACCTAATCCCCTGGGGCCATTTTCTTTTTTATGGGGAGGGCGGCGAGTGGCCCCTTCCCCGAGCATTTACATGTCCGGGGGACCCCATCTCCCAGGAATGCCATATTTATAAAGGGGAGGGTATGCACGGCACCCGTCCTTGAGCCTTTAGGGCCCCATGGACCCCATCCCTGGTGAGGTTCCGTGAATTCTGAACCCGTTTCATAAAGGTCATGGTTTCGTTACGAATTTGATATTAGCGAACCGTAACTAGTTAGTGCAGCAAGAATGAGTGCTTTCATCACGTTAGACCGATGGATTCACTACGTATTTAGGGATTTCATTTTGAACCCTTGGGTTCAATTATGTGTATGGCAGCCATTTTCTGGTTGCCCTCACATAGGCCGATGACTGTGGCTGAACTAGTCTTTTTAAGGACATGTACACCTTAGCTCCAGTTCGTGCTGACTTCTGTTTGACCTGAGTGAACTGACCCTGTTGCCTGAAGCTGACCTTGTTAAACCAGTTCCTGCCCTTTAGCTGATCAAGATTAAAGATCAGAGCACAGGACGTCATAAAGTTTTACTGCACACAAATATGCCTTATCCTACTCTCACCTGTTTCTGCTCCTTTCTTTATGGTCTATTTATGATTGGGTTGTGGCCTTTTTTATTATGGGTTCGTTCGACCTGTCTAAAGAAGAATGTTGGGTTTGACCGATCATTGATCATGGGCTGGGCAACTGAAAAGTGGGTTTTACCATCATGCGATACCTCTGGTGTGGATACATGTGATTGGACAGTTTGTAAATGTTAGGTATTTGTCTGGAATGTGATTTTTTGCATAAAAAAGGATACTTGCTTTGTAAAATTGAGCAGTCTCCTGAGAACTCATACCATGATGATTTCGAGGACTTCTGTCACTGGCTGCAGCCAATAAATTTGATCTTTGACGCCACTCAGAAGTATCCCGTGTCTCTGTATTCTAAGACAGGTGAACCCGAAGACTTTGGGCGTGCCCCTGGCACCGCTGGGTTCTAAAACCCGGTTCTTCAGTTGGCGCTTCCAACGTGGGGCGACTTCAGCGGTACCGGTCCAAGCCTGAAGATCGTGAGGAGCTTTGTGAGGAAATTCTGGAGGACGGCCACCACTTCATCGACCCCGGCATGTCGAATGTGGACTGAAGGTCTTTTCTGCGAGGCTTCCCGCTTTCCTGACAGCTACTAAGGACTGCTGCCCTGACTGTCGCCCTGTCTTGGACCCATTTGTGATGCTTTGTACGGTGAGACGATAGACGGGTCTTCTGGTGGCATGACTGATACCTCGGTTAAGTATAAGTGGGTCGCTCCCAGTCCTTAGTTTTTGGTTCTTTCGTTCTTAGTTTGTTTGGTCCTTAGTTTTGATTTGAAAATTGCAATTTCCAAAGCCGAGGGACTCGTATATTTACGAGTGTATTGGTAGAGATAATCCCTTGAAGTTTGAAGCTCGATTAGTGAGCGAAGATGCCTAATCGTAGCAAATTTGGTACTTGGTTTGGTTGTGGTTGCAACAGGGATTCCCGATTGGAGGATTCGTGTCCGATACCTCCGGTTGGAACTCCGACTTATGAGCTCTATTCTAAACACGGCGTGGGCCCCATTTTGTTTAATGAAGTATGGGTCCGTTACACTAGGAAAGATGGGGTTTTACGATGGCCCCAACATGGTAGTTTTGATACCGAGATTTTAGATAATTTAGAAACTAAATTATTTAGGAAGAAAGCCCGGCCGGCAATGTTTGACTCCTTTCGCCTTTGGCGTAAAGAGTCCAAACAGAGAGAAATCAAACAAGCTAAACGAGATAGGAAAGATAGGAATATGTCGGTACTACAAGCTGCTAGGCAGTATAGGGATGATGGAGAGGAGCGAGTGAGTGAAGTTTCAGATAGGCAGCGTTGTATGGCCATAGATAAATGTTATCCGGCCTTGCCGTCTCCTCCTCCAAAAGCGACTGAAGACCTTGAAAAAGATCCCTTGATGTCTCATTTACTGAGATTACCACCTCCTCATGTGCAGGGTGCTACTGCACCTCTATTACCTCTGGTTGTTCCACCCTTTGTGGTTCAACCTCCTGCTGTTGTTCAGCCACCTGGTACTCCACAGATGGCTTTACCTCCTCCTGCGCAACCCGCTCTAGGGTCGCAAGCTTCGCTACCAGCTTTGCCTCAAACTCCTTTGCCTTCCGCTTCTGCATCTGAGACTCCTACTGTTCTTATTCCTACACCTTCTTTGCCTCAAAATACTTATTCTCCTGTTCTTATGTTTGCTTCTTCTCCTTCTGTTCGAAAACGAATGACAGAGACTGTTACTAGTTTATTGTCTCCATTGTTTGGGTCATTGAACATGACCCCTGTTTCGGAACATAGGCAGAGTCGTAGTCAGCTTCCTGGTTCCGAGGAACGGGCTGTGTTTGATTTGTTAGCTCGTAAATGGATTATGAATGCCTCAAGGTATAGTTTGCCAGCGGTTATGGATGTTTTCTTTCAGTGGGAACCGCCCAAGCAAAGGTATGTTTTTAATGTAATGTGTATGTTTCTGCGTCAGGAATGGGAAGATAATGATTTGGGTTTGAACCCGCAGGAACTACTTGATGTTCAGTTGGATTTTGCTAAAGGGATGATAGTGGAATCTGATATTACAGATGCCGTAGAGACGATACTGGCTTTTAGATCTAGCCTTCAGCCTCAGACATTGTACGAACCTGATTCCTCTGTTAGAAGAAAAGCGAGACAGTATCCCATGAGAGAAGTTCCTCCTGTATGGAAGGAAGCAGTTCAGGCTAATGTAAATCAGGGTATTGTTGCCGCACCTGCTCATTTTCAGCGAGTATGGGTACATGTCCCTTGGAAGAGAGCAGAGGTCTTGGCTCTTAAGCAGACCTTACCTGATCCTCGTAAGAATCCTGCTGGTCATTACAAAGAATTGTCTCAGACAGTAGATGCGTGTATTATGAATATAGCCGACATCGACATGTTGATGGGTAATGTAGTTCCGCAACCTTTGTGGGCGAAGATTCGTCATGAGAATCATGCGGCACAATTAGGATATACTTGGGCGAATATTATTGCTGCAGATGGTAGACAACAGGGAGGTGCTAAACCTGAACCTTTGGTTACGGAATTGCCAGGTAGAATTATTAATTTAATGAAGACGATGATGCCTGGTTTACGAGTGAATTGGGATAAGTTAACAGCATGTAAGCAGAAGAAAGATGAAAGTGTATCTGATTTCTTCACTAGGTTTGAAGAAACATTTATAGATCATAGTGGTCAGGACATGAGTACGGAAGGTGGGCAAAGATTATTTGTGGACAAATTTGTCTTTAATTTTCTCCCTGAACTTTCTAATAAGTTGAAAGATTCTGAAAGTTCTTGGGCTGTTTCATCGTTGGCCCAGATATTGGTGACTGCACAGTACTATGAGAATAGGGATAAGGACGAGAAAGAAAAAGTAGAGAAAAAGACAAAAGACTTAAAGACAAAGGTTCTTTTACAGCAGGCGTATCCGTCTCGCTCGAATCAGCAAGAGTCACAGCAACGCCCACAGTTTCAGCAACCTCCACAGTTTCAGAGACCGCAACAGAACGCTGGGTATTTTCCTCCAAGACCCCCCTTGGGTTTGAATCAGTGTGCGTACTGTAGGGAGGAAGGTCATTATAAAAATGAGTGCCCTGTTTTACGACAACGCGCGAGTGGTATGCCGGCCCCAAGAGGCCATTGTGGTTTTCAGCACAGTGTCAAGAGGTAGAGGACATGGTGCGTTTCCTCAGAACGAACGTTCCTTTCCCCCACAAAATTCTATGAATTGCTTTGATCAACAGAAAATTGCATCTGGTCAGTCGACTCAGTACTATGCTGATGACTATTATGTTGAGAGTGAGAATGCTGACTCTAATGATTGCTAGGACAGCCATGGACAAAGAGAGGGAGTAGTGTCGGTTCCAGTAGAACAGAGTGGGCCTTATGTTGCAGTAGCCACATCGGGTGTGGTAGAGCCTTTTCTTTTGGATACTGGTGCAGCGAAGAGTTCTATCATGCACTCTAAACTCCCTGGCGCACCTTTGTCTGGCTTAACGAATGTCTTGGTAGGATTCTCTGGCGCCCCAGTTCGTAACCCAGTTTCTAGCCCCTTGTCTCTTTCTATAGGGCCTTGTGAGTTGGAAGCACCTCTCATCTTAACGACAGGTTGTGGTGAGAATTTGTTGGGTTTGGATTTGTTGAAAAGGTTGCATGCAACATTACGTTGTTCTCCTGCGGGAGTACAGCTTACATTGGGTAAGAAAGTGATGTCTCCGATGTATTTGTCTAAAGATCGGCTTCCACCGGAATTGCGTTCTCTCCCTGATACTCTTTGGGCTACTGGTCCTAATGATGTGGGTCTTTTGGAGATTCCACCCTATGTTGTTACGCTCAAATCGAATGTTAAATTGCCACGTATTTCCCAATATCGGATTTCGAGTGATGGTGAAAGAGCGCTTTTAGCGATTATCTATGATTTGATTGAGAAAGATGTGATTGAAGAAACGAGAGGTAATGTGTGTAACAGTCCCGTTTTGCCTGTCCTGAAGCGTACTGACTCTACTCAGCCACCTGTTTATAGGTTTGTGATCGATCTTAGAGAGGTTAACAAGATTGTCGTGCCACAGTTTCCAGTTGTTCCGGATATTACTGCTTTGTTAACTTTGATTCCTGCTTCAGCTGCCTGGTTTTCGGTTATAGATCTGAAGAATGCTTTCTTCAGCATTCCAATTGCCGAGGAAAGTAGAGATATTTTTGGCTTCTCTTTAGGAGGCCAAAGCTTCCGGTTTAAGAGAGCTCCCCAAGGCTATTGCGAAAGTCCTTCTATTTATAGCCAGGCTTTGAAGACTCAGCTTGATACTCTTGTGTTGCCTGCTGGTGCTGCTCTTATTCAGTATGTGGATGATCTGTTAGTGGCCGCTGATGATGAGAAAACTTGTAAAGAAGCTACTCTTTCTTTGTTGCGACATTTGTCGGACTTGCATCATAAAGTGTCACCTTCTAAGTTGCAGTATTGTTGCCAAGAAGTGACCTACTTAGGTCATCTCTTGTCAAAGGAGGGAAGAAGGTTGACCCCAGAACGAATTCAAGCGATTGCTCGAATGACTGTGCCAAGTACACAGAGAGAAGTGCGTGCTTTCTTGGGTATCACGTCGTATTGTAGACAGTGGATTCCGAACTTTTCTTTATTGGCAAAACCTCTATTGGCATTGACTTGTAAGCATACACCGAATCCTCTTCCTTGGTCTGACGATTGTCAGAAAAGTTTTTCTGAGTTTCTTGATGCATTGTGTTCTGCTCCTGTGTTGGGTACTCCCGACTACAGTAAGCCTTTTACACTGTACGTCCATGAGAGAGAGGGTTGTGCATTGTCAGTTTTGACTCAACAATTCGGTGATAAGCAACGTCCATGTGCGTATTTCTCGTCGACTTTAGATCCGGTTGCTAGAGCGTTGCCAAGTTGCTTAAGAGCTACAGCGGCAGCGGCTGTTTCTATCCGACAGTCTGCTGGGCTGGTGACGGATAATACGCTGGTCGTGATGGTTCCACATGCAGTGGATACTCTGTTAAATAGAACAAAGACTCAGCACCTTACTAGTGCGAGGTTGTCGGGTTATGAGTTGACGCTTTTGGCTAGTTATGTGCACATCAAGCGGTGTAATGTATTGAATCCAGCAACAATGTTGCCGATTTATGTGGATACAGATGGTCAGGAACAGCATGATTGTTTTTTGAGGACGGAGGAGGAAACGAAGGGGAGAATCGATTTAAAAGATACTCCTCTTTCGGATCCTGATGGTACGCTATGGGTTGATGGGTCATGCTACAAGCTCCCGAATGGTGATACGACTGCAGCATATGCCGTGACAACATTGTGTACGATTGTTGAAGCTGCACGTATCCCACAAAATTCAGCCCAAGCAGCAGAGTTGATTGCACTGAAGAGAGCGTGTGTGTTGTCGAAAGGAAAGAGAGTGACTGTGTATACCGATAGCCAGTATGCGTTTGGTGTTGCTCATAGTTTTGGGCGTTTGTGGAAAGTACGTGGATTTCTTACTTTGCATGGTACGAAGATTCAGCATGGTCAGTTGGTGAATGAGCTTCTCGAGTCACTTAAGTTGCCGATGCAAGTTGCGATCGTGAAATGCAGTGCACATAAGAAGGTTACTGATGATGTTTCTCGTGGTAATGCGTTTGCGGATGAAGTTGCGAAAGAAGCGGCGAAAGATGTGACGAGTCGAATGTATGTTGCGGGCCCAGCAAGATGGGTTCTGGATAGAGGAATGTGTGAAGATACGATAGAGAGTGTGAAGTCAATTCAGGCTGAAGCTACGGAGAAAGAATTGAGTCTGTGGAGAGCGAGTAAGGGAAACTTGGATTCGACTGGTTGTTGGACTGAGTTGCAACCTGATGCGTATGTGCTTGCAGTGGTTACTATGGCGCATGGAATGGCTCACATTAGTGCGAAAGGGATTTGTAAGTTGTTGGCTCCAGTATGGCAGAATGCTGGAATTCCTAAGTGTGCGGAGAATCTGGTCAAGAACTGCATGGTTTGTCTGATGTATAATCCTGGCAAGGGAACTCCAACTCCAGCTGGTCACTTTGCGCCTCCGACGTATCCGTTCGAGGTGCTACAATTGGATTTCATACACATGGAAAGGTGTAATAAATAAAATACGTCCTTGTAGTTGTTTGTGCCTTATCGAGATGGGTAGAGGCATACCCCCTAAAAGTTAACACTGCCTTGTCCACAGCTAAAGTCTTGCTCAAAGAATATTTCCCTAGGTTTGGATTGCCAAGGATGGTGTGGAGTGATAATGGAAGTGAGTTTTTGGGACAGATCATGAAGAAAGTGTGTGAGGGTTTGGGCATCCGTCAGAAATTTTCATGCTGGAAATCACCCCCAATCAGCTGGCCTAGTCGAGTGCTATAATGGCACTCTGAAGCTGAAACTAGCCAAGATTCAGGAGAGCTCTGGTCTTCAATGACCCGATGCGTTGCCGTTGGCACTTTTATCAACAAGGACTACAGTGCATTCTCGAATTGGTCTTAGTCCCTATGAGATCGTGTTTGGCCGCCTGGCAAATGTATGGGGAGAGTCGAGGCCAACAAAGTTTAGCGAGATTGAACATCCTGTGCTGGTTGACTACTTGTATGATTTGACGGCTAAATTGCGTGTCTTACACCAACAGGTTTACGATACACTTCCTCAAGCATCTGAAGATTCAGGACACGCCATTGACCCTGGTTCCTGGGTGTTGGTGCGCAACTTTCAGCAGACAAAGAATGATCAGCCCAGCTGGATTGGACCATTTCAAGTCCTTTTATCGACGCATACCGCAGTGAGAGTTCAGGGCAAGAAGAACTGGATCCACGGCGTACATTGTAAGAGGGTATCATTGCCTCTGCCGTACAACCAGTGGGTCCAGGAGGGTGTTGGTGATTCAGAGACTGATACAGTGCCACGTTACATTCCATTCAGTGATGCACGTTTGGTTGGGACAAGTTCTGAGCGCGAGGATAACGATATTTTGCAAGAAGCTGTGTCTCCACCTGCACGATTTGACACTTCTGAGCCTGAGTTGTTGTTCCGAGATCAGACAGTGCCTGGTAAAGGCCGCTATAATCTACGACCGAGAGCCGATGGACTAATAAACAATTAATTCCTTTTTGCTTTTAAAAAAAAACGCTCTCCTATCCGAAAAGCTGTTTTGATCTATTTTTCTTTTTTCAAACCGCCATACGGGTTCAGCTGTAGGGTCGCGGTATGAAGCCTTGGAGTGTACAGCCGTGTAGACATAAGGTCGACGGTTCTGGTTTGTTCTAGGGCGTTCCCTGGACTTACAGACGTACCTCTGAGCCGAAGAGAACCACCTGCCGCGAACAGCACGGTTAGAGGATGGAGTTTTTTGAGATCGAGAGAGCTGTTGTAGAAATGAACTTTAAGACGAGACTGTGTAGACTAATGAGTAGCAAATGTTTTTTGATAACATGTCTTTTAATGTTACTTAGCATAACAATGTTTTTAGTGGGATATCTTGTTTTTTCTTTCCAAGTGACTTTTGCACCCACCATACAACCTATGTCTTTTCCTACTACTACTTCTTCGCATTCTTTTCATCCTTTGCCTGAACATGAATCTATCAGAAGATTGGAATTCGTTAATAATTCCTTTGTGCAGCTTCTGCATCAGCATCAGTTAGTAGTAAACACCACTAATTGCTGGGTGTGTGGTCTTATGTCTCATACCATGGATAAGGGTATTCCTTACCTGGTTCTGCTATTCAGCTATAAAGGATCTGTATGGGCATATAGGACGATGTTTATTTATGCCCATGAAGTTTACCCCCTGCGTTCTATGAAAGATAATCCAAGTAATAGTGCTCTAGTGAAAGGAATAGTAGATATGATTAGAGGAATCGATTCCTATGAGACTATCCCTAAAGATGAGACACTACTTATATTGGTTGGAACGTGACTGGATATGGTGTTAGTCTGAGTGAAAAGCAGCGAAGGGAAAAATCATCCCCGATTTGGATCGTGCCCCATCGTGGTCATTTTTGTCTGCAAGGTAATGCAAGAATCCGAGAGCTCAATTAGGGAAGAGTGTTTGTACTGAGACGTATGTTTTTGCGACCCAGACCTCCCCACCATTTTTAGCAGCTAAGGGTACGTATTTTGTGTGATATGATAGAGCATATACATGGTTGCCCCCTGATTTTTCGGGAACATGTTATGTTTCGTATCTGTTGCCCCCTACGTATACTGCAGTGGCAGATTACCACAGAACTAGAGTAGTTAGAGGTGTCTTCAGTAAGGAAGATACTTCAGGACAAGAATTGGGAGATTTTCTTAAGGGTTTCCTGCCGTTTTGGGGACCTATGGTTAATAGTAGGAACATACGGCAATTGACGAGAGCGGTTAAGTCCACCATAGTTGAGACTGCCGGTGCCCTTAGTAATTTGACTGCTGAGCTACAATCGGATCGTCTTATTACGTTGCAGAATCGAGTTGCGTTAGACGTCATACTTGCAGACAGAGGAGGGGTATGTAAATTGATTCAATCGAGCTGCTGCATTTTCATTCCAGACAATGCTCCTACAGTGTACCAGGCCATTTCCAAGCTACATAAGATCTCTGAGTCTGTACACATGGACGAAGGAGATTGGTCGTTGATGGGATGGTTCTGGGGATTGTTATCCACTTGGGGATGGAAGATTCTGATGATCATTGGGATGGCTTTAGCGATTCTTTTCCTGTTCTGTCTTTGTGTGCAGTGCGCTCATGCTATATGTGGCCTCTGTGCTACTACGTGTGCAAGGAGACCTGTCCCAAGAGAGGTACTAAGTAATAGGATTATGCTCCAGCAACATCTTGATGATCTGATGAATATAGACCTGGACTCAGATTGACGTGAGTTTAGGTTATTGCCTATGTAAGGGCAAAAGGAGGGTCTGAGGTTCAGTGAATTCTGAACCCGTTTCATAAAGGTCATGGTTTCGTTACGAATTTGATATTAGCGAACCGTAACTAGTTAGTGCGGCAAGTATGAGTGCTTTCATCACGTTAGACCGATGGATTCACTACGTATTTAGGGATTTCATTTTGAACCCTTGGGTTCCATTTTGTGTATGGCAGCCATTTTGTGGTTGCCCTCACATAGGCCGATGACTGTGGCTGAACTAGTCTTTTTAAGGACATGTACACCTTAGCTCCAGTTCGGGCTGACTTCTGTTTGACCAGAGTGAACTGACCCTGTTGCCTGAAGCTGACCTTGTTAAACCAGTTCCTGCCCTTTAGCTGATCAAGATTAAGGATCAGAGCACAGGACGTCATAAAGTTTTACTGCACACAAATATGCCTTATCCTACTCTCATCTGTTTCTGCTCCTTTCCTAATGGTCTATTTATGATAGGGTTGTGGCCTTTTTTATTATGGGTTTGTTCGACCTGTCTAAAGAAGAATGTTGGGTTTGACCGATCATTGATCATGGGCTGGGCAACTGAAAAGTGGGTTTTACCGTCATGCGATACCTCTGGTGTGGATACATGTGATTGGACAGTTTGTAAATGTTAGGTATTTGTCTGGAATGTGATTTTTTGCATAAAAAGGGATGACTTGCTTTGTAAAATTAGGCAGTCTCCTGAGAACTCATAACGTGATGATTTCTAGGACTTCTGTTACTGGCTGCAGCCAATAAATTTGATCTTTGACGCCACTCAGAAGTATCCCGTGTCTCTGTATTCTAAGACAGGTGAACCCAAAGTCTTTGGGCGTGCCCCTGGTGCCGCTGGGTTCTAAAACCCGGTTCTTCACTGGGACCTTTTTTTTTTAAGGGGAATGAACTTGCAACCCACCTCCCCAAACCTTTAAGGCCTCGGGGACCCTATCCCTTCGGCGCATAATGCGGGTGCCCCCGACTCACCCTTGGCAGCCACAAATCACAACCAGCCGCGGTCCGTAGTAGGAGTTTCTGCAGGGCGGTGACGTGGGGAGGGGGAGGGGCAGGGTGGGGGGAAGTAATGTCTGGATTTCGGAGTTTAACAGGTACGTAAACATATAAATAAATAAAATGAATTTCTTCATTTTATTTATTTATATGTTTACTTACCAGTTAAACTCCGTAATCCATACATTACTTCCCCCCACACTGCCCCTCCCCCTCCCCACATCACCGCTCTGCAGAAACTCCTACTACTGACCGCGGCTGAACACAACATTGAGGGACACAGGAGAGCCCAGGGCCCTGCTGGCTACCCGAAAGCATTCATCCTGGGTGCACTGGGAGCCGGCATTTTTCCAGCTGGGCGTGAGCAGGTATTTGAGCTATCTGAGTTTCTCTGCCTGTAAGAACATGGGCAAGGAAACACATGTCTGCTCCCACCCAGCGGGAGCATTTTTGTAGCTCCCACCGGGTGGGAGCAGACAAGTTTTCTCTCCCCATGGCCTTCGGGCATGGAAACAGTGTCCTGGAGGTGGGCTCACCAGGACCCAGTGATTGAGCTGGCCCTGGGGGATAGGATCCCTGGGGCCTTTGTTGGCTCAGGTAGGGGGGGCACACTCCCTCTCCTCTTTCGAAAATAGCAGCTCCAGGGATGAGGTCCTATAGAGGCTCATGGAGGGCTGCATGCACCCTCCCCCTTTTTAAAAAATTGATCCAGGGCAATAGGGTCCCTGGGACCTTAAGAGGCTTGGGGAGTGGGGCAACGGGCCACCCACCCCTTTAACAAGTGTGACGGGCCCCGGGTGGGGGATGGGCCTGTAATTGGCTCAGGGTGGAGAGCAGTGAGCCCCCCTCCCCTTAATTTACGTGACAGGCCCTGGGGGATGGGGTCCCCAGGGCTGCAATTGGCTCGGGAGAGGGAGCGTGTGCACGCCCCCATTTCTAAATAAATAAATAAATATTGACCCCAGGTCCTATCTCACCCCGGGGGTCAATTTAATTAATCAACGGCGGCTTCCATTTGGTTTTTTTCCCCTGCAATCCCACGGGAGTACCTTATGATCTCAACACATTGTTTTTTTTAAATGTTTGGGCCCATGGGCTAGAGGGCAGGGAATCCCCGCACTGCCCCTTATATGTTTCTTCATACATTTTCAGGATAGGGGGCTTAGTCCCGGAGTCCTGTACTGGCTGCTGTGACATTTTCTTTCACATTGCAGCCAACCAATCAGATCGCTTGCTCCTGCAGGACCTTCACTCCCACAGAAGTGAGATGGCCCCAGGGAAGAAAAAGCCACGTAGGCCAATCAGAACACTCTATTTTTTGTTTTTTTAAGCTGTGCTCGCAGGACTTGCGAGAGTCCATCGACACCAAGGGCCCCATTAGGATGACGGGCGGACTTTGTCCGCCCGCCATCCCGTCGTGAAAATGGACCCCCGCCATAAGGGCGGGGGTCCCGTGGGTGCTATTAGGATGCACCCGCCACAGTGGCGGGCGCATCCTGCATCCCTAACATTGTGGCGGGCGGTGCACTCAGCACCGCCCGCCACAATGTTAGGGAGGCATGTCGTGCACTTCCATGCACAACATGGCAGGCACCGCGATGCCTGCCATGTTGTGCATGGAACAGCAGGGGGGTACCATAGCTACCCCCCATGTGCACCCCCCATACCCCTGGAGTCCCTGGGGGCGGATTGCCTACGGGGCGGATGGCGGGGGTGGATTGCCCCCGCCGGGCCGGCGTTGGCAATCCGCCGGCCATCCTAATGGGGCCCCAACCGTCCAGATATGCAAATAATTTTGAACCTCAATATTAACATATAATTAATAATAATTCATTAATATATGTCAGCAGCTCAAACGTTGATTAACTTACACTGGCTACCTATACCAAAACATCTAGAGTTTAAGACATTATGCATAACTTTTAAGGCACTGCATGACTCAAGTTCAAGTTTATTTCACGTTTATTCGGACCGTTGGTCCACAAACAATACATGTCGATAAAAGGTTCATCCAACAAGTTAAACAAAACATTTCATTAACACACATAAAACCTCCTAAAACATATTTGATCTAAAAGCCCACAATTATCTGATCTAAAAATAGCTATTTGTTAAAACTCGTTAAAAAGATATAAAACTGCCTTCACTTTTTGCATATATTTCCCCATAGCCACAGCAATATCTAGGTGGGCCATTTCTGTCATCAGTGTCACAGCCTGGGTCCTAGTTTTAATCGCATATTTCATAAAAATTGGTTTTAAAAATGTAATACGTAAGTCCAAAAACTTCAGACAATCAAATAAGATGCGCAGCATATCACATTTGGACCCCAAAGAGCAAAAGCAGTTTCCCTCCTCATTGATCATAGCCCGCTTTACAGAGTTGTTCATATAACAAGGGTTTACCCCAATTCTTGCCCTCCGAACCTCATTTCGTAATTTGCGGTCCGGTAACTTATCAGTATAGGGGAAGCATTGATCATTATTCCATGCATCAATCATAAAACAGATCGAAGTTTTACTTGCAAGATAGATTTTATCCTCTGCATGCGATAAGTCCTTCCCCGTCGACCTGAGTAACTTTTTATCAATATTAGCCACGGAGACAGTAGGGCATACATTAACGCTCATCTTCTTGCATAACTATATTATTTTCCCCCTGGTCTCTCTTGCCCATTTTAGTTCACTGTCCTGGATTTCATTTTTGTACCATTGTGATATTTTGGTAATTGCGACTATTTCTTGGCCTTGCCAAAAGCACACAAGGGACATACCAACTTGCGTACCCCATGAAGTCAGGCCTAGTTCCAGTCTTACTGCCTGAACCATTGCTGACCGGGGAGCATAAATAACTTTTTTAGGTTTTTACCTTCATCCACATCCCAGTTTTTCTTACCACTTAGGAACAGCAATTCAGCGCCATACAAAAATTGCGGGGGTACAATAGCAGCATAGGCTTTTAGCACTGGATTGTCGGTCATAGCACCATAGGCTTTATTAAACAATATCAAACCGCTAATTGAGGCAGAGGTTCTTAATTTAGACACTTCTAAGTGGGCATTCCATTTCAGATTCTGCTCGAACCATAACCCCAAGTATCTATACTCTGTTACTGATTCCACTTTTTGTGACCCGATCCACCATGAGAACTCAGTTTTCCTCCGGCCAAAGCTCAATGTTTTAGTCTTGTCCATATTTATCACAAGTTTTTTCCTTAAACAGTAAATTAAATACATTTAGTTTTCTTTGCAAGCCAACCTCGGTCTGGTCCATAATCACCAGATCATCAGCGTAGAGTAAACATGCTATCTGCTTGGCATTTAGTTTCGGGCTTGCCCCAGTTCTATTCCCCAACATTGACGGTAGGTCAGCTAGGAACAGGAGAACAACAAGGGAGCTAATACGCATCCTTGACGCAGACCATTTCCAATTTCTATTTTCCCTGATAAACTACCATCTAAGTCTAAGATTATTTGTGCCCAGTTTTTGGTATGGAGCATTTGTAGCAGCCGCAGTATATCATTAGGAATTCCCTGACTAATTAGGGCCTCCCACAGCAGCTCCCGGTCCACTAGATCAAAGGCTGCACGGAAGTCAACGAAACAACAGAATAATCTACCCCGAGATTCCATTGACTTCCGTGCTATGGCCCAAAGGGCAAAGCAATGATCGATTGTAGAATGGCCGGTTTTAAACCCACCCTGTTCCGGGGGAATGATTTGGTTTTCCTCTGCCCAATCTTTTAATAAGTTTAATATTACTTTTGTAAAGACTTTTTCCCCTATATCCAGGAGGTTTATCAGCCTATAGTTTTTTGGTAATTTGTGGCTGCCCTTTTTATGAATAGGCCTTATAATTGCGCCCTTCCAACTTTCTGGAACGATTTCCGTGTCCAGGATTACCAGGAACATCTTTGCAAAAAACTCTGCCCACCATTCAGGACTCGTTTTAATTATCACTGCCGGGAGGTTGTCTGGTCCTGCGGCACAGGTAAGGTTCAAACTAGCTATAATCTCCGTTTATATCTTGGGGTAAAGTAGTCCTTTATATCGTCCCTCACCCGTGACCAAACTAAGGTTCTTGGTATTGATTGTGTCGGCCATCTTCCATAGATTTCTTCCAGATAGACTACCCAGTCATCTTCAGGGACCATACAGGCCAAGGAACCAGATTTCCCGCCCACACTCTCTTGGACTAATTTCCAGAACCCTCTTGCATCCTTGGTTTCAATCACTTCCAACATATTTGCCCAACATTTCTCTTCATACCTTCTTTTTTTATTCCGAATTAATATTTTATACTTTAACCTTAGTTGCTGAAGTGTTTGGTATAAATCCACTTTGAACATGGCCCTTACTCTTCTCTCCTTCTGCCTTATCAGGGCCTTAGCTACCCTGCATTCTTCGTCAAACCAGGGTTTCCTATTTTTATTATCAACATAGCTACCCAGTCCTGACTTTATTTACCTGAATTCCTTCTTGAGGGAATCTGCTAGCTTACCTATGGTTAGTTCAAACCACGGAATTCCTGCATTAGGATGAATTCCTTCAGTTGGAGTTGACTTTTGAATTAGCTTAAGCTTTTCTATTTTTTCATCTGATATGCAGGTTGTTAATCGTTTCGGGTAGTCCACATTGACCTGTAGAACCCTATCTCTACTTTTACGTTTCGGTATGAGTATTTCTAGCTTCAAAGGGAAGTGGTCACTACCTCTCATTTTCACCACCTCAAAATTTCTTATTTTATCAAAACACCAGGCCTGACAAAACACGTAGTCAATTGGGCAAAGTTGCTGGCCCCTCATAAAAGTCCTTCCCGCTGGCCGATCTTGCTGAAATCTTCCATTTGCACATACCATGCCCAAGGACCCCATTAGCTGACTAAATGACTCATCCTGCTGTGAGAGTTCCTCCCTTGGAAAGAGTGCTGCTTCAATATTATGGGCTTCTAGCAATTCTTCGTGCCAACTGTCAACCTTTCTGGGGTCTAATCTATGGTTAAAATCACCTACTACTAGTACTAAATCCTTCTGATACTTAGCGCTAGTTGACTCCAGATCTTCTTTTAGTTTACCCAGATTCTCCTTATAGTCATGAGCCTTTCCCTTCTGTATATACATATTTATGATGCATATTCCCTCATATCGGGGATCTACCTTCTGCAATAAGATTTTGCAACTTAGTGCCCACTCACTAAGTAATTTTAGCCTTTCAACCCGTCTAACTATCTGTGTGGAGATTAGCGTTAATTGACCCCCTGATGGCCTCCCCATAATATTTTTCTTTGCTGCTTTAGAGTATTGGGCAAATCCTTCTGTAACTAAGGATTTTAGGGTATCGTCACACAGCCATGTCTCCTGAAGGCACACGATATCGTTATTCTTTATAATTTTATCAAACTCTGTGCCGAAATTTTCTTGTAACCATTTATATTCCATGATAGGACTGAAAGGCTGTGTAACGACCCATACTCCTAATCTATTTCACTAAGAAATCCCTCCTCATCATACTCCCTAGATTCTGGGGATGCTTGGGCTTCATATCTATTTCTAGCGAATACACCTTCTCCATACCCTGCAGCTTCACAGTTAGTTACAGTAATTGCAATATCCTCCTTATTATTCCAGTTCGTATTAATTAGCCTTATCTGCCGTACCCCTAGACCAGCATGGTTTGTCAGGAAATACTGTCCCTGTATTTCCTTCTTCCTTGCCAGTCTGATCCCCTCATTTTGTAACTCATTTTTTGCTTTTTCCACCGCTTCTTTCACACAAGCAGAATGAAATAGGACCTTAGTCGCCTCCCCTCCTGTACTGCTTGCAACAAACCCTACTTCTTTTAGGTCCACTGTACCAATACTCCTAGGACTTGCACATTTTCCCATTATAGATAGAACTTGAGATCGATTTAATGGGTTAAGTTTCCTAGCTTTTTCCCCCCTTTACCACCATTTTCGGATTTTAGAAAGATCCATAGATCATTAGTGTCTGTTTGCCTGGCCCCATATTTAACCCCCTTTGAGCTGGCTTGCCTTATCATTGACATTTGATCTCTCATGTCATCTTCCATCGCGACCCTGCTGCACCTTGGCTTTCCTCGAGATCCTGATGGCTTTCTTTTCATACTTTTCTCCTCACTATCCTCTAACTCCCTTATTGTAGGAGCCAATCCAATATTATTAGGCTTTGGTTTTACCAATCTTTTCCATTGTTCTTCCAGTTCCATTTGTGGCTTTACTTTATTCACCTCTGATCTTTGAATGTTTTCCCCCTTATTACCTCCTACTTCCATCATTTCTCCTTTCCTTCTTCTCAAGTTCCTGGTAAGGTTTTTTTTAGGCAGCTTTTTGTACGGGTAGCCTCCCTTCTCTGGAATCTACCTGTATGATGTCTCGTTTCCCCCCATTTTTTCACAATCATTGGCTGCCTGTATATATATACTGAGGGTTCCTCTTTCATTATGTTTGGGGCCCCTAACACATCTTCCTCCACCTCATTACTACCTTCCGCCACCTGGCTTCCACCTATCGGTCTAACCAGAGCCGGCATTAAACCTCTAATTTGGGTTAACTCACCCAAGATTGCTTTAGACTGGTCCCCCTGGATTTTTAGAAGATCGTTATTTACTATGGAAACCTCTAGCAAGCCTTGCAGGGTTTTTTGGAGGATCCACATAACCTCAAGCATAGAGGTACTCGAGGCTCCTGTAACCTCAAGCCCATGCAGTGGTGATTGCAAATGTTCATTTCCCAAATGTTCATTTTCTTGATCAAAAGAGCAGTTCACACCCACATTTTCCTTAGGTTGCTTCATAGTTCCATTTTGATCATTTAGGTTTAGTCCATTACTGTATATAGATACGTCTCCCCCTTCGTCCTCTAATTCCCCCTCGAGTGACCGTTGGAATAATCTAGGTGAAGAAGACAAATGTGGGTTCAGCGGTACCCCAGATAAATTAAGGGTGGATTGATTCAAGGAGGTTAAGACATCGTCACTCCTGGACTCAGAGTTTATGTCAATATCTATGACAGTACTTAGCTCCTTACTAATTACATCCTTCTTCTTAAAGTGTTTTCCCAGAAAGGCTTTAATTGGATTTGACACTGATGAATCATTATTTGTTCCTTTTAGCTTCACAGATGTAGATGTAGGTGTCAGTAACAAGGATTGGGTATCTCTTAGGGCTTGTTTCTTTTTCCTTGTTGTCACTGCATGACTCTGGACCCAGCTATTTTCGTAGTAAGTTAGCCTGGTACTCTCCAAGCAGAAAACTCAGATCCTCGGAAGCGAGATTAATACCCACCCCCGGAGTTTCTCTTTGAAGGCAGCCACACTTTGGAATGCACTACCTTTACCCATTAAACAATGTTCTGAATTCCTGAGTTTTCGGAAGCAAGTTAGAACCTGGTTGTTCACACACTGATAATTAGTAATTACCTCTGTCCAGGCCTCGCATCTTCTGTCCGCCTCAGCGCCAAGACGCCTCCAGGCATTCGAGCACTATATAAATCCTAAATTCAAATCAAATCAAATATTTCCAAAATCTACTAAATGGATTTACACCAAATCACAAAAAGGAAGCTTTCTGGGCCACAATCTAGTTCCTGACAAATTTGATGTATTTCCGTGTACCCTTTTGGGTGTAGGGCTGTTCAAAACTCCCTATGGAAATTGCAGGTGGATTTTGGGGCCCCCTTTTTCTAGGCCCGTGCTGGATGAATCACCGTGAAACTGTCCATGAAGAAACTAGGCAAAAAAGTGCACATTTGGAGAAAGTTTTGGGAAGATTTATCAAATGGTGCCAAAGTTATTAGCAAACCAAAAAGGCATTTCCTTTTCAAATGCAGACATAACTAAAATGGCCCAGTGGCAAGCGCCACTGGGTACTTACTATATGTGTGTATGTGCAATTCCTCTATTTTACCAGGAAGACCCGAAATGTGTGGTGTTTACCTGACCTAGTAACTACTGCATACTGTGGTTTCTAGACTACAGACAGCTACCGTGGTAACACAATCCACACGAATAAAGTCCACACCATGCCATATAATTCCAATCAATATAATTTCACTAGACGCCACACACTTCCACGCCATACAATTCAACTCTACACATTTCCATTTCACTCCACATAATTCAACAACAAACCACATAATTCAACTCAACAACACAATTATACAACACACCACATACATCCAAACCATACCACAAAATTCCACATCATGCCCCCAAATTCTACTCTGCATAATTAAACTGCACTACATACCACTCCACAACATAAAATGCCATTCCACATAATTAGACTCCATGACACATAATTCCAGTACACTCAATACCACATAATTACTATCTACATAATTCCACTGCACACCATACCACTACACAAATCCACTCCACACCACACAATTCCACAACTGACAATTCCAATCTATCCCACATAATTCCACCCACAGCACATACATCCACTCCAAACCAACACTCATAGGCAGAAGGCATTGTCATTTAAAATGCCAATAGCTCTAACTCTCACAAATTTGAGACCTAGTGCATGACTTATTGTTACTTCTAAAACATACTGCATATGTTTGCAAAAGTACAATTAACCAACACATGCTTTCCAAGGCCAGGTCGATAGGTTTTTCCAATGCTTGTTTTAGACTTGTAATGAACATGTTAAAGGTGGGTGCTTTCATGCAGGGAGTGCGAGGAGCATTCTGGGGCCTTGGTGCATTATTTGGAAGGATGCGGTTAGCGTCCTCTTTTTCTTGAAGAGTTGGGTCTCAAGCAGAATGTTGATTTTGTTCCAGACTAGTCTAGAACAGTCTGGCGTCAGGGGTTTGTGAATGTTCAGCCAGGGAGCTGTGTGTGCAAGGCATGCTGGTAATAGTGAATGTCAGGCTTCAGCCTTTCAGCACAGCAGGCTTTTATTTTTCTACAGATAAGGCACTGTTTACGGTAGGCGCATTAACCCACTGAGGAAGTTTAACAGCCTGAGAGCAGCATTCATTGTCATTAGGCTTTGGGGGACATACCCGTGTGAGCGGAGCCTGCAATCTCCGAATAACTCCTGCTCCCACCCGACTGCCCTCTCTCTGACTCTTCTCACACTCCCTTCTCGCCAGTCCACCAGCTGTAAGTGCGCCAGACTGTGCACGCTTTCTGACGTCACTGCCGTGTGCCGGTCGGGGGCGGTGGGGAGTAGTCTGCGTTGTAACACTCACTCGGGTACAGTCTCCCGCTCCGTGGGCAGCGCGATGGCATGGGAGCGCGGGGCGGGCTGATCCGGGGACGGCGCTGCCTGCCAAGAAAGGGCAGTCACAGCCCTACCTGGCATCTGGAAGCAGTCAACGTGCAGTGCTTGTCTCAAGAGTGGCTTTGAGGAAAGAGGGCAGTGCTGAGGGGAGGCGGCAGCGCTGAGAGCCGAGGGAGAGGCGGGGGGGGGGGGGGGGGCTGGTGCGCTGCGGAGGAGAGCGCGTTGTACTGGTGGATGGCTGCGGGGATGTCGTGCAGCGGAGGAGTGCGCGTTGTACTGGTAGGTGCGCTGCGGGGATTTCGTGCAGCGGAGGAGAGCGCGTTGTACTAGTGGTGGTGGATGGAACGAGGGACATTGTGCTAAAAATGAATAAAGCCTTCTTCTTAATGCAGGACCGCGGGCCTCAAACTCAGGGGTTTTAAATCTTAACATCAAATCAGTTAGAATATCGGCATAGCAACCGCCAAGAATTACAGTGTCAAAGAGAAAACACCACATTGCCATTTATTGCAGTATTATCCTTGTACCTGTGTTTGGTACTCTTTTGTAACATGCACACGTCACTTTTCTCTTCTAACACACTGTTTGCTACCTCTCACATTTTGTTTGCTTTTGATACTTGCACAAGTGCCACCATTGCCTACGTAACGTTTGTTCTTGTGCTTGAGTGTCTACCATATTATACCTCTACTTGTACTTTGTACGCTTTTGTACCTGCACACATGTCACTTTTTCCTCCTGTAATGCACCGTTTGCTACCTCATGTATTTTTGTTTGCTCACAATTGTCACTTTTGCCTCATGTAGCTTAACGTTTGCTTTTGTAATTGGTTCACTTGTAATTTTCTCCTCATGTATCATTACTGTTCCTATTGTGAAGCGCTCTGACGCCTTCGGGTAAAGTCCGCGCTATATAAAAACGCATAAATAAAAAAATAAAAACACCAGCTGTCAAAGGCAAAAGACCTGCTCCGTGAATATTGTAGTAGTGACCGAGAAGTGTAGATTTGAACATAGCAAAAGAGTGTGGGTGAGATGGGGGCAGAAAGAAAGATAAAGTGGGAAAGAATGAGGATGAACGAATGTGTGCAAGGCAGTGCTTAATTTGTAAAAATATACGTGCAGGGGTCCTTCTCGGGAGGACACTACAGCCAGCACCACCCACTGCCCTGCCAGCGCTGCCAATGACGGTACAAACACAACAACTAACCATCACACTCTGACAAGCGACAATTCAGACTATTCCAGGCCACCCAAAGCTATAATAATGGCATGATTGACAGGCATTATTTCTTTTTGAATGGATATTGACTTATTAAACACTATTGTTGTGCTCAACTCATACTTGGACAAATAGTGCCACCATGTGGTGGACTATCACTAGAGCCGGTGCTGACAATTAAGCTGTTGCCGAGTACTGGAAACCACTGGCTCAAATTAAGCACTGGTGCAAGGATTAAGCTACATCTTTTTGGGGGTTGGTTGGTGGATGGGCTACATGGCCAACAGGGGGATGGAGTGGTTTTCAGACCAGCGATCGAAATGCAGACATAAAAGTTTGGGCACTCTGTTTCTGAGTACAAGAAGCGTGGGGCCAGAGAGTAGGTCAGAGACATGCTTAAAATGAACAAGATATCCTGCAACTATTATGCTGGCCTTTCATCTACAGGTACCTGCATGTGAAATAGAATGCACTCACCATACACGGAAAATAAATGCAACTTAAATTTATCTTTGGGAAATCCATTTTTCTTGTAGGAAAGCTTGGCTGGTTAAGGCGATCACAGAAGATGTCTATGCGTGTAACCAGGCGGTCACTGATTTGAATCCTGGTCAGTGCACTAGGAAATTAGTGACGCGTATTGATAGCGATAAGAGGTCTAGGCCTGTCACGGAAAACACTGTGAATATGTAAGTCATTATTTCTAACAATGTTTTTCACATAGTATAAGAAAGGTTGCACACAGTATAAATAAGCTGTTATGACAAATGCAAAGCAATTGTGTTTAAACATTCAAAGTGCTTTCAAAAGTTACGTTTTTAGTAATGTTCCTAGTGCCAACCTTTTTTCTAGGTTTCCATTAAAATTCCAGAATTTATTTTTTTAAGCCTGTATTGTTCCCAGGCAGCCTTTAGATGTGCAGGCTAACCAGTAGCACATATTAACATTTCTTTCAGGTAGCAGGCAGCCTGTGGGTATTGGTTGTTTCGTCCTTAGCTGCGTCTCCTTTCTCTCACGTTACAGTAGTGGAGACCCTTGTTCTCTTCTTTCAACCTATGGGAACACAACAGTACATCAACAGTTGTTTTTTAAAATAAAAATTATGGGGACTGTTTTGATCAAAATAATACAGTTTATGAATGTCATTCCCCCGTTCCTCTGCACACGTCAACCTCTATATAGTACCTGTAGTGTATAGCGGTGTGGCTCGTGGCACGCCCGCGCTTGTGTGCTTGTGGGCCGAGTCACACAGCGGCATGTTGATATTCAATTCAGTGTTTGTGTTGAAATATGACATTGCCTTATTGGGTCCGTGCTGGTAGGGAACAGTAGGCGAAGATTCCAGTTGGCCTGGTCAGTTTCTCAGTGGCGTAGCAAGGGTGGGCGGTCCACCCCGGGCGGCACGAGTTTGGGGGCTGCTCTCACCTGCATCCCACTGGGCATCAAACGCAGGATTTGTTCGCCAGCACCCCCACCACCTGCTCTTACGGATGCCGCGGGGCAGTCCAGGCTGGGACCACCCCGGGCGCCAAAAGGCCTAGCTACATCCCTGCAGCTTCTCCTGGGATGTGAGCTGGTCGCTGCCTGTCGTGGGTACATTTCTTGCTGAATAAGGCCTTCATAATTTATCCAACCGGCTCCAGTGATACTACCACAGTACCATGGGTCAAGATATCTTGTGTGGGCTCCCTTCACTGTTGGGATACACGGTATACTATTAATTTTTTAATAAACTTGTGGCCAGTGGTGCCTTTTAAAGCACACACGGCCATTAACGTTGATCTCAGCTTAATATGCTTTACTGTGGGTTAAGGTCTTCCTCAAGACGATTCAGTAGAACGAATGGCACGTGCTACATTAGGAGTGCTCCATAGCAGGATGGGAATTTTGGGTTTTGATTACAGTTAAAAACAAGTGAAAAATAGTGCTTTCCAAAATACACAGGCAGATGTGCATTAGTCTCAGGCCATTAGGACTTCAAAAATAACTTTTGCAAGATATTCCATTCCAATCAATCAATCTTTATGAAGAGTATACAGATATCCATAAAAGAATAAAAGCAGAATCAAAATAGTAGCATGTGATACATAATTGATGAATTTTTCATGGTAAAATCAATATAAAATAATAAAAAAGTTTAGTACAGATTCGTGCATAGAGATTACATTACAGGCTGATAACTCCATCCAAAGCTCAATAAGAGCACAGATACACATTTATAGGTAATTATATCAAAAGATGCTTCGAGGCACAGTTTGTGACACTTACAATCAGAGGCAAACATATACAGAATACACTAAAGAATAAAACTATCGGCAAAGAAGTCATTTGTACAAAATACACAAAGATATTAATTTAGATATTACTTTAGACTTCCCCATAATGTAATGCATCTAGATGTCTGAGTGACTTCTGCCGCTTTAGTGCCAACTTCATATAGGTCAAGATTGTTCAACAAGTAGAGGTATCATTCAGGTTATATAAAAATGTAAAAGCCTCTCGATGATAAAGGAGTTGCTGTGCTAAGAATAGTGGGCGTAGGACCCACAAGATATTTGAACATTTTTCCCCAAAGGAAGTTTTTGAAAATTGGTAGCAAATGGTGCTACTCTTATGTTAATGCTCTATTTCCAAGTGCACAACATATTTGCAGTACAGAAGCTTATTCCAGCAGACAATCCATCTTGTTGTCAAGTGGAAGCAAGATTTATGCCCCAGCATTTGATTGAATACCAAGGATGGTCAAGCTAGATTCAGCGGTACTACATGGTAACCCGAGTCCACCTACCATCATTTGATCATCTTATTGATATGTCTGGCCAGTCTCATAGCCTTAAATGCGAGTCACATTTGCAAGAGATTTGTCACTAATAACATGTAAAGCATAGAATTGTGGCAAACAGTGTCATCATCCATGGTGTCCCCAAACTGTGGATCTTAATTAGAGGTGACCAGAGGTATCAACTACTGCCGCTGTCTTGTCATTTTGTACTCCTGGAACTGCCTTGCTGGCCTCTGGGATCATCAGGCAGTGGCGGGGTCAGGCATTAATTAGACCTAGTTCCAAATGTTATGTGCTCTTTTTTTTAGCTCATACACTTCGCCTCTGAGCCATAAATGGGCTAATAGGGGGTTAAGTGGAGAACCATTTGTTGATATAAGTAGCCAAAGCAAGTGCAATGTCACTTCTGCTACACTGAGTGTGATCTGACATCCATGACAGCACAGAACAGATACCCAAACTTGCAGCACTATGGCCTAAACTACGACTCTGGCATAGCTCTACAAGGTTTTCTTTCTTACCCACGGGTGACACAAGTAAACTTGGTTAAATACACCAGCGCTGAATGTGAAAGATAGGTTATTGTAGCCCTGCAGAGCCCTACCGAATACATTGCATTGTTGAAGTGGAATAACTGCTTTTGAGTTGCTAACAATCCCTAAACCAGTACCTGGGGGACCGTGGTAACGGAAACAAACCTATTTCACTCTTCACAATATCTCACACACAAATGGCACTAAGAACAATAGACACTTTTGATTAAAAGCATTTGTTGTAACAGGGCGAACCTGTTTTTAAGTACATCTGAAATGACCACACAGAATATCATAAAAACAGCAAGAATTCACATTGTGAACAAGAATAAAATGAATATTTCTAACATAGTTAAAATGTAATTTAAAACCTAACCCCTAAAACGTACTTCTATGCGCTACATTAGGAGAGTATGGAAAGTAGAACTTGCAATCTAGACTTTCTCAGGGAGAAGCAACACACTGCATACCTTGTTGACAGCAAAAGCTGCAGTTATCAGAGAGGCATGAAGGCAGTGTTCCTTGCGAAATGAAAACCCACATCACAGCAGTGTCCTTTCTTCTGCTCATTATCTGCACCAGGTGTGATGTTGCATCTTCTTGGTGCGCTGGCAGCAGTCAAGGAATTCTCCGGCTGTATCTTGTTTTATAATTTGAGCGATGAATCTCTTCTGACAAGTGGTCAAATGGCAGTTCTTTTATACTGTCTCTTATCAAGGACTGGAATTTCTGGCATAGATTATTAGCATCAAGGTGTGTGTCCCAGACATATCCTAATGATCATATTAAGTAAATGGACATCAATTCAGACTACCCTGTATTGACAATTCGTCAGTATTTGCTCTTATTTGACCATGACATTGTGATAATAAGATGCTTGCCTCAGACTGATGTCACGTCCAGTGTTTTTTCTCTGTCATTATCTGAATGACTTGATACATTCACAGTTCCTAGAAAGATACGGTCAGACAACATCTGCCACAATGGCAGATAGGACAATAAATCAGACTGTTATATCGTTTTAGCTTGAATTACTTTTACCAGCCATGTTCCAATCAGAAATCTATCAGCATTTCCATAATTACCTAAAGCAACTTTTGTTACTTGCTGTAAGTTTAATCATTGTCCTGATGAAGGCAGCTCGTATGTATGGAAGAGCAGAAACATCACTCTGTTACTCTGTGCCAGACTGATTATTGTACTTGTGGAGATTACATTTAATTACCAAATATCATTTAGGCCATTACAGTTTTGGAATCTTATTAATTGTTGGTGGGTCAAACTTCGGTTTTTGATACTAAGTTAATTATTTGGTGGGTTATTATGTAATATTAAATCTTTGGTGTTCCAGTCTATTTTTAAAGGGTTGTTGCTATTTTACTCAGTCAAAGGTGTTTACAAGGACTACTTTAATCAATGTCTATGTTTTTTGTAATAGTACAAAGTAGGTACAATAACTTTTTATATCTATGTTTTCTGAGCAATGATAATTTTATAATGTTGACAATTGTTTTTTTTTCTCGTACATAAAGCTATAAGTACGATATATCAGTTTGTAAACGTATAACTCTCTGGGCGACACACCTTTGCCCGGCCACTCCACCCTTTCGCTATCCTTACATTCATAATTCATTTAGTTTCTTTCTGTTGCACTGTGTTGTAACTTTTGCTACAAATGCACCATGTTAGCTTTCCAGAGTGGGTTTTGGATATATTTTTAACTCTGATTATTTACTTTATTGTTCAACCCATTTTCAGTAGTGTGCTGCTCATTTGTTATATTTTTTTGATTTAGCCTATGTTATTAAGCACTAGGCTGTTAAACACTTGATGGAGAGAGGGGTTAGGCTGAGTTGTTTAATGATAACTACCCCTGGTTCCCATGCAATGGTATCGTCCTCTCTGCCCCCAGTCCTTGGACTATGAAATAAAAATATCAATGTGATGAAATACCAGCGAAGGACAAACTACTCAGTTTCCTTTTTGCCTTGTCAACATGTGTATAATAAATACACTTAGAGTCTGTTTGAACAGAAAGGCGATGCGAACCATTTAGTCCAAACCTAAAATTGAAGAAAATGCTTACTGAGTATTACTTATTTAGACAACAGAGAATTTATTAACAAACTCGAAAGTGCAACCTTGCAGAAAAATATATAGAAAAATAGAGGCGGGAGGCAGGATGCGGCATTTGTAAGCCTCGAAGGGCCTCTCTCCTATACCCTTCTTGAAACAATCACAACAATTATGAATCAATGCCTAAAGATGACACAAAAATAATTTAATTTGCAAAGAATAAACAATGCCCTGAAATCAGTAAACAAAAAACTGGTATATGCGACAACAATCTAATCTCCAGACACCACTATTCCATTTGCTTAATCCACAACCTAAGACAATAGCAGCATCCAAATAAGAAAACGAAAATACACTTTGCTAAAAATCTGTCTTGCACAAGGAGAACTGACGAGTCCGCATTTTAGTTGTTGTCTTTCAAAATGCAAAGAAAATACATTAATCCCGGTGTAAAACATTATGACCCTCCCCGCCCGACCAAAACAAGTAACACACCACTAGGCTTTGGCGTTCTATGACTGACCCATCTCCCTATCTTACTCACCAAAGAGCAGGGATGAACAAAAAGTGATTGAGGACTTTCCGATGGCTCATAATGAGCGGTGGCAGAAAAAAATGCCAGGTGCTTCTTGTCCTTTCTGCCCAAAGAAGAAATGAGTTCACGTGTTTATTTATTTTTCGGCAACTTAAAGGTTCACAGGCTCACTTTATCAAAACATATATTTGTTGTTATGGTTAGGGGATGAAAGGGAGTAAAACCTGGTGCACTTCTAATTTCTTTTTTTTGTTAGGAGAGGGCACAGTGGGAGAGCAGAGCAAAAATATACACACCCTGCCTTTTATTTTCATGTCCTCGTGCCAGATCCCCCTGCAACAGATCTCCTGTCCAGCTTGCCCGCAGTCCACTACCCTCTACTGCCTGTCTACCTGCTGCCCTCTGGTTGTGCCTCCTTTGTTCGTTTCTTGCTCTGTTTTACCTTTTCTGCTTGTTTGTCTGCCCTCTGTTTTGCCTTTTCTGCTCTTTTTTCTGCCCTCTGTTTTGCCTTTCCAGCTCGGTTTTCTGTGCTGTTTTGCCTTTTCTGCCCTCTGTTTTACCTTGTCTGCTTGTTTTTCCTGCCCTCTGTTCTGCCCTCTTCTGCTCAATTTTGCCATATTTGGTCATTTTCCTGCCCTCTGTTTTGCCTTTCTGCTCATTTTTCTGCCCACTGCCTTCCTGTCTTCTGCTCTGTTCTGTCTTTTCTGCTTGCTTGTCTTTCTGTCCTCTATTTTGCCCTTTTGCTCGCTCGTTTCTCAGCCTTCTTTTTTGCCTTTTTCTGCTTGTTTCTTCCCTCTTCCTGCCATTTCCTCAAAACCTGGCTTTTCGTCAAAGACCTCACGCCCCAGCGCCCACATATTCCCAGGGGTGATAGTGCCACACTCTACAAATGCTGATTGATTGATTTTCATATTTTTGAAGGAGGAGGGATGGAAATATGGTTAGAGCCTCATCTTCTTTTGTTTATTATTCAAAGCTCTCCCCCTTTGGAAAGGCAGCCTTGGCTTTCAGACTCCTATATCCGCAGTTGAATGCACTGTTCTCCTCTTTAACCCCTTAACTGCGGGGCTAATTCCCCCGCTGTGCTGGGGCGGGGGGGGGCACCCCAGTGCTCATGACGAGCTGAGCTCGTCATGAGCCACGGTGGCCGTGTGCTCATGACCACACCCGTTCCAATAGAACGTCCAGCACAGCAGTGGAATTATCCCCGCGTGGGCTCATCTCGTCATGAGCACACGGCCACCGTGGCTCATGATGAGCTGAGCTCGTCATGAGCATGGGAGGGGTTAATCTTCTCAAAAATCAATTCTGTGAATTATTGGAAGACACCTTTTTTGAAGGTATAGTGTAATGGGGGAATAGGTAACGCAGGTGCCGGATTCCAAGTCACAAAACACTTTTTATTATTAGCATGGTCCCTCATTTTGATGATGGGACTAATAGGCCTCTGTACCAATCCCTACCTGGGCATGCGCTTATCAATGGTAATAATATGTGTGTGTTTATATATACATGCATGTCATTCTTGTTAGTCTGTGTCCCCCTTCCTCAGCGTACATCTCAAGAATGAACAACTCACTCACAGCGAACTGCTTTCGATGTGAAGGTAAGCTAAGAAGGGCTGACCTAACAGTGGTCAGCAACAAATTATAATTTCGCATAAGTTCACATATGGTTGTGCAACATCAGCACTGTACAGCCCAAAAAAAAAACAGCTATCGCCAAATGAAAAGGCATGGAGTAACTGAAGAGATAAGTCACAAATGGCTAGACGATTCAGAGGACTTTAATATAGTTTAGCACTGCAGGTCCAAATATCTATACCATCTGACCGCTACTTTACATCTCACAAAGACACTCCGATATGAGATGATAATAAAAATACCCATCCCGACAGATCTCGCCACTTCTCTATCTCTCTCCAACCATGCCATCCAGTGCAGGGCTATCCCTATACACTAAATCTCAGAATGGACAACCCAGTGCACTGACCAGCTAAGCAGACTAGATCATATGAAATACCATAGAAAGACTTGCAGAGCTGTTCAAAACTACCAGTATACTGAAAGCCATAAACCTGCACGTCTGTCTCTCACACTTCATCATCCAACACACTGCTACACGCTGTGTCCCATAACACTGATAATCGCACCTTGGTGCTCATCATGCACAGCATGGAACCACTTCCCACATAGGTTCAAAACAAAGACAACAGTCTTCCCATCCCACACCCTGCATGGTGTAGTGTGGTACTCATGTGGGCAAGCGCTCCAGTGGCCCATATAGGGTTAATAAGTGCTACATAAATACTGCAATGCAATTCAAAACAAAGTAAACAAAATTAACTTGCAAGGAACATAAAAATGATGTTAGTCAGAAAAACAATGTTTGGGAAACTCTGCAAAAGGCCTTATACTGTCATGTCAGAAACCAGACATAGCGTTTCATCAGATTTTGACAGTTGTGCTAAGTGAAATGCCAAAACACCACAGGGCTTGCAAAATTTGATTTGTGTGTGACAAGTAAGGCAGAATAGCTTTGTTATAGCATTTCTGCATGCTGCCAATCACTTTGGGGATATCGTTTAGAAAATAATAATAATGCTCTTGTACACCAGACTATAGGCTGTGACTGACTCCATCCTCAAGATTCTCCCGCCCCCCCTTAGTGTTACTGCTCCTCTTAGCTCTATTTCCTCCCTCCACTGCTATGAAATCGTCTATGTGAAATAAGTCTCCATCTCTAGCACTGGTTTACATCGCTATAAATGGTGTTTATTTCAAGGCGAGTGTGAGAGGGAGATGGTTAGTGTGATTTTGATATGGTTGAGGATGCCGCTATTTGGGAGATTGTGGGAGAGGGAGCTGGGCAATTTCCTGTGTCACAAACAAGTGTTTTTGAGTTTCTTTATAGCCTAGCCAGTTAGGGATCATGGATAGAGGAACTGCGGAGCATTGTAGTGACCTAGCTGAAGAATTTAGTTGGCCGGGGAGCACAGTGCCAATTGAGGAAATTCTTCAGGGCAACAGTTGCTGGATTATTTGTATGTGTTTTGCAATGTTAACGCCTTAAAACCGCGGAAAAACCGCCGCGGTGCGGGCGTTCTAAAGGGTGGGCGGGGCTGCGTCGGTTAAATAGACTGCTGATGTTTTAAATAGACAGACCACTCCACCATGTGGTGGACTGTCATAAATATATATGCAGTGTCAATAAATAAGTGGTGCCAGGCACGGGTAAACACCGCCACAAATTAATCACTGACTTGGGAGGAGCACCATGGTATCTGTTGTAGTGTGTAGACTGGTACATATAGTCATGGAGTGCCCTGCAGGGAGTTTTAATGTTAGATGGCGCCAACCTCCATGAGGAAAAATTTTATTACAAGTACAGAGTACTTACTACCTCTCCTATGTGATTTTAGAGTGTATCTGTTTGTATCTCTTCCTTGAGTGACTTTACAACTTGTACATTTGCAAATTTTCCCTCCTTTCACTTCACTGGTATATTTGCATTTTTTTTCTGTTTGTATCTCTTATGTAACTCATATAAACCAAAGTCCTTATGAAACGCAACTGGTTCTTTTGTAAAGCGCTCTGACACCCTCGGGTAATATTCGCTCTATATAAAATCACATTCAATAAATAAATAAATAAAAAATAAAAAGACTACTGCCCATGCTCTATCTGTCCTTACTCTCCCTCTGCACCTCTTGGTCTTCGCTCCCAAGGAACGGAAGTTCCCTCTTCCTCGTGTCTCCGTGCTGTGCCATCTATTTCTTGTTCCACCAACTAAAGTAAGGGACCGCATAGTGGCCTCGTGGAGGTTGGCTAGAATGGGGTTGGAGGAGCACACCTATTCAATCTCAATTTTATCCGTATCTAAATCTTAGTACCTGGTGCTACAGTGCTACACTTGCTGTCTTGCAGTAGTCTTTTTATTTTTTATTTATTTATTTATTGAATGTGATTTTATATAGAGCGATTATTACCCGAGGGTGTCAGCGCGCTTTACAAAAGAACCAGTTGCGTTTCATAAGGACTTTGGTTTATATGAGTTACATAAGAGATACAAACAGAAAAAAAATGCAAATATACCAGTGAAGTGAAAGGAGGGAAAATTTGCAAATGTACAAGTTGTAAAGTCACTCAAGGAAGAGATACAAACAGATACACTCTAAAATCACATAGGAGAGGTAGTAAGTACAAAGGTCTACTACATATACTAGTGGTTAGAGTTATATATATAAGTGGAGTGAAAGGAGGGACAAATTGCAAATGTACAAGTTGTAAAGTCACTCAAGAAAGAGATACAAACAGATACACTCTAAAATCACATAGGAGAGGTAGTAAGTACAAAGGTCTACTACATATACTAGTGGTTAGAGTTATATATATAAGTGGAGTGAAAGGGTGAAAGGAGGGACAAATTGCAAATGTACAAGTTGTAAAGTCACTCAAGGAAGAGATACAAACAGATACACTCTAAAATCACATAGGAGAGGTAGTAAGTACAAAGGTCTACTACATATACTAGTGGTTAGAGTTATATATATATAAGTGGAGTGAAAGGAGGGAAAAATTGCAAATGTACAAGTTGTAAAGTCACCCAAGGAAGAGACACAAACAGATACACTCTAAAATCACATAGGAGAGGTAGTAAGTACAAAGGTCTACTACATATACTAGTGGTTAGAGTTATATATATATAAGTGGAGTGAAAGGAGGGAAAAATTGCAAATGTACAAGTTGTAAAGTCAATCAAGGAAGAGATGCAAACAGATACACTCTAAAATCGCATAGGAATGGTAATAAGTACAAAGGTCTACTACACATACTAGTGGTTAGAGTTCTATAAATATACAAATAGGAAATTCACTCAGGATTACATTTTAACAGCAATTAGGCTTAAACAATTATATATTACATATTTACAGAGCAAGAAATTCTTGCCATCGTTCAACCAGGTGTTCAGCAGCTCCACCGGGAATCGGCCATGTGGTTCGGGTTCCACTGGATTAGACTGAAGATCTTGAAGTGACCGAAAAGTCTTGAGTCGAGAAACGGCGGAGATGATGAGGATGGTATGGTAGAAAAGAGTATGTAGCTCGGTTGCCATCTTATACTAGATTTACTCCTGCATGTTGCTCATCTACTGTACGGCAGGCGCCAAGTCCGGGTCAGGCATGTCTCGTCTTGGGCGCCATGTTGAAGTCAAGAAGGGCTTATCTAGATGTCATCTAAGCCCCTACGATTCGATTCAACAAGAATAAGAATTTGTAGGTAGAGGAAGAAGGGTGTTGCGAGAGAGAAGAGAGAAAGGACGTGGGACAAAAAGAACAAAATAAGAATGAGTTGAGAGTCAAAGAAGTAGAAAAAAACAAAAGGAATAAAGAGGTTAGGGTGATGGAGAGTGTGAGAGGGAATATGAGAAAGAAGATTGAGAAAGAGGCTAATATGTCATTTGAAAATTTGTTATCACAGCGGTATTTCATAGTAAAACGTTGTAGGCAGCAGCACCTGAACATGTCTATACATTGGCCCTCACCAGAATATCTGTGCCAGAGGATATACAGAGTCCATTTCTGTGGGAGGTGTGGGTGGCTTTACCCATGAAGATGTCTTCTCAGCCAAGAAGATTCAAAAAGGGGGTGGTGATGGACAGAGTATCTGAGTTAATCAGAACACTCCTACCCAGTCAACAGATCAGGGCTTGATCCATCACCGTTTTTTAGCTCACTGCACCATCCCAGTTCAGAACCCGGCTACATGCAAATTAGTCTGTCCCTGGCCCAGTGCATCATGGGAACAGGGCAGACCAAACTACCAAGCCAATTCTTTACTGGAAAATGCCAGAAACCGGTCCCCGGTAGCTTGTTTCCTTTCCAGTGTAAGAATTGGCTTTGTAGTTTGGTTTGCCCTGTTCCCATCATGCACTGGGACAGGAACAGACTATTTTGCATACAGCCAGGTTCTGAAACTGGGATGATGCAGTGAGCTAAAAAACGGTGTTGGATCTAGCCCTGATCTCTTGACTGGGTGAGAGTTTTCTGCTTAATTCAGAGACTCTGTCCATCACCACCCCTTGTTGTTAATTATTTTGTCCACCCAAAGCGTGGAAGGGTATGCTCAGACATGAGTCCCTTGCTTACTGCACCATCAGGATTCAAGCAAGCCGGGCCGAAGAGGCTGAAATGTCAGAAACCGGTCCCCGGTAGCTTGTTTCCTTTCCAGTGTAAGAATTGACTTTGTAGTTTGGTTTGCCCTGTTCCCATCATGCACTGGGACAGGAACAGACTATTTTGCATACAGCCAGGTTCTGAAACTGGGATGATGCAGTGAGCTAAAAAACGGTGTTGGATCTAGCCCTGATCTCTTGACTGGGTGAGAGTTTTCTGCTTAATTCAGAGACTCTGTCCATCACCACCCCTTGTTGTTAATTATTTTGTCCACCCTAAGCGTGGAAGGGTATGCTCAGACATGAGTCCCTTGCTTACTGCACCATCAGGATTCAAGCAAGCCGGGCCGAAGAGGCTGAAATGCCAGAAACCGGTCCCCGGTAGCTTGTTTCCTTTCCAGTGTAAGAATTGGCTTTGTAGTTTGGTTTGCCCTGTTCCCATCATGCACTGGGACAGGAACAGACTATTTTGCATACAGCCAGGTTCTGAAACTGGGATGATGCAGTGAGCTAAAAAACGGTGTTGGATCTAGCCCTGATCTCTTGACTGGGTGAGAGTTTTCTGCTTAATTCAGAGACTCTGTCCATCACCACCCCTTGTTGTTAATTATTTTGTCCACCCTAAGCGTGGAAGGGTATGCTCAGACATGAGTCCCTTGCTTACTGCACCATCAGGATTCAAGCAAGCCGGGCCGAAGAGGCTGAAATGCCAGAAACCGGTCCCCGGTAGCTTGTTTCCTTTCCAGTGTAAGAATTGGCTTTGTAGTTTGGTTTGCCCTGTTCCCATCATGCACTGGGACAGGAACAGACTATTTTGCATACAGCCAGGTTCTGAAACTGGGATGATGCAGTGAGCTAAAAAACGGTGTTGGATCTAGCCCTGATCTCTTGACTGGGTGAGAGTTTTCTGCTTAATTCAGAGACTCTGTCCATCACCACCCCTTGTTGTTAATTATTTTGTCCACCCTAAGCGTGGAAGGGTATGCTCAGACATGAGTCCCTTGCTTACTGCACCATCAGGATTCAAGCAAGCCGGGCCGAAGAGGCTGAAATGCCAGAAACCGGTCCCCGGTAGCTTGTTTCCTTTCCAGTGTAAGAATTGGCTTTGTAGTTTGGTTTGCCCTGTTCCCATCATGCACTGGGACAGGAACAGACTATTTTGCATACAGCCAGGTTCTGAAACTGGGATGATGCAGTGAGCTAAAAAACGGTGTTGGATCTAGCCCTGATCTCTTGACTGGGTGAGAGTTTTCTGCTTAATTCAGAGACTCTGTCCATCACCACCCCTTGTTGTTAATTATTTTGTCCACCCTAAGCGTGGAAGGGTATGCTCAGACATGAGTCCCTTGCTTACTGCACCATCAGGATTCAAGCAAGCCGGGCCGAAGAGGCTGAAATGCCAGAAACCGGTCCCCGGTAGCTTGTTTCCTTTCCAGTGTAAGAATTGGCTTTGTAGTTTGGTTTGCCCTGTTCCCATCATGCACTGGGACAGGAACAGACTATTTTGCATACAGCCAGGTTCTGAAACTGGGATGATGCAGTGAGCTAAAAAACGGTGTTGGATCTAGCCCTGATCTCTTGACTGGGTGAGAGTTTTCTGCTTAATTCAGAGACTCTGTCCATCACCACCCCTTGTTGTTAATTATTTTGTCCACCCTAAGCGTGGAAGGGTATGCTCAGACATGAGTCCCTTGCTTACTGCACCATCAGGATTCAAGCAAGCCGGGCCGAAGAGGCTGAAATGCCAGAAACCGGTCCCCGGTAGCTTGTTTCCTTTCCAGTGTAAGAATTGGCTTTGTAGTTTGGTTTGCCCTGTTCCCATCATGCACTGGGACAGGAACAGACTATTTTGCATACAGCCAGGTTCTGAAACTGGGATGATGCAGTGAGCTAAAAAACGGTGTTGGATCTAGCCCTGATCTCTTGACTGGGTGAGAGTTTTCTGCTTAATTCAGAGACTCTGTCCATCACCACCCCTTGTTGTTAATTATTTTGTCCACCCTAAGCGTGGAAGGGTATGCTCAGACATGAGTCCCTTGCTTACTGCACCATCAGGATTCAAGCAAGCCGGGCCGAAGAGGCTGAAATGCCAGAAACCGGTCCCCGGTAGCTTGTTTCCTTTCCAGTGTAAGAATTGGCTTTGTAGTTTGGTTTGCCCTGTTCCCATCATGCACTGGGACAGGAACAGACTATTTTGCATACAGCCAGGTTCTGAAACTGGGATGATGCAGTGAGCTAAAAAACGGTGTTGGATCTAGCCCTGATCTCTTGACTGGGTGAGAGTTTTCTGCTTAATTCAGAGACTCTGTCCATCACCACCCCTTGTTGTTAATTATTCTCAGCCAAGAAAGCGTCATGTGTTCCCCACTGACTGCTCCTTGCTGCTGTTTACCAGGAGGTCATCTCATTGGGAAAACTCAGAAACTTGAAAAAACGTTACACCGTGGTAGGCTGGGTTTGCATTAGTGCCTTCGAGGGTGCCAAATGCTCTTACACTACTCCACTCATTCCTAAAGGCCGAGGATGAGCTTTTCCACAGACAAGCAGATTACAACACTTTAAGAGACCAAATGAGACAAAAATATAAGCACTAAATACATAAAATACAACCAAACATAAAGAAAAGGCGCTGCACAAGCACCTACTGATGGAAGCGCTATACAAGCACATGACAATGAGGTAAGGCTTCTAAACAGCTGGGGATACCTGGAAAGCATGTTCCATTAGGTGGTGGCTCCTCTGTGACAAATGAAAAGGGAATGAACCATATTCAGCCATTCCAACCTCTCACCCTCCTACCTGCGGCCAATGGGAGCACAAACCGCTAGGCCACACCCCTCTGGATGTTTACCCCGTTGGGCCTCATCAGTCTCGAGAACCAGAGGGAATTTTGCCTAGTTCTGGATCACACAGCCGAGGTGGGAGTGTCCCCCCACCTTCCCGGCCCCCACACTCACTTTTGGAATGGCCCACCCGAACAAACAAAACAATGTCGCTGCTGTCCAAGATAATCAGAATATTTTACAAGAGTTAGCTCAATGACTTCCATCAAGGTTTTTGTTATCTACATCTTTATGGGCGAAAAGCCGTTGCTCAGCTCAGGTACATTGTGGACTCCAAATACATAGGGCTGCAACAAACCCAAGCAAACGCAGAGGTCAGCGCCCTGGTCAACTTAGAACATTGTTTTCCTTTTTGAACTTTAAATATTGTAAGTCTGTAAACCAGTATAGCCACGGACATCGCTCCGCTAAAATGCAAAGGCAAGTGGAAGTGACATTACATGCCCTTTGACCCATGATGACATCACAACATTGACCCCTTTTCCCACCCTTTAGACCTTAAAAGTGTTGTCTTTGCTGCAGAGAGGCACGGGGCTCGATTCACAAAGGAATACAGCAAGCCAGTACCCACAGTAGAGCTCCTATAAACAGCTGTAGATTTACTACTTTTGGGAATTCACAAATATTCACAGTAGTATGGCGGGAATGCTGTGCCAGGCAGGTTTCCAGGCATGCTGTCGGGAATGCCAAGTGACGTGTTCCTGAGCCTCCTATTTCCCCAGTGACTACTTGTACACAATGTAAAATCACACACTGGGAAAAAGCAACCCGGTGCGCAAAGTTTTTTTTTCTTATATTTTTTTCATCTCCACAGGGTAAATCATTTTTCCTCCTGGAAAAACCATTTCCCCTCCATACCCTTCAAGTGTAGAAGTGATGTGTTCCCCTTGTCACCCGAAAAGAGCTGCGCCGGCCCTTTGCTGGAGTAAAACCGAGACAAGTTGCAGGGTAGGAAAGGGTCAGATGGGAGTGGTGGTTAATTGCACAATAGTAAAACCATTTCCGCCTCTCACAAATCCCTCTGTAGCCGGGCCCATGGAGTGAAAACGACAGAAAATGGACATGACTTTTATAACGTTGTGCACTTTCTATTGCTGATTATGTCTTTGTGGCTACAGTGGCACTGCCACAGGTTTTAAATGGCAGACTATGGGGCTAGGGATGGCTCCTACGCTATGGCAGAGAAACGCCACTCCACTTAATTTTTTTTATAATAAAACCTTTTTATTATCATTTTATTTTTCTTACCTTATTGCCAGCCGAGCCAAGATTAGGGCGGGGCGGAGCGGAGCAGTAGGGAGGAGTGATGGTGTGTACTTATAAGTGTGCATGTCAGTTGGGCCGGCCAAACAGACATGCGCACTTTATCATTAGGCATGAAACTTTGAATCTCCCTAGTCATGGAGCAAGCCTTGCACTTGCCACACTTAAAGTGGCCATTGACCAGTGGCATGTTCCAAAGTGACAGTTGATTGTCCCTGGTGTGTGTGGGAAGTAAGGATTGTTACCACATGGTCTCTTTTGCTTTTGCCTTTCCTAAACGCATGCATCGGAGGGTCAGGGATACCTACATCATCAGCCACAAGATGCCAATGACGATTTTTTTTTATTGGAGTCCAAAATTACAATACATTAAAACCCATACATCCATAAAAAGAATTTACCTTTAGGCATAATATTAGATTTACAGGAAATAATAAATAGCACAGAAAGCACTGAAAAGTAAAGAACAAATGCAAAAAACAGACAAAAATACTTTAAGTTTTTTTACAACATGCATAAGACTGTGACAGTGACCAGTCAGAATCAACGTATGTGGCCCAAATTTTTTCAAACTTCCCGAGACACCCACACGTAATGCATAAGTGCGTTCCCTTCTTTTAACCGCTTTCATCTTATGGGCCCACTCATGGACAGAAGGAATCAAATCAATACGCCACCTTTGCAACAAAAGTCATCTGGCTACTGCCATTGCAATGTATAACAATTTTACAAGTTTATCAGGAAGGAGAAGATCTGGATCAAAACCGATAATTATTAACAAATCATTCACTTCTAATCGAATACTGCATTCAGTTTCCAAGTGACAAAAAATATCCTCCCAGAATGTCTGAATCCTAGGACATTGCAGCATAATATGTGACCAGTTAGCTGTAGGATGATTGATACAGCGAAAACAGTGCGCCAATTGATTGGTATACATTTTAGAGAGGGAGAGAGGGATTCGGTAAAGTTGCCATTTACTAAAAAACAACATCCTTCGCCAATTCGCACCTCTTAGCGTACTGAAATTAAGTTTATTAATAACTGACCACATACTTGCTGAAATTTCTAAATCTTCATGATTCATCCATTTTTTTATTGCCTTCTGTCCAAGATCCAGGCCCCTAACTAAGGCTAAATGCTTGTTCCATGCCCCAGGTTTTCTACCAGACGTATCCTCTAAAAGTTCAAGAACTAGCTGATGTTGTTTGCCAATTTGGGATACGTCTAATTCAGTAAGGAATTTATGGAAGATGTTATATGACCCCAAAAGAATAAAATCATTCACAATCAATTGTGACATTTCAGTCATAGTCAACCATCTTCCATGCCTCAGAAAATCTGAGACTTTATGAAATCCAGCCGAGGCCCACTTTAATGTGAGTTCTGAGGTTTGTTTAATCCCTGCTAATGGCAGAAGGCCAGATAGTGAAGTGGCTGAATGAATTACAGGGATGGAATATCTTTTATAGAGAACCTGACGTTTAAAAAAAAAAAATTGAAGGCCCAAGATGCCAATGACGATTGATGATCTTTCTAACTTCATTGCTTCTTGTACAGAATGTGGTGATGCGGATCGATTGTTCATGCTCAAGAGTCACCTTTAGTTTGGGCTCTAGAAGAAACTCCCTTGACAAAACCACACCAATTTATGGGATTTTTTAAGTAGGCTTCGGACGAAACGTTGACACATACCCCCAACCCTGGGCCTGTACCACATGATACTACCCCATCCGATGACCAGATGATGTTTCTCTGCGCTTCCTAAAAATTTACCAAAAATGATGACCAAAACGATGCATTGTGGACAGGCTAGAATACACTGGTGTATGTTTAACCAATAGCCAGTGTTGATTGTAAACTGTAAAATTACTTTAGTTTAATTGCCTTTACTCTGAAGTCTCTCTTCCCTATTTACTTCTCACACGAGCACTATTCCTTTGCACCCCTTTCCTTGAGCAACCTCCCATTTTTTGCATACATTCAGTAATGTTTTACTTCCTTTGTTTGTATTAGACTATATAATACTAAGGGGCATATTAGCAAGGTCCTGCCATAATTATAGTCACAACAGAGGTTATCACTAACCTGATCAACCGGATACAGCAGGAGCGATGTGAGAAGCTAGCTTTCCTCTTCCCCTATATGGAACCACCTGGGAGTAATAGAACACTCACCAGACAACACCACAATCGGGAAAGGGAAAAACGGGACAAAGGAAACAATAAAGTTGCAGCAGTCAATATGTGCCCATAAGCATTGATGCAGAGTGGCGCTGACCTCCCTCTCTAGTAACACAATGCCTCCTGTATAAAGATATAACAAAGCACACATAAATATACATACATTGCTAGCAGCCTCTATCAATATGATATGTGTATGAATTTACACTTACTGTTGAAAGCTGTTCCACGTACATCATAAGAAAAAAGGCTCGAAAGGTAAAAATAAAGCAAAGAAATTAAATAAGGTTCCTACCACTTCAATGTTCAGTGATAGTTGTTTTCATATATCCAATTCAATAGATTTCAGTTAGTCATCAGATAACAACAGTACTTATCTGTTACCAGGCCGACCTCTGGTAATTCTTAATCCTTGTAGAAGGAATACCCCAAGCTCCAAAAAAATGAAGAAAGAGCAAAAGTTAATCTAATCCGAGCCCTCAACAGCTCATGGGGCTAAAGGGTAATGTATTTCCTAATTCTTATGTTGCAAAAAACTAATTGACAATTCAGGGTAAGAAATGCGCTCCAGCGCGATAAACAAAATACTCTCAGAGTGCAGCCCTGCACTTCTGTGAAGATGATTCTCTCCTTCTAGTGGAAAAGATTAGTGGCCCCTCCCGTACTTCTTCTCCAGGAAATGGGCCGTGAATTACGGGAACTATCAAGCGCCCAAGCTTGCTGATGTTACTAACAGCTAACGCTCCTCGCATGCTGTCATTTACATCAAAACACACGCGCTCCTTAATGCGAAGGATTCCAGCGGGTTCTCACTGCGGGGCAATTAGCGTTTCTTATTTGTGTTCTCGATGTGGGCGTCTCAGATATCTCGCGCCTCATGGACGCGACAGCGTAATCAAGTTAGAGCGCTCATCGCTCTGTGAAGACACGAGGAAAATACTAGGGGCTTGGAAAGTACTGAGAGCTGGTCTTCTCAGCCGGTTCTCCGTCGGGCAAGATTTCTCTGCAGATCAGGTGGCAAGCACCGGTTCCAGGGCAGAAAAGATTATGTAGAAGAAAAAGACAGATAGAAAGATAGGACTACATCCTCCCTAGGAATTCTGGGAGATGTAGTACCACTCCTATCATTCAGTCATTTTATGGCCCTTATTGGACACGCTGCCCTCGCTCTACCTTTAATCGTGACAGAACCCCCTCTCCATGACCGACGTCTCGGCGGGCCACCAGGTCTAGAAGGAAACCGTGAGTGGAAACGCCTCAGGAGACCAGGGCAATGGAGATTAACCCTTGGCTCCTAAGAACGATCCTCAGGACCATACCCTTTCCATGCAATAAGATAGTGTAGCCGCCCCCGAATGTGTTTAGAGTCAAGTATGTCCTGCACCTCGTACTCCTCCTCCCCTTCAACCTCCACAGGCAACGGTTTCTTGGGCAATCTAGCTCCCGGGAGACAGGGTTTTAAAAGGGAAACATGAAACACAGGGTGGATGTGCCATGATGTCGGTAATGTAAGTTTCATGGCCATGGAGTTGATTATACTGTGGGTGGCTTAGGAGCCTACAAACTTAGGTTTCAACCTAGTATTTCCCTTAAACTTCAGATGTTTCATTTTTAACCACACCTTATCCCACACTTTATAAGAAGGCTCAGGAGTCCTCTTCTTGTCTGCATTATGCTTATCTCGAACTCAGGATGCATCGAGATGTGTTTTAGTATTCACGAGCACTGATTTGAGATGTGCATGATGTTCTTGTATGGTGGGGTGTGCTGACGTGATAGGCTGTTCGAATGGTATCATATTGGGATGATGACCCTGAAGGCAAAAGAAGGGACAGCAACCCAACGAGGAATGTTCTGCGTTATTATACGCAAACTCAGCTGCCCATAAGAGCGTTCTCCACTCTTCTCCATGTTGCAAGGTGAAGCATCTTAGATACTGTTCAAGGGTTTGGTTCAACCTTTCCGTTTTCCCATCAGTCTGGGGGGATAGCTTGTGGATAACCGAGCATCAATTTTCATAACATCACATAGTGCTTTCTAAAATTTGGATGTAAATTGGGTACCTCTGTCGGTAATGAGAACTGAAGGTAGTCCGTGCAATTTCACTATATTTTGCAAGAAGGTATTGGCCAATTCCCCCGATGTAGGCAGTTTGGGTAATGCAATGAAGTGACACATTTTTGTCAAATAATCAATGACTACAAGTATGGTGTTGTAACCCAAGCTGGGAGGCATATGCACTATGAAGTCCATGGATACGGTGTGCCATGGTGCTGGAGGTAGGGGTATGGGTTTAAGTAAACCGCTGGGTCGCTGATGTTGAGACTTGGTCTGAGCACAAATAGAACAATTTGAAACATCATTTTCAGTGTCCAGCTTCAAGGTCTCCCACCAGAAATATCTATTCATGAGTTGTAGGGTTTTCTGCTTTCCCCAGTGTCCCTCTAAAGACGAATCGTGAGTCAATTGCAGAACTTGTTGTAGTCGACTATCAGGAACGTACAGTCTTTTATCATAAAACAGCAAGTTCTTTAACATGGAACGATGTTGAAGATCCAGTTCAGCATATCTAGATTTTCAAGTTGTTTCCTCACATCTTCCAGGGAGGCAGAAGAAGTTGTCACAGCCATTATTTCTGCTGAAAACAAAGCCTTCTGGAGGATAATGGGAGGGCCGACTGCAGGGGCAGAACCGGCTTCTGGCAAGGGCATGGGTCTTGATAGTGCATCCGCTTTCCCATTCTGGGGTCCGGGTCTACACTTGATTATAAAATCGTAGTCAGCAAAGAACAAGGACCAACGAAGTTGTCGAGGTGTTAAAGCTCTGGCACTTTTCAGGAAGAGCAAATTCCGGTGGTCGGTATATATTTCTACTGTATGACGTGCTCCCATCAGATGGTGTCTCCACTCTTCACATGCCCTTTTTATGGCCAACAGCTCTTTGTCGGTGATGCTATAATTCATCTCCCAGGAAGTCAGTTTCTTGGAAAAGAAAGCAACGGGATGAAGCTGTCCTGTCTCAGGATGTCTTTGCGAAAGGATTCCTTCTATGGCATAATAGGAGGCGTCTGTTTCCATCATGAAAGGTTGACTGGGATCAGAATGTCTTAGAATTGGTGTACTGGTGGAACAGGTTTTTAGCATTTCAAACGCCTTTTCTGTTGCGTCATTCCAACGAAAGATGGCTCCTTTTTTAAGCAGGTGTGTCATAGGTTGTATGATCTTGGAGAAGTCTCTGATGAACCTCCTATAAAAATTAGCGAAGCCAATGAAGCTTTGTAAGGATTTCACACTAGAGGGTGATTCCCAACGGGTGATGGCATCTGTTTTCTTCTTGTCCATACAAATCCCTTTGGGTCCGATGACATATCCTAGGAATTCCGCTTCTGTAGTGTGAAAAAGACATTTCTCAAGTTTAGCGTACAGAGAATACCGTTGCAGGCGTTCCAGCACTGCATCAACGTGATTTACATGGTCCTCAAGGGAAGCGGAGTGGATTAAAATAACATTGATGTATACGATGCAAGAAACGTCCAACAATCCTCTCAATACTTCATCCATGAAGTATTGGAATGCGGAGGGGCGTTACAAAGACCAAAGGGCATTACCTGATATTCATACAGCCCAAATTTGGTGCGAAAGGTTGTTTTCCATTCATCCCCCCACCGCATGTGTACCAGATGGTAGGCTCCCCTAAGATCCAACTTGGTAAAGATTGTGAATCCTTTTAGCTGATCCAATAAAACAGGCATCAGGGGCAGAGGATATCTGTTTTTCTTTGTCACTCTGTTAATTGCCCTGTAATCTATGCACACCCTCAAGCCTCCTTCGCGTTTCGGCATAAAAAACAGGGGCGAGGATGTCGGGGAACTGGAGGGGCGAATAAAGCCGGAGGATAATAATTTTTTCAGATATTTCTGTAGACAGATGGTTTCTGCTTATGTTAATGCGTAGATGCGACTGCAAGGAATGATGGGGGCCAGACTCCAGGTTTATTACGCAATCATAGTCCCTATGGGGAGCCAATTTGTTTGCTTCTTGTTCATCAAACACTACTTCATCGCGTGAATATTCCTGTGGTAACATAGAAACACTGCACACACTCTGAGTACTACAAGCACTAGCTAGTAATTCAGCTGCGCTTTTTGTCTGGGTAAGTACTGGTTTTCTGTCCCATATACAATGTTCCGCACAAAAAGAGGAATTCATTGTAACAGTACGGGCTGCCCATTTCACTAGTGGATCATGTAGCGTAAGCCAAGGCATTCCTAGGATTAGTCTGAAGTTCAGGGCCTCAATAAGGTCAAATTGTATGATCTCAAAATGATTCATTCCTAATTGCATGGGCAACCTACGTGTGTGGAAACGTACTGGTCCTGATGTTAAGGCAGTTCCATCCACAGCTCTGACTGGTTCCGGCATTTCTTTTCGTATACATGATATATCCAATTCATGTGCATATTGCTGATCAATAAAATTGCCTGTAGGCCCTGAATCTAGCAGGGCATGTACCAAAATGGGCTTCTCTCCTGGCAATTCCAACGTGACACACACATTCATATGGGCCACAGATGTTTGAACGGTATTAGCCACCGCCAAAAAGACCTCTTCTGATTCTTGCTTCAAACAAGGGGCCTCTGTCTTGCTTGAGCATTCTAGTTTTCCGAATTTTCTGACAGGAAGTCCACCACCGGAACATTCCTAGGCCCTTTTTTGTCTCTAGAGACTGTCTTAGTTTTTGATTTACAATCCTTGATGTAGTGACCAGGCCTTCCGCAATACATACATAACTTCTGTGAACGTCTTCTGTTTCTTTCTTCTTGACTCAAGGGTCCTTTTATGCCACTGATTTGCATTGGTTCAGTTCCATCTGAGACGGTTGGATGTTTTTCTGTAAGGGCCTTTGGACGTGAGAACAAAAAACGGGATTCAGAACGTTGTTTGTCACCCTTCCGTTCCTGAAGGCGATGGTCTAATTGTACAGTTAGGTCGATCAGTTCATTACAGGCAGTTGGCATATGAACCACTTGTGCCAATACGTCTTTCAGCTTGGCTCGTTGCCCTTGGTAGAATAAGGAAGTCCGTTTCTCTGCAGGCCACTCTGTCTCTACAACAAGCCTATTGAATGTGGTTATGTATGATAACAAGTCCTGTGTGCCCTGCCTTAGTGTAACACATTTAATGAAGAAAGAGCTAAAGTTAATCTAATCCGAGCCCTCAACAGCTCATGGGGCTAAAGTGTAATGTATTTCCCAATTCTTATGTTGCAAAAAACGAATTGACAATTCGGGGTAAGAAATGCGCTCCAGCGCGATAAACAAAATACTCTCCGAGTGCAGCTGTGAAGATGATTCTCTCCATCTAGTGGAAAACATCAGTGGCCCCCCGTACTTCTTCTCCAGGAAACGGGACGTGAATTACGGGAACTAACAAGCGCCCAAGCTTGCTGATGTTACTTACAGCTAATGCTCCTCGCGTGCTGTCACGTAAATCAAAACACACACGCTCCTTAATGTGAAGGATTCCAGCGCGTTCTCACCGCGAGGCAATCAGCGTTTCTTATTTGTGTTCCTGATGTTGGCGTCTCAGATATCTCGCGCCTCATGGACGCGACAGAGTAATCAAGTTAGAGCGCTCATCGCTCTGTGAAGACACGAGGAAAATACTAGCGGTTTGGAAAGTACTGAGAGCCGGTCTTCTCAGCCGGTTCTCCGTTGGGCAAGATTTCTCTGCAGATCAGGTGACAAACACTGGTTCTAGGGCAGAAAAGATTATGTAGAAGAAAAAGACAGAAAGAAAGATAGGACTACATCCTCCCTTGGATTTTTGGGCGATGTAGTACACTCATACCACTCCTATTATTCAGTCATTTTATGGCCCTTATTGGACACGCTGCCCTCGCTCTCCCTTTAATCGTGACAATAATCGCTTAGCGCTTTTAGCGTGAGGATAATTATCGCAGGCTAATGCTGGATTCTATTGCAGAGATAGCATGCTATCAGCAACGCTGATCTCCCAAGCGATAGAAATCCATGCGTTAGCTGGAAAACAGTGTGATTATCGCTGAAAATCCAGCGATAATCACACTGCAAGCAGCGAAACCTGGCTGATAGGGCAAGGTGATCTTAGCCATGTAATCCACCTCCCATTGGATTACATGGCTAAGTCAGGTTACAAGCAGGTGTTAGGAAAGTAGCGTTAACTGTGGTTAGCGCTACTTTTCTTAACGCTCTGCTTGTTTGCGTGCAGCTTGATAATTGGAGAAATGTAGGTTATCGACATTTCTCCAGCTATTTTGGCACGGAACACCCACTTTGCATTTCAGTAGAGATGCAAAGCAGGGCGTTGTTGTGAGAGGCGCTAAATCAGCAAAACACGCGATAGCGTGTCTTTGCTGATAAGGCGATAATTTTATAGCGCCGCCTTGGTAATATGCCCCTAAGTTTTCTACTGAAAAAACAGTGGGTGTCTTATCTCTTTCTCTGGTGTGCATTTTAAAGTGTTCTTTTGCTACGTATTAATCACCATGTGCTGATTATTCAAGCAACAAAGTATATTTGATTTTTTTAAATCTTTTCCTTGGTGTTCTCTAATAAGGCTGGGACCATTTGTTGTTTATATTAAGGTGACTTATGGGTTCAACAAGCGTTTTTGCAGTATAAGGTACAAGGATTAGTTCAAAGTCCAACAGAAATGTACGTACCTCCTGAGATGTCTGTGGGTTTTTTAAATCGACTCTGCTATGTTAAACTCATTTCAGTGGTATGCTGGCATCTGTCCTTTTTGTCGAAGGTAGCCCCTCTGTTGAACTTTATGTTGGAAAGATCCAGCTTGAATCTTACTGCCTGATGGTATAGACCAGTAGAGTGTGCTTTCAAATATATTAACTAAGCCCTGTACAACAAGTAACAATATAGATACATTTCAAATTCCTCTGCACCATGCACAGGGCCACCTGATGCAAGGACTACTTGTATGGGCATTGTCAAAGTGAATAGGGCTGGGTTTAATGTGCCACAGCACGAAAACACAGGCAATCACAAATGGAGTTGACGTGTGTTGAAAACAAAAATGTAGGGCTTGATTCACGAAAGTAATCTCAGACAAAATCCTAACTTTACGCCTTTAGTATTCACAAAAGGCATTTAGGAGTAGTAAAGTTGGGATTCCTACCTTTACTACTCCTAAAAGCCTTTTGTGAATACCGAAAGTCGTAAAGTTAGGATTTTGACTCAGATTACTTTTGTGAATTGGGCCCGTTGTTTGTCATGTTATAGCCTGTTCTATTGGCTTTGCAAATACTGCTAAAAAAGTTGCAAAAAAGGATTGTCTTCTGTATTGAATGCATGTAGAGCATAAAGAATGGAACAGAAGAAACAATGTGATGATTGAATGCCCCTTACTGATGTAAAATAGTCCTTGGCAGGCAGAATGATACAATAAGTAGCCAATAGCATGATGTATTGTATTGTATTGTATTGTAATTGCAATTATATAGCGCTTACTACCCCTGACGAGGCGTCAAAGCGCTTTTTTGGCGGGTAGCACGCTACTCCGGGACCCATAGAGGATTAGTGTTGAATTAAAATAGTGAAACATGCAAGTACATTTTAAGTGGTGGATAGCTTAGTCCGTTATTTGGATTTGGAATGATAGCAGAAGGATAGAGGAGGACAAAGGTTTGTATTTATTTATCACTCGCTTGTTGACGCATGCTATTCAGGGAGCCTATAAAGGATTAGTGGTGAATTAATATGGTGAAATATGAGGTAATTTCAGTGGTGGATATTAGTCTGTTACTTGGAGTGAGAAGGATAGCGGATAGATAAAAGAGGAAGAAAGATTTGCATTCATATAGCACTTGTTACCCCTGATGGATGTTGAAGCGCTTTTCTGTCGAGTAGCACGCCACTCCGGAACCCATAAAGGATTAGTGTTGAAAATTAGTATAGTAAAACAATATGAAGTAATTTGAGTAGTAGATATGTTATTCAGTTATTTGGGCAGTATATTAGTATAGTTGAATATTTGGGCAGTATATTAGTATAGTTGAATATGGAATATATAATTTGAGAAGTGAACATGTTAGTCTGTTAATTTTGATTGAAAAAGGATAGTGGAGGGATAGGGATAGGGAGTTTTGGAGTGAAGGAGTCAGAGGGGAGAGTTTAGAAAGGTTTGTTTTAGGGTATTGCTGTAGTAAAAAGAGGTGTCAGATGATGCAAGGAGGGGTAGAGCAGGAGAGAGTCTAGAAAGGGTTATTTTGGCGATCATAGTAGTGGTATGGGGTTTGGGATAAATGAGAGAGTGGATGTAGAGGATATATTGATAGATGTATAGGATGAGAGATAGGGTAGTACATTAGAAGGAGTAGTAGAAAGAAGTTTGAGATGAGTCAGAAGGTTGGGCTAGAAGATATATTGAGCGAAGTATAGGCTGAGAAATAGGCTAGTGTATTGGAAATGCTAAATTAGATGAAAGTGATAAATATATAGATCCATAAGTACATTGAAAGTATATAGATACATAAAGGAAGTAAGTATATTTAGATTAAATATATTGATAGAGGCACAGGGTGAGAAATAGGGTAGTGCATTGGATATGCTTTTTCAGGAGAAAAGTAACAGACACACAGATCCAAGTACCTGGAAGGTACATAGATGGACAATGGAAGTATTTACATGTAGACCAAAGATGAGTTTTATTTATTGATGAATATTATTTTGTATTATTATTATTATTATTTATTTATTTATTTTATTTTCTCTTAACAACATAATTATTTTACATGTTTTATAAAGTAATACACAAAGATAGGTACATATCTATAGTGAAAACAAATGCTTATATACAGTGGGATATCCTGTAAATTTCTGTTTCCGTATGGTGCTTATGTGGGGAAGAGCCAGATCTTGAGTAGTTTTCTGAGGTGGTTGTCGGTGAATCTTATGTTGGGGTAAAGAGTTCCATAGTTTGGCTGCTTGAACAGAGAAGGATGTGCCACCCATATTTTTTTTCTTGTATGGGGGATTATGAGGCGAGATGCTCCTTTAGAGCGGAGGTTCCTTTGTTGAATGTGTTTGGTGATTTTATTCCTGATGAAGAGTGGTCCTATTCCATGTATTCAAGTTTCAAGTTCAAGTTTGTTTTATTTGTTTGATTAATTAAAATCTTACAAAAGAGAAGCTAAAACATCACCAATTTTTAAAATTATAAAACAATCGGTTTTTCAAATAATTTCCAAAGAGTTAAATATATATCATACACATTTAATTATCTAATAGTCTGTCCTTTATGATTATTTCAAAAACTGTATTATTTAAAATCCATATTCACACAGTCAGTTGTTTAATCAAACAAAAGCCTCCAATTTTTTCTGTACAGCACAAAGGAATTTGACAAGTGCAGAACTTATTGGCAGATCTTCTGGATTTAAACTTGCAACCAGGGCCTGTCTGCATGTCCTTACACCACGTATGTTAAACAGTCTTTTGAGTATAGTTTTTCTTTCGATTTCCAGATCCGGACGAAAACACAATAGATGTAAAATGTTTTCTTGTCCTAGTTTACAAAGCCAGCTTCATTTATTTTCTTGTAATCTTTTCCATGGCGCTAAGTGACATAAACCTGGAAAGGAGCCAAATCTAGCATTAATAAAAATGTGTTTATTTTTCTTAGACCATGGTGTTTCCAGGTAAGTTTGAACCTTTTTTTTCTTAAATCCGGTGGCAATCGGCCACGCATGGTTTCGTTGAACCAAAATATCTTTATCCTTAATCAGGGAGAGGTAATTAGTGAATTTGTTTATTGTTTTTTTGAAGCTCTCCGATGCGATTGTGGTCTTCCAGATGGGTGTTATACCAAATTCTGCAATTGCTCTATTCAAGTAGGAGCTGACATTTGTGTTTATGTTATTTTTTACTTCTTGCCACAATAAACGGGACATTTCATTGTCTTGATCGTTTTTATTCTATTCCATACTTTCAGTATGTGCCCTTTCCTTGCGTACCATTGGTTGTTTAGCCCAAACTCCAACCTCACCTGGGCTTGTGAGGCATTCTTTGGGAGAGAGAATACAATTCTGTATGTTTTGGCCACGGCGGTATTAATAATCTCAGCATCTTTACCATTGAGTGCCTCACTACCGTATGTTAAGGCAGGCAATAGTTTTGCGGCAAATATTTTTAATAAAGGGTGATAAGACAAATCTCCTGTTGATTTCTGAATGCCCCTACAAGGGAGTTTGCTTTCCTTGTAATATCCATTTTTTTGTGTGAAGATCAATGCCCTTCCAGTAGGCCAAAACTCACTCTATGTATATTTTAAAGGATTCATAACACTACGTCTCAGCAAACTGACATTAAGCCAGATGTAAAGCCAGACCTAAAACTGACCTCAGACTAAGTGTCTGCCAGGAACCTAAGATCTAAACACACTGCACTTTAGAAATACAACCCTCAAGCAACGCTTAATTCTTTTTAAAACAATAAGTGCCAGGGCTCTCGTCAGGAGGTCACTCCAGCTTGCATCACACATTGCCCCTGCTATGCTGCCAATGATAGTAACAACAAAACCACTAACCATCACCCTCCTACAAGTGTGGCAGTTCAGACTATTTTAGGCCCCCATCAAGAAAATGGGGTACCCCTAAAGTCGGCAGACCTGGGTTATAATCGTTACACAAAAACAATGGTCTCAGACTCTTCTTCTTACTGAAACAGATTAAATCAGTTAGCTATTCAAAATGTATCCTATTTGGTGGGCACATATAATAAATTTACCACAGTTCAATCAATGTACATATTTAACAACAAACAAAGCAAAAAAAGCAGCAACAGCAATAATTCAAAAGTTATGGGGCAATTTTAATTCATTGCATTTGTGGCTGTCTCATTGTAAAGACGTTTATAGTTGCCCAAGAAGAATGTGCAAGAAGATAGAAATATGAAGTGATTGATAGAAAAGTAAAGAGAAGGAGCATAGAGTATTACAATATTTACAAATTTATATATACAATATGTGAATTTGCACAAGAATAAATTCCTCCAAGTCCTGGTGTGTATTGCAAAAACTAGACACAGTTCATCTTTAATGGAGACATTGCTTCCAAACTGGTATTGCACTAAAGTGTGTATGACACCATCCAGGACAAACTAGAGCGTCGACGTTTCGACTCGTCTTGGGGCCATTAGGGTAATTTTAGACCGTGGCCATGCGAGTCTTCATCAGGACTGCGAATTTGGGCAACCAAAGGAGCAGCACAACACGATAAGAATGGCTTGGCCGGCAGGCAATAGTCATTTTTAATGTATATTGAATTAACAATTAACTGTTGCTGTGGTAATCTATAAATTAGCCAGACAGCGCCACCTTGTGGGAGACTGTCATGAGTGCTATTGTTGACAATTAAGTGCCGGTGCTGAGCAACAGAAACTACGGGCTCAAATTAAGCACTGCACTCAAGCCTTTTGGCTCCTACCAATGGAACAATTTGGATCCAACACTGAAATCGTGTTGCAAAACATTGAAATGTTACCAAAATCTCAAAGGAGGTGGTAACCCATTCACAAAGGTCAATGGTCACCTTGGGACTCCTTCCCTTGTGTGAATTAAAAATAAATTGTTGTGGAATAGGTGGGTGTCCACAGGATTACTGCCAACTCCCAAACAAAAAAAAAGCTTTTCCTTTTAAAACCAGCCCGTGTTCCTGGAATGCAGGCCACCATCTCTGCGATTGCCTTCAATCATTGTGAGTCAAAAACTGCGACCTCACTTCACAATATTTTTAAAGTAAGTGGAATTGCAACCCACTAAGATTTTGAATTTTACAACCACCTGTTCTAGTTAGAAAGCAAGGCAAGGTGGTTGGAGAGCAATGTCTTCATTCAACAGTCTGGAGTTATTCAGGTCTTTATTATAGACTTATAGCCAACTGTGGAAGGCTGTATTAGTTGTTAAAGGCCCTGAACCCGATTTATAGGCCTGAGCTGAAGTTGAGGGCCGAGAACGAGGGTATGGGCCTTTAACATCATGTATAGCCCAAGGCAGAAGGGCTAAACCCCTATTAGAAAATTCCACTGACTAAAGACAGAATGTTCTAAATTTTCAAATAGAGAAACAGAAAGACAAACATTGGAATGTTGAAATAGAAGGCTCATACCAGCCAGTATAAGCCCTAAGCCTCTTTATTGTCTTTAATGGTGCTCTGAATATTTCAATGTACTGATTCTTGTTAGGCCCTTGGGCAGGTAGGTTGTGTCAGTGCTCCATTCTTCCTGCAACTATCCAAATCTCCTGGATACCACTACACCAAACATGCCAACATTCTATCATATCATGATTTATTTTGCATTCCAATCTGAGCATTCCAGATATATAGGGAATGTGAACACATTGGATACTACACACCTCCCTTTCTTACAAACAACAAAACAAAGAACAGCCATTCCCTTGCATATAAAGTACAGGAACAATAATTTATTGTTTTTAATTACACAGTGCCCGATTCACAGAACTAACTTAAGACAAAATCCTAAACTTACTACCATTTTGGTATTCACAGAAGGCACTTACTCATTTTGGTATTCACAGAAGACACGTACTCATTTCGGTCTTCACAGAAGTTAGCAGTCCTAACTTTAGGACTCCTAAATGCCTTCTGTGAATACCGAAAGTCTTAAAGTTAGGATTTTTCTCAGTTTAGGAGTAGTAAAGTTAGGACTCCTAACTTTAGGACTCCTAAACTGAGAAAAATCCTAACTTTAAGACTTTTGGTATTTACAGAAGGCATTTAGGAGTCCTAAAATTAGGACTCCTAACTGTTCTACTCGTAAACTAAGAAAAATCCTAACTTTAAGACTTTTGGTATTCACAGAAGGCGTTTTGGAGTCCTAAAGTTAGGACTCCTAACTTCTGTGAATACCGAAAGGAGTAAGTGCCTTCTGTGAATACCAAAATGAGTAAGTGCCTTCTGTGAATACCAAAATGGTAGTAAGTTTAGGATTTTGTCTTAAGTTAGTTCTGTGAATCAGGCCCTCAATCTCCAAAATGTGTAGGTTACACATTTGCCCAAGAGCAACCATTAAACTCAAATACCTACGCAGACACAAAAATACAACAAATAGGAGTCACAGAAACTCTCCAACAGGTCAAGATATGAAACTCCCCACACCACATGTCAAACAAAAAAATTAGACAACAACTAGGTTGTGACTACCGTTGTGCAACCTAAAACACAAGCCCCTACCAACACATGTCTGCTCACTCCCACCGATAACATAGAACATTTATGCATGCAGGACATTTAGTCAAAGAAGCTCAGTTCCGCGACAACCAAGGCACGGAACCGAATCACTTCCATCAATAAAGAGTTTCCCCATCATCTCTAAGTCTACATATTCGAGGTACTAACAAAACAAAAGCGGAAAGTTTAACCATACATCACCTTAACTGAAAACTCTCTTGGCCTGACACAGACACAAGACTTGTTGTCACAACTAAATTCATACAAAAATGCCCAGACATCCACCTCACTAAACTGCACAGCATAACAAATTCTCACACCTTCTCCATCTTCCACAAGCAACACACACATGTCTACGAGAACCGCACACTGCACCACGCACTCACACACATGCGTGCAGCCCAGCACTTCAACACGGCCCACACCAAGTCATGCTAACTGGCCAAGCCCAAGAAAGCACTTAATCTGCACCCATTACTGCACCCCTTGGAAACTTCCCCAGACAATTAAGGATGTCTTCTGAACACTATGTTGACACCTTCCAGTAGAGGTATACTTAAAAATGAGTAACACAACAATCAAATGTTAGAGCAGTCCTGCAATACAACCATTAACCCCAGGTCGCATCATAAGATAAAGAAGTACTCACCTACAACACACTAGAGCTGCATTAAACATTGCTATTCCAATACAACACTAACATACTTCATTATACATAATTGAATAAAATGTACCAGCAAAGAGTTACAACGTACTCTGCCTCCTACATTACACACCTGTCGAATCTTTCCATTTGTACAATATTGTGACTCTGAAGAAACCTATGGCTCTCACTTGCAACATTCAAGCAAAACTTGTGGCTAACACCCACAACACCACGGAGTACAACACTTCCCCACATTTCCACTCCATAGGGTACTTCCCTTGCAACTACTCACAAAATGTTGTTTCTCTTCTCCTACATCGCACACCACAGGGTCCGCTCCCCTGCGCCTGCTCACGACAGGGTACTACAGTTCCCCACATTTTCGCTTCACAGGGTGCTTCTCCTTGCGACCTCTCACAACTGGCTCCTTATCTTCTCCAACTTTGTAGATCAGTGGTACTCCCCCATGCACCTTCTCATGACAGGCACCTACTCTGCCCCCCTTCACGTACCGCAGGGGCTCCCCACACACTATCTCTAGTGACAAGATACTGCTCCTTCCACAGTCCACACCAGCACACACATGCAAGAGTACTGCACTTGTATCTCTCGCACCAGGGGCGGCCTTAGGCATGTGCAAGCTGTGCACCTGCACAGGGCTGCCAAACCCCAGGGGCCACCACGCCAATATATATCCTTCATATAATAATCCTCTGAGGATGGACACATATTTGCGTGGAGGCCCCCAGCAGCGATTTGGCGGGCTCCGGCTCTGTTCTACTTCCAAACACCCTGAATCCCCCCCCTCTTCACTGGCCTCCGCGCTCCGCCCCACCCGGACCCCCTCTTCCGGGGCCCCCTACCTACGCTCCCTGCCCAGGGCTGCCATGAGCCTAGAGCCGCCCATGCAGTCTTCCCCACATCCACACATTGGGCCACACACAACCAGCTTGTTTGTGCACAGCACCCTGCAGGTGAGTGCCCATTCCCCAGACTGCTATCTAGCCGCCACACAGATGTCTCGCAAAACTCGTGTACTAATGACATATGCACTCCATCCATTGTATTGCCTTTGAACATGTATTTTATGAAATGCTTTTGGGGGATCAGAAACAATTTTGTTGCGACGATGATGGGGCCGTGTTATGCAGAGAAGAGAGACCCGTGTCAAAAACATTCTGTGCCGCTGACACTTTCACAAAACAGAAATCCGACAAAACCACACAGATCCTCACACCACTTTTTACACCACGCACCTCCCCGGGCCGGCAGAGGCACCGCAGCGAGCCGGAGGTGTGAGGAATACAGTCAAGCCGTGGAAAATGGTGTCTGGGTCGACACACGGCTGCGATCCGATCTCATCACGAAGAGGCAAATAAAAACACATGAGGACCAGGATACTGTCACGAAAAGCACGCCACAGCTTAGAGAAAATGGCTGCAAACTCACCATTATCACAATAATGACAGCACGGTGTTTCATAGCTCACATATCACAGTTTGCGGCTTCTAGGCACAGTCAATGACAGGTGTTACTAGTTCTCAACGTAATGTCCTCCTACAGCGGCCTCTGTAGAATGGATGTCTGGGTTACTCCTGACAGAATCCAAACTCGTGCCCCTTAGGTCACAGCAGATGTCAGCAATGAGAGACTAACTCTCTGAGCCATGTGTCTCCCTAGGAGAATATTTAGGGGAACAACATCAGTGCATTGCACAATAAGAAATCTGAGCAATGCTTTTAAGCTGTGTGTCGTCTGATCGGCATTGTACACAGAGGTCAGAGGTCAAGATCCAATAAACGTGGTGGAGTGCATCACGGCGCTGAATGAATATCTGGACTGATGCAACACAGCTGATCCCCAGAAAGCTACATAAAATGTGCAATTGTGCGGTAATTCAGTAAACAGTTTGCAACATTCCACTTGCCCATTGCTTGCACCTCTTTCCCCCTGACACTAGCATGTCAGGCAACGCACGGTCATGTATGTTTAGTGGGGGTGGGTTTGCATGGAACCCTGAGGGTGTATGCTCTGTTCACGTCCTGCACCCTCTTCATATATTATCAATAAGGCTCCCTGTTTTCGTTTTTTACTGATTTGTACAGATAGAAAACATTTATTTTCTATTCTGTATTTATTTTTAAATGTGGATAAAAACTGAAATTGGATTGCTTTTTTGAATAACTCTCAATACTGTCTGCCATGACTGTCAGGCCAATAGCTGTGTGGATTGATAGGTACTGGGGTTAAAAAAAAATGAATTTTAGAAAAGATTTTTTAACAACAATCGATATGTATACGGTTGATACTGAAATGTGCATATTTTCATATAAGTGCATTGATTTATCTTCTGCGGGTGTTCACAGCATTGAAACCTGGCAGGCATTCAAGCATGACTGCATATTTATCGGTGAAATAAATATGGAAATATACTAATTTAAGCTTAATTTTTTCACAAACCCCAATATAAATATGATAAATACACATAAAATTGACAAAAATAGTATTGATAAATACAGACGAAAATGTCAAAAACATACATGCCATGAAACAGGGAGCCCTAATTATCAAGCGGTTGTCTATCCACTGCGCAATGCGTTTTTGGTGCTGCAACTGCACGAAATTTCAACGCAAATTAGCGTCTGTTCCTAATAGTTGCTTTGCATCGTGCAAATGCCAGCGCTAAAGCTAGGTACATTTGGGCTTCAGCGCTCTATATGTAGTGCACTATACCCTGTGCTGTCTCTTATGTGATGTGCCTAACACACAGCTCACTCTGTGCAATATGGCCAGTACAGCACACACAGCACATGGTATGATGAGCAGTCAGTGCTCTTAGTGTAGTCTGATGTGCTGTGTGTCCTGTGCTGTACACACCAGTACTCTGACTCCAGTGTTGTGGCCCGTGCAGCCCTGCGTGTATTACTGATGCGTCTGTGGTGTGCATTACACATAACGTGGTTGTTTGACTCTGCATTCTACTGTGCGGCAGAATAGTATGGCGCATCGAATCCCTCACGAGGCTTCTTAGCGCTTTGATGGTGCCCGGGTCACTGAGATGCTCTTTTGATGGGCACGTATGGAAGTGTGGAGGGGTGTGGCCTTAGGGGAAACACTGGGTGTAGTTATTAAGGATCGGTGTTGTGCTCCAATCATGTAACAGCAAGCGTGTACATCATCCCTACGTCGCATGATAAGCAGGAATTGCGCGCCATCTGAACCTTATGTGTTGATATAAAGTACTGCGAGGCAGATTTACAAGGCACTTGCGCCACGTTTACGCTGCCGTTGCGTCACGCAACGGCGGTGTAAATGTGGCCCATCCCTGCCACCCATTTACAACGTGACATGTCTTGGCAGATGCGTCATGTTGTAAAGCCCTGCGCCACATGTGGGCGTTCTTGCGCAGGGTGGGCGTTCTGGGGCAGGTGCGCCTCGCAAAAGTGCCTGCGTGAAATCTACAAGATGTAACCCAGGCACTTGTGCGACACTGCTACGTCAATTCCTTACGCCTGCTTGAAGCAGGCATAAGGACTGACGCAGCACGTTAAGTATAGGGCACACCCGAGCATTGCTGGAGTCGCGTCACGCTTGCGACGCGACTCCAGCGATGCCCTGCCCTTACGTCACGAGATGCGCCACGCATCTGCCTACCCTTGCGCCACGGCGCGCTGCATTGTAAATGCGGCGCATCCGCCATGACACAAGGGTAGTTTTGCGTGACGCATTTGTTCTGGCACATCCCTGCTGATTTGCAGAGATGCGCCAGAACTCATAAATATGCCCCTCAGTGTTCTGTAAGAAGTGCCCTCTGCTCGAAGAAGTAGAGCGTCTGTTTCATGCTGTGTACCCTATGTTGCATATATATTGTACTCTCAGAAGCCTGACTGAACAGTGCTGCATGTTGTGCGCTGCACATTATCAGGGTCACTGGAAGTATGCAGCAGCGGAGGGTAAATTATGTGGCAGGGTTGAGTAAATTAGGCGTCAAGTAAAGGCAAATTATGCTGTGTAATGTGGCACACTTTGTGAAGAAAAAAAAAAGTAGTACTTGTATAGCGCACGCATCACCCCCGAAGGGGTCTCAAGGCGCTTGTACACATACCGCTGTGGAACCCTTCCTGGTTTTTCCCTGTGAAGTGTCCACTCCTGGGCACCCCCGAGGTGAAGCCAGGCATCCCTGCGCTGTTGGGGCCGTTGTGGAGATTAAGCAAGCTATTGCCCAGAGCTCCAGAGTGGGACCCATGGTTAGAATAGGCACCGAGGCGAGAATTATCAGGTCCGAGGAAATTGAGGAAGTATTACTTTATTATTTTGTCATTTTGCTTGGGTATTGGTTCACCTCATTAATACCAGTTTTACACCCAAATACATCAATTAGCAATAGACAGGTGACCACTTAGCATTGGCAAAAAGTGTCAGTAACTTTAGATCCTTTAGAACTAGAAACATTTTTGTAAAAATCTGAAGAATATGCAGCAGAGGGGAACATCCTTTACAACGCAACTTTTACCACGCAGTGCCTTTACGACGCAACTATTACAACGCATAGTATTACAATGCATAGCGCTGGGGGGTGCTCTAGGATAGGGAATAGATTTAATTTACTATCCAACACCTTCCCTACTATCTACGGGGACTGGAGTTGGAATAGTAAATTAAACTATTCACTATCCAGCACCCCTTAACGCTATGCGTTGTAACAACATGCGTTGTAAAAACTGCGATGTAAAGGCATGCGTGGTAAAACCATGCGTTGTAATGTCATACATCCGCAGCAGAGGATGGATTATGTGGCAAATGCGGCAAACTATAATTATGCTAAAAACGCAGCAGCTGCACAATCGCATAATTCCAGTGGCCCTGCACATTATGCAGTGTGTATTCAGAGCTCTATGGTGCGCCTGCCCAGTGCCTAATTTGTGTCTGATTTTGCAGGCGGCGGGTACCAACACTCTGATTTCGGGGGCTGGCACTTCTTTTTTAATGATCCAACATTAATACCGGAGCAAGGGGGAGAAAGGCAGAAGAGTTAGAAAGGAGGAGGAAAGACAGGAAAGGAGAGAAAGTAGGGTGAGGTGCAGAAAGAAAGGGGCCGTTGGCGGCGTAAAGACTGGGTAGGGTTGGCATTAAGCATGTGGCAGCACATCTCTAGGAGAAACAGGGGTTTCATACACTTATTACATGCCCATGCATAATATGTGGCCCATGTGCAAGTGCTGTCTGGTGTTCCCAGGTCGAGGCCTTTGCATCCAGAGAGGTGTTTCATGACATGTGATTGAGTCTCTACCGAAACCCCATGCTCCTCCATCGCACCCAAGTATGCTCAATTTTATGTGGTATCAGTCTTTGCAGTGAGTCTCGAACCTCCTCAGATAGTATTTATTTATAAAGTTTTGTATAACGCGAACTTGACCCTGCACAATTTTGGGTGAGAGGGATACAGTATTGGGAAGCAAAAACATTTGTTCATTACATAACTATACAAGACGTGTGCAAGGCTCCTGTAGGTGTCGGAACTCTTCTCATAACGTTCGAGCGGATACAGCATTGGGTGAGGAATATTCGAACATATGTATGTACAATACATGCTAAACAATGGTATTCCTGGGTATATAATCATGCCCAAAGTCAATCAAGATGAGCGAATAGAGGGCAGTAATGTAGTCTACTAGTCAAGGCCTATTCAGGCAGGAACTTGAGCATTATAATTTTGTTCACTTCTTTTTAGGTCGAGCTGGTACAGCTGGAGACCTAATGTTGCCTGTCACGAGGGAAGGAGGACAAGAGGGTGTTACGAGCTTGAAAGCGGCCGGATTTTGATGCGCGAACGCGCACGTCGCGTCCCACGCCGTACACATGCGCGCGCATACAGACAGACACTCGCTCACACACACACCCCCTCCCCCACAGTCATACACACGCACTCCAAGACACATACACACACGCACGCACGCACACACACACACATACACAGCCCCAGCCCCCCCCCGCGCGCGCACACACACATGCCCGCCCCACCCTCGCAGCTCAGCAACCCACTCACCGGCTTCCTTGGTGCGGCGGCTCTCCTCAGCTGCAGGGCCCGGCAGCAGGACTCTTCTTCCCTCCTTCGGCACCGGGGCGCAGGGTAGGCTCCTGCCTGCTCCGGTGCTCCAAACAATCGCGGCTCTTCCGTGGGAGGCGGGGTAGGCTCCCGCCCTCCTACTTTCTGTTTCCGGTTGTCGCGCCGGCCTGCCTGACTTCCTGGTCGCAGGCCGGCTGAGTGCCAGTAAACACGAGACCGCTGGACGCGGACATGTCTGCTCGAGTTTGCATGTAGTGCATGAGGCAAAGGAGGCATTCTGCACCGGATGGAGTGAAGCAAAAGAGCTTAGGGGTGACTTCAGCAAATAATTCGGGGGTGGCGGCTGGTTCTAAACCTGCTAGTAAGCGAGGGTAAGGATGCAGCACAGCTCTGTTGGTGGTCTCGGGTTGAAGGTCTCTGCTCAGTCTTCCCTTTCTGGCTCCAGGGTGGGCTGTAGGCCCGGTCCCTGCCCGGGTGATGGTTCTCTCCGCGCCTGTGTGGGTTTGTGAAATCCCCTCTGTCCCCTGTGTCGGGTTGTCGCTGGTGTGTGGAGAGGTACAGGCAGCACCGTGGAGAGGCAGTGACTACACCCCTGCTGCGGGGTGGCAAGTGAGCCGTGCTGCCCGGAAGCCTCGTTGTCCTCCACCCAGGGCCGTCCGCCCAGCACAGCCTCTGATAACCTGGCTCGGCCGGCTGCCTCGCTCAAAAGCCAAATACTAATTACTCCAGTTTTGGGGCGTGGAGCTCGGCGGCTCCCAGAGGGGTGTGCCTCTCACAACATCCCTGTGTCTGAGGCCTGGCCCGGCTCCTCACGGCGCTCCACTGCTCCCCGCGGCTTATCGGGGACTGAGGGTAAATACAAACGCGTCCGGAGCCTTCATATCTTATCGGGTATATTTGTATAGCACAGCCTTCGCCAGTTATTGGCCTTCTTGGCGCTTTGCGCAGGTTGTATTCTGGAGCTGTGACTCTTTCTAGCACAGATTCTCTGTGTGACGGGTTCTGTTCATTATCCAGGTTGTCGTGGGCGGGAGGATTGGGAGGGATGCGTGTGACACTGCAACATCCCTGTGTCTGAGGCCCGGCCCGGCTCCTCACGGCACTCCACTGCTCCCCGCGGCTTATCGGGGACTGAGGGTAAATACAAACGCGTCCGGAGCCTTCATATCTTATCGGGTATATTTGTATAGCACAGCGTTCTCCAGTTATTGGCCTTCTTGGCGCTTTGCGCAGGTTGTATTCTGGAGCTGTGACTCTTTCTAGCACAGATTCTCTGTGTGACGGGTTCTGTTCATTATCCAGGTTGTCGTGGGCGGGAGGATTGGGAGGGATGCGTGTGACACTGCAACATCCCTGTGTCTGAGGCCCGGCCCGGCTCCTCACGGCGCTCCACTGCTCCCTGCGGCTTATCGGGGACTGAGGGTAAATACAAACGCGTCCGGAGCCTTCATATCTTATTGGGTATATTTGTATAGCACAGCGTTCGCCAGTTATTGGCCTTCTTGGCGCATTGCGCAGGTTGTATTCTGGAGCTGTGACTCTTTCTAGCACAGATTCTCTGTGTGACGGGTTCTGTTCATTATCCAGGTTGTCGTGGGCGGGAGGATTGGGAGGAGGCGTGTGACACTGTCGTGGTGTTCGGTGGGGGCACTGGTCCGCCCTAACCCGTGCCAGTGTGCGCTGGGTTGGCTGTGCAGCGGCTCCCAGCACGTGTCAGCTGCTGAGGCCTCATGCTAGTTGGCTACTTGTCTGTTTGGTTCTTTCCCGATGCGACTCAAGTGAGGTCCAGCTAGATATTCGATCCCGGGAGGATGTCCTTTATCCTGCTGTTATCGGGTCCTAGTGCTTGTGTGATCGCTCGTCACAGCGCTTTAGCGAGAGGACAAGGCCGCAGTATTGAGTCTCCATCGAGGCCCTAAAGAGAAGACTTGCAACGCCGGAGAGGCCGCTGTCCGTAGAGCAAGGCCACCTTAATGCCATCAGCATTGAAGCCCCCACAGCCATGGTTTCCCCACTAAGACGGCATGACGTCATCGTAGGCCCTCACACCCCGCACTCCTGTCCAAGAGGTCGGCTAGCACCGGAGGGTCCTCCTACCCCCTTGTTTGGCTGCCCCCACTTCAGACTGTTAATGCCTCGCCGTGGACTCGGCAGTGGTCGCTAGATGGACCAGTCTCATTGGCTCTTGGACAGCCGATATCAATTGAGGGGTGCAAAAACACCTCAAGACATCGGCACCAGTCTCACTCAACAACCATTTTTTTAGAGGGGGGCTTAGGGGCAGGGTGGGGTTCAAAAGTGCCTTTAGGTAATTCTCGACCCAATAACCCCCCCCCCCCGCGCCCCCTCCCCATCTCTCACGTGAGTGTTGTTTGGGTTGGCAGGTTGCAAATGTCACAAAAAGATGTTAATATTTCACTTCTGTTCTTGGATTTTCGTCACAATAAAATACACTGAACATAATTTCACAAAAGTTCTTTAGAAAAGTTTAAGCTATTTCCATTATAAATTTCAATAACTTTTATTTAAATATTAGTTATTTAAAAAAATTAAACGCCATTGTTATTTGTAATATCAATACATCGAAGTCATGTAAATACAAAACATATTGCATTACAAATGCTATAGGTATCACATTTGCGAAAGTTATAACTATTGGCATTGTAAATGACAAAGCTATTAATTTAGCTATTTAAAAAAAAAAAACATAAATAAAAACTTTGCCATTTACAATACCAATAGCTCAAACTTTCCTAATGCGAGACCTATTGCATTGCAAATGCTTGTTTTAATTAAGCAGTTGAGGAGATTGTACGGATTTCCGGAGGAAGAGAGTTTCAAATTTGGAGCAATGCCAGAGAATGGTCTGTAACTCAATATTTTTTTGTGGAAAAGCTGTGGTTTCAGGGGTATTGTACGTGCATTTCGTGATGCTCTGCAGCCCCTGAATAGTTCTAGTTTTTGAGCCAGATAGATGGGGGTCTTTAAGTGGAGGTCTTTGTGCGTCATGCAGGCAATTTTTAGCTGAATTCTGCCCTCGTATGATAACCAGTTTAGGGACTTTAGGGCTGGGGAAATGTGTTCTTTTCTTTTTGTCCCAGAAATCAGTCTAGATACGGCATTAAGGGAAGCCCTTAACGGGGTCAGGCTCAGTTTGAAGAGACCACATAATGTGGAACTGCCGTAGTCTAGTCTTGGCAAAACTAAAGCTTGTACCGCCATTTTGAAATCTTTCTGTGGAAGGGATGATTTGAGATTCCTTAGTTTACTCAACTGATGTTTAACTCACTTGGTTGCATTGCTGATATAGTTCTTCATATTCAAGTGCAAGTCTAGTGTGATTCCAAGTGATTTCGCTGATTCAATAATGTGGGGTGAACAGTTGAAGGCAGTGAGGTGTTTCATCCAAAGGCCAGTCTTGGGAATGTGATTAAGGGAAGTGATGAGAAGGAATTCCGTTTTGGATGTGTTGAGCATGAGATAGTTGTCTGTGAGCCAGTTTTGAGTGTTCATCAGGATTGAGTTGAGTGAGATGAGGTTTTCTCGGGAGGTGATTTTCAGATGGAATTGAGTGTCGTCCGCATACATATGAAAAAGGATGTTCGCAAAGTTCAAGGCATTTGCTAACGGTTCCAAGAATAAATTGAAGAGTATGGGTGATAGGGCGGATCCCTGTGGAAACCCCATAGTTACTGTACAGGGTTGGGAAAGAGAGTGATTCATCTTTATTCTTTGGGGTCTGTTTTGAAGGAAGGAAGTGAACCACTTCAATACTGAACCGGCAAGGCCCATCCTGTGTTCCAGAGTAAATAGATGTGGTTCAGAGTGTCAAAGGCAGAAAATAAGTCGAGGAGGATCAATAAGCAGGATTCATTATGGTCTAGGAATTTTAAGATGTAGCGTAGATATTAGGGTTCTCATTGCACACAGCAGCCTGGTACCATCGCTCTACCATCACAACCTACACCTGCCTGGCAGTGGACATTTCCGAAAGGCATGCTTAAGGCCTTGGAGGAGCTCAGGTAACAACTCGAAGCTTCCAAAAAACTCTTCTGTGCTACACGGAATTCCATAAGCGACAGATTTTTTTTGCACCGGTTGCTTGTCCCGAATGGCACCATGCACAACACAAGAGGGCGAAGCTTCTTTCTGCCACTTGAGTAGATGTTCTACTGCAGCAGGAGCAAGCCGAAGGTTTTCCAACATGAGCGGTAGTGGCCATCCATGACCGTTCGTGTTGAGAAATCTCTCCGGGAGTTTGTCTGGAGTAAGATTTTCCTCACTCTCTCTTGCGAGCAAGGAAAGTAGCGGAGTGGGAAAAACTCTGTAAACCCAGCGAGAGGAGCAGAATTTCACGTCCTGGCCTAGCACTCTTATGGCAGTAGTACAGCAAGGATGCCAGGGCCCTGGTGCAAGATAGGAAAAAAGACTTTGACTGCTGTTGGGGAAGTAAAATACAGCAATCGTCAGGGGTCAGTAGGCCAGTGCACCTTCTGCACCAATTGTAGCTGTGCCCATGTCTTATGACCAGATTGTTCTGTGGGGAGAGCATGAAACCGTAAGGGTGAGAATGAACAGTGACATGGAGGTGGGGGTGAGGGAACATGAGATTGGAATGAACCACTGCCCAGTTAGTAAGAGCGCTATAAGATGGGCTTGTTGTTTGAAGCACAGCAAATTGGAGGAATAATTTGTAAGTTGGAGGGTGAGGCATAAGTCTTAATTCTTGTTACCAGTTAACTTTGTGTTTACAGTTTTTGTCACTTTTGATCAAATAACTTGTTTCCAGTCCAGGGAGGACCTGGCATGGCAGTTCGGGCTGGACTGTTCCCATTGGGCACAGGGTCAAGACTGATTTGCATATGACTCGGTCCAAACTGGAATGGCATGCCGCTACATACCAGTTGCTTAGTGCCGCCACCTCAAATGCAGGCTATTCTGGACTGGAGATGCCGGTACGGGGCTCTGTGCTGCACTGGTGTGGTACATTCATCAGTGCTGGCCAGGGCCGGACTCGGAACCAAAACCGGCCCTGGCAAAGTGCTCGGCCTGTTGAAAATGACAATGTATATGCACATAAGCGGCGTTCATTTGTGTTCACTGTACCCCTTGTTGTAAGCAGAACGGATATCGCTAAACACTGACTGTGTTATCCCGCCAGCATAGACCCATGCACACACGTATACGACCGCCATTTTAGGCACCATGGCCTCTCTGCCCGTTTGTTCCCGGCACCCCTCCCCGCGCGCACTGCTCATGCATCGGCCATAAGACCCTCTCCCTCTGCGTGACCCTGCCCTAGAAGTAACCCTCCTGCTTGACCCACACCCCCCCCATTTCCTCCCAAGAACACCCTTCCCCTCAGCTGACGACCCCCCCCCCCCCAGCTGCACTTGGCCTTTTCGACCCAGTCCCAAGTCCTAAGACCAAGCCTCGTGGATGTACACCCCCCCTTTTCCTGCCCAGCATAACAAAACCGTGATACACCAGCCGAAGTGCCCGATCTTATCGCCTGCCCAACCTTTGATTTGATCATCCCCTCCTGCCCTCGTGTCCTGTAGGAATGTCCGGCTGAGAGATCACAATCTCTTGTTACATTCAGGAGGGGAGGATGACATCTGAGCGACTGGTATGGGAATAGGCCTGAAGCTGGGATTCCAAGCATGCTTTCTCCTATTTTCAAAGCGTCTTTATTGCAATAAGGAATGTTTGTGCATCATAAACATGTGTATAAAAGATGAAGCCTCAGAGAAACTTGTCAGAGCACCTCCTGAAGACACTATGCGAGTGTCCGAAATGACAGGCTCTCCTCATGAGAAATAAAACTCTGTTCTTGTTTTCCTGCTTCCAGCGCCCGTCTCTTTATTTGGTAATTGTTCAAGATGGGAACTAAGAGGCGTCCTGCGCCAGCAGCCTGGGCATCAGGTGTGTTATGGGCTGACTTTTCCACAATTGGCGTCCCAACGCGGGGCCCATCAGCGACATAAGGTCCGGTAAGAGAGGTCCAGACGATGGGGTGAACATCTAAACGATTGGAGTATACCTGCCTTGAGAGGGCCCTCGTCCGGCTGCCGATTGAATGAACTTCACCGATTCCGAACGGACCTCTCTCAAGTGACCTACTGTCCTGACTGGAATCCCACAGGAATGCTGCGGTAAAAACATGGAAGAAAGAGAACGATTGGGCGCTGGAAAAGGGAAGGCGAAGAATTGCCCACACGGTCCGGTCCGGGTAAGATTAAGTAGGACGTCTTTACGTCCGATTGGTAGGATGGCTTTATCCATCTGATTGATTGATTGATTGTACTTGAAGTATTGGTTCTCTTTGAGACATTTTCTATTTGCAAACAGCGATGAATAGGAACGTTCCTCTCTCTTTGCAAACAGTTAAGGATAGGTAATGCAGACGTTTGTCCCCCATTGTAATCCGTCATGCCTATTTTTCTCCCCACTGATTGTTTGTTATCGATTTTTATCGATTATTGCTCTTTGAGATATTCTCTGTCTACAAACAGGGAAGAATAGAAATATTCTGCCCCCCTTTGCAGATAGTGAAGGATAGGTAATGCAGATTTTTGTCTCCGTTGTAATCCGTCATGCCTGTTTTTCTCCCCATTGACTGATTGATTGTCTGGACATTTATTGTTCAAGGAATAGTTCTCTTGAGGTATTGTCTGTTTGCAAATAACATAGAAAGGAAATATTCTGTCTAATCTTTGCAAGTAGTGAAGGGTAGGTAATGCGGACCTTTGTCCCCCGTTGTAATCTCTCGGGCCTATCTACTCCCCACTGATTGGTAAACTAGTTCCACCCGGACCATTTATTAGAGGTAGGTCATCTGGCTTGATTAGAGGGCACCCCTAATAAAAAGGACATATGTAATAATAATGAAGTAATCATCGTATCCTGTTAACAGAAACTTTTAGCATGAAACACGCTAGGAAGAAAAGGGAAGAAAGAAATAAGAAAGCAAAATCAGTAGGCCACTGACGAGTTTTTTGATTTCGCTACAAATAAGAAAACGTTAGAAATAGCTCACGACGAAACACATGATTTCGCTACAAATAAGAAACGTTAAGAAATAAGTCCGTAATAAGAAACATGAAAATGGTGAGAGAAGCCAAGCTTGACATCACGGCAGCCGCAAGGCAACCAGGCTTCGCCACCCCTCACTGCTCCAAACATGTCTGTCCCACCGCCTGCCACGCCCCAATAACGGTAACATGAGACAGATACAAGTCAACAGATACCTACCCCCATTCTGGAAACTCCCGAAGTGCAACAGGTTTGCGGATACGCCCATCCGGAAGATGAGATCTTCGGCACGTGTAGGGCGGGTCCTGCTGCCAGCCGTCGGCCGGAGGTCATCGAGTAAGGTGGGCCAAAAGAGGAGCCGAGGCCGACGGGATCCGGGCGTCCCCTCTTCTTTCTTCAATAATGGCTGCGACAACACGGGGGGGATGTCTTGCTCATGCCACCGATCCCCCCCTCGCATCTCCTGGTCCAGCCACGGCTTGGTATGAGCTCCCCGTTCGGCCCTGAAGCGGCGCCTTGCAGGCCACCGGGGGGGGATGTCTTGCCTATGCCTCCGACCCCCCCCCTCTCATCGCCTGGTCCGGCCATCATGAATATTAGCGCCGAGAAAAACGGCGTGGGGTGCGCTGGGAGGGAGAGGCGGCGCGAACGAGCCTCTCCCACCTCCCCAGGTGGAGGCCCCCAGTGGCACCCCCAACGCTCCACTCACCCGACGAGGGTTCGCCCACTCGTAAAATGGCGGTCGACCCTGCTGGAGCGGGCCCGGCGTGAAGAGATGGCCCGGTTACTTGTTGATTAAGAAATGAGTCCCACCATCATAAATGTTCTCCTCGACTTTGAAGATTCTATAAGAGCCACGGGGGCCCCCGACCCCCGCGGACACCCCCGATGGGGAATGACTGCCATGATTGTCCGCGGAACGATGAAGATGTGGCCGCGAGACGTCGGCGCTCCCATTCTGACGCCAGCCTCAGTTTGAATGACTAAAATCCTGCAGACTACAGTTCGGATCAGTTCCGGTGAAAACCCAGTATGACCCGGTAGAAAAAAATTGTTGCCTCCCTCCCCCTTTGACTGATGGTTCATACTGCCGATCCTTTCTGTTACCCTTTAACGGAACTTTTGGACTGCCGAAAGAGGCTCTGGGCCAACCACGAGTTGGTGGAGATTTTGACTATGCCTGGATCTGCCTGGCTGCTCCCAAAATGGCGCTGGTACTAATGAAACTTTCAACTCCTTGTTGTACTCCGATTGCTCAGCCTTGGTGTCATGAAATATGTATGCAGTTTTTTTAACCACAATGAATTGATACGGGAGGGGTACTGATTATGTGTTCGGACAATGAATTGAAGTGAGATGGGTACTGATTGAACATTCGGACAATGAATTGTTGTTAAGTTTTGGCACATCATGATTATTGAAGGGTCGAATTTCAACACTTATGATACTCGCTCACACTGAAGTTTCGATATGATTTTATGTACAATTCCAGCCTGCTCCGTGGCCGGCCCACGGGGTTGTAGGCCCGTATTTATGCACTGACATTTTTATTAAAGATTTTTGGAAAAAGCAAACGTAGTTGTCACGCGTAAATTGGTAAGTTTCGAATAAATGACCACTATTTCCGATATAACTAAATTACTGGTGAAATGGCTCAGCTCGATTGGTTAAGGGTTGAAAAGCATGGTACGCAGAAATATTGCAAGTTTGAACGGTCCAGGTTTTTGTTGTATGTATTTTGCATATTTTTGTACGGCCTGAAGCAACCGCTAAAGATCCTGGTATTTAGCCAATACTTTATATGCTACCTGTGTCAGGAGAGTTGTTTTAGGAATGCCCCTAAGTCGCCCCGAAGGAGTGCCACCTGACCCCCCGTACGAACGACAACGACACCGTACGGCTGTAGGTTATCACTTTGCCTCAAAGGAGAGCACGAGCTCGCCCCCCACGTTGCACCGACTGCCCTTTGTTCTGACCCACCCCCCTGCACACGATCCGTAATACCACACTTGGGCGACCTATGCTATCCACAGGCTTCCGATAATCATCTCTCCCACACTAAACGGTCCACCTGGGCTCAAACGCCAAGTTGGCAGGGACCGCGTCCAGTGGAGATAGCCCGAGTATGTAGTAAGTAAAAGCCTTTTTGAGTTTATGCGCGCTGATGTGTTTTTAAAATGCTGCCCCCGCCCCCCTTCTTTTTCCGTCTTTCTGCAGGTCACATCGGAAGAAAATGGTGATCTAGCGGACGAAGAGATGGGAAAAAGGGGTGCGATTATGGTGCTTACACACGACGAGCGAACAATGGCTATTTCTCTCCCTGAACTTAACGCTTGGGAGGACAGCCTGAAGCGGAAACTACAAAATATGACTTCGCTTGGCACCCCGAATAATACAACCAAAAATGACATGCACTAATGAATAAGCATCCTACAATTAACTAAATAGGGAAAGTTTAAAGAATATTCTGAGGTGAGGTTTACCCAAGTACCCTCCGCTTGGAGGACTAGGAATGTTGCCAGTGTTTAAAATTTATTACCTCCTTTCGCACCCTCATAGACATAAAAGTCAAAGCTGCCCCATTGTTCTCACAACTGACACCCACTGTTGCCTCAGCCTGGAAACACATTAGCCCGACCAGGTTAGTTCTTGACCAATTGCCAAAGGCGTAAGTGTGTGCAACCAAAGCCACCAGTGAAGGCAGCCGACGATAAAAGAGAGGAAAAAGGTAAAAAGAGCTTGGGATGTGCAGCATACAGGAAGAGATCATTTTGGCCAATAACTGTTCTATGTTTTGTCTTGGATTTTTGTATATAATACCATTAACTGTTCTATGTTTTGTCTTGGATTTTTGTAAATAATACATGTACTGTCTCCCCCGCCTGAGTTTGTGTGTACTAATGTATGGATCTACGTCGTCCCTCTGCCTGTGTTTCCGTATTACTTGACCCCTGCTGTTCTGTGTTGTGTGCGCACTGAATGGCCCATTATTGTACACGTTTCTCTCTTTCTCTCTCTCCATGTCATACGTGTACCGAATGGTCCATTTAGAGTGCGGACTCTCTCTCTCTCTCTCTCTCTCTCTCTCTCTCTCTCTCTCTCTCTCTCTCTCTCTCTCTCTCTCTCTCTCTCTCTCTCTCTCTCTCTCTCTCTCTCTCTCTCGGTCCCCCTGTTCCCTCCTCCCTTGTGTGGTAACGTTGTGCCCCCCCGGCACAAACCTAATTGGGTCTCTTCGAACACAAAGGTGTTCGGCAAAATTGACAGAAACTAAAACGATTGTAACTTGCCATATTACTACCTCTCCTTTCTGCAAAACGATAGAACCCGAGTTGGTAATGAAGGAAAGGACAGGTAAGACGACTGATGTCCCCTAATCTGGCCCTTTTATAGGGGGACTATAACGTCAATGGTCTTCTGTTTGTCAGTTCGTCAGAAATGCTATTCCCAATGCCCAGACTACCTCACCCCTCTGCGCTTAAGTGCGGATGTCCAAAGCGTCCTCGCTTCTCCCGATTGACCCCAGCTCCCTGTCCAAAGCGTCCTCGCTTCTCCCGATTAACCCCAGCTCCATATCAGCTACCCCCGAAGCGTAATTGATGACCTTGATTAACGGTCGCTCCCCAAGAAAAGCATGTGTAACCTCTGCCCCCCTCTCATGATGATAACCCCTGCTTGCAAGAGTTAGCCGACCCCAAAGGGAAATGTAAGATTGTCAGTACTTGGGTTAAAAAGAAAAGGGGCGAGTTTCTACCTAAGGACTCGATTTCGAGTTTGATTAATACACTGTCGATAGGAGTCCAATTTCTCTCCACGTACGTCACGAATGAATGCCAAATAGGCTTACGAATTCAATGGAAATGCCCTCCTACATACTCCATAAGTGATGACTTCTGACTGTGACCGATGAACCTATCCCCCACCTACTTAGGATTGGGGACGGAATTGAGATGTGTAAATGTCTTCTCCTGCCAGTTTTTCTAAAACTTGTTTTGTACCCATTCAAAGATACAATCACCGGAGGAGAGGAGCTGGACGTGACGCACAGCCTGGCCACAGATCATGAAGCACGTGTGACCTCAGCCAAAGGTGGAGCCACAGAGCAACGAGACGCGGGACGAGGCACCACTCTCAAACTCGGCAGATTAAGGAATGAAGGGCTGCCTTGAAGCCCTCGATTTGCTGACCCACTCGTGCCTGAAGTCCCCGTCCCTTTTGAGCCCGACTGATGGGCCTGCCTGCTCGTCATCCTTTGCTCCTTGTGGTCCCTTGGTGTGCTCAAAGATCTGATCCCACTCCGCCCTCTCTTCCCTTGATTATTCAACAACATCACCCTTTTCGCATAACTTTTGACTATAGAATAAGGTTTTGCCCCGGAAGAAGAAAGACACGCAGGTGCCCAGCATGAGGCACCCCTAAGAAAATCAGTTAGGAAACAGGACTGTGATCTAACAGCAGAGGACTGATCCCACCCTGCAACGCGTAAGGATGAATCCGAGCTGGACCTTTATCTCCACCGCCGGTGCTCAACAGCGCCAACGAAAGAAGACGGACTCTGTTAAAAAGACATTGTGACGAAGACCCCCCCTTCCTGAACTTTCTACCCACCCTTTGACTAATTGCTTGTATCGAACTGAATTCCTCCCTCAACCATTTTTGTATTGCTTTCAAAAATGTTTCATCGGTCACTCATGTATTTAGTTTTCCAAAAGTCTCTTATAGCACTGACAAGACCCGAAGGTATCAGAGCACTTTTTACTGTATGTTGATGTCACCGGAGAGAAAGTCAGAACCTGATTCTATAATGTGTCGGAACCTTTTTTCTTGATTGACCCCGACTAAGTATTATGCCGATCTCTAGACTAGTATGAATAACCCAACAAATGTAAAATCATATGTACCGCATTCCGCCAATAGTATCGACTGTATAGAAATGAACTAGCTTATGTAAAAAAGCGGCGACTGTTGAAAATGACAATGTATATGCACATAAGCGGCGTTCATTTGTGTTCACTGTACCCCTTGTTGTAAGCAGAACGGATATCGCTAAACACTGACTGTGTTATCCCGCCAGCATAGACCCATGCACACACGTATACGACAGCCATTTTAGGCACCATGGCCTCTCTGCCCGTTTGTTCCCGGCACCCCTCCCCGCGTGCACTGCTCATGCATCGGCCATAAGACTCTCTCCCTCTGCGTGACCCTGCCCTAGAAGTAACCCTCCTGCTTGACCCACACCCCCCCCATTTCCTCCCAAGAACACCCTTCCCCTCAGCTGACGACCCCCCCCCCCCCCCCCAGCTGCACTTGGCCTTTTCGACCCGGTCCCAAGTCCTAAGACCAAGCCTCGTGGATGTACACCCCCCCTTTTCCTGCCCAGCATAACAAAACCGTGATACACCAGCCGAAGTGCCCGATCTTATCGCCTGCCCAACCTTTGATTTGATCATCCCCTCCTGCCCTCGTGTCCTGTAGGAATGTCCGGCTGAGAGATCACAATCTCTTGTTACATTCAGGAGGGGAGGATGACATCTGAGCGACTGGTATGGGAATAGGCCTGAAGCTGGGATTCCAAGCATGCTTTCTCCTATTTTCAAAGCGTCTTTATTGCAATAAGGAATGTTTGTGCATCATAAACATGTGTATAAAAGACGAAGCCTCAGAGAAACTTGTCAGAGCACCTCCTGAAGACACTATGCGAGTGTCCGAAATGACAGGCTCTCCTCATGAGAAATAAAACTCTGTTCTTGTTTTCCTGCTTCCAGCGCCCGTCTCTTTATTTGGTAATTGTTCAAGATGGTAACTAAGAGGCGTCCTGCGCCAGCAGCCTGGGCATCAGGTGTGTTATGAGCTGTCTTTTCCACAGGCCGGCCCCCAGGGGGAGGTCTGAGCTCTTTGCCGGGGCCGGTTTTCGGCCGATTTTGTTACAGTGCCAATTTTGCAGCTATGCTGCATAAACAGCCCTGTAACAAAACCGGCCCCCAGGGGACCAAAACCAGCCCCAAACCTTGCGGCGCACCGGGGGATTGCCCGGTGCCCGCAACGGCCAGTCCGGGCCTGGTGCTGGCGCAGGGTTTGAACATATGCAGGAAGGCTTATAAGCGGTATGAGTGTTCGTTCAGTTCTGTGCCATTTACCATTTGACAACTGTGGTTTTTTTTTACTCTGGGTGTGGTACTTCAAAGTGCAGCTGGGTGATACGGCAGCCACTTTGCGGGTGCCATGGCAGCTTCACTGACGCGGTGGGTGTGTCCCCCTTGTGGGCGCTGCAGGGACAGATGCAGGAAGGGTGGCCCTTAGGAGGGGGTTGCAGCCTCAGGTCCAGCCATGCACCTCACACCTGCGGGGATGCCACATCTAGGTACAAGCAGGAGGCTCACACAGCCGGACACCTCTTGCCAGCCTGCAGCACTTCTTCGAGCATTCTTTTCACCCTCAGACTCAGGCTACGCTTCTCCTACAAGGAATTGCAGAGCTGTGTCAGACCCACTAGTTGCCATTGTAGAGTTGTGGGCCCTAGGCCCGCATGCAGACACAGGAATGACACGGACACTAGTATTTGTTGCACATAACTGGCATGTGTGCCTGGCCCCTTTTATTGTCAGGCGCCCGTCACTTGTGACACCTGTGCTGAATGGGTGTGGGGTAAGCGTGACAGCCAGCCCCGGGGAGTGGCTTGCAAAACCAGTACTTTGCCAAACACTAGAACGTGTCCAGCAGGACACTATAAGCATGTCACTAGCGCCACCTGCAGGCTGAAAGGTTTAAACAGTAATAAATAAATCCGTATTTGTAAAGCGCAAACTACTCACCCTTACGGGTCTCAAGGCGCTGGGGGCCGACGTGGAAATTAAGTGAGCCCAGAGTCACATAGTGCTGAGCTGCTGCCAGAGCCAGGGATCGAACCGTGAACCCCTTGTTCTGAAGTCAGCTGCCCTGGCCGTTGCACCACATCTCTCCAGTAATGGATAGGTTTCTAAACTTGACACATGACAGCCTCAAAGTGCTTAGCCTCCAGATCCCTTTAACTTCTAGGTGACTGCAAAGCCCTGCGGAGTGTTGTGTATGTCTTGTGATTAGTGGACAGGAAAAAAGTACAATATTATTCTTAGATCCATCAGCGATGCTTGGACTCAGCGTTAAGCCAACCACTTACTTCTAGAGCCTGACAGATGCAGAGAAGCCGAGAACCATGCTGGGAACAAAACTGACCAAGAGCCTTTGAGGAGGGCCCTTCCTGTGTCTCTCTTAAGTGCACTTGCTTCGCCAGGAAACGTGAATATCTCTGGCAAGCAGTTTTATCTCCAGAGGTGGCCTGTGGGCTGAGCCACGAGGCTAAACAAAGGAAAGTTACAGTCAATTAACTCCTGCATATTGATGCAGACATGACATGGTCCCTCGAGCATGTAATGTCAGCGATATAATACCTTTCTTAAATGCACTTAGACAAACACTACAGTCAGTGGCGTCATCACGGGGGTCCTGTGCTCACTGCGCCTTGTGATCCAAGCTGCCCCTCGCTGCTGAGGCCTAACCAGGCCCGGACTGGCCGTTGTGGGCACCGGGCAATCCCCCGGTCGTCCGCAAGGGTGGGGGCCGGTTTTGGGCCCTGGGGGCCGTTGTTGTTGCAGAGCCGGTTTTGCAGCATAGCTGCAAAATCGGCACTGTAACAAAATCGGCTGAAAAGCGGCCCTGGCAAAGCGCTCGCCCCCCTCCCGCCCGGGGGGCGGGGGTGCCGGCCAAGCACTTTGCCAGGGCCGGTTTTGGTTCCCAGTCCGGCCCTGGGCCTAACTGTGCTGAAATCAGTCTGGCTGCTGTTCACAGTAAACCTGCCCAGCAGTTCAGTCTGCACTGCTCCTGTTGGAAAAGTCCCAGGGCTGTGCTGAGCTGTCTGTAATTAATGAGGCCATTAAGGCCAGAGAAGTTTTAAGGCATGGGCAAAGTGGGCTCTGGACCAGGACCCCAGCCTTTTATGGCCACCAGGATAGTGTCAGCTCTGTTCTGTAGACAGTCTTCCCAGATGGCCTGAAATAATGGTGAAACAGATTGTTTTAAATACCGTTTTCCTTTCAATTTTTATTTTTATTATTATTTTATTTATTTATTTATGGTATTTATACATATACATACAGTAAACTGTAATTTGGGTGATGTGTGAGTCTATAACAGACATTTTGCAGAGAAATGTTGTGTTAATGTTTCATGCAACATCCATAAAAAAAAGTTTCTTTTAGATCAAAACAGGGCCTTACATATGAGAAATGGGAGGGGGTCAGAGACTTACTTGCAGTAATATTAGTGAGCTGCTGCTGTGCTACAATATTGAAAACACAGGTCACTATCCCTGAATATTAGATGTAAACACATTAAGAATTTGAATGAGTGTGTCTGTGCACTGTCAGTGACCTGGCCAAAATGGGATACGAACGAGTTGAAACTGGATAATAAATTCAAAGCTGTTCTGAAGAAGGCCCCAAAAATACATTTGGTCCATGCCCCCCAAAATCCTTAAGATGCCCTGAATAAGGCTTAAAACAATCTTTGGCTGCTTGTGCTACAGGAGATATGGCCTGGAAGGCTTGGATTCCCTGTTCCTACTGGAGCAGAACCAATACTTATTTGCATATGGTTGCCATGTGCCTGGGTTCGCAAAGTGGGCAAAAACATTGGGAGTTATATGATTCATAATGGGTAACCATGTAATATGGTTTAAAACGGACATTATGGGATCCTAGTGACATAATAAACCACAGGACTGAAATTATTTAGTATAGTTCATGTTTATGGCCAAGTTAGCTGGAAAATATGTTTTTCCAAACAATCAGATTGTTTATAAAAACGGTAAGTGAAATACTGGACTACACTGTTTGATTATTTGTAGTAAAAAGTACTGCATGATTAGCCATTACACTTTGTTATCATATTTGACAGTGGTTTCTAAAGCTGTCTTTCATGACAAATAATGCCATCAGTGCGTAATCGGATTTCATGGAGATTAGATCATTGTCATGAAAGCAGCTTTCCAATGTCAATGTAAAATGAAAGTTACACAAAGCATTTCCCTAATCACCAGTGGCGTAAAATAAATACGGACTTGACACTTACAAAAATGAGTGAATAAAACATGCAATACACCAGAAAGACCCAACAGCATGTGACATATTTCCATCTCGAATTTCAGGGGTCATTTACAGTAAAATTCAAAAGAATATTTAAAAAATATGGAAACAAGAGTGGAAAGGGGAGGGTGAGCAACAGATAAGCATGTGCGGTGCAAGGGAATTAATGTTACAGGGAAGAAATTGAAGATGTGATGTCTTCTTATAGAGTGCTGAAAAATAATCAAAGTAGTGCACTCACACCACCACTGAAAGATTGTATAGTCAACCAATCAGACATGATGTGAAAGGTGGGAAAACGCAAAACTAGAGAGGAAAGCCATTTAATAAGGAACAGGGATCTGAGATAGACAAGAAAGCCATACAATCCAGTGCTTAATTTGAGTGGGGGATTTAGGGTGCATGGCACATGCACTTAATTGTCAACACTGAGGCCTGTGACAGACTGCCACAAGGTGGCACTGTCTGGCTAATTTAGAGATGACGCAAACAAGGAGCTGATGGACGGAGCACTGGAGCTTTTCAGACACTCACCCACAGTCCCTATTAGATCTGGTTTGAATCCATCATCGTTCTTTAGCTCACTCTGCCACCCCAGTTCAGACCCAGCTATATGCAACTCAGTCTTGACCCTGTTCCTCATGAGAGCAGTCCACCCTGAACGGCCATGCAAGGTCTTCCCTGGACCGGAAATAAGCATCCTGGGACCGGTTTCATGGTTACACCCCTCATCAGCCAGTCTAGCTTGAATCCAGTGGCAAAGTGAGCAAGGGACTAACGTCTAGGCATGGTATTCTACCTTTACTGCGTGGTCATTACTTCGTATTACCATTACTACGCATATTTTAGTTCGCAGATGCCATTACTTAGCATGCATTTACTTAGCATGCATTTACTACGCATGTTCCATTACTTAGCATACATTTACTTAGCATGCATTTACTTAGCATGTTCCATTACTTAGCATGCACTTGCTACACATAATGGAGTTACTGTGCAAATTAAGTTGCGTTTAGGTTTTGAGGTGCTGGGGTAATGTTAGGGGTCAGGGTGGGTTAGCGGTTTAGGGCGTAATTTTAGAGTTCAGGGTGCGTTTAGGTTTTAGGGTACTGGGGTATTTTTAGGGGTCAAGATGGGTTAGGGTTTTGGGGTGCATGGGGTATTTTGAGGGTTCAGGGTGCGTTTAAGGTTTTGGGGTGCTGGGGTATTTTTGGGGCTCAGGGTGCGTTTAGGTTTTGGTACAAGTGCCAAAAAGAAAATCAAAACAAGGTGCGTTGCTCAGATAGCGCATGCTCTGACAGTGCATGCTAGGCCATCCTTGTTCTGCTTCGCTGCAGTTGGACTGCTGCAAATAGTGAAGCAATTGTTCTAAGAGAAAAGTATTTTTCATTTACAGTCCCCGCACATCAAAATTATACAAAGGAAAGCAAACTGCTGTGCTGCCAAATGTGTCTCTTCACTTCTCCCTAAGGATTTACACTCAGCAATAGAATCACAAAGACTGCCATGGAAAAGCATGTGCAGAATACATTAATGCAGAGCTACCAAGAGGCTCTGAGTCGTATTACACGTTCATCCTATCTGCTATTTAGCAGGAAGCACACTGATTTCTGGGAATAGTAGTTTTAATATTAATGCCACAGAATGAACAATGTTTGCCTTCAAACCTCTGTTGTTACAAACTCAGCATTGGCTAAAAGCTGACACACATTTTTTATTTTTTTATTTATTTAACCTCTTCCGTGCTCGTGACGGAACCACTCCGTCACGAGCCATGGACGCACTGTGCTGGTGACGGAGTGGTTCCGTTACGGCGCTGCCGCCCCTCCCACGCTGCAGGAATTCGGCACCTGCGCTGACGTTCTTTTCAGCGGGCGGGGCTGTGACGGAACCACTCCGTCACAAGCACAGCACGTCCGTAGCTCATGACGGAGTGGTTCCGTCACGAGCATGGTGGTGCCGCGCGGATCCCCCTACCTCCCCCAGCACCGCGGCGGATTTACCGCCGTGGCCAAGGGGTTAATGCGATTTTCTATAGTGCGAACATTACCCAAAGGTGTCAGAGCGCTTTACAAAAGAACCAGTTGCGATACATAAGGACTTAGGAATACATGAGTTACATAAAAGATACAAACAGGAAAGAACATTGCAAATGTACAAGTTGTAAAGTCACACAGGGAAGAGATACATGTTCTATTTGAAAGCTATGCTTTTGTGTCATTTCCTTTAAACGCTTCTCTTAGTTTTTTATTCACCAAATTAAAAAAATAAAAACCCAAACTGATGCATGAAAATAACATTGTAAATATGCCCACTTCTTCATTTACAGAAAAAATGAAGACGTCCCAAAATATTGGCAGACAAGCTTTCATTAAATGTCAGGAATAAATAAAGGATAATAAAACTAAAAGTGAGCTTGTCACTACACAAAATGAATGAATAAATCATTCATCACTTTAAGATGACCTATTTCCAAACTGGGATGGTTACATATCCTATATATTTCCAAATTTACATTTTATATCCATAGTCAATGAAAAAAAAACTGCAAATGAGTTTTGATTTTGGCTAAAAAATAAAAACAAAATGAAAATCCCCAGTTATGGTATACAACGAAACAACGAAAGCCATAACTCACATCACCCGTGGTGTTTTTTCTCTTACTAGGCTGCTATTTTCCTGGCAAAAGGGTGTTTTGAGCATGGCGGGTGATGGGAGGTATTGTGTTCATGCATTTCATACAATAAGCTGGCAGATGTCATTGGTTTCTCATGTTTGAATCAGAGCCATAACTCAGTTTCTCACTAGTTTTTTTAAGAAATCCACTTTATTCCCACGTCCTGCTGCGCACAGACAAAGGCCATGCACAGAGAGGGTTGGCTGGCCCTGGGCCAACCTGCTTTTGGCAGTTGTGGAAGGCTTAATAGAGCCAAGCTTGCTTCTTGCATTGAGTTACTGGTTATTAAAAGAACCATTTTGAGGGATTTTTCACTGTTTTTAAATACGTTTTGGTGCAAATGGCATCCTTCAAACGTTTCTTAAACTGACGAAACTTTCAAAAATGTCTCTCCATCTTCTTATTGGTTACTCTGCAATTTTGGCCATCACACTATATGTGCAATGGAGCAAACACACGCTAAAGTGCACATTCCTGTGCAACTCTTTCTCCAGGATTTCTTCTGGTTCACTTAGCAAAGGGTCAGCCTCATGTGCTTCAACATGCACTCCATCCCTCTGCCAGTTTTTATGTTTCCTTTGGGCTTGTTTTTGAGGTGAATCCTCATTGTAGATGGTCCGAAGGAGCGTGCCTTGGCTGAGCTTGTTGGCACAAATTCTGCACGTGACCTTCATTTGTCTGGTACGCGAAAGACATCTTGGGGACTTTCAGAAAGTTGACTTGGAAATACATTCCGCCCAAGACTTGCTATTGTCTTTGTAGTTTGTAACTCACGTTTTGTGCCTTTCAATTTGCTGATATTATTTGCTTTAGGCTGTGCAGCTTGAGTTTGTACTTCCCCATGCTAAAGCCAATTTTAGAGCATTCTTCCATGAACTCGTTTTCTGTAATAAACAGGCTTTTAAATCTTGTTCTTACCTCGTAACATTTGCTGGGCATTCAAAGACCAAGGTCAAATATCAAGCTGGGTTTTTGTGGCACCCTGGTGTTTATTTTGCTTTCTTCATACTTCAAAGTGAGAGCGTTTATAGGAAAGAAGAAGAATGTACTTTATCCATGGAGTCTACTTGTGTCCTTTTAAAAATAAAATGTTTAGACACAGCATCTGAACAGTTATCTTGTTCTTCATCTGCACAACACATATGCATGTTTGTTGCAAAGTTCCTCTTCTTTGGTGAGTCTGTATACTTTGTGAAACTGCCTTTTAAGAACAAAGTACAAACAGCATTTCAGTCTCAGCATCAGACTAACATATGATGAGCTTGGTCAATTTACAATGTTTATGGCCCATTCACCGTCAAGCACAAAATAACATATTTTCACAGGAAAGGGCCATACACACTGTAACACAATTTAACAATGCTTGATTTTCACTTTGATGTGTAAAACATATGCTTTATTTATGACATATGTGGCAATTCGTTTTCGAGAGTTGGATGTGTTTAAAGGCACTTTTTATGAAAGTTTTTGTGTTAATGTTTAGCTACACAATAATTATGTATTCCATCTGCTACTGTATCTTTTTCGGAAAACAATCATTATTGGATGTAAATGATTTCCTCATTTTCCTTGCAGGCACTAGGGCCATGATTTCAATTGTGCAACGCGTGCAGTGGCACAGGGGCCGAAAGGTTTAGGAAACCCACTGAGCAGTAATTATTGCTGTATTTTACTACTAAAGAAGCAGTCGCAAGTGCAGTTAGTTTGCAGGCATGATTTGAATTTGAACTACTAAACAAGCAGTCAGGAGTGCTTTCTTGGTTCTTTCGTAACCATTGGACCCAAAGTAACACATAGCCTAAAGCATCACTGTGATAAAAGCTGTAACATATTGGACTTTTCTGTCTACCTACAACTTATGTTACATTCAATACATTTACATGGCACATTTTCACAGTTTTTGCAATTTCCTAAATGCTTCTGAATCTTGACACATCAACACGATGGCATTCTCTATAATATAACACTAGCACTTCAGCCGTCGTAAACACTATATAAATACTTATAATTTAACATATGGCATTCCATACCAAGCATTGGCAAGGTCAATAGGTCTCACCTATGCGAAATCTATTTGCTTTGTCAATGTTTTTTCAGCCATATTATACAGCAGTGCTAGATTCAGTGTAGCATAACTGAAAAGTTATAAAAGCACTTTAACATGAACAACGCTGGCTGTGTCATAAAACTTTTTAACATTACTTTCAGCCATTTGCAACAGAGCAAAAAAATATTAGCAAAGTCAATAAATCTCACATAGGCAAGACCTATTGATTTGCCAATGCTTGTTCTTACTGGGCAACAGGAGAAAACCTTACAGGCAGCAGACTCCTTGCTACCTGTCTCCCTTTGGTATCTTGACAATGCACTACACGGCTTCCACCTCCTTCAGTGCAGTTGCACTTGAAGGAAAGCTCTCATAAACGCACCATGTGTCTTGATCCTACAACGCCCTCCCAGGACTCTTGATTTTAATAAAATGGTGCCTCTTCCATGGGCCCAGTTGTCGAGGCCACAGACTACTGATGCCATTTTTGTTGCAAAATGTCTGTGGCCTTGAAAGCAAGCCAAAAATCAAAAAAGAAAAGATCGCTTGTCCTGAGTAACCAGGGTTTCTTTACGTTTCGTTCCTTACCGATAAAAACCCTCATTCACGTACTTAGGCTCGGTGGGCGCTATATCTTGGTTCTCCGCCTATCTGGAAATCCAGCTACGTGATAGCATCATCATAGGGACAGTTGGTGTACTTCCTCCACCAGGAGGTGAACCACTGGTTAGTACAGTAGCAATATATAGATGAAAAACTGGGGATAATACAAAAAGGTAAAAGGCCTGGCTACCAGAGAAAATTCTGATTTTATTGGGTCTTGGTTTCAGGCTGTTTTAAAATAGATATTTTCGTGCATAGGAAGCTTTCTTAGGGGGCTCCCGCACTGTGTTGTGTCCAAAATAAGGTTGACATGTTTCAGCCTTGTTCTGCCCAGGAGGGGTCAAGTAGGCTTTCTTCAGGACCTAAAAAGTGAGTGAAAAATCATAAACTAGTGAGTGAGCCTGTATTTGTCAGGGTAGGTCTAGGTATTGTTCCTGACCGATGCGGAGGTCTGGTAGTACCTGTGGAAAAAGGAAACACAAAACACCACATATTGAGATTTGCTCATTGTGCTACATCTCCTGGTTGACGTTATATCAATGAAAGAAACATAAAATATAAACACACAAAGAAATTGCAATTCTTAGTGTAGCAAAAAATCACCCTTGTTCAGGCAAAATATCTCTCATTATTCTGTGTGCGGGTTGTAGTACACTATGTTGTAATACACTACACTATTTGTAATTCCCGTTTATCTATGTTATGGTCAAGAATGCGGTAACGTGCTTCTCTGGTATTCGTTTGTTATCACAGACAATAGCAGGAAGATTTGAACCCTGAATTGGCCTTTGTTATTGTGAATCAGGCGGGCATTCAGCCGGTATTAACGTGGCAAAGTGCATTTAGGTATCACGGTGCTCTGTGCGTGACGATAAAAAGGTGGTATCATTTTAAGCGCATTCAAAATACCTTGTTCGTTTTAAGTTAAAACTTCATCGGGTGGCCAGGGGAGGGGTACAGGAACGAAACGTAAAGAAACCCTGGTTACTCAGGACAAGCGATCTTTTCTTTTTTGATTTTTTGCTAAGTTAATGAGGAAGTCGAAGGGATCGCAAATCTTCCTTCTCCCTACTCTTGATAAACCCTTGAAAGCAAGCCAACAGACTATGGCGAGATTCTTTTTTTAAAACTTTTTTTCCCTGAGGGACCCCTCTGAGGGTTCCTTTACTTTAGCAGGCATGTGGTTGTGTCTTGTGTCCAGTAATGCAGTGGTTGAGAAACGTTGTCTTACGATGAGCCAATCAGAGCATTTGGGTCCACGGCCTCTAATTTAGGACCGCAGATCCGAAATAGTCAACGGAAACAAAAAGTTGCCTGGTCCAATGCCAAGGCTTTTTTTGGAAGTTTAGTTTGTGGACAGACTTGGACTTGCCAGCAGATCATTCATGGACTAAAAAAGCCAATATTCAAGCCCAACCGGAACCTTCATTAAACATTAATGTCTCAAAACCTACCGAACGGATTTACACCAAATCATGAAATGCATGTTTTCAGAATAAAATCCAGCTGAACTCCTCTGCCATGGCACTGCCCCCCAAAAACGGCAGGAAAGGAAAAATAAAACAACACTCGTTTTATTTTTCCTTTCTTGCCGAGTCTTTGGGGCGGGGCCTGGTAGAGACAGGCACAGAGGGGAGTGGTAGTGCACTCCCATCACTGCGCATGATGGTGTGGCCAGCCGTCTCACATAGTTAAAGTTCTCTCCAACCCAGCAACGCAGCTGGGTTGGACGGAGCAGGCGCAGACTCACAGTCTGTACTGGAGCGCAAATCGAGGCCACACGGGCCAATCCTGAAGCGGGTCTCATGCGCAAGAGCAGCCTCAGGATTGGCCGCAGGGCATTCTGGGAGCCTTTGCCTTCCTGAAGAGGAGCAGAAGAGCGTAACAGGGATTGCTGCAAGTACATTGTTTGTTTTTTATTCCCCCTCCCCTCCGCGACCCTTAGTGTGCCCGCTTGCCACCTCACACTCCTCAAGCATACCGCCAGCTCCTGGTAAAATCACTGTTTCATGCTAAGTTTGGTGTAAATCTGTTTATCGGTTTTTGCTGAAAGCAAAATTTTCTATGGGACTTAAAATCAAAAACACATCAGATCAAACTCTCCCGTTAACTTTTTGCCCTTCATAGAATTACAGAAAAATTGGCATTTCAGACCATATTTGTATAGGCTCAGCAATTGCCAAATTTAGTGTAGATCTGTCCCCTGGGCCAAATCATAAATACCTTTTTAGTGTTCAGTACAGCTAAATATTAACTGCACAGTGGTGACTTCCACTATGCATTATATATATGCAGATGTGTAAAGTGTAATATGCTCTCTATTATCATTGTTGAATGTGGGGAGGGGACATAACTCCTATGGTAATAACATGGATTTGTTTTCACCTTTGCACTATAGTGTTACATGTGTTCCTTAGCCCAGTTGCTGTAAATAATGTGTTACTGGTCACCCCCTGCTCACCACCTTCAAATCAGCCCTCAGCAAATACCATCACCACCTCAGGGAGGCCAAGAAGGACGCCTCAACCAACTGCATCAAGACTAGCACCAACCACACTAAGGAAATCTTCAGCATCTTCGTTGAGTTCTCCTGTCCGTCGGCCACCGAAAACATGATCTGCCCCTCCCAGGCCCTCTGCAACACTCTGGCAGACATTCTTCTACAACAAGATATCAGACATGTATAGCAACTTCGATCCACAGCCCACTGACCTTGATCACCTCCTGACACCCACCGATGCCGCCCACAGTGACCTGCTCATCGACTGGAATCAGGTCTCCACACAGAACACCACAACCATCATAAACACGATCCACTCAAGAGCACCAACAGACCACTGCACCTAGCACGTTAATAACCTGGATCAAAATAATGAATTCTGTAATCTTAGGGTGGCATCCAGATTAATTAGGAAGCCTGAGCTGGCTCTTCGGGATGGCAATGTATGGATGGACCACTTCCAGACCCTATGTGAAGACATCCTTGCTGAACACCTGAGGCAGGACCAGAAACAAATCTCTCTGCTATTCAAGGACTAGAACCACAACTCGAAAGTCTAAGCTGTCAAATTATGGTGCATTGAAAACTGGGTAGACGCTCTCCAATATCCAACCTTTAGAAGCACATCTCTAAAATCTAAACTACCCAAATCATTGGCAGATTCCCATTCCCTCTAATATCCAATGTCTAGAAGTGTGTCTATAAATTCTAAACTGTCCAAATAATGGAGGCAGAGTGAACTGTTGACCAATGTCTACAAGAGCATATATCTAACACTGTCAACATCAGAGACTTAAAAAACAGGCAATTCAGTATTTGTGTAACAGTAATTAACCTTCCTTTATGATGCTGAATTGCATTTACTGTGCTAACCCTCACTGAGGAGTTCGCAGTAAAAAAATAGAACTAAAAAGGCAAAGAAACAAAAAAGTAGGCAAGTGAAAAGTAGAAAAATAGGATAATTTTTTTTAACTCTTGCCTTATGGAATGGGTATAGGGAAAGGGTCAGGGTTTGGTTATATTTAGGGGTTAGACTTGCAGTAAGACATTTGGTGAAGAGTTATGTAAAGAGATACAAAACAAGAAGTGACTAAGCAAAAAGGTTTCACTTATGCAAGATCTCGGCTTTTTCAATGTTTTTAGACATGTTGCACAGCAGTGCGGGTGCAATGCAGCAGGGCTTAAATTAAAGGGAAAAGGAACTATGACGCGGCTGTCGTTGACCACGTCACAGTACTTTTTTTTCTTGAAGCCATGTTGCACAGCAGCCCGCATTGTTGTCCAATATGTCAAACAAAGTGTGAGGGGGGCACGCCATATGAGGGAGGTGTTGAGGATGAGAGAGGGAGCAGTAACAACAGACAGTGAGAGGAAGGCAGGGGAAGCAAGGAGGTGCAGAGGAGGAAGGGAGCACCAATAGCAGACAGCAGAAGGTGGGTGGGGGACAAGCAACACGAGGGAGGGGAGGGGGAAGGGAGCACCAATAACAGACAGCAGAAGGTGGGTGGGGGACAAGCAACACGAGGGAGGGGAGGGGGAAGGGAGCACCAATAACAGACAGCAGGAGGTGGGTGTGGGACAAGCAACACAAGGGAGGGGAGGGGGAAAGGATCACCAATAACAGACAGCAGGAGGTGGGTGGGGGACAAGCAACACAAGGGAGGGGAGGGGGAAGGGATCACCAATAACAGACAGCAGGAGGTGGGTGGGGGACAAGCAACACGAGGGAGGGGAGGGGGAAGGGAGCACCAATAACAGACAGCAGGAGGTGGGTGGGGGACAAGCAACACGAGGGAGGGGAGCGGGAAGGGAGCACCAATAACAGACAGCAGGAGGTGGGTGTGGGATAAGCAACACAAGGGAGGGGAGGGGGAAGGGATCACCAATAACAGACAGCAGGAGGTGGGTGGGGGACAAGCAACACGAGGGAGAGGAGGGGGAAGGGAGCACCAATAACAGACAGCAGGAGGTGGGTGGGGGACAAGCAACACGAGGGCGGGGAGGGGGAAGGGAGCACCAATAACAGACAGCAGAAGGAGGGTGGGGAAACAAGCAATATGAAGGAGGGAGAGAGCACCAACACAACAGACAGCAGGAGCAGGGTGGGGGAAAGCAACACGAGGGAGGGGAGGGGGAAGGAGACAGACACTCTTCTAGCGTGCGTGTCAAAAAGTAAAAAAAGAAAAAAGTAGCAGCAGAAGCCTGTGGCCCGTGGAAGGACACTGGCCACAGGCAGGAAGCTGTACTAGGTCCATGCTCCATGGGAGGGACAACCACTGGAAGCGCCCGGAGAAAGCAGACGAGAGCAGGAGGGGCTGAGCAGTCAGAAGCAAGGAAATGAGAGGGACGTGGGAGCCATTCAGTGGTTAGTACTGGGTGGGCTCTAAGCGTGTTTTATGTTTTTTTTTATTAATAATAGATTTTGCTGACATACACGCTGTCTCAGGCGTAACCTAAAGGCTAGGGGTAAAGGTTAGGGTTAAGGTAAAACTAAATGTCATTATATACCAGAGCACCTCAAAGGGTGAAGCAATAGTTCTCTCAGACTCCATTTGCAGAGGTCCAGGCTGTCTCAGGGCGAATATAGGAAAGGGATTTAGCTGGAGTACTTGTTGGAACAGTAGACAACACAGGGAATTTCCCCGTTTTGCTAAAACTTGTTCAATACGGTTAAAGGGGATGCCTTAGAAGACCAGGACTGAAAATAATGAATGCCTGTGGAGCCAGGTTAGGGGCTGCACGAGAGGGTAGGGACCAAGCACAGGGGGTACAGCTGTACTAAGATGGTGGGGGTATTCCAAGTGGATTAGGCCATACTGAGGGGTGGATCTGCGGCGAGAGGATGAAAATAGTGCAGAGAAGGGAGAGCAGAGGCCATGTTGAGTGGACAGAGACTACTGCAGGCTTTGGTTGTGCTGGGTGGGAAGGGGCTGTCGGAGGAGGAAGGCACTCTGCTGGAAGAGTGGAGGTGAGCTGGGAGGCAACAGTCTGTGCTGGAAGGTTGTGGAGGGAGCCTGTTGTAAATAAATTATTTACACTATCATAATTTCTATAGATGCAAAAAGGATCAAATATAAATGAGGAGCAGAGTCCGTGGTGTTAGAGTCAATGGGCTTTATTGCATTAACTCGAGTTAAGGGAGAGCTCCTTTCACCAAGCAGGTTCAGGAGAGTTCTGAGCTCTATTCACAGAGTACAATATTTATACATTCTTTGCATACATAGGGAGGAGCCCTCCAAGCAGAAGGAAAGAAAAAGATATGAGCATGTAGGCATTCACTGTAATGAGTCATAGGTGGGTGGGTGCATAGAGGGGCAGCCAGGTCAGCAAAAACTCGCACTGCCTGTTTGCGTAACTTTATCAGACTTTTACACGAGGGCTGTTTCCTTTCTGTTGGTCAGGGAGGGCCCTGGGTGTCAGAGTGACTAGCATGTCTGGTCTTATCTCTAGCTCGGGGCAGCATGCAGATTGCTCTCATCTGTAGAAGTGTTGCTGCTTCATACTAGCAAGTTGGTTTGGCCCTTCCTGTCCACCCCTTGTGTAACTGTCTTGGAGGTTTCCATTGACATGGGCCCCACTTATCTCTGAGAGCCGACAGCAAAACTGGGCCTTATCTCTGCAGAGGGGCTTCTGCTCGCCTCCTGCTCAGGGCCGGAATGCAGCTTTATCAGGTCTATCAGGTCGACCCTTGTTTGACACTGTTAAGACACCCCGGGCTGGGCCTCTTCTCCGTGACTGCTCAGCAAAATATCTAATGTGCTGCAGAGAAATGTAACATGTGCCTTTTTCAGGGTCTGGCATGGAGGGGCCTGGTGACAGAGAAATAAGGCCTCTGAATGTGAAGTAATGCAGGGGTTTTTATTCAACATGGCAGATGATGAGAGGGTAGCGCGTGGGGGCACAAATACATATAAATATGTAATTTTCTTCATTCCCTCCTTGTCCCCAAGCGCACCCCTCTAATACACCTCTATTTTCATCAGGCCGTTAATGTGTTCTTGCAACATGATCTTTTCATTTTTTCTGCTCTGCACATGTGGACGGGGAATGCAGGCAGTGGCGCACAGACCGCAGATGGCCGGGCCGCATTGGATGCAGAGGCAACAACTGAAGATGATAAACAGTATTGATCCTACTACAGTCAACACTTTCCATCCCCATGTTGATACTAATCCCCACAACCAGCTGCTTAAGGACCATTCTCCTTTATCCATGTCTAGCTGACTTGACATCTTGTGTAGCTTGGCAATGGCCTGGTATACCGTAGGTACGTTATTTGGAATAAACACACAACAACTCGTGGAGATCAATCTGCATACACCACCACGGTCAGCCAGAACGATGTCTAAAACAATGCGATTTTGTAGGGTCATGAGTCTATCCGCGACCACCTCGGCTGTGAGATTAGAGAGGGCACCTGCCGTTGCATCTATCGTATTTTGCACCACTCGTGTGAGGTGGCGGATGTTCCTGCTGTTTACCATTGGACCCCAAAATGGAATGACTCCGGCAAAGAAGTCTCCCGCCTCCTGCCCTGCTGTATCTTCTGTATCTATGACCCCCCTTCGCCGTCTGTTATAGACAGTCAGAGGCTCAATTTCATGATAGTCCACAGGGGCAGTGTAGGTGGGGGGAAGGAGAAAAGCAATGTAACAAGTGCCGGACCAGCCCTGTGGGAGCCATGAATAACCTTTATCCCCACATATGAAGTAGGTGCCCTGTGCGGCTATAAGCCGTGTATTGTTTGTTCCATTCAAATTTACTGTGTGATTGCAGATGCTATCACCCATACGTATCTTTCCTTTACTTTGGACACAAAAAGGGGCTTTCGTTGATGCCACAAAAACAGGTGAAACTGATCTTTTTCTCCTATCCATATACTGATAATATAACTTATTAGATCTGTTACCGTGGTCAGCATAGGCTTCCTGCTCTAGTGGGGTACCACATGTCCTGTTCTTTTCACCTCGCCAACATAAAATGTATAGGTGATATCGGAGCTGAGACTGCTCTTTTGTATCCATATTGGCCATATAGGAAGCTTTGTTTGTTTCCCACCAACCGGTACAAGAGCCTTCATAAGAAAAAGGGAGAGTGATGAAAGGCATGCCTTTGGCAACTGTATGGGGAAGAAGACCGCACACCCAGCAGTTGGATGTGTTTATGGCCAGTTGATGTTGTTGTAAAAGGGTGATGAAAGTATTGTTCTTAAATTCATTTCTTCTGTTCTCTAAGTGTACTGGGAGCTCAACATGTGAGTGTACTATGGTGGCGTTCTGTGAGACAGCAGGTGGATAGAGAACATGTAAAAACCAGCCAATACTTATCACCACAATGCTCATAAAAAGTACAATAATCAGAGACACTATACATCTGCTGTGTAATAGCTTGCAGTATTTCTCTCTCATATTAGTCCTTTTTTCTTTACTGTTCACTAGTTTATTCAAGTCAGACATCATGTTCAACCGCTTCACCACCGAGTGGACTTAGACAATCAAACGTCGACTGACCTTCTAGATCTCAGTTTGGAAGTGTACTCTTGCTGGGGAGTCTTTTCCAAAAAGGGGGGCTTAAAGTCTGTACTGTCTTTGTTTTTAGCAAATGTTCCGGTAGTCCCAAAGTATTTTTTACAGTGACTGGCATGCAGCCACCCCTTTCTTCCCTCGACTTTGATGGCCGTCCTCGTCGTCAGCAGGACTAATTTTGGTGCCTTCCACCTGGGGTCCAGAGGGCTCGTCCGGTCGAAGTTCCTCACTAGCACCCAGTCCCCTGGGGCTATGGCATGGTCCTCGACCTGGGTGTTGTCAGGGAAGGCAGCGGCAACCTGCGAACGGCAAGAGAGTAGTACAGACATCAAGGAAGCCAGGTAATCTGTGAGCATAGTACTGTCAACATCAGTTATTCTTTTAGGCATTGGTGTACCCCACATATTCGGCGGTCTTCCTAAGACCACCTCATATGGGGATAGGCCGGTTCTAGAATGAGCTACCATGCGCATGTAAAAGAGGGCAACCGGTAAGGCTACCATCCAATCCACGCCCTTTTCTGCACAGATTTTAGCTAATTTTGTTTTGAGGGTCTGGTTATGTCTCTCTACTAAACCTGCTGCTTGGGGATGCCTTACACAATGGAACTTCCAGGTATATCCCAACAGAAGGGACACCTGTTTCATGAGCTCAGAGGAGAAGGGCTGGCCATTGTCTGAGTAAATGACACGTGGCAACCCGTATCTCGGGAAGAACTCCCTCACTAACTGTTTGGCTGTTGTAACTGCAGTATAATCTGGGACGGGGTAAGCCTCTGTCCATCTGGTTAGGGCACACACTATTACCAGGACATACTTGTAACCTTTACATCTGTCCATTTGGATATAATCCATTTGGAGAACCTCAAAAGGGTGATCAGGGGGATGAAATCCACCCTGTTCCACTGAGATGCCTTTTCCAGGGTTGAATTGGCAACAAATCATGCAAGTCTTCACTTTCTGCTTTGCTGCCGCACGCAAGTGTTTGTTAAACCAGATATTCTGCAGGCCATCCAACATTCCCTTCTCTCCCAAGTGTGCCGGGCTATGTGCTGTCTCTATTATCACCTGTACCATAGAATCTGGGAGGAACCATGTCTTTTTGTTTTTAGTCATCCAACCCTGGTCAGTCTGGACCCCTCCTTGTTCAGTCCATTTCTTTATTTCATCTGGAGTGGCATGGGTCTGTATATCGTGTACATCTTTGGAGGGATCCCTGACTGTCATAGTCCTTGTCAGTGGTAATACCTGTGAGTTTGTTATGTCAATTGGAGTCTGAGCTGTCTGTTTAGCAATTCGGTCTGCCAGGTCATTACTTTGGGAAATGACATCTGTGGCCTTGGTGTGTGCTTTGCATTTCAGGATCGCTATGGCTGTAGGTAGGTGTATTGCTTCTAACAAGGCCTGTATGAGAGGGCCATGCTGTATCTTGGCCCCGTGTGAGGTCAGAAAACCTCTCTCCCTCCATAGTGCCCCAAAGTCATGAACTACCCCAAACGCATATTGTGAATCAGTGTAGATGTTAACCCTTAACTGTTTTGCTCGTTTACAGGCTTTCGTTAAAGCAATGAGCTCTGCTGCTTGTGCTGACAGGATATCTATTCTTTGTGTCTCTATGATCTTATGGTCAGTAGTTACGGCGTATGCTGCCACTAATTCTCCTGCCCCTGTTCTCATGCATGATCCATCTACATAAAACATTATGTCAGGGTCTGGGAGTGCAACATCTGTCAAGTCTTGTCTTGGCTTCGTCACTACATTTATTACTTCCACACAGTCATGGGGTGTGGTGTCATCTGTGCTTGAGGGTAAAAGAGTGGCAGGGTTGAGTATGTTACATCTTTTAATCTCTATGTGGGGTTGAAATAGTGTCAGCTCGTATCCTGTCAATCTTGCTACAGTCAGGTGTTGTGTCTGTGTCCTATTCAGGAGAACTTCCACTGCGTATGGTACTTGTACTGTCAGGGAGTGTCCCAGCACTATCGAGTCACTTTGTCTTATGGCCAAAGCTGTGGCCGCAACAGATTTCAAGCATGCTGGCAGAGCCTGTGCTACAGGGTCCAGTGTACTAGAAAAATAAGCACATGGCTTGTGTTTCCCTGCTTGGTCTTGTGTGAGAACAGATAGTGCTGTTCCATCCCGCTCTGTCACGAACAGGGTGAAGTGTTTCTTGTAATCAGGAGTGGCTAAAACTGGCGCTTGACATAACGCCCGTTTTAGTTCCTCAAATGCTAGGGTGTGCTCTGATGTCCAAGGGAGGATGTTAGAGGTGGCCGCCTCCAATGTAGTCAATTGTATGAGTGGCTTGACTATGTGGGCATACTGGGGAATCCATTGTCTGCAATAGGAAGTAAGGCCAATGAATGCACGTACTTCTTTCTGTGTTTTGGGTTGTGAAATGTTGAAAATCAATTTAATTCGTTCTTGTGTCAGCTGCCTACCCTCCTTGGACAGCAAGTGCCCTAAGTAAGCCACTTGCTGTTCACAGAACTGTAACTTCGAAGGGGACACCTTGTGCCCCTTGTCCGCCAGAAAGTGAAGGACCGTGAGGGAAGCCTTTTCACAGTCAGGTTCTGATCTTGCTGTGATGAGAATGTCATCCACGTACTGTATTAATGCTGTGTTGGTAGGCATACTTATACTGTCAAGTTGTCTCTTTAATGCCTGACTGTAAACACTGGGGCTTTCTGTAAAACCTTGGGGAGCTCTTGTAAATTTGAAGCTGCGTCCTTTTAAACTGAATCCGAAAAGATATTGACTGTCAGGATGTATTGGAATGCTGAAGAATGCATTCTTCAGGTCAATGCCCGTGAAAAATGTTGCCTCAGAATCAATGGCAGTAAATAATGAGGAAATGTCTAGGACCACTGGGTATTGTGGGACCACACATTTGTTCAGTTCTCGAAGGTCAACTACTAGTCTGTAAACTGGGGGTGCTTGAGGGTCTGTGCGTTTAAGAACAGGGAGGACGGGGGAATTACACACATTCGAGTCTGTCTCCACCACCACCCCCTGTTCAATGAGTTCTTGAATTATTTTTAATAAGGCTGTTTCAGCCTCAGGTGGAATCCTGTACTGTCGTATTCGGGGTAGGACTACTCCTTCCTTAAGAGTGACCTCGTGTGGTGTTATATCCATGTAACCTACGTCAGTTGAACCTTGTGCCCATAGATACTGTGGGACATCCTGAAGTCTGGGATCAAAATCTCTAACCGTGAAATGCCCTTTGAAATCACGCAAAAACAGTCTTACTCCTTCTGGTGAGCAACAGATAACTGCTCCCAGTTCTTTTAGGGTCTTTATACCTAGTACATTTTCTGGACATGTTTTAGTGAGTAGTAGGTCTGTGGTGCGTGTCAGTGGACCCACCCCTAAAGAGACTGGTTCTGATACTTTGTTGACAATTGGCTTTCCAGAAAATCCCAGGGATATATTCTGTGAGCCCGAGAGAGGTGCCCCTGGGACCTCGTCATGACTGATGGTAGTCCTGCTTGCCCCTGTGTCAATCAGAAACTTTCTATCTTGCCCCAGCAAACGAGCATGTACATAAGGACCCTCTTGGTCCACAGGAACTGGGATAAGGGGCGAGCGATCTTCCCTCTCGAGGCTGTTTCATGAAAAAGATTGGTATTCTGGGTAGTCTGACTGCGTGTACTGATACATTTGAGGTGCAGCGGCAGCGGGCGTCTGGACCTGTTGCGGGGTGGGGGCTTCTGTCTGCTGAGTGTTGTACTGTCTAGGTGTATAGGGCCGTTCCTTTGTTTTACCTGTGGCTATATTGTGCTTTAGGACGGGGCATTCCCTTACAAAGTGACCCTGTTGTTTACAATAATTACAGGTCCCTTTAGTGGGTGCGGTACCATTCTTGTTCGTGTTTGCAGGTACTGTTTGGGCAACTAGCACCTTCATTTTTGTATCCTTCATGCGCTTCTTTTCTTGTTCTTGTTCTTCCCTTATTCTATTTTGGTGGTATTGCAACATCTGTAACATTTGTGAGGGGCTATTTGCTTGCCAAGTACTCTCAACCTTCAGCACTCTATTCCTAATCTGAGGAAGGGCGTTATCTACCAGTTTGGTCACAAAAAGGTTGGGATAGGCTTCACTACTGTGTTTTAAACCACTGTTGACAGCGAAGCATTTCTCCAACCTAGTGTAGTAATCGCTCGTGTCTTCCTCTGGTTTCTGTTTACATGCTGAAATTGCATCCCAGTCTTCCTTTTTGGTCGTCAATAGTCTTGGTAAAATTTGTATAAGGAGTTCGGGGAGCTCCTTAATTTTTTCACCAAGGCCATCTCCCGGGGCCCTACCTGCATCTTCAGCTTGCAACTCTGCCCATTTCAACATTTTATCTCCCACATCCCAGTCTTTCTCTTTAAGTTTTTTGTAAATGCCTGCTGGTAACAAGACCTTTAGTAACCTTAGGATATCAGGGTAAGTATAGTCTCCTATACGGAGTATATCTTTTATTTCTCTGTGAAACACCCCCCGGGTCTTTATCATGGGAAGGTAACAACCTCTTCATTTCCAGTATTTCTAGCTTGGTGAGAGGGGTATAGACATATACCCGCTGGACAGTGCCATCTATTTTTCTTATGGGGTGGACCTCTCGCAGAGGGTACTGTCCTCTGGGGCGAGGGTCGGGTGTCATTGAGGCGGACAGGAATTGTTCATATTGGAGACGCAAGTCTAAAATGGTGTTAATCAATTCTGGGCCCTGTTTCATCCATCTATCTAGTATTACCTTTTCCAGTATTTTGTATAATTTGCCAGGGTGGTGATATTGGCTCTCATACAACGTGATCAAGTGTTGGACCATATAGATGCTGGCCAGGCGTTGTTCGAGTGGTGGGAGGCTCAGGAACATCTGGGCCACTATGTCGGGATTATATACATGATGTTGGGACACCCACTGGGTGGCCGACCGAGCCAACTCCCTCTCATGTGGCGTGAGGGGTGGCTCGTCGTCCATCCAATGGTCTAGGGCCTTTTCAGTTGTTTGAAACAAATCCTCAGGAGAGATGTGTGTTTCCTGGTTAACCCATGTTTTCTGAGGTCGATGGTGTTTGGCGCCATTACAGTGCCGTGCTATGCCCAGAAAATTCATTTTGTCTGCCGGCTCGTTGTTATCCCCTTCCTCTGACACACTATCCCTGCCTTCCTTCTCGACGTTGCGTACTGCTAGTATTTTCTTTTTAATCTTGTTCGTCATTGCTTCTGTCTGCGCTGCCTTATCATGTTTACCGTCATTGATGTTGTCGCTCCACTCTATTAAACTAGCCTCCACGTCCCCATCACCCTCATCAAGTTCCCTGATCAGACAGTTGATAATAAAACGGAGGATGTTGTTCTTAGCTTTTACTTTTCTATTTTCCATAGCTTGAGCTACGCATTCATGGTTCCGTCCTGTTCTGATGAACTCATACAAGGCATTTAAATGTGTATTCATATCAGGCAGTCCATCTAGCTCTGCGATGGCTTGCCTTACTCGTATTGATATGGCGCGCATTGGACCAGTAATACCTGGCTGTAAATCATATATACATCTAGGGAGTTCGACGTCATCCTTTATTTCCTTATCCCCCCCCCCCTTCCGCACCCCCGGAAGCCTGTTGTTGGTTCTGGACTGGCTGGGGCACGGCCTCTGGTGGGAGCGGGGGAAATGGTGCGTCTATGTAGGCTGGGGGTGGCTCTGCTAGGTAGGCGGAAAGGAACGCCTCTGGTGCCGTTGGTTTAATTTTAAGGGGTACATCTTGGGGAACTTCCTCCTTGATCTCCTCTGAGAGTACAGGGTAGATACCAGTAACAAGAGCGTTTCTCTCCCTATTCATCTGTTCTGATCTGACCTGTTCACCCTCATCTTGTAACTTCTTTTCTTTAGCCTGTTCTGACATCTGTCTACCTTTCTCAGCTTTGTTGAGTTCTTTCTGGGTTCTCCTATTCGCTTCTTTGCGCCATAAGTCAATGGCTTCTTTTTGAGAAGGCCTTGATTTCCTTTTCCATAGTTCCTCTTCTACTCTCATGATACATTCTGCATCCCATGTTCCCGTAACATGCCATCTATACATTGCCTCTAAATCCTTTGTATAATCTACCCAGAGATCAAGGTATAAAACGGCGCCTATGCCATGTTTGTTATACATAAAATAGCCAGGGGTATCTCTTGGCGGGACATTAACTGCCTCTTCTAATATTCCCTTTTTAGTGCCTATTTTACGCAATTTTGAAAACAACGGCATGCTGGAACCTAACTAAAACAATTTCAAACTCAAAACATATACAACATATACTTATGTACTGAAATACAGTACAACCATACCGGTCTCGTGAAGGAGACACGTCTTTACCGTGTTCATTAAATGAACCCGTCTTTATGCGTTCTCAGTGGTACTCACCGGGAAGCAGAACTTGAAGACCTGGTCATCGGACGCTTGACGCTTGCGCAGGAATGGGGGACCTCTGAAGACCTCGGACTCGGCTCTCTCACGGGTTGGGCTCTGGGTCAGGACGCTCCGCAATCTTCCTCACCGCCTCGTGTGGATGTCTGGTCGCAGTCCGCCTCCTCCGTGGGCCTGAGGGAGTTGGCGGGAAGTCCCGCTGGCGTGTACACTTGAAGTCCGTCTAGGCTGTAGAAGGGGGCAGGGGCCGGACCTACATCGCCGGCGCGTGGGGAAGGGGATGCGTCCCTATTCGGGCGCCAGAAAATGTTGTAAATAAATTATTTACACTATCATAATTTCTATAGATGCAAAAAGGATCAAATATAAATGAGGAGCAGAGTCCGTGGTGTTAGAGTCAATGGGCTTTATTGCATTAACTCGAGTTAAGGGAGAGCTCCATTCACCAAGCAGGTTCAGGAGAGTTCTGAGCTTTATTCACAGAGTACAATATTTATACATTCTTTGCATACATAGGGAGGAGCCCTCCAAGCAGAAGGAAAGAAAAAGATATGAGCATGTAGGCGTTCACTGTAATGAGTCATAGGTGGGTGGGTGCATAGAGGGGGCAGCAAGGTCAGCAAAAACTCGCACTGCCTGTTTGCGTAACTTTATCAGACTTTTACACGAGGGCTGTTTCCTTTCTGTTGGTCAGGGAGGGCCCTGGGTGTCAGAGTGACTAGCATGTCTAGTCTTATCTCTAGCTCGGGGCAGCATGCAGATTGCTCTCATCTGTAGAAGTGTTGCTGCTTCATACTAGCAAGTTGGTTTGGCCCTTCCTGTCCACCCCTTGTGTAACTGTCTTGGAGGTTTCCCTTGACATGGGCCCCACTTATCTCTGAGAGCCGACAGCAAAACTGGGCCTTATCTCTGCAGAGGGGCTTCTGCTCGCCTCCTGCTCAGGGCCGGAATGCAGCTTTATCAGGTCTATCAGGTCGACCCTTGTTTGACACTGTTAAGACACCCCGGGCTGGGCCTCTTCTCCGTGACTGCTCAGCAAAATATCTAATGTGCTGCAGAGAAATGTAACATGTGCCTTTTTCAGGGTCTGGCATGGAGGGGCCTGGTGACAGAGAAATAAGGCCTCTGAATGTGAAGTAATGCAGGGGTTTTTATTCAACATGGCAGATGATGAGAGGGTAGCGCGTGGGGGCACAAATACATATAAATATGTAATTTTCTTCAAGCCGTCGGTCCTCTAAGCGCTGCTCTTTGGAAATAGACACTGTGCTGGGAGGGGACAAGCCGAGTGGGAAGATGCTGGTGGGACAATGGCTGTGTGCTCAGAAATAAAGGGTGTGCTGGGGAAGAGAGGCGGCATCGATGGGACCCAAGCCACACTCCTTCGAGGTGCCGTGTGTGCGGAGGGGATAGACGCAGTGAGGAGGGGTCAGGGGGTGCACTCAGGGGTAAAAGGTATGCTGACCACTAGAAGGTGTGCTGAGAGATATGCGGTGTGTTCAAAGGTTATGTTATGCTAAATACTTGTATAACGTGTACACAATTACCTGGAGGCATCTAGACGATACCGCAATACGGAGAACGCTAGCCCAGCTAATAATTCAAAAGCCACGTTTCCAGAGATTTTCTAAAAGACAGAAGATCAGGCATCTCCTTAATGTGCAGGGTAAATGTTTTACACAATTTCGCGGCCCCTGCCACAAAACACCTTCCACCCCAGGAGGAGCTCTTCAATTTAGGGACAACAATGTTGTTGGCGGCACTGGAGCGGAGAAGCCTGTCTGGATGATACCATTTCAACCTGTTTTTGAGGACTTTCGGGTCAGAATCAGGCAAAGCCCTATGAGTAATGTGCAGGGCTTTGAAACAAACTCCATGTTTAATTGGAAGCCAGTGGAGGTGTGTGGTGTGCTGAGGGACAGCGAGTGTGTTGAGGGATCCAGGCTGTGCATGAGGAGTAGAGCATGCGCTTGCGGATATAGGGTTTCTCTGAGGGGCAGGAAGTTACTCAGGGGCAGAGCTCGGTCTCAGAGGTAGTGGGTGTGCTGAGGGGTAGAGGCCATGCTGAGGGGTGGAGGCCGTGCTGAGGGGTAGTGGATGTGTTGAGGGGTAGAGGGTGTGCTGAGGGCTAGAGGTCGTGCTGAGGGGTAGAGGGTGTGCTGAGGGCTAGAGGTCGTGCTGAGAGGTAGAGGGTGTGCTGAGGGCTAGAGGTCGTGCTGAGAGGTAGAGGGTGTGCTGAGGGCTAGAGGTCATGCTGGGGGATAGTGGATGTGTTGAGGGGTAGAGGGTGTGCTGAGGGCTAGAGGTCGTGCTGAGGGGTAGAGGGTGTGCTGAGGGCTAGAGGTCGTGCTGAGGGGTAGAGGGTGTGCTGAGGGCTAGAGGTCGTGCTGAGGGGTAGAGGGTGTGCTGAGGGCTAGAGGTTGTGCTGGGGGATAGTGGATGTGTTGAGGGGTAGAGGGTGTGCTGAGGGCTAGAGGTCGTGCTGAGGGGTAGAGGGTGTGCTGAGGGCTAGAGGTCGTGCTGGGGGATAGTGGATGTGCTGAGGGGTAGAGGCCGTGCTGAGGGCTAGAGGTCGTGCTGAGGGGTAGAGGCCATGCTGAGGGCTAGAGGTCGTGCTGGGGGATAGTGGATGTGTTGAGGGGTAGAGGGTGTGCTGAGCGCTAGAGGTCGTGCTGAGGGTTAGAGGGTGTGCTGAGGGCTAGAGGTCGTGCTGAGGGGTAGAGGGTGTGCTGAGGGCTAGAGGTCGTGCTGAGGGTTAGAGGGTGTGCTGAGGGCTAGAGGTCGTGCTGAGGGGTAGAGGGTGTGCTGAGGGCTAGAGGTCGTGCTGAGGGGTAGAGGGTGTGCTGAGGGCTAGCGGTCGTGCTGAGGGGTAGAGGGTGTGCTGAGGGCTAGAGGTCGTGCTGAGGGGTAGAGGGTGTGCTGAGGGTTAGAGGGTGTGCTGAGGGGTAGAGGGTGTGCTGAGGGGCGGGGTGGTGCTGAGGGGTAGAGGTCGTGCTGAGGGGTAGAGGGTGTGCTGAGGGCTAGAGGTCGTGCTGAGGGGTAGAGGGTGTGCTGAGGGTTAGAGGGTGTGCTGAGGGGTAGAGGGTGTGCTGAGGGCTAGAGGTCGTGCTGAGGGGTAGAGGGTGTGCTGAGGGCTAGAGGTCGTGCTGAGGGGTAGAGGGTGTGCTGAGGGCTAGAGGTCGTGCTGAGGGGTAGAGGGTGTGCTGAGGGCTAGAGGTCGTGCTGAGGGGTAGAGGGTGTGCTGAGGGCTAGAGGTCGTGCTGAGGGGTAGAGGGTGTGCTGAGGGCTAGAGGGTGTGCTGAGGGGTAGAGGGTGTGCTGAGGGGCGGGGTGGTGCTGAGGGGTAGAGGGTGTGCTGAGGGCTAGAGGTCGTGCTGAGGGGTAGAGGGTGTGCTGAGGGCTAGAGGTCGTGCTGAGGGGTAGAGGGTGTGCTGAGGGCTAGAGGGTGTGCTGAGGGGTAGAGGGTGTGCTGAGGGGCGGGGTGGTGCTGAGCAGATAGAGGTTCTGCTAATGGTAGAGGCTCAACTGAGGATACAGTGGCTGTGCTGCAGGGTGGAGGGTATGCGGACGGCTTGGGGCTGTGCAGAGGAGTTAGAGGCTATGCGGGGTACTAGAGGCTGTGCTGAGGACTTTCAGGATGCTGGGGTATGGATGATGTGCTGAGAGAGGGAGGCCGTGCTGAGGGGTAGAGGCTATGCTGAGGGGTAGAGGCCGTGCTGAGGGGTAGAGGCTATGCTGAGGGGTAGAGGCTGTCCCGAGGGGTAGGGGCTGTCCCGAGGGGTAGGGGCTGTCCCGAGGGGTAGGGGCTGTCCCGAGGGGTAGAGGCTGTGCGAAGGGGTAAAGGGTGTGCTGAGGGATAGAGGATGTGCAAAGGGGTAGAAGCTCTCCTGAGGGGTAGAGGGGTAGAAGCTCTCCTGAGGGGTAGAGGGGTAGAAGCTCTCCTGAGGGGTAGAGGGGTAGAAGCTCTCCTGAGGGGTAGAGGCCGTGCTGAGGGGTAGAGGGGTAGAAGCTATGCTGAGGGGTAGAGGGGTAGAAGCTATGCTGAGGGGTAGAAGCTATGCTGAGGGGTAGAAGCTATGCTGAGGGGTAGAGGGTGTGCTGAGGGGTAGAGGCCGTGCTGAGGGGTACAGGATGTGCTGAGGGGTGGAGGCCGTGCTGAGGGGTGGAGGGGTGGAGGGCATGCTGAGAAGTAGAGGCGGTGCTGAGGGGTGGAAGCCGTGCTGAGGGGTAGAGGATGTGCGGAGGGGTGGAGGCCATGCGGAGGGATGGAGGGCATGCTGAGAAGTAGAGGCGGTGCTGAGGGGTGGAGGCCGTGCTGAGGGGTAGAGGATGTGCGGAGGGGTGGAGGCCATGCGGAGGGGTGGAGGGGTGGAGGGCATGCTGAGAAGTAGAGGCGGTGCTGAGGGGTGGAAGCCGTGCTGAGGGGTAGAGGATGTGCGGAGGGGTGGAGGCGGTGCTGAGGGGTAGAGGATGTGCGGAGGGGTGGAGGCCATGCGGAGGGATGGAGGGCATGCTGAGAAGTAGAGGCGGTGCTGAGGGGTGGAGGCCGTGCTGAGGGGTAGAGGATGTGCGGAGGGGTGGAGGCGGTGCTGAGGGGTAGAGGATGTGCGGAGGGGTGGAGGCCATGCGGAGGGGTGGAGGGCATGCTGAGAAGTAGAGGCGGTGCTGAGGGGTGGAGGCCGTGCTGAGGGGTAGAGGATGTGCGGAGGGGTGGAGGCGGTGCTGAGGGGTAGAGGATGTGCGGAGGGGTGGAGGCCATGCGGAGGGGTGGAGGGCATGCTGAGAAGTAGAGGCGGTGCTGAGGGGTAGAGGCTGTGCTGAGGGGTAGAGGCGGTGCTGAGGGGTAGAGGATGTGCGGAGGGGTGGAGGTCATGCTGAGGGGTGGAGGCAGTGCGGAGGGGTGGAGGCCGTGCTGAGGGGTAGAAGCTGTGCTGAGGGGTGGAGGTCGTGTGGAGGGGTGGAGGCCGTGCTGAGGGGTAGAAGCTGTGCTGAGGGGTGGAGGCCGTGTGGAGGGGTAGAGGCTGCGCTGAGGGGTAGAGGCGGTGCTGAAGAGTAGAGGATGTGCGGAGGGGTGGAGGCCGTGCGGAGGGGTGGAGGCCGTGCTGAGGGGTAGAGGATGTGCGGAGGGGTGGAGGCCGTGTGGAGGGGTGGAGGCCGTGCTGAGGGGTAGAAGCTGTGCAGAGGGGTAGAGGCTGTATTGAGGGGTAGAGGCTGTGCTGAGGGGTAGAGGATGTGTTGAGGACCAGAGGCTGTTCTGAGGGGTAGAGGCCATGCTGGGGAGTAGAGGGCGTGTTGAGGACCAGGGGCTGTTCTGAGGGTGTGCGTTGAGAGGAAGGGACTATGCTGAGGGGTACAGAGTGTTCAGGGGGTAGATGGTGTGGTGCTGTTGTGGATGGGACGGGTTATGATGAGGGGTACAGGGAACAGAGGCTATGTTGAGGGGTAAAGTGTTAGAGGGTGTGCTGCTGTACTGTGGGGGAGGGGCTGGGATGAGGGCTAGCGAGGGAGAGTACACCGAGGTTGTACTGAGGGAATAATGGCTGTACTAAGAGGATAATGATTATACTTCAGGGTGCCCTGAGGAGCTACTAACAGAGCCTCTAAACGCTTCTTTTGTGATGGATTGTGGGCTGCGCTAGTGGTTTCTGCATGACCATTGGTTGAATGGAGCAACAGAAGCAGGGGCCCAACTATTATTAGTGCAGCAAGTGTAGTAGCACCAGGGCCACGGGGTGAGGGCCAAATGCACCAAAATTATGGCTTTGATTTACTTCAGAACCAGGGACAGGTAGTCGTGCTTTTTATATTGCATTAGGATGGAGACGCAAATTACTTGAAAGAGGTGGGTAAAATATGTGAGAATGAAAGGTTAACTATGCAGCCTATTGTGTGATTAAACAAAAGCTATTCAGCACCTAGTATTGCCATTATAACACATGTATACAGAGGTGTAGAAAGGATTCCAGTGCTAAAAAAATGTTAAGAAAGAAAACTACACCTTCAGCAAATCGTAATTAAAATGCCGTAGGAAATATGCCTTTTCTGTGAGGTAACCCCAATTGTTTTGTCTTTTGCTGGACACTGGCATGTTGCTGGCATCAGACCTCTGTGCAGTTTAACCCTGAAAACTAGAGGTAAAGTGCCTGTGTTCCCATTTTAAACATAGGTGAATTGGCATATCCCTAATGTGTATATTTAACTTACATAGGAGTCTCTTGGAGATGGTACAAAATCTATCCAGGGCCTGAGGCACCTATTGTGCCATCCACTACAGTGACAATGTAAACTGTAGCCTGACTCTGGCAGTTTAAACACTGGAAATCTCCCTGCTAAAATAAAACCTTCTAACAGGCCAAAACCTCAGTTTTAAATATTAATAAGCTAACCCCATTGTAGAGTCTGTAGCCCACAAGGTAGGGTGCATGGTATTTAAAAGTAGGACATGTAGAAATGTAATGTCATCATGTCCCTATAGTGAATTGCACCCAAAAGCTAATTTCGTTGTGGGAGGCCCAATTGTCCTATGTAGAAAACCAGAGTGTGGATTAAAATCCTAATACTGAATCTCGAAAATGAGACTTGCTAGACAGAATGTAAACAACTATTGTTAACAGTTATTACAAAATCCAATTTCGGGCCCGATCCCGATCCCGCTCGGAAGGGCACCGAACGTGATCTGGACGGAAAAAGTACAAGCCGCACGCGTGTTTTCCTCCTGACTCGTACAGCTGTATGAGCGAGCAAGTATGATGCGAGCAACGCGAAATTCACCGACCAAATCATTTCCGGGTCCAAACCGCTCCGTACTTCTCGTCCATAAGCAAACTGTACCGTGGAATGGATGCGATTTACGGCCGAGCCAGTACGATGCACGAGTCGGACAGCTGGTGGGAGCCAAAGTTTCCAGCTCGCAAAACGTCCGGGAAGTTGCCTTTGGGGGTCCACGTCAAACCCCCTGTCACCTGCAGCCTTATGACTCAGACATTGGGGGTGACCCAAGGGTCTCCCAAACACAGGCATGTACGGTGCGGATGGCACTGACACGTGCCCACTGTAGGGGGCACCTTTGTGCGAGACGTACCTATTCAGTTAATGGGATCCCATGTACGTGTCGTACGACCGGCTCCCATTGACTTCTATGGAAGTCCGACGGAACCGAGTCCGGCAGCATGCGGCCGCATCGTACTCGCTCGGTCGGACTGCAGGAGTCTGGCTCGGTCGGAAAACACACCGGATACGGCTCATCGGAGAGCTTTCCAGCCCAGATCGGAATCAGGCCCTAAATAGTGAAGTTAGATTTTTAACCAATATTAATGAAAATGTACTTTTAGAAAGTTACAGTTTCCCTGCATGAGGTTCCTGGAGGCTAAATTTGCATTTGCTCTCCCACTTCTGCCACCCAGTAATTAGCATTTGGATAGGTGTGAAAAGGGTGCAAAGTGCTCCCCAGAAGCAAACAATAGGTTGATCTGAATGGGCAAACATGACTCCTCTGAACCTGATAGAATATGCATGGTGGGATTATGAGCCTAATGGGAAATCCTCCTTAAATGTCAAATCCTGCTTGACAGGTCTGCTGGGTTTTTACACATAAGACTTGTTCATATGAAAGGAAGGGAAATGGGATGCCAAAACAATCCCTGTGAGTCCTCTGTCCGATTGCTGGAAAACCCTGCTGTGCACTACCAGACGTCTGACTCTTGGTTTTTACATATAACACTAGTGGTGTACTTCAAATTAAGGGAAACAGAATGCCAAAACAATCCTTGTGTATCCACTGTCTGGCTACTGCAAAAACCCTGCCTTGATCTACCAGACTTCTGTCTCTGGGTTTATTGGGGGTACAGAAGCTGTCCCAAACTGGACTTCAGTGTTAGATGTGGGATTACACTAGGATTACTTTAGTAAACTCCTCACACAGACACACCCAGCCCTCAGATCCAAAGTTTAGTGTGGCCGAAGACTGCTGCAATCTTGTGAATACCCAAGGTCGGTACCCGGGAATGTTTACCCAATTGGTTAGGTTGTGTCCAGGAGTCATTCCTACCCACTAAGTCGTGCCAGGCATAAATATGGCATTTGCAGGCACCCACTCAGAACGTTCCTGGAAATGAGGAAGATCAGAAGAGGACGGTACCTGCTTTCTAAATGTCTGGGTCTGCTCCCTCTTGTACCCAGGACATAGAAGTGGACCCTAAGGGTCATAAGACATACCTCCTCTTAAAATTACAGGGACACAACAAGCTACAGGAGTCTTGTTCCTGCAACTGCCCAGATGACCAGTGACAACTGGGCCTGGACTGGACCCTTCTATTTGTCCCCTGACTGACACACTGAGTCTCTAAGTGCCTCCCCCGAGTACCTAGGGGCCTTATAAGTGCACTCCTCTGGTGGATTGTAACTTAAAGAACTAAAGTCAAAAGGTAAAATCTTTGGTTGGTGTATCCAACCCCTGCTCCATCACGCTAAGCGTCAAATTAAGCCTGGGTCCCAGATTACCTTTATCATTGAATATCAATGGCACATTATGCTTCTTGATGCTACTCATACTTAAAACTTTAAAAAATCAAATCTCCACTCCCCTCACTTGAATTTTGTAATTTTGTGTAGTAACCTGTACTTTAATGTTCCAATTAAGTTTGGGATTTGTAGTGCTTTGCATTTTGACTTTATTACTGTTTTGGTACTTACTGCATTGATACTTTATACATTGCCCTAAATGAAGACTGTCTGTTGTCCTGTGCCATAGCTACCAGGAGTTGAGCTCAGGTTCATTTAGTAAATGTAAATCCGTATTTGTAAAGCGGAAACTACTCACCCTTAGGGGTCTCAAGGCGCTGGGGGCCGTCATGGAAATTAGGTGAGCTATTGCCCACGAGGTAGAATGTATTTACTTCTTGTAATAAAAAAACAAATACATTTCATTCATTCATTTGGTACATTGTAGCTATGTGTTAAAGTCTATTGAGGAGCTGAATTTGAGATTATTTAGTGTTCACATCCCAGGGCCTCTGAAAGCAACTTTTTCTGACAAGAAAGATGCACTCCTGATGAACTGTGATGAACATTTATTATCTCTGATGCTCACCGGCAAAGGGGGCGGGAGGGGGGGTGCTACTGTAGGATGTAAGTCATCAGACTTTAAAAAGAGATGCAAAATGTGTGGGGTTCTTTTATTTTAGTGTCATTGTGTATTACCTGCTGGTTTCAGAGAACTGAAGAAAATGTATTTACATAAATGTTGAACATTTCTCTGCAAAGGAATTATTACTTTCCACTTTGTTCGATTTTTAGATAAATGTCATTTTTTTATATATATATATATATTCCTGTTGCAGAGAAAAGCCACCCCACCATCCATAATTTGGTAGATTTATACCATTGTGACAAAAGTCTCCCTTCATACACGAAAACAAAAATCAACAGGTGAAAGGTGACTCGATGGCTTTTGCAATGTGCATTGCGAGTGCTCTTGCATTTTTACGCAGCCTTTTAGCCACTGCTGGTCTGTTTCAGCTGCAGGGAGTTTTTGCTAAAATCCGGGCTCTTAATAATTAAGCACATTATGCAGTGAGCCCTGAACTGCACAGTTCCAAAGGACCTGGTTTGAGAGACTTTAAAAGATAGAGAGGTTCTGGGGGCACAAGTGGTGTGCGGAGAGAATTAGGAGCTATGCTGGGGGTGGGGGGTGGAAGGGGGTATTGGTGGCACGAGGTTAACGCAGTATAGGGGCTATACCGAGGGGCTGCGGTCCTTCGAGGGGACGGTGTACTCTTTCTGGGGGTTGCCGGCTGTGTTGAGGGGGTAGTGCAGCTCTCGGAGCTGGGGTCTGCACCGAGGCGGTGCATTCAGTCCGACCAGGGCCGGGTGAGTGCATGAGTATGGGGCTGAGGTGGGCGAGGGCCGCTCCCGCCGGTGAGAGCCGCAGAGGAAGGGATGACTGAGGGAGGAGAGAGAGGACGGCGCTGCTGACAGGAGAGGAGGCCCATGCTGAGGGGGGGTGGGGGAGAAGAGAGAGGGAGGAGGGAGTGAGGGGCCGCGGCTCGGCTCTCTCTCTCTCCTCTGCAGAAGCTGCTCCCTGCCAACAGAGCGCACTCCGGAATGGCTTTCCACGGGAGGCACCGCCGGCTCTGAGCACCCCCGGCCCTCCGCCGCCGCTCCAGTGGATGTCCCCGAGGGCTCGGCCCCCTAGCCTGGGCGTGTTTGCGGGCTCCGTCGCCCCGTTTCCCCCCGGCGCTCGCCCGTGTGATGGTTTAGCGGTGGGGCTGTCACTGCTGCTGCTGCTGCTGCTGTGGTAAAACCTCTGCCAGGGGCCCGGATGCACCGAGGATGCCTTACCACTCTTCGAAAGCAGCCAGCGCCGGGAAAAAGGAGCCGTTTTTGGGTTTTGTTTCAATCATGGGAATCAGGTAATGAAGAATAATTTTTGATTTTTTTTTGCCGCGGAAAAAGGAACCTTCGTTTGATCCCCTCAGCCACGTTTTTTTCACCTTTCTTAATTTGGATCAAGTCTGCGTGGGGAGGACTCGCCGTGGACCGGTCTCCAATGGTGAACGAGAGCAGGACCATGTATATCCCGCAGGAAAACCACCAAGGTACGGGGGCTTGTGGGAGCAGGGCGCGCGCGTGCAGGTGTCTGTGGTGTGGCCGTCTGTCTGTCTGTCTGCTAACCCGTGAGCCGCTCGGCTGTCACAATCATGCCGTAATGCCCCTGGCTTTGGGGGATTTTCAGTGAAATCGCATTATAGCAGGCAGATCGGTGGCAAATAACCCTGTTAGGGTGGCAGGAATGATTAACCTATGCCCCCGCCCATTCCGGCGAGCATGTGTGTGCCCATCACATGACAGCAGCCGGCCCAAGTTTTGGGAGAAGGGGTTTGATGGGGACCACAGTAGAGGCGAGTGGCTGCCACCAGATGTGGATCAGTCACTGAGCAGCGGTGCGGCGTCTCGAGCCGGCACTCGTGTCCATTTCACCAGATTGTGGCAGTCGTGCTGTGAGGCTGCTGTGAGGGGATCTGGGGGTGAAGCGTTCGTTTTTAGGGCGATCGGATGTGTTGGTGCTGATGTCAGTTAAATAATGTCAGTATAGTGCCCAAGAAGGTTGTTTGCCATTCGAGAGGCTCTCTCGACTTCAGGGAGACTTAATCTGAGGCCGCGTGGCCTCTGAGGCCCGAGCACGCGGGGTGATGTAGGTGTCACCCGGGAGACTCCCGGGAATACCGGGAGACTTGGACTGTGTGACCTCTGAAGTCCTAGACCAGAGAGGGGGTTGTCACTCACGAAGACTCAAGGCCATGCAGGGAGAATTGGGCTGAACCTCCAGGACACAAGCGCTCCAGCGCCTCGCCAGGGCTACTAAGCGCTATACAAATGCAATTACAATAATGTAACTGATGCTAATGTAAAGTGTGCTAATAGCTCCAGGTCGAGTTCGCGCTATATAAAAAAGTGCAACAAAAAATACACTACACAAGAGAGATTTGGGGTGTGTGTTTTATGGGCTCTGGTTCAAAGGAAGGTTGGTAATTAATTGCACACACACCCCCAGATTTAGGGAGTCTTCGGGTGCCGGGGTCACTGTGGGTGTTCTTCACCCATCAGATACACTCTCACCTGTTCACACTGGTGACGGGAGGTCGGTGGGGGTATTTGGAAGAGATGGGGTACAGAGAGAAGAATGGTTGGTCCATCGCTCTCTGCTGAGAATGATGTGTGTAAAATGTAGGGCTTTCCGATTTCAAATCATTATCGAAGGGGACAGGGCCGGGCAGGTGGTTGTAACAAACACAGACTACAAGTCCCAGAATACACCGGTTTAAATTGGCTCGTCGGTGACGAGCACATCTTAGTAAGTGGCCATCATTGCATAGGTCTCCCTTGGGCCTGCTCCCACTCAAGGGTGGATGTCGCGGAATGGATGAATGAATGAATGGTAAGGTGCTGTCGGCGGATTGTGGGCGCCCTCTGGGGTTGCGTCCAGTAGCCTCGGCTCGGAGTCAGGCGGCTTGTGCGGGTGGCTACTCCGTGGCCCCGCGAGGGCAGCTGCCGGGCAGGGCCTGTACAAGGGTGTTTTCGGTACCCATCTTTTGGCTCCTGCCACTAGGCTGTCCAATGAGTGAACGTGTTGCTGATTGGCATCTCTCCTACATTAATAGGTATTTTTATGGGGAGGTGGGAGTGATGTCACGCTTGTCGCTTCTTCGTTTTGGAGCGTGACATCACCCCCAAAGGCGTGAAAAAAGTAGCATTGATACCAGCGCATTCTGGAGAAAAAAATCGGACCCGTATCATCAAGTAAGCGTCAGCCCAGAATCCGAAACTGCTTGCACCCCATCCTTCCGCGGTGCCTCTAGGTGGAAAAGTAGCTCCTTTTCAGTAATGCGTAACAAACCGTAATTTTCAAGTATGTCACTCCAATTGATTCATTTGCACTGAACCAATACCACAAATGCACTGATGTTGTATGGTAACTTCCAAGCCTAGGGCTACCTAGCTGAGATGTATCTAGGCCAGGGGCCTAAAGTGTTTTGTGCAGGTGTGTATGTGTCTTGGGAGTGTGAGAACAAGTGACGATTTTCTTTTACTTTTTGTATACTGCCGTGTTGACGTTTGCCCAGATGAGGGCCTTGGAAGATAATTATTTTCGGTCTGGGTTTTGCCAATGCAGCTGTCAAACAGACCAGTTGCCATACCTACAGTGGGCTTTGGGGGCATCCCTTTCAACCATTGGCTGTCTTCCACCAGCCTTTTAGCCATTGGCTTGAGACTTTGTCAACCGTGCCTTAACAGTGGCTATTTAAATACACACCTCTCACCTAAAGCTATTGGCTGTACACTTCCGCCACCACTTGAGTACTTGTGTTGAATTGCATCGGGGACTACTTTCCAACTCTAGTTCTGTTTCTGATGTTGCCCTCCCTCGTGACCCCCACTCATGTGCTGGCGCTGCGCGTGTTAGCAAGATCAGAGCACTTAAGTTTGTGAGGTTCATGCATGGGCAGGTCCACCGACCCAGGGCATTCTGGGACATCTAGACATGTTTATAAGCAAATCCGTTCCAGAATGCGAAGAAAAGTACTAGTCTTGATGAGCTACTCACAAGATGCCTGGAAAACAGACAGACAGTTCGGGTTTAGATTGCTTGTTTTTTTAATTTTAAATATGACGACCCCTTTATTCCCAGGTCAACAGGCTACCAAGAGCCCTCCCCGTGAGATTACCACATGCCACTGGTTCCCTCCATCTTTCAATGCTGCTTTTTCCAAGTACGTATTGTTGCCACGTGTCCAACACTTAACTGAAGTAAAGAAAGACTACCTCTGCTATAATAGAGGATTTAAATGGAAGAATGAACCTGCACAAGCGAGTCCACGTGTCACGGAGACAACGCTGCCAGACTCCCCCAGAAACACTGATTTTCAAATCTCCTGTTTAGAGTCAGGTTTCAAGAAATCCTGTGTTTCCTGTGGTAGAAATGTCCCCTTTTCTTTGCCGTATTTGTAGCCCACACTGCAACGAGAGATACCGCTCCTCTTTTTAATGACCTATTGAGGTAACTCTCTTTCATAAGAGACGGTGTGCCACTCTCAGGTTATATTATCTCCCCCATCGCATTCTGGGAGTTGTAGTCCCGGCTCGCCTCACTTGAACCAAAGTTCTAGATTACAATGGTTTATACGAAGTGGTATCCTCTGTTGTCAAGGTGTGTCAGAAGGATGACTTTCCGAGTAGGCCCCGGCGCCGATAGAAAGTGCAGCCTCCAGGTTAGGACCGGGTCTGCACTGCAGGCGCTCAACCTGCTCAGCTACTCGCATACACATCTTGATGTTTCAATCGTCCCTCCGTGATGGGCCATCATCCAAGCTTCGATCCCGGCGGTGAGTTTGTTTCCCTTTTCTTAATTTATTTTTATTGCGGAGCGGGCGATCGATGCTCATGACCTGCGCGGGAAAGGTTCCCGTGGGGCGGCTGATAATCGATAGATATGAAATGGCCGCGTGTATCTTTCAATTAGTGGCTGTCTAGCGGCGAAGGCGGCTCCGGGGCCCGTCTGAGGGCCTTGCTGCACCGGCTCTCGCCGGGGCGGGGGGGGGGCCGCGGCCGCAGGAGATGAGGCCTGAGGCAGCTCATTCGCCTCCCCCAGATAATCTCAGCCCCGCCCCCTCCCGTGCGGTGGACAGGGGTGGCATGGCCCCCGGGGTGTACCGCGTTATCAAGCCCTGTGCACGGTCTGTCAGCAAACCCGAGTGAGAGACACTTGGAAGGAATAATGTTGTATTTATTTTGAGTTTTATAGAGCCCTACCTAAAGCATAGCCACACTAGGGGTGGAAATGGGACAATGCTGCACAGAGGTTGCTTTATTTACTCCCACACAGACCGCAGTTGAAGATAGCTGTGGGTTAAGGAATCGGCTTGAGACATATTTGTGTATCAGACAGTGCCAGGAGTTATTACTGCTGAGACAGCTCGGGGGTCAATGCACGCGTAAATAGACAAGTATTTCCGACGCCTAGTCGGACGTGGAAATATCTTAACCCATGGGGCTTTCCGCGGTACTTCATGAATAAATGAGACATTTAGGACACATCACACCTGCTGTCTGTGCAGGCTCCGTACACCTAGAGGTCTTTGTCAGCCCAATAGCACCTGTCATTCAGATCCCGCCAGGTGCTCTGCAGACTGTCTCGCAGTTTTCATCTAAGAATGTTTTTCTCTGGCTAGTCATTGATTTTACCCCCGAAGTCCGTCCTCGCTTGTCAAGGCCGCGTGCCGACCCCTCATTGACTCAGACAGCTGCTGATAAACAAATGCACTAAAATGCATCACCAACACACGTTTCAGTCTTGGCGGTTGCAACAATAGTTCAACGTTTCATCCAGTTTGATCAAAGTATATGGTCAGATCGGTGGGGCAGCCATTTCATGGCTGTTGAGCTGACCCAAGTCACCTAGGTGGCTTTCACTAAAGGGCGCTGAGCATGGTGGGACATGGATTTTCGCAGGGGCACTTAAACTACAAGTTCCAGCATGCTTTGTGCAGTTTTCTGACAGACCAGGGCTGACAAAAAAAATCTCTCCTCGTGACTGATAGTGTTGTCAGCTATATCACTATAGAAAAAGCGAATTATTATCCCAGAGGCTTAACTGGTAACAGTGCAGCAGGTGCAGCGGCACCGGACCGAGTGACCTTGTGGTTAAAGCACCACGCGTGTGCTAAGGATGCTGAAGGGCAATGCCACCGGCTCTCACCGTACGGGGGCACCTGCCCCTTTAAGAGCGCAGGCCCTAGCAGCAGAGCGCATCAATACTGATGTGGTAACGCTATGGCAACCCGAGCCCGGCTCTCTAGTTAACAGCTGCAGTGATTATATAATTTCAGGAGTAGTTCTCGTGTCACTCGCTGCGTGCGCATCTTTTCAACCACAGGCCAAGTGCGGATTTTAAGGGGAAAAAATATATAGCACCGATTTTACCGCGAAACCGGCTCGACGCTGCGCCTCTCCGGCGGCGGCGTTCATTCCGCTCCCGTCTGTTTTGTGAATGAAGTGAGCGGACTTCGCATTTTGTCTCTTATTGATTTGGAAGATAAAGGGGCGGGCAAGGCACACACGGGCTTTCTCTCTCTAATCTCAGAGCATCAGTGGGGTCACAGAGCCTGCGAGGCTCGTGACCCCAGAAAGAATTTCATAATCCGTTTGGCAACACACCAATCAAAATCATCTTTGTTTTTTATTGTGGTTTTATCGAGCGCGCACTCGACCGGAAGGCATTGGAACACTTTACATGCGCACCAGTTTACGTTACACAAGGATACGTTCCTTTTTAGGTAGGCACAGGGAGATGACGTGACTTGCCCAGAATCACAGGATATTGACCCACGCCGAGACTGGACCCGTTCCCAGGTGTCGGGATGTCGTTGCCGGTGAGTTAAATTCTCCGTTCAGGATACAAACATCTGTATTTAGTTGCAGTATTTGCACGTTTGGTGTCCTAGGCAAAGCGACTTTTTTCTGGCCCCGCCTATTTTATCTCACCAACATAGGGGCTAAGGTTGCTGCTAGTAAACAGGGCCCCTGGAGCTCCGCGAATCTGCGGTCAGCAGTGATTCCGAATAATTATGGATTTAGTACACTTATCGCATAATACTCCATCTCCTGCATCATTTTCAGATTTCACCCAAAAGGTTTCCAGCTCAAACGGGCAGAAACCGCCGGACGTGCTGTGCACTGTTCCGGAGGTTTGATCAACAGGTATTAACGAGGCGCTACCAGCCTTTGCCCAGACAGTGTCTCTGTGTGTTAACCTGACAAAACAACAACAGAAGGTTGCGCCAGAGGGTGACGCATTATTTGACTTTTCTTGCTGCACAATTTAGTCAAACTTGGAGCATAAAGTGGCAGCAAAATCAATTAGGCATGCTTGTTTGAGGACTCTGTGGCCCCCCTGCTGCTGGTGCCCTAGGGGGCATGTTCGGAGCTTTTAAACATGGCTTTAAGGTGGTGTCTTCACGAGTGCCTTATTCAGTTCTGGATTTTATCCAGCATTGCACTGAATTCTGGGACTTGGGTGTGGGGGGCGGGGGGGGCATGCTTCTATTGGGAACAAGCAAAAAGAACAGATGATGGACAGAATGCTGAACAATGCAAACATTCACCTCCAGTCGCAGATCTGGGTGTTTAATCCATTGTTTTTTGCTCGCCACACCGGTCTTGACCCTGCTCCTCATGGGAATAGTCCAGTCCGAACTACCAGGCCAAGTCCTCCCTGAACCAGAAACAAGCATCCTGGAACTGGTTTGGTGGCATCACCCCTCATCAGCCAGGCTTGCTTGATTCCATTGACACCATGAGCCCGGGACCCATGTCTGGGAATACCCTTCCCACTTAGGGCAACAAAAGCAAAATGGACAGATGATGGACGGAATGCTGAACAATGCAAACATTCACCCCAGTCACAGATCTGGGTTTAATCCATCATGCCACCCCGGTTTGGACCAAGACATCTGCAAATCAATCTTCAGGCAGATAACTCTCTCACATTGTGAAATGAAAAATACACTGACACTTAGACAAGGAACACTCTCTGTCCAGGCAGGAAAAGCACTGATACTGGGACAGGAAATACCCTCACACTTTGACAAGGCAAACACTGACTCCATGCAGGCACCACACTGCGGCTGGTACATGAAATACCCTGACACTAGGACAAAGAACACTCTAACACCAGGCAGGTAACACACGGACACTGGAAAAAAGAACACACTAACTCCAGGCAGACGACATGCGGAGAGTGGGACAAGGTACACACTAACTCCAGGCTGGAAATAATCTGACACTAGGACAAAGAACACTCTAACACCAGGCAGGTAAAACACTGACACTGGAACAAAGAACACACTAACTCCAGGCAGACGACATGCGGAGAGTGGGACAAGAAACACACTAACTCCAGGCTGGGAATAATCTGACACTAGGACAAAGAACACTCTAACACCAGGCAGGTAACACACTGACACTGGGACAGGAAATACCCTGACACTGAAACAAAGAACACACTAACTCCAGGCAGACGACATGCGGAGAGTGGGACAAGGTACACACTAACTCCAGGCTGGAAATAATCTGACACTAGGACAAAGAACACTCTAACACCAGGCAGGTAAAACACTGACACTGGAACAAAGAACACACTAACTCCAGGCAGACGACATGCGGAGAGTGGGACAAGAAACACACTAACTCCAGGCTGGGAATAACCTGACACTAGGACAAAGAACACAATAACACCAGGAGGCAATACACTGACACTGGGACAGGAAATACCCTGACACTGAAACAAAGAACACACTAACTCCAGGCAGACGACATGCGGAGAGTGGGACAAGGTACACACTAACTCCAGGCTGGAAATAATCTGACACTAGGACAAAGAACACTCTAACACCAAGCAGGTAAAACACTGACACTGGAACAAAGAACACACTAACTCCAGGCAGACGACATGCGGAGAGTGGGACAAGAAACACACTAACTCCAGGCTGGGAATAATCTGACACTAGGACAAAGAACACTCTAACACCAGGCAGGTAACACACTGACACTGGAACAAAGAACACACTAACTCCAGGCAGACGACATGCGGAGAGTGGGACAAGAAACACACTAACTCCAGGCTGGGAATAACCTGACACTAGGACAAAGAACACAATAACACCAGGAGGCAACACACTGACACTGGGACAGGAAATACCCTGACACTGAAACAAAGAACACACTAACTCCAGGCAGACGACATGCGGAGAGTGGGACAAGAAACACACTAACTCCAGGCTGGGAATAATCTGACACTAGGACAAAGAACACTCTAACACCAGGCAGGTAACACACTGACACTGGAACAAAGAACACACTAACTCCAGGCAGACGACATGCGGAGAGTGGGACAAGAAACACACTAACTCCAGGCTGGGAATAACCTGACACTAGGACAAAGAACACAATAACACCAGGAGGCAACACACTGACACTGGGACAGGAAATACCCTGACACTGAAACAAAGAACACACTAACTCCAGGCAGACGACATACAGAGAGTGGGACAAGGAACACACTAACTCCAGGCTGGAAATTCCTTGACACTGGGACAAAGAACACATTAACTCCAGGCAGACAACATGCGGAGAGTGGGAAAAGGGACAGACTAACTTCAGGCTGGAAATACCCTGGCACTGGGAAAAAGAACACACTAACTCCAGGCAGACAACATTCGGAGACTGGGACAAGGAACACACTAACTCCAGGCTGGAAATACCCTGACACTGGGACAAAGAACACACTAACTCCAGGCAGGCAACATATGAACAACGGGGCAGGTAATACCCTGGCACTGGGACAAGTAGCACACTAACTGCAGTCTGACAACATGCAGAAACTGGAAAACGCACTAATTTACGGCAAACAACATGCAGAAACTGGGACAAGGATTACACCTACTCCAGGCTAGAAATACCCTGACACTGGTACAAAGAACACAGTAACTACAGGCAGACAACATACTGACAATACGACAGGAAATACCCTGACACTGGGACAAGGAACACACTAACTACAGGCAGACAACATACTGACAATACGACCGGAAATACCCTGACACTAGGACAAGGAACACACTGACTCTGGGAGAAGAAACCCATGGCAAATAAAATACTGAAACTTGGACAGAAAATGCCTTGACTCTGACACAAGAACCAGACTAGCACCAGGCCCATAACACAGTGGAATAACTAGGGGACGTGTAGATACTTGGACACGGAACACATTAACCAGGCACATCATTTTCTGATACTGGGACCGGAATTTCTTTGAAACTGGGACTGGAAATTTTCTGACACTGTGAAAAAGGAATAATGTCCTGCTATTTTTTAAAGTCCTGAAGAAGGTGGATGTATATATTTCTGTTATTCCACCGAAACGCGTTGACGCTACTTTCATAAAAGGAATCCAACAAAGGGAAGCCATAAGGATAAGAGCAGGGCTCTCACCTGGTTTTTCTCCCCTATGTGGACCTTTATAGATAATAGAATTGTATCTGTATCAATAGGGTTTCCTCCGGTAGATTAACTTTTGATGTTTTTGTATTGTATTGTATTCGTATGTTGTTTTTAACTTGTGGATCAGGAATTGTATTGTCTCCGACTCCAGGAGTAGGAGGAGTGGTCCTTGTGTCTCTCCCTAAAAGAACTACTTTTTATCTTGTGATTTTAATAAAATAAGTCAATTTTGTATGACCTATACCTTAATTTCAGTGGGTTTATTTTATTTGACCTTTTCAAGTTCAGAGGGGGTTTGTTTTCAAGGTATACTTAGACCTTTGAGGCTGTATGCACAAGGGTATTATGCATGTTGCTGAGGTGATGAATGTGAAAATGATGTAAAGATCGATACGATTCTAGGGGTAAATTGTTTTTTCACTGTACCATAGTGCTCGGTCCCCTAGGATATCAGAGCCACCTCTTTCTCCTTTTTTGCATTGTGAAAAAAGGATCCATTAACCCAGTTTTGGTCTGGAAATACTCTGACACTACGGGAAGGGACACATGAACCCAGACACATAACACTGAAAGTGGGACATGTGGGTATCACACTGACACTGAGTTATGTCACCTTGGGACACCTCGCCATACTGGACTGGCAGACTCTGAAACTGGCACGTAAAGTGCAGTACACTATATACATGACCCACACCCTGGAACAGGGACCCCCTGCCATGAAACCGTTGGGTGTAAGTGCGATTTAAAAGTATTTTTAACATAACATAACATGCCCATGATGGGTGAACCAGACGCACTCCGAAAAGTCACATGGGTCTGCTGGAAGGTCCCAAGACCCAACCCCCTCTTGACTCTTTACATCGGAAATCACGGCCTGCTGACAACAGCCTACGCACCGAAACACCAACAAAGCCAACAGATGAAATGGTAAAACTGCCTCACACGGCGTAACCCAAGGCCTGCTGTAACTGGCAGTAGCAGAGTTATTCTATATGCATTTGTGCTCGATGCCTCATGTTAAGGATTGCCCATGTTTCCAAGGGAACCATTTCTTTATCGTTGTCTCTTTGCTCCTTTGAATTTGAAATATATTGCTCCAGTCGGGTCTGAAAGAGATATGTTGACCACATATGACCATGTCTTGCTGGGGTAAGCACATGGCATCCGTATTCGAGTGGGGGAGAGACTTTAATACCACTACCCTTGATGCCGTAGACTCCAGACACCTCTCCTAATCTAGGAGTCTAGGTTTTCCATTGAGCAGCTATGGGCTAGACTATGAACCGCATGAAACACTGTCCTCACCCAGTGACTGACTGTCCTCTACACGACTGCAGTAAACAAAGGCTTAGAACCCATTAGAAACACCCCAAGGAAGAGACCGCAGATTTACTCTGGGGTAAGCTGTCTGACAGATGAATTGGTTTCTGTCTGGGGTCATTTTTGAAGTCACATCTCAACCTCTGTACGTAGGAAGGTTCTGTAAGTATAGAAGGTTCAGTAAGCGGGAAGAGTCTGTAAGTATAGAAGGTTCTGTATGTGGGAAGGTTCTGTAAGTATGGACGGTTCTGTAAGTATGGAAGGTTCTGTAAGGATAGAAGATTCTGTAAGTGGGAAGAGTGTAAGTATAGAAGGTTCTGTAAGTGGGAAGGTTCTGTAAGTATAGAAGGTTCTGTAAGTATAGAAGGTTCTGTAAGTGGAACGTTTCGGTAAGTATAGAAGGTCCTGTACGTATAGAAGGTCCTGTACGTATAGAAGGTCCTGTACGTATAAAAGGTCCTGTAAGTATAGAAGGTCCTGTAAGTATAGAAGGTCCTGTAAAGTTTTGAAGGTTCTGTAAAGTTTTGAAGGTTCTGTAAAGTTTTGAAGGTTCTGTAAAGTTTTGAAGGTTCTGTAAAGTTTTGAAGGTTCTGTAAAGTTTTGAAGGTTCTGTATGTGAGAAGGTTTGGTAAGTTTAGAAGGTTCTGTAAGTAAGAAGGTTCTCTGAGTGGGAATGTTCTGTAAGTGGGAAAGCTCTTTAAGTATAGAAGGTCCTGTAAGTTTAGAAGGTTCTGTAAGTTTAGAAGGTTCTGTAATTGGGACATTTATGTAAGTATAGAAGGTTCTGTAAGCATGTCTTGCAAAAAACTTTAGCAAGCACGGATCAAGAGCCCGTTATAAACACCCCAAAATAGACTTTAGAGTTTCACTGGGGTGGTTTGTCTTATAAAATAACAGTTTTCTTTCTGGGTTTCAATCTCAGTCTATGTAAGTGGGATGGTAAATACTGTAAATATATAATGTGCTGTAACTTTAATAACCACTGGCTTACAGCCAGTAAAAACGACAGAAGAAAAAGAGCGAAGACTCACACTAGGGTGGGATGTAAAATGTAATGTAAAGTAAAAGACATTTATATAGCGCACTGTCACCCAGCGGGTGTCTCAGAGAATGACTGGTTTCTGTCTAGGTTCACAACTCAACTACTGTAAGTGAGAAGGTAGTATATTCCCTGACTTGTCCTCAACTGAGCGACAGGACGGGGCTGGCCAGTGCTGCCGAGTGGCAACAGGGAGCTGTGCCCTTTAAAATGCACATGTCTCTTTGGCCTCCTGCTCTACAGCTTGTCTTCTTGCTACCGGAATGCGATAGGGTCTCAACTTTATCACTTTCCCTGTCTCTGTCTTAATGTCATAAACAACCATGTAAAAACAAAGCGCCTGACAGTGGATCCCTTCAAACTAGCAGCACCTACGTTGCTATCCCTCCGTAATTCTGACCTCATATATACTCATGAGGAAATGTGTGCACACTGTATCACACCCACTGTCACAATGTTGTTCCTAACGGAACTCAACAATTTTTAATTTCAAATGTATTTTTATTGAATTTTATGTCTGTCTCGCTCGCCATATACGCCTACTGCATATATACTGCATTGCATTGCCTGTCCTTTTTGCTCTTAAAAATTCACTCAACAATTTTTAAAACAAAAGCACAGGTGCACCACTACTCAATACACAGGGAAAGCAAGTATATAATCTATTCCCAAACAGCAGTGTTCTTCCAAAGTTTCATTTATTCAGTATCAAAAAGTATTGTAAAAACAGGGTCATGAACATCAGTTGTTGACAGTGGCACAGCCGACGCGTTTCGTTCTTGAAGCGGACTTCTTCAGGGCTTATCAGACAATCGTCATATTCTCATGGGTTTTTTCACATCATATGTCTTATATGGGGTGGCTCTGGCACAAAATGCCTGAGTCAAGGTGGTCTTCTCTATGTGAATGTTGATGTTCTGTTATGCTCCAATATTCTTCCGTGAAGGTGTATGTGTATATAGGGTAAGCCGGGTTTTTTCGTTATATCGGCCGTGTTCAACTCGTCTTGTTTGTTAATCTTCGTCAGAGAGGTCTGACGAAGATTAACAAACAAGGACGAAACACGTCGGCTGTGCCACTGTCAACAACTGATGTTCATGACCCTGTTTTTACAAATCTTTTTGATACTGAATAAATGAAACTTTGGAAGAACACTGCTGTTTGGGAATATATTATATACTTGCGTTCCCTGTGTATTGAGTAGTGGTGCACCTGTGCTTTTGTTTTAAAGTCATGAGCAACCAATTAAGTTCGCAATGGTTTACTGGAACTTAGGCCTGGAAAACAGTCCAATAAACCATATAACTGTTGTTTCTGATCTGGTGTGAGCGTTTCCCTGGTATTGGGACGCTCCTCTGAGATTTCCCTAAATGGTTGGAGGGGAATCTCCATACGCTTGGTAAGAGTGACATGGTTGACAGTCACCGGGGTGTCTTCTCGTTGGGGTTTTGGGTCTGCCCATTTCTTTAGAAGATTGATATGATATACCTTGCCATCGATCTGGATCCGGGTACTGCCACTTTATAGGTGACCAGTGTGACTTTTTCCACCACTGGATAAGTACCTTGCCAAGTCGCTAGAAGTTTTTTCTCTGAGGAAGATAAAAAGAATTAATACCTTGTCTCCAACGGCCAATTCTCTGACTCGTGCCTTTGTCATAGTAGGTATTCTGTTTTTGTTGTGCTCTTTTCATGTTTTGATGTACTTACTCCCATAGGCTTGATAGGGTGTTCTTTAGGGAGGTCGTGTATCCTAACAGTGGTCTTCCCTCATCCTCCTCCACCGTCCACTGTTCTGCGGCCATGTTTAGAAGTGTACGTGGCCGTCACCCAAATAGTAACTCAAAAGGGCTGAACCCCGTAGACTTTTGTTCATGCGTCCGAATCGCAAATAATACCAGTGGTAGCTTACGATCCCAGTCTTTTCCAGAGTCACAAATACACTTTCTTAGAATCGTTTTTATGGTCCGCTTGTATCTCTCCACCATTCCATCTGTTTGTGGATGATACGTCGCTGTCCGGATCTGCCTAACCCCAAGGAGGGTACAGATCTCCTTCATTATTCTGGACATAAAGGGAGTCCCCTGATCTGTCAGTAACTCGGTAGGGATCCCTACTCTTGAGAAAAAAGAGATCCTGGCTTGGGCCACCGAAAGAGTGGCCATACTTGTCAGAGGTATAGCCTCAGGATAACGAGTGGCGTAGTCTACCAACACCAGGATCTATTGGTGTCCCCTGGCCGAGGGAAGAAGAGGTCCTACCAGATCCATCCTGACTCTTTTGAAGGGTGCATCAATGATTGTTAAAGGCCGTAAAGGTGCTCCACTTTCTGTGGGTGGGTTTATCAACTGGCACCTGGGACACGATCCACAGAACCTAGCAACCTCCTTATAAATGCCAGGCCAATAGAACTTCTCTAGCAGATACTTGAGGGTATGCTATTGTCCATAGTATCCCCCTCAGACTGGCTGTGGGCTAGTGTAGAGGCTTGGTCCCGGAAGGCTAGGGATACTAGGAATTGTATGACCCGACAGTCTGGTCCCCACTAATTCGGTATAGCAAACCCGGTTTTACACAAAAGTATGGTCCTACCTGGTTAGAGTCCTCGTCTTGTGCCTGAGTCCATGCCTGCATCAGCATGCTGTCATCTCTTTGTGCTGCTCTAAAACACCTCACTGGTTGCTGTCTGTCATCTGGGGAGGAAATGAGACAGGTAGCAGGTGACAGTATCTCTGTCCTATAAACTGCTCTTTCGTTTCTCAGACTGTGTTTTGGGTGTTTTTGTCCCCCCTGTATTATATCTGATTCCGGGCTTCTTTTAGTTACCTTTCATAGATATTCATCAAATCGGGGCAGGTCTGTACCCAAAAGGATTTTTTCTGCTTGTTCCGGTACTACCTCTACTTGTCGGACTTGCGTGTCTCCTTCCATCTCAATTAAGACGTCCGTAAGGGGGTATAACTGTACGTCTCCATGTACACATGATACTTGTACCTGGGCCTCATCAGATATTTGACTAGGAGGTATCCGTTCTCGGGAGACCATGGTATGGAGACATCCTGTGCCTAACAAGGCCTCCAGGGTCCTACCATTCAGACAGATGGTGGTCTGGTAGAGTTCTTGGGCTCTCCCTGTAGTCCATATGCTACCCGTGACCACCCCACTTCCATGGGCTCTACTCCATCTCCCTTAACGGGGCCATTTCTAGCAAGGTGTCCCCACTCTGAACACTTTAGGCCCTGAGGACCGGCCTGAGTAGGGAAGGGAGTCAGAGGAAGTCTAACCATGGGTCTACTTGCTCCTAGGCCTCGGGGCTCAGCTGCCTGGGAATAGGACTTCTGGGGGGTTGTCGGGATTTTTAGGAGTTGTACTCCAAATTTCAGGGACCTATGGTAGTCACATGCCAATTCCACCGCAGAAGACACCGTTAAGTGGGGACGTTGCTTTGTCCAAGTACGTGTATTGCTGGGTAAAGCCTCCAAATATTGTTCTAGATACACCTTGTCCACTATCTCTTCTATTAGAGTAGCATTGGGCTGTAACCACCATTCGCCCAGATCTCTGATACAATAATAGAGAGCCCTAGGGTTGTCGCCCGCTGACCATTTTTCCTTGCGGAATTTAATTCTGTAATACTCCGTGTCATGTCCCAGTTTTTCCAGTATAGTTTTCTTAATCTCAGGGTAGGGAGTGAGCCTCACTGGGTTCGCTGCCTGATATGCGGCCTGCAGTTCACCTGTTAAGAGGGGGACTATATATTGACCCTATCTTTCCTGCGGCCTCGTAGCAGTCGTCGCTACTCTCTCACAAAAAAATAGTCAGGGTCGTCTCCGTCCTGAAATTTCTGTAGTACGGAACTGGGGATATTTGGGTGAACTCAGGTGGTGAAAATGGCATTGGTCAAATGCAAGATGGTGGTATCTTGTACCTTTTGATTAGTCGTCAGGATGTTGCCTGTTCTTTAACGGCTGTCCGAAACGTCTCTCTTTCTTTTTGGGAATTCTGATTCTGTTGCTCGATTACTAATTGTTAATGTCTTTGACCCTCAGCTTGCTGAATGACCATGTCCTCCATGGTAATGGGTTGGGTCATGGTAGCTTAAATGACCGAAATACCACTTCTGACACCACTTGTGGTCACTCTGGGATATAGAACACTAAGGCGTAGGGTGGGGTGTGGCTTAATGGCTTAAGCTTCAAGGGCAAATAAAGTAGTTTTGAGGAAAGATTTTTCCTTAATCAATAGGAGCAATTAAACAGTCTTTTCCAAGCAAAGGGTCCACCATTATCCTACTGGTGTCAGTTTCCTCACTGTACACAAGGGTGAGTCCTTTCTCCTGCGCTCTCCGTCTTCTGTTGGTCATGGTCCAGGAGGGAGAAGTGGTGTGGCGTATGTCCCTCAAAATAAACAAATATAACATAAGGTCAGGCGTCTGGTGGATTAATTACACTCACACTCTCACCCTTCATCGACACCCAGGTGTTGCTCATGCGTCCTTCGTGTGTAGCATGCTCCTAACACCTTTGCCTAAAGAAGAATCCTATTTGTGCCTATTCCTCCACCTGGTGAGTGGGAAGAGTTTTGAAAATGGTACTTGCCTGCAGGACCGGACTGGCCGTTGCAGGCACTGGGCAATCCCCCGGTCGGCCGCGAGGGTGCGGGCCGGTTTTGGGCCCCAGGGGGCCGGTTTTGTTACAGGGTCGTTTTTTGCAACATAGCTGCAAAAACGGCACTGTAACAAAATCGGCCGAAAACCGGCCCTAGCAAAGAAACGCGGTCGCACCCCCCAACCGCCCGGGGGGGAGGGGAGGGCCGGCCGAGCACTTTGCCAGGGCCGGTTTCGGTTCCCAGTCCGGCCCTGCTTGCCTGAAGCCACGGCCTCCGGGGTTGCGGCCATGGGAGTCACACCGCCCTGTTCTTCTCCAGGCTGGTTTGAATGTAGTGCAGTGCCTCTGGGCGGTACTTTGCTGCTCTCCTCTTGTTGGTCCCTGCTCTGCTTCTTGAGGACTCCAGTCCTCTGCTGGGTTGGCAGTCTCCCTCCTTCTCCTCTCGTTCTGCTGTCCGCCTCCTTGTGGTACGCAGTGTCCCGTTTTTCCTCACTCTCTTTCCGCCCCGCTCCTCTACTTCTTGAACCTCCTTCTGACATGCCTGCATCGTCCCGTCCCAGCCCACTAGAGTGCTGTGCTCTCTTTCCTCGCACTATGGCGTCCGGTGCCAAGTTGAAATCTCCACTCGTACATGGCACGGGATTACAGATGCTTACTAAGAGATGTAAAATTTGACCTAGCAATCATGACCTTACCACAGATCAAGGATACTCAGACATAAAATATGACAAGTGACTAAATTGATATATGACAAGCGGATAACTTGACCTTAACCTGTAAAGTAAACATAAAGATATGGCATTCTACGTAAAATGACAACAATATTACAGACTCCCACCTGAAAAGCAAACCCTAAACATATGCCTGAACAGAACTGCTTCCTAACAACCTTGCTGCCTCAAGGGATGGTAGGTGGGGAAAAGAACAAGCATTTACAATGCAATGGTCTGGGCATTATTAAAGGTAGAGGTATTGGCATTGCTCATGACATTTTATTTTTAAAATCATAATTAAATGGCATTGTCATTTACATTGCTAATAGCTTAATCGTTAAACAAAATGGCATTGTCATTTACAATGCCAATAGCTTAATCGCTCGCAAATGCATGACCTATTGCATTTACACCCACACAGAGCCACACACACAAAGCCACCCACACACACACATACAGAGCCACCCACACAGCCACACACACACACAACCAGAGCCACACACACAACCAGAGCCACACACACAACCAGAGCCACACACACAACCAGAGCCACACACACACCCAGAGCCACATACACACCCAGAGCCACATACACACCCAGAGCCACATACACACCCAGAGCCACATACACACCCAGAGCCACATACACACCCAGAGCCACATACACACCCAGAGCCACATACACACCCAGAGCCACATACACACCCAGAGCCACATACACACACAGTGCCACATACACACACAGAGCCACATACACACACAGGGAAGCAAGCACAGCCAGGGGGCAGGGAAGCAAGCACAGCCAGGGGGCAGGGAAGCAAGCACCGCCAATGGGCAGGGAAGCAAGCACAGCCAGGGGGCAGGGAAGCTAAAACAAAATTCAGTAAGTAGTTGAAGGCTCATCTCTTCATAAACTTTTAGTGTGCTTCCCTGGTGGTATTCAGCTTTAAAAAACCCTCTTGTATCAATTACATCATTTCACACTCACCTGTGGGATAGAGTGAGGTGTTGGGTGCTTAGAAATGCTGTTAGACCTATTGCAATACCGGAGGACAGTTATTGCTTTCTGAAACAGAATCCATACAGGAATGAGACAACCTGCGATGACTGGGTAGACTTTACAGATATAAAAGAGTCCCTCAGACAGTCTTGTGAAGCAATTTCTAGAAGACGGAATGATCAATCAAACCGCCAATGGCATGAGATAGGAGGCTGTTACTCTGGGGAGTGTTAAAGCTTGCTCTGCATAGATGTTAAAGTATTTCCTAACAATGGGCGATGCAGACACCTGTGCTATAAAGTAAGTTCTAAAAATGAGTGGAATCAAGTCTTGCAGCAAGGGCTAGGGTGTCTCGGGGAGTGAGGGGCAATGCAGGCCTCGCTGCCTGTGCAGAAAAATAAGGGGGTGCAGGACGAGGGTGAGTGCATGCATCTTCCTCTAACAGGAAAAACACGTGTGCTGGGGTTATACTTCAGTAAGTGTGTGTGTGTGTGGGGGGGGTGGAAGTGGTGCGGGCGTCCTTCACCAATTGAGGGGGCGGGAGTGTTAATGTCGCAGTTATCCTTGTCTGGACTCACTGGGATATAAGCCATTCTAGTGGGGGAGGGCAGATGCTTCATTGCCAAAACCTGCCTGAGCCGAGACCCCCTTATTCAGCAGGGGGGAGGGGGTGAGACCCCCCTCATCCATGGCATGGTGTTCTTTCGACCAGCAAGTGGGATATGAGGGGGGGGGTCAGGCCTTCTCTGCCAGGGCCTCCGTTAGCTGTGACCTCCTCGTCCAGCGAGCACGAGGGCTCCCCGGCCCCCTCCTCCGGCGGTGGGGAGAGCCGAGGCCTTCCGCTGCCTCAGACCGGCAGGAATGCGCAGCTCCCACCAGCTGCATGGGAGATGTTTGCAGATTTCTGAAGTCTGTGGAGCAGTGGGCGGGTCCCAGGGAAAGGCTTTAGTGGAGAAGAGAGGCCGGGAGACTGCTGGAGGGGAGTGTCCGAGGCTGCCACCGGGAGTGAAGATGGGGCGAGGAAGAGAGTTCACGGGGAAGGGCGGCAGCCGCGGGGGGACATGTTAGCTGGATGAGAGGAACCTATGGGGCGAGAGAGTGAGATGGCGAGGCTGCAGTAGTGTTCCGCCTTCTGGGCAGGGGAGAGGATATACACTGGCTAAAATACACTATGCAGTACAGGCAAGAGGGTGAAAGAGACCAGCATCTTAATGTAGAATAGATCAAGTCACTGTTTGCCTCTTTCCTCAGATTTATCATAGCATGGCAACATGTTTCAAGACCCCTTAAAAATACGAGGTTAAGAATTTGCACAGGTTTATACGCTGTACTTTATTGGACCCAGTATCACCGACAACTTGAAGAATGGGGAGAAACCGAGTTTAAAATAAGAGTTCTCGACAAGAACTAACTAAAGAGTGCAAACACAGTTGCAAGTACAATATCAACACGTTTTGCATCTAAAACACGTTCTGTGACAGGCACAGAGATGGCCTCTGCCCCCATGCCTCAACTCCCCCCACCTCTCCATGTCCCTGACCCCACGCCTGCAGTAAACAGTTACAATGCTAGTCACCAGAGCCTGTTTCGCAAACAATGCTATTGACATTTCACCTGATTACCTATATACAATGTGGTGAAACGTTTGTTACGAGTGAGACGAGAGTGCAAGGGAGCGATGGGTTTGCACAAGAGGGAATGCGGGTTCCACCCCTTCTCACCCCCACCCTTTTCTTTTTCTTCTGCAACAACAAAAGCTTCCTGCCTGCCCCGCAACACCTCTCACCGGCTTCTCCCGGTGCGGCGGCTGCTCCTCTCGGCGGCTGGGCTGCGGTGCTCTATGGCTGCCGGGACGTCCTGGGAGGCGGGGTGGGCTCCCGTCCTCCCTCTCCTCACCCCGACGACTTCCGCTTCGGGGCTCTCGAGAGCTCCCCTGGTGCTGCGGGCGGGGCTCTCCTTCACCGGAGCCGCGGAGGGGAGGCACGGATAGCAGGACGCCGCTCTGGGGGGCACAGAGTGAGAGAAAGCACATCCGCCTTTCTCAAGAAGGTCAAGAAGAAATGCCTCGGAGAAAGGCACCGTCATTTTGCGATTCGGGGCGTGTCTTTTAGGTTTGAGTGACAGGGCTTAAAGGGAGTGACGCCCCTCTACTCCAATGGCTGGCCAGCATTTACTAGGCCAGCCAATGGAGAAGAGGGTGGGTTCCAAGCCCCCTCTAAGAAACATAAAATCTTCAGCTCAGCCCACTGCTACGCAGTGCGACGGTCCTCGACCTAAAAAGGAGGTTTCCTAGAGTCCTCCGGCGTCGGGATCGCGAGGTGTTGTCTGTGTAGTGGAGCGGCAAGGAAGAGACTCTACTGCCGCTCCGCTGCTCCTTTTAAAGGGCTTTCCCTTGCCCAACTGGAAAAAACAGGTCTCGGAGAGATCCGTGACCCGTTTACCCTGCTTTGCCCCGTAAGTAGTTAAACTGCTTCAGGGGCATGGCTGCTTGCACCAATGGGCGAGACCGGGGGTCAGGCGCCGAATGCGTCACCAACGCTGGCCCCAGCCCCTGCCATGGAAGCCTTCCGGGGACCAGCACAGCCGCATATTGGCGGCGTGACCGAATTCCGGTGGTGCCTTAAGGCATGCGGCCTGAAAGTGACATGTTTTCATCTCGACAGGACTGACTCAGCACCTGTTATTCAAATGCTGAATGCTAGCAGGGTGGAACAGGCCTGTATGGCCATGTGGCAGCGCGTGTAGGGTTGGTCTGGCAGTTCAGTGTGTGGGCAGGTTTTTGGCTGTATGTGGGCCTGGTTTTACTGGTGATTTCCCTGATACTACTGCAAATATTGCCTGCAACAAGCACATATGCGTGCACTCTCCTAAACCTTATAAAATACCTATAAATGGTATCTTCACAAGTTCAAAACTGTTCCGATTAGCTAAATGTGGGCAGCTTTTTGGCTCTGATCCTTTTATTTTGGTGCCCGGGCCGATTTTCTATCCCAGTCCAAAAAGGAAGGTTAGGAGGCCATTCACATTGTGACGTCACATGGGTGTGTAAAGGGTAGATGTGATAATAGTGTAGTCTTCAATATCTTGTTCTGCATTAACCCACCACCAAACCAGAGAAACAAATGGAATGTGAAACCAAGCTCTGTGTTCAACTGCAGAGCGAAGACAGCAATTGTACAAGGCTTCGAGTGCACTTTTCAGCGAGTAGCATGATACTCTGGACCCCAAAAAAGGATTAGCGGTGAATTAGTATAGTGAAATATTAAATTAATTTGAGCGGTGGCTAAGTTAGTCTGGTATTTGGAATGAAAAGGATAGTGGAGGGATAGAAGAGGGGAGGGTTTGCATTTATATATAGCGCTTGCTACCACCGATATGGTATTGTAGCGCTTTTCGGCTAGTAGCACGCTATTCTAGAACCCAATTAGGATTAGTGGCGAATTAGTCTAGGGAAATATGAAATTAATTTGAGGGTTGGACATTTTAATCTGTTATTAGGATTGAAAAGGATACTGGAGAGAATAGAAGAGGGAGGGGGTTGCATTTATATGGCACTTGGTAGTAAGGGCTATATAAATGCAATTACAATACAATACAATACAATACCCAGGGCCACTGGAGTTACGCGATTGTGCGACCGCAGCTTTGTTTGCATAATTATAGCTTTGCTGCATTTGCCTCATATTCAATCATCTGCTGCAGAATTTAACAAAATTGTTTCTAGCTCAAACTGCTCAAGAGTTACTACAAATGCAGCAGCACGTGTTTCTGCGGAGTGAAAGGCCCAATGCAAACATTTCTGTTGCTAATTGCTGCATTTGGATGCAAAACTGGTACTACTGAGGTGCAACCAATACCCAGACAGTGTAAAAATGACAGAATAATAAAGTAATACTATTACAAAATGTGTTGTATTACTCCGCGTAATTTACCTTTTTTTGTCTCATAATTCACTCTACCCTGCCACATAATTTGGCACTCCCCTGCGGCATAATTCCAGTGGCTCTGACTATACCACATTTTGGAAAACTGTATTATTTTCAAGTGAAATGTGTTTTATATTATATTTCGTTTTACTTCATCTATACAGTAACTCTAGGAGCACAGACCGCACAACAGATTACTGTGCCCAGAATATGAGGATGCACTTTGACACATTAAACTTTTTTTTTGTAATAAAATACAGCATTCTCCATCTTTAAGTACCCATGTTTAGTTAAAGATAGTCTAATATTCTTTTTTCAATCATTTTGTTCTCCTGCATTTTAGGGACACGCCGTTCTTAGGTTTGGCCTTCCAAACAGTTGTAGCTGTCTCACCAGGCTATTGGTTTTCAAAAAATACCTACATTATATACATACATAGAGAGGCTTCAGGTAACCCTTTTTGCACTAGGCACTGGAAATTGGCTTGTATCCTGGATAGTAAGAACCATTCCAAACAGGACCACTGACCCCCTGGTTGACTTGCGACACAAATGGGAGCAAGACCCGGAGTATCCACTGACTCCCCTGAAAGGTCTCCCACAATGGCAGTTTTCATTGTATTAGAACATAATGGGCCAGATGTACGACCCTAAATTGCATGCGCATATGGGGTTGCGACCCGTTTGCACAAGCAAAATCACCCAGGGCCATGTACAATTCCTAAATAGCGAGTCGCAATTTATTTGCGACTTGCTATTTAGGAATTGCGAGGCGCTATTGGGAAGGGGCCTTCCCTTCCTAATTTCGTCCGCAAAGCAATGTATGAATGTTTTGTGACCGCAATTGCGGTCGCAAAACACTCACAAATTACCACCTTCTTCAAGAGGGTGGTAATGCAGTCGCAATTTGGAAGGACCCCTTCTACTTTGTGACTGTCTCTAAAATGACACGAAAACGTTTCATTCTTTGTTTTTTAATGCATCCCGTTGTCCTTTAACTGCTCTTTTTAAAAGCAATCCCAGACATGGTGGTCTGCTGAGGCCAGCAGGCCACCATCCCAGGAAGGGCCTGTCATTCCCAATGGGCTGGCAAATTGCAAGAGGCGCATTAATATTCATGAGCCTCGCAATTTGCGACCCAATTGGGAATCGCAAACCATGTTAAACACACTGTTGTACATGCCAAATAGCGCCTCGCAAATTGAGAGTCGCAAATGAGTCGCAATTTACGAGGCGCTATTTTGCAGGTTGTACATCTGACCCAATATCCTCCATAGAGCATATCTGACACCTTTCAGACTCCACAAGATTTACCCTGCGGGGGTGGCTACCTATTTAATTGATTTGGTACTGCTGTTGGCTCAGCATGTAATCGCGATGCGGTGGAAAACTGCAATACTTCCTGGGGCTACGTATTGGTTTTTGACTAAATGAGCAGAGGTGGAATCTGCGGCATTGAGACAAGGGGAAATGTGTGGTTTATGCAGACGCCCCAAAGCGTCAGCCCGGGACGAACTCATTCATGCACTCCAGGCCGACCCGTATGATGCTACCTGACCACCATAAGTGATGATGAGTCCGTTGGCATGGGTGACTAGAGTTTGGTGCTAGACAGGTGCTTCCACTGGGTTACACTCCAACACCCTTCTCGAGGCTACGGTGCGTCTGCCCAGGTCGCAACAAGCCAAATTAAACTCCCACAAGGCATTAACCCACACCTGGGACATAGGCTCGATGTTGTTTCTTAGTTACTATGTTTTTGGACTATTACAAAGTCCCTGAGTTCTTAGTCTGTAAAGAGATATATAAGTATTGCTTGCTGACTGTCTGTTGGAATTCTGCCAAATGTATACAATCACAGTATAACCCATGTTTTGTAATGCTGTGACATTCTAAAAAGATATTTAAGAAAAATGGAGAGGCTTCAGGTCAACGCCCCTCATTCATTGGTCTGTTTAATTGTCTCTCACATTTTGCTTCTACCCACCTAAGCATAAAGGAGGGGAAAATGGGTCAGCCCACTTTATCCATTGGCTCCCTTCACTATAGAGACTGCACAAAGCCTATGCACATTGTTCACTTCTGCCTAAAAATAGTTCCTTTCTGTTAAGTCGCAAAGATGGCTTAACGTGTACTTTTTTGCTTCATTTTTATATTAATTTTAAATTTCAGCTATTTACTTTCCCCTGACTTGAAGTGCCCTGTTAAATGGCAATTTATGTACTGTTTTTCATTTTAACTGCACACTGCTATTTGAGTGCTTGGTTATGTGGTGAATAATTCCCCTCTTCATAAATAATAATAAAATGCATGATGTAATTAAAGGCTTGTTTTTTTAGCATCACTAGTTAAACAGCTATCTCAGGGAATTTTTGTAATCTTAAAAGTTATATTGCAAGCACAAGGCAGCCATGCATAGAAGGTGGCATATTTTCATTTATTTTCTTTTTCTAGCATATGATTTCAATACAAAATAAAATAAATTAACCAATGCACTAAATTGTTAAAACCAGAACTATTGCCTTTTCCAATGCTTGTTTCCAAGTCATATCCAGAAGCATCAGTGTAAAAGCTCGTTTTAATACTAGGGTCAGAATAACGTTGAATATCCATTTCAATTTTCAATTTCCACAGGATCAAAGAGGTCCGTGAAGAAGGAAAGGTGGAATTGGAAGCACATCTGGTCTCACAACCAACAAGCTATTTGCTAGGGCCAAGTGAAGAAAAAGGAAAGTAACTTGACCCCGGGTTTTGACTCCAGACCAAAGCAAATAAACATAGACCTCATTGTGGCATAATGAAGAAGCAAAAAAGACACAATAAATAGATTCCCTGAGTGGCATTTAAGGACACCTATTTCTGTGATATTGACGGTGTGATGCACATAACTTCATCTGTGGTTTGCCACGCTATAAAGTGTGAAGTACGGAGGAAAGGTGTGAAATCTGTTTGTGGATATATATATATATATATATATATATATATATATATATATTCACCCCCAGTCACAAGAATCTGGGTTTAATCTATCATTCTTTTGCTCACCACCCCAAATCAGTTTCGACCCTGTTCCTTATGGGAAAAGTCCAGGCCGAACTGCCAAGCCAGGTCTTCCCTGGACCGGAAACAAGCATCCTGGGACCAGTTTCAGGGCATCACCCCTCATCAGCCAGGCTAGCTTGAATCCAGTGGTGGAGTGAGCACGGGACCCACGTCTGGCATGGTGAGCAAAAAAACGATGGATTTAGGCCCAGATCTTTATACGGGGGTGAATGTATGACATTGTTCTGCATTCTGTCCATCAATTGTTCCTTTTGCATTTGTCACTCGAGTGCAACTGGTATGCCCAGGCGTGGGTCCCGTGCTCTCCATTCCCTGGAGTAAAGCTATCCTGGCTGATGAGGGCTGATAGACTGAAATGGGTCCTAGGATGCTTGTTTCCAGTTCAGGGAGGACCTGCCTGGCAGTTCGGGCTGCACTGTTCCTACCGGGCACAGGGTCAAGACTGATTTGCATATGGCTGGGTTCAAACTGGAATGGCATTGTGAGCAAACAAACAATGAATTTAGGACCAAATCTTTGTTCTGGGGTGAATGTATGACATTGTTCTGCATTCCGTCCATCAATTGTTTTTTTTTGTTTCTGTTCGTCATGATTAAACATAAAAGACAGTTTGTTACAAACATCAAGCACAGACTGGTTTTAGATGGCTGCCATCCTATAGTGTACCTGATGACATAAATAAAAGGCATCCCACATATGCAATGTGTCCCTATAGTTGCAATACGTGAAATCACCTGCATACAGAGATTCTTTCGATATCGCCTCGTGTTAAAACTCATACTCGCTAGTGAATCTAAATTCATGCATTATTATACACTTAAGCAATATATATACATTTATATATACACACACATAGATGGTTTAGTTAGGTTCATGGTTACCAATTGCATGACCTCTCTAATCCTTTGGTTTCATAAAAAAAATCCACATGACAAGTTCCTTGCCAATATGCTTGTCCGGGCAGAGAGAGTATATAGCATGCGTATAACTATTATCACATGTTATGCATAGACCCATCCGGGCCCCCGTATTTTCGCTTGGTGCCAATGATTCCCGGCCCTGGTTCCGCTTAGACTCTATACAAATCTTGTATCTCTTTTGCATACGCCTATTATGCCCTGAATGGGGTGACAACTACTTCCTTCATCCAAAAGTGGTGCCTTGTATATGCTACAACCCTTTTACAATGCCACAATGCTTAATGGTGCATAAATTGTGCCCTGTATGGGCGTTGTTCTGCTCATAAAAACATATCTTACTACCCAGTCTCATGCGTGCTCTATATGAAATATTTCATCAAATTTTCAAACCAGACAGTGTAAATAATTATATTAACATAAGAAAAATGAACTCTAATTAATGATAACATTTAAGGGATATAGGGCCATATGTATCAAGCAGATTCGCATTCGCAAACGCCGAAATTCACAGAATGTCGGCGTTTGCGAATGCGAATTTGCCAAATGGTATGTATTAAGGAAAATCTGGTGCAAAACAAGGAATGGCAAAATTTGCGATTCCTTATTTTGCAATTGCATATAAGGAATCGCTAATTTAGCGATTCCTTAAATGCAATGTATGAAGCAAAAAAAATGCAAATTGTCCTAAAGGAATCGCAAATTACCACCAACTTCTAGTTGAATTCCTTGAAAAATGCAAATTTTTTCGTTTTGCTAAATGCCTTAGGGCATGTATGTGTGCCACATGTGCACCCATGCTTATTTCAGGGGTGCAACAGGGTGTCCTTTGGACACCCCTGCACCCTTGAAATTATTCTCAATTTGCGATTCTCAAATTGCGAATCGCAAATTGAGAATAACTTCCCATTAATTCCTATGGGCCTCCTGGCCCATATAAATGAATGAGAAAGTATTCCTTAATTGCGATTCGCAATTTGCGAATCACAATTAAGGAATACTAAGAATTCGTAAAAAAATTGCGAATTTGTATATACATTCCTATTTGCGAGTCTGAAATAGCGATTTCTATAAAATTGCTATTTCAGAATCGCAAATCAGGTTGATGATACATATGGCACATACTCTTTTGTCCGCATGTTACTGTATGCTTAATGGAACCTCTTCAGTGTGTACCTCAAAAACATCCCGCGGGAGCTGTTTCAACCTATATGCGTCCACAGTTTTAGGTTTTCGCCTGGCGATCCGCTGCGCAGCAGCGTTCGCGCAGGCGAAAACTTTTGTTTACCAGTATGGGGCTTTGTCATGCCTCTCTGTTCCATTGGCTAGCTCCATAAATGGAGGCTAGCCATTGGAAGAGATGGGTGTCTGTTACTCTTTTCCCCGTCACGACGGGATTCGGGGGCGTTTCTGGGTCTTTTTTTAAGTCCCGCCCCTTTTTTCGTCATGCCACATGTGTCCGCCCCCCCTCCCGCTGTCCGTGTCTCCGTAGCTGTCCGTGTCGTGTCTCCGTAGATGTTTTATGTGTGAGCAGCTCTTGATCTTGTTTATAATTTCTTGCAGCCTGCTTCCCACAAAAGATATGAATTTGACAACTAACACAGCAGCATGCGTCTGTGTCTGTCCAACCCACTTTCAGTCATTATTGTACAAAGTTTGCCCTCGAATTCTGAATGAGAACTTTCTGTGTTAGAGTTCTTCGTGTTTTCCTAAGGAGAAGGTAGTCCAGTTACATTTCACATCCCGTTCTAATATGGCGACCGTTCTCTTTAAAAAGGAAGGTTAGTGTAATTCTTCATCTGCGAGGGTGGGGGTGCCCTTGCTCGGTCTGGGGTGGCCAGAGGGCGGGAGTGCTCGGGGACGTTTGGTTTCTGCTGTTTGGTTTCCTTTGATTGTGTTTTTACGATTGGGTTGTTTGGGTAATGGAGGACTGGGATGAAGGGGACTGTGCCGTTGGTCGATCCATGAGAAACGGAGTGTATCATGGGCCCCAAGCGGCTCCGTTTCTGGGGGGGATTGGCGTGCGTGCCCTGCGGCAGCGGGCCGATGGCCCTCTTTCGGGGGTGTTCTATACTATCTGGGTCTCCGTAGAGGGCTTGAGCAGCAGAGTGAAGCCGGGGATTCTTGGTTTTTCAAGTAGTCAGAGCTCCTAAAAAGTATGGTGACTGTATTGGGGTGACCCGTTTTGAGATGGGGGTTGGGTGTACACCCACGTTTTACCTAACATGTGGTCTGCACAAGTGTTGGGCAGTTTACGTTTGGGTGCCGGAGGGGGTGCCTGGACACGTATGTGAGGGATCCCGTACAAGTAGATGTATGTGTGTGTACGGGGTTGCCGATCGGGTGGTGGGGTACCCTCTTTACCTGTATCGCTGCCTCTCTGAGGTGATGGTTTCTGTGCAGCTTTAAGTCTGTTCGTGTGTGGTCTTTTTTTTGGGGGGTCACACACAGGGTGTCTGGTGAGAGTCGTTTTTTTTTATTGGTGGATCCAACATAGTTAGCGATCAGTTTTTTTTTTTAGGGGGGTTGGGTGCCCTCATCAGCCAAGGCATTTCTGTTTGAGGGGCGGTCCAGCACAAATGGGCTTTCCAGGGGGTATCCAGCCCTATACGGGGAGTTGATACGCGGCTAAGGGGGTCTGCAGCACGTCCGTGTGAACCACGATAGAACGATCCACTGACACCATGTACAGCTGCGTTTCTGATTTCTTTGAGAGCGTGGTGGAGCAGCAGCACTGGTTTATTGAGGCTGGGGGTGGTCTGGAGCGATGTATATGTTGTGCGGGGGTGCTCAGGTGCTGTACTGGTTAATGTGTAGACGGGTGGTGATGAAATACTCAGGGCTCCCTCGGTCTGACACCTGCTCCTCACCCCCTCTTAATTTCCTGTAAATATTGATTTATTTTTCATTTTTATCTCTCTGTCTGGAGCCGCCCTTGGCCTATTAGAGACGTGCGCCCCCCTTCAGTTGCAGGGTTTTATTTATTGATGTTTTTGTTTGTGTTATTGCAGAACTAAATCAGTTAAACAGGAGTGCTATTTAGGCCATTTCATTTATAGTATGTTAACGTACATGAGGCAAATTTAAACTACTTAGATTTTAAGTACATACGTGGGATGGTATAGAATATACCATGTACGTTGTAGTAAGTATATTCATGTTTTTGAGGTTGTTTATCCGTGGTATACCGACCTATGTCAGTCGGTTGGTTTACACTATATCCATGTGGTGATTTGCATAGTGTGTAGTGTTGAGAAGGTGTAGGCTGCAAAAATAGGATTGAAAACATAATTGCGAATATCTCAACATTGCATAAATTGGATCCATGCAAAGAAGCAACCTGTATTTAATTCCTAGATATAACTAAACTCATTTCCAACTTATATTGCAATTATTAAATATCCTATTCTTGCTGTAGTCTGAACATATTTGTGACGAGTACGTGAATATTGTTTATAAGGGCAGGTGAGCTTTTGTATAGTATGCTCTTGTAGACCAGGTGAACTGATGACGTTATATCTATGACTTGACATAGTGCATAGTACGTTGTGTACACAACCTCTTTGTATATATCCACGTAGGTGTGGCCAGCTCTTGTATTTATACATGCGGTTAACTGCTGTACAACGTGTGTATTTTCTGTTCTGGTGTGTTACCTTTAAGTAAGAGTGAGTTCTCTGCAGCATATTACACGGTTTTATTTTTTAGAAGAAACAACCCAATAACCTCCCCCACGCCTTGGGTGTTCTCTCACAGTGTGGGGGGGGGGGGTCTTTTTTTATTTTTTTACTGTCCCTCACATCTAGTTTGGCGGTGACAAGATGGTGGGGGGGGAAGTAATCCAACTGCCCATTCTGAATAGGGCAGACGGTCGGTTGGCTTACCTCCAACAGCCCCTACTCTGTTGGGTCATTGGAGGAAGTTTTACACCATCTGAATACATTTTAATCTTGTCAGTGAAAGCTTGCAGTCCACCAACTCAAAATTGGGTTGGCAGACATTGGGTTTTGTGGACAGGGTATTGAGTCGCCGTTGCAATGGAGTACTTGTCAGCCGCAGAGGTCCTTCTAATGCAACCCAGTGCTGACCCTTCTACTTATGGCAACAGTCCATCCTGAACCTTTCGTCTCGTCCATTCACCCTAGAGCCCATTTTTTTTTTTTCCAAGTTGGGAATTTGACCTCAGCAAATCTCCCTGATTAAGCTACGTCCCTGAGTGTTAATCTGAACTATATATTTGTAATGAGCTGGCTTATATGATGTCTTCAGTAAAACAAGACAAATATTCAGAATACATTAAGCTATCGCACAAAAGGTCAATACTGGAAACTGTTCTAAAGTTCCTGTAAAACAGATCTTCCTATATATGTGGGTATACAGTGTGAGATTAACTAGCATACTGCATATTCTGCTGTGACAGGAGCTAGCGTATACTAAGCACATCTACTTATGGGTGATTTATTTTAACATATATCCATGTAGTTGAGATACTTGATGAGTTGGTATTTAGGGGGTCCTAGCATATCAGGTTAGTTGGTGTGTAGATTATATCCATGTTGGTAGCCTATGTATGTGCAGTGTGTGGGGAGGCTCTGTGTGGGTGTGTGGGGGGGCTCTCAGTGTGTGTGTGTGTGTGGGGGGGCTCTGTGTGTGTGTGTGTGTGGGGGGGCTCTGTGTGGGTGTGTGGGGGGGCTCTGTGTGGGTGTGTGGGGGGCTCTCGGTGTGGGTGTGGCATTTGCGAGAGATTAAGCTATTGGCATTGTAAATGACAATGGCATTTATTTATCTGTTTTCAAAACCCAACACATAAATAAAAATGTTGTCATTTACAATGCCAAAAGCTCTAACTTTTGCAAAGGCGAAACCGTTGCATTGTACATGCTTGTTTGGTCATTTAGTCACCTCGGAACCTTTGTGCGTAGCTCTATAATGTACCTCGACTCTTGAACCCGTAGCTATTTGGTTCTATTGTCCCCTCTCTCATCTTACTTGATCTAAGCAGAAAAACCTGGGTAGATTTCGGTTACTGTTTTGTTGGGTATAAAAGTGCCTAGCAACAGGGTAGGTTGGATCCCTGTTAGTGAATTCCCTCATGAGCTCCAGCACTCTTTTTTTCTTGTGGGGTACGTGGTGCTTCCCACATAGTCTTTCTCACAGGAGCACATCAGGCAGTAAATTACAAAGTCCGAATTACAGTTGAGTATCTTTGTAATTTTCTATGATTTTTTTTGTGCCCGGGACAGCATATTCCCGTTTCTTGTAAAGGCTGAGTGGTCCCACCAGGATGCATGTATGTAGCCTGCATGTAATTTACACTGGGATGCAGCAAACGCATGAGCCCTCCCGATTATACTGCTGGTTTAATTTTTTTAATGAACCCTCTGTAAAATAACATTCTTGGTAAAATCTAATTTCTTTTCATGAGATCTGTGAAATGAAACAGAACATAGCAGAATCCCAAAGGAGACGTCAAGCAATTCACTGTGAGTCTCCCCTGTGTGCACACACTTTCCCCACCTCACTCCGATGTCTCACTTTGAAATTGGAGTAAAAGAGTTCATTATAAACCTGAGGGGTGTGGCCACTAGATCGCGAGCAGGCTCCGGGAACGTTGGCCCCCTGGGGGAAGTGACTGTCGCAGACTAGTGTACCCCCGGGGCGCTTCTTGCATGTTAGGCACAGGCCAGGGAGGGATGGGCTAGTTAGGGGGAAGGGGTGGGTAATTAGGGTACCATAGCGGTGTCAGGAAGGGTGTGTCAGACCTCTTCCTGACTCCTAAGCACCACTGGGAGGGCTAAGCTTATTTCAGGACCACCCACCCATCCTACATTGTTGACGTCAATGGTGGGGAGGCTTTTTCGACAGCGAGTTGCCAGTTTAGGGCAGGTTGCAGAGCGTAGGTGGTACTTTGTGGTTGTTGAGTCACATACGGGCATATCCACCACTTGGAGGGAACACAGGTGACTGAAGGCGGTGGGCGGAAGGCGCCGAACAGGGCAAAGATCTTCATTGAACGATGTTTGGGTAGGCAACTGAGGCAGTGACTGGGTATGTGGAATGAGGTCAGAGAGTGTAAGGGGGAAGAATGAAGCATGACATCAGGGCTTTAATTTGGAAAGTGGCGTGAGGTGTGAATGGTGCAGGGAGGAATGGGACTGCCATAGTGATGTCATATTTATGAAGTTTGAGGTTATTGCTCATGTTAATAAGTTGAGTAACTGCTGCAACCCTGTCCTAATAAATTGCCTTTTACGCCAAATCAACCATGTGACCTGTGGTTACTGCACAAAGCCCTCTGATTCGCTGATCAGTTCCTGCCTCATAATTTTTTTCTCTTTGCTTGTTACTTGATCAGTAAATACTCAACGTTGCTAAATGCACATGCAATCTGCCGTTATCATGCGAGTGCTACCAAGCCCCACCAGCCACTGCTGTGCAAGGAGGGGGCAACCTTCAGGGGCCACAACCCTTCAGAGGACCCCCCATTCAGTTCAAGGCCAAAACATATCTGTGAGATAGCATCCTGTACTTTCATTTAGCAGCCTCGTGCATTATGGGAGCTGTAGGCTTGACAGCCTTCAAAACCGGACTATAGATGAAGATTAAGTGGCATTTGTCCTCAACTCTCTGAACCCTGTTCGTCCTCAAATCCCAAACTGACTGCGTCCTCCTGACCTTCGACACCTGTGCAGCGTTCTGCTGTATTTTGTTTTGTGTTACACAAATACCACATACATACTCGACAGGGTGTTCATTTGTACCTGGTACTTCGACAATAATGAAGGCACTTGAGGTCTTCTTCTGTGATGCTTCCACCCCGGTGTGTTTTATAAGTGGTATCTCCCATGCAGGTGGTGGCAGCTCCAGCTGCTGTCATTTCCTACCTTCTGAGTCTTCTGTGGGCCAGGAAGTAGGGACTGGCTGCAGTAAGTGCAGCTGAGAGGCCAATCGTGCACTGCCCTCTAGCAGGCCCTGTGTGTAGCCCCATACCTTCTCACCCTGTGTATCTTCCTCAGGGGATTTCTAGAGAATGAACCTGCCGACCAGATGAGAGGATGGAGCCAGGGAAAGGAATACAGAGAAGTGGGGTAGGCACATCCTGTAGTGGTTACGCTTGAAGAGGAGAGTGGGACCTGGTTTGGATGGTTACTGGGCAACGCTTGTGACAATGCCTTTTACTACTGGTATCCTGGACCACCGCACTGCTAGAAACCATAACTAGTTACTGACCACTCCTTTTCAGCATGTAGTAGTGTAAGGTTTACTCCAGTAGGAGATAGGAGTAGGAGATAAAGGTCAACCACTCAGAACACAGGAAAACCACACAGGACCCCTTAATACAGGAATGCTCAGTTGGTGCTGTACTCTGTAAAAAGGAAAGTTCTTTATATACAAACAATAACATTGGATATAAAATAAGGATATGCCAATAAAACTAGCCCTCTCCATTTCCTACCTAGCCAGAGATCTGAGTCCTAATGTTATTATAACACCAACCGACTTCGTGAGCACGGAACCCAGATCATCAGAACGATAACCGATGACTTCAGTGGGGTCGAGTTCACAGTTTGTTCATGAGTTCAGACACAAAATGACAGGAAGCAACAATCTGTTCTGATTGCTACTCTTCAAGAGGGAATGCATCCTTGTGCTTGGCGTGTAGCGATTGGAGCATCTGTCAGAGGGGTCTGTGTTACTTTTTATCAGGTTTTTGTGAATCTGCTCTGAAACCGCTCTTGCCCAATACAACAATACCCACAAATCCTTCAACAGTAGATAGAGGAGTCCAAGCTGGGCAAACAAAATTAGCCCAAAAAAGGGGATGAATGGGTCGACATCCCAAGTCAAAGGAGGTAGTATTAATATCAGATATACCTGACTGAGAGCAGGTGGAAAATTATTTGGAGTGATGGCGAAATTGAAATGTGCAATAATGTGCCACTGTGATAGGCTAGTACTGTGTGATGCTGGATCTAGGTGTGCCGATAGGTGTGTTCAAGTGAACACATATCATAATAAAGTACCCTTTTTAATGTCTGGCTTGACAGAGCAACTGTCACCAGACGATTATGTGAGCATTAATGGATATATGACGGTACAACGCGTACCGTCACAACGCATACCTTTACAACGCGGCCGTGACAACGCAAGTCGTTACCACGACTTGCGTTGGGGGGGCGCGGATTTCGAATAGTTTAATTTACTATTCTAACACCAGTCCCCGTGGACCCTAGGGAAGGTGTTAGGATAGTAAATTAACTATATTTAGACCTTGAGCGCCCTCCAGCGCAAGTCGTGGTAACGACTTGCGTTGTCACAGCCGCGGTGTAAAGGTACCGCGTTGTGAAAACATCGTTGTAAACGATGTTTACCGCATTAATAGATAGGGGCTTTGGCTCTGCCCACATGTTAAGAGCCAGGAGTGCAGGTTTTGATTGGTCAGAAGTTGCGTGCTTCCATAGAAATAGTGCACAGCTGTGATCACTTTGTTTATTTATCCAGCTGACTGAGCTTGAATTTTCAGGGGCGCACACATGCCACTAATGCTATTAAGGTGTCTTGAATGACTAGATCATTTAAGTTGTTTTTCTCTTGCAGCAGAAGGGCAATCATTAACCTATATGGATTTTTAGGTCTGGCTTTACAGTGCAACTGTCTCCTGACCTTTTAACCTACACCAATGTTATTCTACAGTTATTTAGTTCCACACAACTACATACCCAGTCACATACTATTTACTTATAATGCTTTACATTACCATACGAATTGACATTGCCAATGCTTGTTCATATCTTTGTGACGTGGTCTGTTGATATTGTTTGCTCAAGCCAAAACCTAAAAACCTATACAAATGCACAAAGGAGAGTAAACTTCTTCAAACAATGAAACAATCCGTTTGGTAACATTGCCAGCTTTATTTCATCACCGGCTGTGCGATTTTATCATTTTGAGATATTTAAATGATAGTTATATTGACCGCATAAATAGTTCACCGATTTGTTGTTCGACACGGACTGTGCTATTAATTATTGGCACAAATGTGTTTATTTCCTGTTGCGGTGTTGAGCTAATGAACGTTGTTAGAAAAATAGGAACCTAGATGCCTGATTGCGTAAATGTGCCTTAAACATAATTTCGAAAATAACCATAATTTCGAAAATAACCCTGCACTGGGTGAACGTATGGCATCCGGCCTCCAGCTGCGGCGCACTGGCCTGTGGGAGACGTCGACAGTCCATATGGAGCCCGTCTCGATGGCCGCTGGGTGCGATGGGATCCCGCCACTCACACGCGCCACAACGACCCTCCGTGTCATGAAAAGAGAAGAAGTGAGCTGCCAGGGGCTGTGACGTTGTTCCTCCCCTGGCACTACTCCCGTGTTCCGCCGCTGCACGCAACGTCGCGCGCTCGACGTTACAATGACGAAAATCAATAATTCATGGTTCCTGCGGAACACGTGCTTGGACGCTCCCAGGAAGCAGCCGGATATTTTTGCTTGAAATCCGTGTCCGCCATGGGGCCTGGTCTCTTTCTAGGGAGGTGTTGTGAGCTTGTGTGTTGCTGGTGTCAGTGGTTAGTGGTGTTGTCACGAGATGAGCAAAACAGAAGGCAGAGCAATCAATGAGGGTGAAGGGAAATTATATACATCTGAGGCCGTATAAAGTGCCTTGGGGGTGCAACGGGCATTTGCGCCCGCTTTGCATGCCCCAGGGGCACTATAGTATTACAGAAGGGGGGCCACAGATGCTTGTGCGGCCCCTTCTGTAATACCAATTGCCCTGGTGCCCATAAAAGCGGCAGCGCTATCTTCAAGGGTGGTGTTCCCTCATTTGCATGACAGTGTGTCCCATGCAAATGAGCGTATCCCTTTGCCTCTGCGCCCGCGCCGTATTACTGACGTGGGTGCAGAGGCAAAGAAGCTATCAGGAGGCGCACAGAGTGCGCCACCTGATAGCAGCCCTCTGGAGTAGGAAAGGGGGTCCTTTAGAAGCCCTAGACATCCCCTTGCGGGTGGGTACAGTCATTGACTGCACCCCTCTACAAGGGGATCTCTAATTCCCTTCAAAATCTACACTGTGAAAAACCTCTCCGTACTTCACCTGAATGTGTTGCCCCCAGGGAAGTGTGAGTTTGCGGCTGACCTGCGGGCAGCGCATTCATCTTAATAAGGTGCATTTATATAGTTTACACTGGGCGCACCTTTTTAAAAGTGCGCCCTTCGCAAATAACAAATATGCCCTTAACCCCTTCGACGCTAATGACAAAGCCAGCTCGTCATGGGCGATACCTGCGCTAGGCGGATGACGAGCTGGCTTTGTCATAAACAGCGCGATTTTTAAAAATCAGCGCACAGCGGGAAAACGCGGTAGCGGTTAATGTGGCCTCAGGATGTTACCCAGCTAGGAATCCCGCCAAGATCCAGACCTGGAATATCTGCTTTAAACAGAATGCAATTCTTAGGTGTCTTACAGCTTCCGGGCTCTTATTTTTAAAAGGTCTTTGTCAGGCCTAAACATCCCAAAGAGGCATCAGTTAAGCACACTGGTAAGGAGATGTAGGTTGGCCCTCACAATTCAGACTACTGTAGCCTGCGCCTGCAGCCTCCGTTTATCTGGCATTGAGTGTAAGTGGTTCTTCTGGGCCTGTTCTGTGCTTTAGATTCTGGCATTTTAGTTTGACTTATCTAGTTGTAAATTTAGTATTACAAGAATCAGAATGCAATAAGATAGCAGGACTGGGTAATGCATTTACATCCTACGTAGGCAATATGAGTAATGTCTTGTCGATGGATACTGTGCTTGGATACAGTCTTTTATAGGTAACACCTTCCATAGAATGTTTTAATTTACAGCTATTTTTGCTCAATCAAAAATGCTACTCATCTTGACCTCTGACGGATAAAAGACTGTCAATCATGCCACAATCTACACCAGCAATCCCACCCACGTCGCATAAACGAGTGCTGAAACGCTAAGCTAATCTAGGGGAATTTGTCTAGATTTAATATCAGTTTATTGATTTAGACGCTGCTCGCTACTGGTGGCTGCTAATTAAAGAATGGATGACATGTTGTCCCGATCATACCTTGTCTTCAAATCAGTTTCAACAGACTGAGACAAGTGGTGAAAGTGATAGTTCAAATCAAAATATAATTTAAAAGAAGCCACTCATCTTTCCAGGGAGGTGAGTGATGATGACACAAAAAAGCTGCAGGACTGCAGTCTTTGCGTAGAAGTGAGAACATGAAACAATACAAATATATTTCTGCATTGCTATTTCTGAGAACGCTGCTTAGTGAGGTGAGAGACTTCTGCAATGTGACTCGTGATGTGAAACCGTTCGGCATTGTGACATTAAATAGCTCTACATTGTAATGTCAGAGCTATTAACAATGACGTACTCCGCAGTGTGATGTCATAGCGGTCTGCAATGTGATGTCAGACAGGTGTGCCTTGTTACGGACAATGCTGTACATTGTAATGTCAGAGAGCTAAGCATTATCTTATCCAGACGTCTGCATTGTGATGTCACAATTCTTAAAGAGCTCTGCATTGTGATATTAACGAGCTCAGACACAGTGGTGTCTCCAGATGGGGGGTGAGGGGGGGGCAGACGTTGCCCAGGTCCCAGCTCTATTTGTCTTACCCCCGCTTCTGCCCCAGCACCGCAGCTGCTGGATGTACCAGAAGGTGACAGACAAAACAAACACTCTACACCTTGCCTCACCTTTCATTGCAAGGCAGTGTTGTTTACTTAAAATGTTTCATCTGACTTTGTACATATATGAATATATATCTATATCTAAATATTACGCTGTGGCGAATGCCTCAGGGGAGTTAAACAGTAGTGGCTAAAAACACTCACCTGGGCCGCCCAGCTGCCGCCTTTTCTCCGTCCTCATCTTCCTGTCTCCGCTGGCTTCAGGAAGGAGCTACCAGGTTCCCCATAACCAATCACAATGCGGCAATGCTGCACAGTGATTGGTCTGAGCGCTGAACCACGGCACTCAGACTGGGACTGGGAGGCTTTGCAATGTTCCTCACCAGTCTGTAAAGCAAGCCTGGTGGAGAAGATGCAAAGTGCGCAGGACCCAGACCTGCCCCTCGCCCCGAGAGCCATTCACTTCTATAGGAAAAATAAAATGGTAATAACGGATCATCATTTAATCATTAATTTTTCAGTGGGGCAACTTTACAGGGGAGGGCATGAAGCCCCTCTTCCTGAGCCCTTTTGAGGCTCTGGGGACCCCATCCACTGGGGCCAATATTTAATTAAAGGGGAGGAGAGGCACGCAAACCTTTCCCCGAACCTCCATTAGGTTCCAGACCCCATCCCCTTGGGCCGATAAGTAAAGGGGAGGAGGTGTGCTGCCCTCTTCCCTGAGCCATTGTATGGCCCCATGGACCCCATTCTCCAGGGCCAGCTCAATGTCAGTGTTCTTGACACTCCACCTCCTTGGAAACCATTGTTTCCCTGCCGGCAAGTACACGGGCAGGGAAGTCTTATGCGTTTCAACCTGGTGGGAGCAGAAAGCAGCTCCCGCTGGCGTGCCCTGAAGTAACTGCCACTCGTGTACTCGCCATGCGCTGCTCCCTACCTCCCATATCACATCACTCATGATGTTCGTTGATATCATTGATTACATCATTGCAACATCTGAAATGACCGAATTGATGACAAAACTGTGCATGGCAGGGGTGTGAGTTATTGTTACTTTAGGGCACGCTTATATTTACTTGAGATAACTATAACTGGTAAATTGCAGTGGTTTCGTTTGTTTAAATTTCACCTAACTGTAATGTCCCTTTAATCTTTGTTTTTTCCCTTGAATACATATATAGATATATACAAAAATCTGCATACATTTTAAGTACATATACATACTGCTCTGCATTGTGAGGTATGAGAGCTTTTCATTATGATGGAAATAGCTTTAAATAGAGTGAAATTGTTGTGAGTTGCGATGTCATACAGCTTTGTAAGAAAGCTTTGAATAGTGATGTCTGCAAGTTCTGCAGTGTGATGCCAGAGACTTCTGCATTGTGACGCCACAGAACTCTGAATTGTGATGTCAGACAGCTTTGAAGTTCAATGTAAGAAAGCTTTAAATTGGGGTGGCTGAGAGCTCGGCTTTGTAATGCCAGAGAGCTCTGCATTGTTGTGTCACAGAGCTCTGCATTGTGATGTCACAGAGCTCTGAATTATGATGTCACAGAGCTCTGAATTATGATGTCACAGAGCTTTGAATAGTGGTGTCTGGGAGCTCTGCATTGTGATGTCACTGAGCTCAGCATTGCAGTGCCAGAGAGCTCTGCATTGTGATATCACAGAGCTCTGAACTGTGATGTCAAAGCGCTTTGAATAGTGGTGTCTGGGAGCTCTGCATCGTTGTGTAACAGAGCTCTGACTTGTGATGTCACAGAGCTCTGAAATATGATGCCAGAGAGCTTTCAATAGAGGTGTCTGGGAGCTCTGCATTGTGACGTCACAGAGCTCTGAACTGTGATGTCACAGAGCTTTGAATAGTGGTGTCTGGGAGCTCTGCATTGTGCTGTCACAGAGCTCCTAATTATGATGTCACAAAGCTTTGAATAGTGGTGTTTGGGAGCTCTGCATTGTGATGTCACAGAGCTTTGAATAGTGGTGGCTGGGAGCTCTGAATTGTGATGTCACAGAGCTCTGCTTTATGACGTCACAGAGCTTTGAATAGTGGTGTCTGGGAGCTCTGAATTGTGATGTCACAGAGCTTTGAATAGTGGTGGCTGGGAGCCCTGCATTGTGATGTCACAGAGCTCTAAATTGTGATGTCACAGAGCTTTGAATAGTGGTGTCTGGGAGCTCTGCATTGTGATGTCACAGAGCTCTGCTGTGTGATATCCCAGAGCTCTGAATTATGATGTCACATAGCTTTGAATAGTGGTGTCTGGGAGCTCTGAATTGTGATGCCACAGAGCTCTGCTGTGTGATATCCCAGAGCTCTGCTTTATGTTGTCACAGAGCTTTGAATAGTGGTGTCTGGGAGCTCTGCATTGTGATGTCACAGAGCTCTGCTTTATGATGGTCTCAGAGCTTTGAACAGTCGTGTCTGGGAGCTCTGCATTGTGATGTCACATAGCTTTGAATAGTGGTGTCTGGGAGCTCTGCATTGTGATGTCACAGAGCTCTGAATAGGGGTGCCTGGGAGCTCTGCATTGTGATGTCACAGAGCTTTGAATAGTGGTGCCTGGGAGCTCTGCATTGTGATGTCACAGAGCTTTGAATAGCGGTGTCTGGGAGCTCTGAATTTTGATGTCACAGAGCTTTGAATAGTGGTGTCTGGGAGCTCTGAAGTGTGATGTCACAGAGCTCTGCTTTATGATGTCACATAGCTTTGAATAGTGGTGTCTGGGAGCTCTGCATTGTGATGTCACAGAGCTCTGCTTTATGATGGTCACAGAGCTTTGAATAGTGGTTTCTGGGAGCTCTGCATTGTGATGTCACAGAGCTTTGAATAGTGTTGTCTGGGAGCTCTGAATTGTGATGTCACAGAGCTCTGCTTTATGATGTCACAGAGCTTTGAATAGTGGTGCCTGGGAGCTCTGCATTGTGATGTCACAGAGCTTTGAATAGCGGTGTCTGGGAGCTCTGAATTTTGATGTCACAGAGCTTTGAATAGTGGTGTCTGGGAGCTCTGAATTGTGATGTCACAGAGCTCTGCTTTATGATGTCACAGAGGTTTGCATAGTGGTGTCTGGGAGCTCTGCATTGTAATGTCACAGAGCTCTGCTTTATGATGGTCACAGAGCTTTGAACAGTCGTGTCTGGGAGCTCTGCATTGTGATGTCACATAGCTTTGAATAGCGGTGTCTGGGAGCTCTGCATTGTGATGTCACAGAGCTCTGAATAGTGGTGTCTGGGAGCTCTGCATTGTGATGTCACAGAGCTCTGAATAGTGGTGTCTGGGAGCTCTGCATTGTGATGTCACAGAGCTCTGAATAGGGGTGCCTGGGAGCTCTGCATTGTGATGTCACAGAGCTTTGAATAGCGGTGTCTGGGAGCTCTGCATTGTGATGTCACAGAGCTTTGAATGGTGGTGTCTGGGAGCTCTGAAGTGTGATGTCACAGAGCTTTGAATAGCGGTGTCTGGGAGCTCTGCATTGTGATGTCACAGAGCTTTGAATAGTGGTGTCTGGGAGCTCTGAATTTTGATGTCACAGAGCTTTGAATAGTGGTGTCTGGGAGCTCTGAAGTGTGATGTCACAGAGCTCTGCTTTATGATGTCACATAGCTTTGAATAGTGGTGTCTGGGAGCTCTGCATTGTGATGTCGCAGAGCTCTGAATAGTGGTGTCTGGGAGCTCTGCATTGTGATGTCACAGAGCTCTGAATAGTGGTGTCTGTGAGCTCTGCATTGTGATGTCACAGAGCTCTGAATAGGGGTGCCTGGGAGCTCTGCATTGTGATGTCACAGAGCTTTGAATAGTGGTGTCTGGGAGCTCTGCATTGTGATGTCACAGAGCTTTGAATAGTGGTGCCTGGGAGCTCTGCATTGTGATGTCACAGCGCTTTGAATAGTGGTGTCTGGGAGCTCTGAATTTTGATGTCACAGAGCTTTGAATAGTGGTGTCTGGGAGCTCTGAAGTGTGATGCCACAGAGCTCTGCTTTATGATGTCACATAGCTTTGAATAGTGGTGTCTGGGAGCTCTGCATTGTGATGTCACAGAGCTTTGAATAGTGGTGCCTGGGAGCTCTGCATTGTGATGTCACAGAGCCTTGAATAGTGGTGTCTGGGAGCTCTGAATTTTGATGTCACAGAGCTTTGAATAGTGGTGTCTGGGAGCTCTGAAGTGTGATGCCACAGAGCTCTGCTTTATGATGTCACATAGCTTTGAATAGTGGTGTCTGGGAGCTCTGCATTGTGATGTCACAGAGCTCTGCTTTATGATGGTCACAGAGCTTTGAATTGTGGTTTCTGGGAGCTCTGCATTGTGATGTCACAGAGCTTTGAATAGTGGTGTCTGGGAGCTCTGATTTGTGATGTCACAGAGCTCTGCTTTATGATGTCACAAAGCTTTGAATAGTGGTGTCTGGGAGCTCTGAATTGTGATGTCACAGAGCTCTGCTTTATGATGTCACAGAGCTTTGAATAGTGGTGTTTGGGAGCTCTGCATTGTGATGCCACAGAGCTCTGCTTTATGATGTCACAGAGCTTTGAATAGTGGTGTCTGGGAGCTCTGATTTGTGATGTCACAGAGCTCTGCTTTATGATGTCACAGAGCTTTGAATAGTGGTGTCTGAGAGCTCTGAATTGTGATGTCACAGAGCACTGCTTTATGATGTCAGAGAGCTTTGTATAGTGGTGTCTGGGAGCTCTGCATTGTGATATCACAGAGCTCTGAACTGTGATGTCACAGAGCTTTGAATAGTGGTGTCTGGGAGCTCTTCATTGTGATGTCACAGAGCTCTGAATTGTGATGTCAAGGCGCTTTGAATAGTGGTGCCTGGGAGCTCTGAACTGCGATGTCACAGATTTGAACAGTGGTGTCTGGGAGCTTTGCATTTTGATGTCACAGAGCTCTGAACTGTGATGTCAGAGCGGTCTTCATTGTGCCGTAAATAGCTCTGAAGTCATAAGACTCTGAATTTTGAAGGCAGAGAGCTTTGAATAATGCTGCCTGAGGGCTCTCCCACGCGATGCCACAGAGCTCTGCTGTGTGATGTCATAGAGCTCTCAATTGTGATGTCAGAGAACTTTGACTAGTGCTGTATAGGATCTCTGGAACGTGATGTCAGAGGACTTTGAATAGTTGCGTCTGGGAGCGCAGCAGCGTGATGTCATAGAGCTATCAATTGTGATGTCAGAGGGCTTTCAATAGTACTACCTGTGAGCTCAGTAACGTGATGTCATAGAGCTATCAATTGTGATGTCAGAGGGCTTTCAATAGTACTACCTGTGAGCTCAGTAACGTGATGTCATAGAGCTATCAATTGTGATGTCAGAGGGCTTTGAATAGTAGTACCTGTGAGCTCAGTAACGTGATGTCAATGAGCTATGAATTGTGATGACAAATAGCGTTGTGCCTGGGAGCTCAGCAATGTGATTTCATAGAGCTATCAACTGTGATTGAGGCTGCCCGCGGCACACGCAGCGTGCCCGTTCAAAAGGGCAGCCACTTTAGTGCCACATTAGGCACATCCCCATGTCTAGTTGTGGGGACCCCCGGGGAGTCCCCAAAGTCCGGCGCAGATTCCACGTCACTTCGGGCGCATCTGAGGGTTGGGGCGAGGTACTTATACCTGCCCCCGCCCATCTGGCAATCTTTTTGGTTCTTCCTGGTCACACTGTCTCTTTCCCTACCGCATACCCAGCGTGCTGGCTGGGGTGCGTAGCCAGGGAACGAACATGTTACCTTGTTAATTTATGTTGCAGGCGGAGTTACAGGGCGATACAGAGGCTGAATGGTACATATGGGTACCCTTTCAGGAGCACAATAGAGGTGCAGAAGCCAAACAACCCCAGGAGTCTTTACGGCAGGACCCTGGAGGAAAGCGATGCTGCCCGCTAGTCCTTCGGACGGTTGTAAGCCTGAGCAACCAGGGGCTTTCCTGGAAACGCTCCGCCCCTAAAAAGGTGTGAGTAAAGGGATGGACTGGTGGTCCACGGTATTGAAGGGGGTAATCCCTACAAAATGGTAGCACCAATTGGGTTGGTCACAGTGCAGTTGGCGCATCAGGCGGGCAGGACAGCTTAGGTTAGTCACCGCTGCCTGCCCTTGGATCGCCCGTAAGTTAACCCACCACATTGGCATACATTTCTTGTATGAAATAAACCTGCAGCAAAATGTTTCCCAACAAACATGTCTTGTGTGTTTATTGTATTGCTGTGCATGCCATGCTCTTCTTGCGGGGGGAGGATGCCTATATCGGCACTAGTCAGAGGGCTTTAAATAGTAGAGCCTGGGACCTCGCACCGTGATGTCATAGAGCTTTGCATTGAATTGTCAGATAGCCCTGCAGTGTACTGTCCCGCTGCTCTACAGTTAATTGTAATACCACTGCGGCGTCATGCTTCTGTAGTGCGAGGCAGCAGGGCAGTGCATTAAGGCAGGATGCCATTTCCAGCCACCACTGTACTGTAATTGTATGAGGTGGCAGTGATGTCACCCGGAGCTCCACTGTGATACCATTTTTTGTTTCTCTTACTGTGCTCCGGGGAGCCGTGGGTTGCATTTCTTCCAGCAGTGCAGCCGTTTGGGTGTCAGCATTTTTATTACAGTGTCGGTGTTGTCTGCATTGCAGTGTGTTTCTGTTTCCAGAGGGCTAGTGACAGTCCAGTGCGCTACACTGTGTTGGTCTCCGTTCCCAGCTGTGTGTTGTGTAATGTCATTGCTTTGCACTCTGACGTCACATGGCCCCACAGAGCGACCTCTTGTTTTCCCCAACAGCTGTGTTTTAAGGCGGCACGTGCGAAGTTGTACAATTAAATACAGCGCAGAAGCTTTTCTAAAGCTCCCCAGTGTTTGTGAAGTGCGAACCTGATGAGATTTAAAAAAAACTTGTGGGTGAAAAATGGCCCCTGTTTGTCAATGGGAAACTGCCCCAACTGTGACTTGAAGGTAGAGGTTGGGGCTCGCCTGCCTGAGTGGTGCCTGTCTATGATCAGGGCTTTAACTGGGCCGGGTCTCAATGGTGCTGTGCACCGACAGTTTTTTAAAGGGGACCTCGAAACCGGTCTCTATTGGGCCATGGCGAGACTGGCTACAGTGGGACCCAGGTGTTTTTATCCTGTGGGCCGCCAGGGTTGGGGCCGGTTTTGGGCCTCAGGGGGGCCTTTTTTTTTTTTACCGGGGGCAGGCAATATCGGCCCTCTGTAATAAAATCAGCTGAAACCGGCCCTAGCAAACAGCTCAGCCACACTCAGCACTCAGCCACCGCCTCTCCTTCCCCGGGGGACCGGCCGAGCAGTTTGCCAGGGCCAGCTTCGGTTCCCAGTCCGGCCCTGTATCGGGCTCTGTTTTGTGACCTGGCACAAGTGGTCCGTTTTTTTCTGGACTGCAGTGACAGCAGGCACATCGCTATGCGCATGCTCACACTGCTCACTTCTCACTAGTGGAGAAGTTACGGCATGACGTCATGCCAGGTGGGCATTGTAGGGGAAGGGAAATCCTCTAAAGAGAGTCATTTTCTCTCTGGATTTCCCTTCTCTTTTTGAAACTCAGGAGCAACAATATTGTTGTGGGGTCACCGGGCTTTAAGTGGAAGCTTTTTAAAAAATATATACAAGCCATAGTTGCTGCTTATTTATCTTATGAAACTAACAACCATTGACAATGCGAATAGTCCTGACTTGTTGTAGGTATGACTTGTTGTATCATATATATCATATATGACTTGTTGTATCATATATCTGGATACAATGACAGAAACAGCAAAATACAAGTTGGGTGGCACACTATGCTGAACACAGATTTTTAGCTTAAGTCACACCCATAATTACATTGCACACGCCCCTATGAGAGACCCCCCAGTTTTTTCATTCCATTTAAAACCCTGCCTATGATCCCACACGCCACCCACTCCCCTGCAGTACTTCCATCAGGGTGTGGCATTTGTGGTAACTTTGGTTCACCTGTTGCCAGCTGCAAAAAAATCCCACTCCGCCACTTGAAACCCAATTCAGGGAACAGGGTTTGTGTTCTACAAAATGTCTCCTTGGGAAAAGCTCCTAAATGTGGCAGTTTTCACAAATTACAAAGTTTCCAGCTTTAGCCACCCTCCCTTCAATGTGAAATAATTAGTTTTCAAGTGAGCTTTCTCTTCTGTATTGTGAGGTCATTGGGTTTCCAAATAGCCTAGCATTGGGAGGTTCATGGGTTTCTATATAACACTGTTTTATGAGGTTATTATGAGCTGTGTCTTGTTAGGTCATCGGTTTCGAGGCACCTTGGTATTAGAAAAATGAAGTGGATGTCTAGTCAGTACAGCAGTGGGAAGTCTGTGGGTGTCTAGATATGGGGCTTATTTACAAGCCTCTTGTGCTGCCGGCACATCACTTTTTTCAATACTAAAAGCAGGGACGGCTCCTCCGTATAATCAGAAGAGCTCCACAGGTTAAAATACCCTAGAATTAAAAAATAAAATGGTAATAAAATTAGTTTATTATTATTTTATTTTCCAATTTAACACCTTCCTGACGCTCGCCTCCGGCAGCTGAGTGACTGCAGCAGGGAGGAGGGTGGGCTGCCTCGGCACTTTTGAAAGTGCGCATGTCTCTTTGGCAGGCCGTCTTGCGACGGCCAGCCAGACATGCGCACTTTGAAAGCTCTAACCGAGCTGTCTTAAGACTGCTCGTTTAGAGTATATGCAGGGCTCCAGGGACCTTGGGAGTGAGGCCACTCCCTCCAATTAGAGCGCTCCTCTCACACCATGAGAGCAGCGCCAGGATTGGTTAAGGCACTTCTCAAGGGTTCGCACTGCAGGAGGAAGACATCCAGCGAGGAAGGGGTCGGAGTCAGGCGTGTCGCAGGTGTTTTTAAAATTTTTACCACCACATATTTGTCCTCCTCACCATTTCCCATAGAAGCCAGCCGCCACTGATTAAAAGTGACGCACCAGTGGCGCAAGGGGCTTGTAAATAAACCCCTATGAGTTTAATGGGCTTCTAAGCAGCTTTGTATTATGAGGTCAGTTGGTTTTAGATAGCTCGATATTGTGAGTATAATGGGTTTTCTAAACTGTTTTGTTTTATGGGGTCAGTGGGTTTCTAGACCAGTCTCTATTGTGAGCTCATTGGATTCTGTAATGTGAGTTCATGACTTTCAGACAGCTTTGAACTATGGGGCTGCTCTGTGTTATGGGGTCACTGGGTTCCTAGTCAGCTCTCTATTATAGGGTCATTGGGCTGATAGGAAGCTCTGTGTTATGGGGCAATGGGATTCTAGGAAGGTCTGAATTATGGGGTAGTTTGGGTTCTAGTCAGCTGTGTATTATGAAGTCATTGGGCTCTGTATTATAGGGTCTGTGGGCCTCAGGAAGTTCTGTATTACGGGGTCACTTGGTTCCTAGGCCGCTCTGTATTAATGGGTCAGTGAATTTCTATTAAGCTCTGCATTATCGGGTCAGTGGGTTCCTAGGCTGCTCTGTATTAAGGGGTCAGTGGGTTTCTAGTAGGTTTTGTATTATGGAGTCAGAGGGTTTCTAGGAAGTTCAGTATTATGGGGTCATAGGGTTTCTAGACCACTCTGTATTAAGGGATCTGTGGGTTTCTAGTAAGCTCCGTATTATGGGGTCACTGGGTTTCTAGGAAGCTCTGTATTAAGGGGTCATTGGCTTTCTAGGTAGTTCTGTCTAATGGGGGGATTGGGTTTCCAGGAAGCTCTGTATTAAGGGGTCATTGGGTTTCTAGACCTTTACCTTTACTTTAAAACCATTCGGGTGCCCGTTGTGTTAGACAGCTCTGTTCTAAGGGGTCATTGGGTTCCTTGTCTGCTCTTTGTCAGCTCTGTTCTAAGGGTCATTGGGTTCCCCGTCTGCTCTTTGTCAGCTCTGTTCTAGGGGGTCATTTGGTTCCTTGCCTGCTCTTTGTCAGCTCTGTTCTAGGGGGTCTTTGGGTTTTTCGTCTGCTCTTTGTCAGCTCTGTTCTAGGGGGTCATTGGGTTCCTCGCCTGCTCTTTGTCAGCTCTGTTCTAGGGGGTCATTTGGTTCCTCGACTGCTCTTTGTCAGCTTTGTTCTAGGAGTCATTTGGTTTCTCGTCTGCTCTTTGTCAGCTCTGTTCTAGGGGGTCATTTAGTTTCTCGTCTGCTCTTTGTCAGCTCTGTTCTAGGGGGTCATTTGGTTTCTCGTCTGCTCTTTGTCAGCTCTGTTCTAGGGGGTCATTTGGTTTCTCGTCTGCTCTTTGTCAGCTCTGTTCTAGGGGGTCATTGGGTTCCTCGTCTGCTCTTTGTCAGCTCTGTACTGGAGGTCATTGGGTTCCTCTTTGTCAGCTCTGTTCTCGGGGGACATTCGATTTCTCGTCTGCTCTTTGTCAGCTCTGTTCTAAGGGGTCATTGGGTTCCTCGTCTGCTCTTTGTCAGCTCTGTTCTAGGGGGTCATTGGGTTCCTCGTCTGCTCTTTGTCAGCTCTGTTCTAGGGGGTCATTGGGTTCCTCGTCTGCTCTTTGTCAGCTCTGTACTGGAGGTCATTGGGTTCCCCACCTGCTCTTTGTCAGCTCTGTTCTAGGGGGTCATTTAGTTTCTCGTCTGCTCTTTGTCAGCTCTGTTCTAGGGGGTCTTTGGGTTCCTCATCTGCTCTTTGTCAGCTCTGTTCTCGGGGGACATTCGGTTTCTCGTCTGCTCTGTTCTAGGGGGTCTTTGGGTTTGTCGCCTGCTCTCTGTCAGCTCTGTTCTAGGGGGTCATTCTGTTACTCATCTGCTCTTTGTCAGCTCTGTTCTAAGGGGTCATTGGGTTCCTCGTCTGCTCTTTGTCAGCTCTGTTCCAGGGGGTCATTGGGTTCCTCGTCTGCTCTTTGTCAGCTCTGTTCTAGGGGGTCATTTAGTTTCTCGTCTGCTCTTTGTCAGCTCTGTTCTAGGGGGTCATTGGGTTCCTCGTCTGCTCTTTGTCAGCTCTGTTCTAGGGGGTCATTTGGTTCCTCGCCTGCTCTTTGTCAGCTCTGTTCTAGGGGGTCATTGGGTTCCTCGTCTGCTCTTTGTCAGCTCTGTTCTAGGGGGTCATTTGGTTCCTCGCCTGCTCTTTGTCAGCTCTGTACTGGAGGTCATTGGGTTCCTCACCTGCTCTTTGTCAGCTCTGTTCTAGGGGGTCATTTGGTTCCTCGCCTGCTCTTTGTCAGCTCTGTTCTAGGGGGTCATTTGGTTCCTTGTCTGCTCTTTGTCAGCTCTGTTCTAGGGGGTCATTTGGTTCCTTGTCTGCTCTTTGTCAGCTCTGTTCTAGGGGGTCATTTGGTTCCTTGTCTGCTCTTTGTCAGCTCTGTTCTAGGGGGTCATTTGGTTCCTTGTCTGCTCTTTGTCAGCTCTGTACTGGAGGTCATTGGGTTCCTCACCTGCTCTTTGTCAGCTCTGTTCTATGGGGTCATTTAGTTTCTCGTCTGCTCTTTGTCAGCTCTGTTCTAGGGGGTCATTTGGTTCCTCGCCTGCTCTTTGTCAGCTCTGTTCTATGGGGTCATTTAGTTTCTCGTCTGCTCTTTGTCAGCTCTGTTCTAGGGGGTCATTTAGTTTCTCGTCTGCTCTTTGTCAGCTCTGTTCTAGGGGGTCATTGGGTTCCTCGTCTGCACTTTGTCAGTTCTGTTCTAGGGGGTCATTTGGTTCCTCGCCTGCTCTTTGTCAGCTCTGTTCTAGGGGGTCATTTGGTTCCTCACCTGCTCTTTGTCAGCTCTGTTCTAGGGGGTCATTTGGCTCCTCGTCTGCTCTTTGTCAGCTCTGTTCTAGGGGGTCATTGGGTTCCCCGCCTGCTCTTTGTCAGCTCTGTTCTAGGGGGTCATTTGGTTCCTCGCCTGCTCTTTGTCAGCTCTGTTCTAGGGGGTCATTTGGTTCCTCGCCTGCTCTTTGTCAGCTCTGTTCTAGGGGGTCATTTGGTTTCTCGTCTGCTCTTTGTCAGCTCTGTTCTAGGGGGTCATTTGGTTTCTCGTCTGCTCTTTGTCAGCTCTGTTCTAGGGGGTCATTGGGTTCCTCGCCTGCTCTTTGTCAGTTCTGTTCTAAGGGGTCATTGGGTTCCTCGTCTGCTCTTTGTCAGCTCTGTTCTAGGGGGTCATTCTGTTCCTCGTCTGCTCTTTGTCAGCTCTGTTCTAGGGGGTCATTGGGTTCCTCGCCTGCTCTTTGTCAGCTCTGTTCTAGGGGGTCATTTGGTTCCTCGCCTGCTCTTTGTCAGCTCTGTTCTAGGGGGTCATTTGGTTTCTCGTCTGCTCTTTGTCAGCTCTGTTCTAGGGGGTCATTTGGTTCCTCGCCTGCTCTTTGTCAGCTCTGTTCTAGGGGGTCATTTGGTTCCTCGCCTGCTCTTTGTCAGCTCTGTTCTAGGGGGTCATTTGGTTCCTTGTCTGCTCTTTGTCAGCTCTGTACCGGAGGTCATTGGGTTCCTCACCAGCTCTTTGTCAGCTCTGTTCTAGGGGGTCATTTGGTTCCTCACCTGCTCTTTGTCAGCTCTGTTCTAGGGGGTCATTTGGTTTCTCGTCTGCTCTTTGTCAGCTCTGTTCTACGGGATCCTGGGGTACCTCACCTGCTCTTTGTCAGATCTGTACTAGGGTTCATTGGGTTCCGCATCTGCTCTTTGTCAGCTCTGTTCTAAGGGGTCATTGGGTTCCTCGTCTGCTCTTTGTCAGCTCTGTTCTAAGGGGTCATTGGGTTCCTCACCTGCTCTTTGTCAGCTCTGTTCTAGGGGGTCATTGGGTTCCTCGTCTGCTCTTTGCCAGCTCTGTTCTAGGGGGTCATTGGGTTCCTCATCTGCTCTTTGTCAGATCTGTTCTAGGGGGGTCATTGGGTTTCTGGTCTGCTCTTTGTCAGCTCTGTTCTAGGGGGTCATTGGGTTTCTCATCTGCTCTTTGTCAGCTCTGTTCTCGGGGTCATTGGGTTCCTCGTCTGCTCTTTGTCAGCTCTGTTCTAGGGGGTCATTTGGTTCCTCGCCTGCTCTTTGTCAGCTCTGTTCTAGGGGGTCATTTGGTTCCTCGCCTGCTCTTTGTCAGCTCTGTTCTAGGGGGTCATTTGGTTCCTTGTCTGCTCTTTGTCAGCTCTGTACCGGAGGTCATTGGGTTCCTCACCTGCTCTTTGTCAGCTCTGTTCTAGGGGGTCATTTGGTTCATCGCCTGCTCTTTGTCAGCTCTGTTCTAGGGGGTCATTTGGTTCCTTGTCTGCTCTTTGTCAGCTCTGTTCTAGGGGGTCATTTGGTTCCTTGTCTGCTCTTTGTCAGCTCTGTACTGGAGGTCATTGGGTTCCTCACCTGCTCTTTGTCAGCTCTGTTCTAGGGGGTCATTTGGTTCCTCACCTGCTCTTTGTCAGCTCTGTTCTAGGGGGTCATTTGGTTCCTCGTCTGCTCTTTGTCAGCTCTGTTCTAGGGGGTCATTGGGTTCCCCGCCTGCTCTTTGTCAGCTCTGTTCTAGGGGGTCATTCTGTTCCTCGTCTGCTCTTTGTCAGCTCTGTTCTACGGGATCCTGGGGTACCTCGCCTGCTCTTTGTCAGATCTGTACTGGGGTTCATTGGGTTCCGCATCTGCTCTTTGTCAGCTCTGTTCTAAGGGGTCATTGGGTTCCTCGTCTGCTCTTTGTCAGCTCTGTTCTAAGGCGTCATTGGGTTCCTCACCTGCTTTTTGTCAGCTCTGTTCTAGGGGGTCATTGGGTTCCTCGCCTGCTCTTTGTCAGCTCTGTTCTAGGGGGTCATTTGGTTCCTCGCCTGCTCTTTGTCAGCTCTGTTCTAGGGGTCATTTGGTTTCTAGTCTGCTCTTTGTCAGCTCTGTTCTAGGGGGTCATTTGGTTTCTCGTCTGCTCTTTGTCAGCTCTGTTCTAGGGGGTCATTTAGTTTCTCGTCTGCTCTTTGTCAGCTCTGTTCTAGGGGGTCATTTGGTTTCTCGTCTGCTCTTTGTCAGCTCTGTTCTAGGGGGTCATTTGGTTTCTCGTCTGCTCTTTGTCAGCTCTGTTCTACGGGATCCTGGGGTACCTCGCCTGCTCTTTGTCAGATCTGTACTGGGGGTCATTGGGTTCTTCGCCTGCTCTTTGTCAGCTCTGTTCCAGGGGGTGATTGGGTTCCTCGTCTGCTCTTTGTCAGCTCTGTTCTAGGGGGTCATTGGGTCCCTCGTCTGCTCTTTGTCAGCTCTGTTCTAGGGGGTCATTTGGTTTCTCATCTGCTCTTTGTCAGCTCTGTTCTAGGGGGTCATTTGGTTTCTTGTCTGTTCTTTGTCATCTCTGTTCTAGGGTGTACTGGGGTACCTCGCCTGCTCTTTGTCAGATCTGTACTGGGGGTCATTGGGTTCCGCATCTGCTCTTTGTTGTGAGATCATTATGTTTGTCGATTGTTGAGTTTCAAGAAGGTCTTTGTCTTCAAAACAGACCTGTGTTTGCAGAGTTCTCTGTGTTGTGTGGTCATACATTTTTCCTGAAGCTCTTCTCTAGAGGCCATTGGGTTTCCAGAGAGTTCGGTATTGCGAGGTCGCTGGGTGTTTAGCGAGTCCATTTTGTTCGATGAGCGCTCTGTATTAGGAGATCATCGAATTCATTGGGCTTTAATGAAGTACACTGTTATGTGGTAACAGGGTTTAAGAGTGCAGTGTTGTGAATCCATTTGGTTAATGAGTATGTGAGTGCTGTGAGGTCAATGGGTTTTCTCAGAGTTCAGTGTTGTGAGGCCATTTGGGTTGTAGTTTTTTTAGGTTAGTGGGTTTTTCTGGGATCTCTTCGCTAACAGATCTCCTCAATTCTAAACTTCTCTATAGTGTGAGGTCATCGGGTTTGAACGGGGTTGACTGGGTATCTAGAGAGCTGGACAGTCAGTGAATATATGGACACATATATTTTAATAGCAGACTCAGGAACAACGACAAAAACAAAGTCAGACAAACAGTACGTTTTCTCAATTTGAGAATAAAGCCGAGTGGATTTTTGTTCCCCACGGGTGGTATGTTTTACTCTTTTACTCCTCAACATGTACAGATATCTCGTCAGTGCATATTGGTGGTTTGACACAATCTGCCCGATTCATGAAGGGTCTTGCATGTAGTAAAGTTACAAGGGCAGAGTCTCCACACTCGCGCCTGTCTCTGCACTTGTGGCCGTCTTCCCACTCGTACCAGAGTCTTCCCAATCTTTCGCTTACTATTGAGGTCAACAAAAAGTGAAAATTGGTGTCCATAACCTACAAGGCATTACATCTGGACTCACTGACCTGCTTCTGCAACCTCTTCTAACTATCAGGTGGGAAGAGAGGGCTCAGAAGTAAAACATCCTACGACTAAAAAACTTACAAGCAACCCACGCTCAGGGTCAATTCTTCGCAAGGTCTGCTTCTCCTCAGCGGAACTCTCTCGCAGTGAACCTTAGAACCAACCCCAACCATACTGTGATTTTTGGCAACGCCTACAGATTTACATCTTCAGATTGTATCAAATCTAAAATCACTATAGAAAATGACTGCCCTCCTGTTATTTTTCCATGATCTATATAAATACATTTACAATTACAATCTGTCAACGCTGGTTTTTTTTTTTTAATCTATAAACTAATCATTCCTCTCCTGCTATTTATTATGTTCCGCTTATGCTCCCATATTGCCTCTTTCAACTCTCAATGCGGACACCACTACAGCTGTGAGGCTGTATGGATTCTGCTACTCTCTGATGTCCTCTCCTTCCTCAGACTTCTGATCCTGCCTAACCGCGGTCCTTCTCTTCCATTCTTTCTAGTGTACTCCCACTACTTGATTCTCAGGATCCACTCTTACTTCAGTCCTTTTCTTTAAGCACTTTTATATGCTTTCTGTTTAAATTCTGAAATCATGTTTGTCATATGTTATGTAAATGCTATAATACTGTTCCATACTTTCTCTGTTCATGATATGAACAGTTATCATTGCAGTGGTGGCTGCTATAAACCTTGGGTTGTGGGGCGGATCGGGGTTGGCGGGCGGTGGAGGAAGAATAATTCCTTTTTAAGTAAAGTATTTACTTGATTATGGCCGCAGCTTCTCCTCCGTCCTATTCTCTTCCTGGCTCCCAGCAGCACACAGGCTACCTAAGCCAATCACAATGCTGCTGTCACCCGTTTGGTCGCTTAGACAGTGCCTGGGAGCCTTGGGACTGTTCTCCATCCGGCTGTAAAACTCAGCCAGGTGGAGAAAAGGTAAGTGCGCATGACTGTTTGGCTGGTCTAAGACGGCAGGCCAAACTGTCATGAGCACTTATGGTGCACATACCACTCCTCCTCACTGAGACCCTAGCCCAGCCCAGCCCTAACAGATCCCCGTAGCCAGTATGAAAAATAAAATTGTAATAACGTTATCATCATTTTGTTTTTCCTTTTTCGACAGCTCTGAGAGCAGTGGGGCGACGCTTTTCTGCCATAGCGGAGGAGCCGCAGCTATCTCATTGTAATGTAGAAAAGTGCACACATAAGGGTCGATTCCGATCCGGTAAAATGCGCTCCGAATCGTCGTACGGAGAGTTTTTTCCCCATACGAATCGTACCCGTAGACGTCCCGTACGTACGACGAAGTACGATCCGTACCAGGTGCCAAACTCCGTACGAGTCGTACAGGACTCCGTACGACTCAAATCTCCGTACGAGTTTCACTCGGAACCGGCTGTACGCGACATCACTACGGTTTGCGGCTGGTTTTTACGACCCAGCAAGTACGATTCGTGTCGGGTACGCGCCGTACGACCCTTTTCCTACGGGAGCCGAAAACAGTCGTAAACGCAGAGTTTGTGCCGAAACAGGTACGGAACGCCCCCCCCGGGTACGGCACGTACCCCCATGATCGCAGGGGTACGCGCCGTACCCCTGTGATCATGCGGGGTACGTGCCGTACACCCAGCGTACATGGGGTACGCACCGTACCCCATGTACGGTGGGTGTACGGCACGTACCCCATGTACTCTGGGTGTACGGCACGTACCCCGCATGATCACAGGGGTACGGCGTGTACCCCTGCGATAATGGGGGGTACGCGCCTTACGGTGTGTAGGTGATCGTGCGCTTTTCCGTACGAATCGACGTGTACCGTACGAATCGCGTCCAGGTCGCCGATCGGGATCGGAATCGTCCGGTCGTACGGCGTCCGTACGAGTCGTACGGAAACGGCTCCGGATACGAATCGTACGGACGGGGATTTTACCGGATCGGAATCGACACCATACTGTCCAGTGCCTGAGTGCTATATAAAACCGTTAAATTAATATATACCAGGCATCCTGCAGTCTAGCAATGACAAGAAGCAATTGTTATGTTATATTAATGCATTTATATTCCTCTGAGGGAATCACACCGAATTGAATTTGGTATTACTGATAGTCTACTCTTGATATGCGACCCTTTGGTAGGACACACGTCGTGGTCTCTCCGATCGCCCGAAAGGTTCTTCCTATTTGACGGCAGAGTTTATGCCGAAAGACTATGCTCCATTATGGAATTCAGGTCACTACAGGTGGATTTAACTCCAGGTTTTTGAGCCATTTTACCAGAGGACTGTGAGGCAAAAAAGGACTAGGAGGGAGATGCAGAATAATTAAAAAGAAAAGTTTTTTTTTTAGAGAGGAAGCTGTTATTCTCTATTTGCAGTTACTTCAGTGGGACTATGAGAAAGTTTTTGTCTCTGTTAATAATTTGATTTTGATTATCACTTCCACTGGATGGGAATGTCATTTTTTCAGCACGGCTTTCGTGCAGTACAATCTAGTTTGCTAATAATCAGGTTTGCTACATATTAAGTATTTTGATAGCCTATGTGCAAGCAGCGTTGGCTCACTTATGGTTGATGGGTCTCCATTCTCCTTGTTTTCTGCCCCATTTTTTTATACTCAGAGAAAAGGACATGCTATTATTCGCTGTTGGTACAATAAAAAAAATGCAGACCCTCGCTGCTAATGAAGATAAGCAGAAACGTCGGGCAGTGAATCTACCCAACGTCGGCTAGATCGCCTGAAGCTGGCAAAGTTCCACCCTGGTCTCAGGGGTCTGACATACCTCAGCACCACCCAATTAGTGACCCGCTACACTTGCAGGGGTCTCCAAACCGGTCCTGGAGGGCCGGGATCATGCCAGGTTTTGTGCATATCCCCATTTAGATACATGTAGTTATTTTAAAAATCTGGCATGGATCCGGCCCTCCAGGACCGGTTTGGAGAACCGCTACAGTGTCACCCATACAGAATGCTCCAGGCACATTAGGCTTAAGCCCTGCAGCGCCCTGGACTATCAGCCAGTCCTCCTGTTACCTCCCTTTCTCCCATCTCACCACATTTTGAGGCGCGGTCAGGAGCCTCACTGATCTCACCTCACACTGTGATGAGATGGGAGAGGGTGTGGTGAAAAAGCAAGAGACTGAACGCTGAAGCCTGCTGGTGCATTGTAATGTGCTGCACTGGCTTCGGCTTTCAGTTTCCTCTTTTCGGAGGGAGCTGCGTAGCCTCCCTGAGCGTCCAGGCACAGCTGCCGAGGTGCAGAACCAGTCCCCAGCACAGGCAGCTGACGTCAAGTTAGACATATATATTTTCACTGGAAAAAATAAAGATTACAGTGACTTTATAGTTAGGCTCAGAATTCACTCGTACAAAACCATAGAAAGTTAGCAGTTACAGTTACCTGGGCTAACTATAACTTACGCCCCTGCAATGCACTGCGTATGACCTCGCATATTACATCACTCATTACATGGTCAGTGACATCACTGGTAACATCTTAAATTACATCACCTATGACATCATCCAGTGATTGTGAGTGTGTTTTTAAAAGTTTGAGTATTAAAAATATATACCAAGGTACCACAAAAGTTAAATTAGTATACTTGTATACTAGTAATGAGTGATACTTTTTCTAACATATATTATGTGAGGGGCTATGTGACTGTATCCGTGTGTGAGTGGCTGAATGGATATCTGAGTGGGTGCGTAAGTGCCTGTATTGGTGAATAAGTGGGTGTATGAGTAGCTGTATTGTTGAAGAAGTGGGTCTGTGATTAGCGGTATGAGTCAATAAGTGGGTGGAGTAGCTGTATGTATAACTGAGTGGCTGTATTGGTGTGTGAGTGGGTGTATAGGTGGGTAAGTGGGTGCATGAGTGGCTGTATGTGTAAATAAGTGGGGTGTGAGTGGATGTATGGATGAGTGAATGGCTGTATTGGTGAGTGAGTGGATTATGTGAATAACTGTATAGTTCGGTGAGTGGTGTGTAAGTGGCTGTATGCGTCTGTGAGTTGGTATGTAAGTGACTGTATCAGTGACTCAGTGGCTATGTTATTGGCTCTATGGGTGAGTGACTGGGTGTGTAGGTGGGTGTATGGGTGAGTGAGTGGCTGTTTGAGTGGGTATAATGTCCCTGTGACCTTTGGTTCTTTAAGTGAATTTCAAAAGTTTTTCAAATTCCATATATAAATATTATATGTCCCTCTAATGTTTAGTTTTTTAAGTTAATTCGTTGGGTTTATTTTTAATAATACAATGTATTTTTAATTTTGTTTTGTACTGTAGACATTCTTTTTTTATAAATGTACTTTTTGTATGTTTAAAAACATAAAAATCACATGTGTAGTTAACGGTAAAGTAAATAATGTGTATTAATGTAATTAAACAATTTGTATGATAAAATAATATATTTTTGGGCTACCTATTATTTTTACTCCCAATCACGTGATCGGAAGGAATCCGCGATTCTGAATTTGCGGATTCACCAACAATTTTATAAATTACTGTGCATATGTACACCCCTCCATTTTCATTATTAACATCAGTGTGAACATATTTACAAGTATATATAAACCACCTTATATCTGTTTATCAAAAAAGTTACCCATTTTACCAGTTTTGCAAATCTGATAATTTAGGGACTGCATTCGAGAATTCACTTGAAAACACATCCAAGCCTTGCCTTCTGATTGGATACATTAACTTCATGTTGAGGTTTGCAATTTACACAGGGAGCTGCGCTGGACCTCAGGGCGGCTCTGTGGATCTGGCGAATGAGCAAAATAAATTTTGGGGGCATTTTACTGCCCATTAAACATGCTTTCACCTCATTTATAGCATACACAAGGCTTCACAAAAGCTTTCACCTGTCCCCTTCAATTAGTATGCAAGCAACTTTTCAGCCCCCGGGAGCGTTTCTGAGATATAAAATGGCGGCTGCAACTTTTCTATCAAGTGTAGCCAGCCAATCAGGACCTGCTGTGACGCGTGGAGCCACGGATTCACCTCGGGAGGCTCCACGGAGGATCCTCATCCCTAGATGTATACATTTGGTTTTCAGTTGTTATCTCAAACTTCTCAATGGATTTACACCAAATGCCAAAAAGGTTGCTTTCTGGACAAGATGTAGCTTTTTGACAAGTTTGGTGTCATTCCGTCCAGCTGTTTGGGCTGTAGTTGTGTCTAAAATCTCTATGGGAATAAATATGGGGAAAACTGTTTTGGGGCCACCCTTTTCTCGGCCCCCGCTTGATGGATCATCCCAAAACTGTCAACACAGCAGCTGAACTGAGCGTAGTACTACTTTTGAATTTTTTTTAAGATTCGTCAAATGGCTTCAAAGTTATAGGTAAAACGAAAAAGCGATCTTCCTATTGAAGCTGGGTCCTAACTATAAGTACCTAATGGTGACCTCCATATACATCACTCTGCTCCTTTGCATCTGCTTCTTTGCCTCTGTCATACAGTCATACAGCGTGGGGGGGCAAAGTAATCCCACCTTTGCATGGGGCCACATCCCTGTGCAAATGTAGGAATGCCCCCTCGGGATTGCACTGGTGCTACATTTGAACCAGTGTGATCTGTGTTACAGAAGGGACCAAGCTATGGCGTACAGCTCATTCTGTAATATCTAAGTGCCTTGTGGCGCAGAAAGCGAGTGGACATATCTGTTGCAACATCGGGGCACTTTGTGTAGTACGGCCTCTGGGTGTAATTCTTGGCATTAGGACCACTCATGGCACTAGCATGTTGGATACAAGTCTTTGGCAATGGGGTCCACATGGGAAAATGCTGGTGCTGGGATATTCAAGGTAATTCTTGGCTTTTGGGACAAAGCGCTGGCACTGGCTGAATGTTATTTTTGGCATTAGGGAGGACAATCTTGGCATACGCGGTAAGATAGGGAGCATGAAGCCATGTTAAAATGCTGGCTATAACACACTGTATGTAATTTTTGATCTGAGTCATCCATTGTATGCGGATCACATCAATAGAAAAATCCCGTCACTAGCACACTGAAAGTAATTATTTGGCCTAAGGAGGCACCCGTTTCATATGGGGGCACCCATAATGAAATTATGGCCTTGCATAACGAAAATAAGTATTGTCATCCCGGCGTGGGGGCACCCACTGCACATTTTGAGAAATTGGATTAGTACACCATGAAAGTAGTTGAATATTTCACAGGTGCCCTTTGAGAGGTTTGTATGCAAATGTATGTGAAGGTTATGCTTTAAAATGCACTATCTAACCCTTTTTATTTCCAGAATTTGTGAGGGGGGAGCATCTCCCTATTGAACACTTCAATCCCTCTTCCCCTAAACACTCCTCGTACAATTTGGTCATGTTCGCTTCACTCGCTCGCTGGAATTAGTGGTAAGTATTATGTCCCACCGCCAGGGACGGACTGACCTGAAGGCCAATCTGGCAGTGCCGGAAGGGCTGGTCCGACAGGTCAGTGAGAGGTCTTCTTTCTTGGCTTTCTGTGGAATTGTTTTATGGTTTGGTGGGAGTTTTTTTTTTTTTGCTGTTTATTTTCCAAATATTACTTCCAAACAATGTCTGCAGGGGGCATAAATGCATTCAGTCTCTCCCATACCTTGCAAAACACCTATACAATTAGTGTGCCTTCATAAGTTCAAAACTGCCCTGATTGGCTAATGTGGGCCACATTTTAGCTATCTGATTGGCTAATGCAGGCCACTTTTATATTCTGTCCCAATCTGACCCTGGCCCCCACTTTTAAAGATGTCCAGCCGTCCAGCGGCATAGCGTGGGTTGCCAGCGCCCGGGGCAGAATTTTAAGTATTGCGCACCCTAAACCGTGGACCAAAAGCTCAAATTTGCACCCCTAAGAATTTTGGGCCTGGGGCGCCCGCCCCTGTGAACCCCCCTCCGCTGCATCCGCCAATGTGTAGGGGTTTGGTTTACAGACCATCTTGTGGTTTGCCACAGGTATCCAGCCGGGAGACTTTTATTTCATGAAGAAAGAGGTTCTTAATACCCTTGTGGTTTACCTGATAGCTGCCCCCTCCTGCCTTCCCCGAACCCCGTCTAATCCTCTTCTTCAGCCGTGTTTCTGTTCCGTGGCTGCAGGGGGGTCTCGGGAGCTCGCTGTCCCCTCGGGATACGGCCGAGTCGCCCCGCGCGCAATCTTGATCTGCAATGGCGGGGGAGTCTAATTTGGAGGCGATTTCTGAAACATAAAATGCTTATTTCTGTAGCTATGGAATGCAATCGAATTCTCGTAGAACAGCGTGTACGGCCATGTTTTGTCTCGGTCTCACTGGCGCTGTAATTGAGCTTTCCGTCTTGCCAGTGTCGCCGCTGCCTTAATGCATTTGTCTGCGAGGGGCCAGGCAGCTGGATAACTCCGTCAGGCAGTGTGGCTTGATTCTCTCATCTACTTTCAGCTTTTTTTCGTATTCTGGTATTCTGATGGCTTCACTCGGTGATTGCTTTATTCTAGCGACCAGCTTCTCCTGCGCATTTTTTGTACACTCCACTGATGTAATTAAAAGACAGAACACCTATTTACATTGGGAATGGTAGGGTTAAAACTTCAGTTCTTTCCTTTAAGCGGGAGAAGCCTTTCTTTGAAAAGATGGCGTTGGTGATTTTATGCTTTCAGTTGCCAGCAGTCATGTGTGTTGCTGTATTGCCTCTGCTGACGGTCAATCAGCAGGTAGACCTTTTCGTTGATATTGCATTGTGTTGAGAAACTTAAAGGATGTGGCGAGGGTCAGAGCGGCTGACCTTGAAACTGGGGAACCAGGTTCGTGTCTTGGCAGGAGGCTCAAGCATCCTGTGATTGTGGGCAAATCACTTAATCTCCCCCTGCCTGAAAAAAGGAATGTGTCCGGCTGGTGCTCATGTAAAGTGATTTGGTACTTTCGGGTCGAGTTTGCGCTATATTAAACTGCAAAAAAAGTGCAGATCACACTAGGAAGCAACGGAAGACTGTATAACATGGTGCATTGGAAGGGGGGTTTAAACGATTCAATTTCAGCCTGGGTTCCTTAGTGGTGGACGTTGACAGGTCAAATGTTCATTGAAGATTTTCCCCATCCTTTCTTAAGAGAATTAGAGCAGAGTGAGTGAGTCTGGCCTATGTCCGCATGTGACTTCAAATTCTGGATGCATAATTTGGGAATCCTTTCCATCTAACATTTTTCCTTCTAAACTCCTTATAGTGATTATAGGAAATTGGGTTTTTGATTGAGGAAGATGAAAACCCTTCTGCAAAGACCACGTTCCTTGTTAGAGTGAACCACAAAAGCCACTAAATTTACCCTGTGGTAGCTTGGTACAAAAACGGTCAGGCTTAGCTTCGAGGCAATGTATTAAGTATCTATGCAACACACAAACGGGAATAAAGTGAAAACACCACAGAAGAAAAACCCCACACCAATTTAGAAACATGGAGTACATTTTAATAAATAATTTCACATATGAATTTTTTACGTTTTTAGTGAAAAATAGCACCTAAAATATCAAAGCGCCAACTGTGGGCATAAATTTGCATGAGATTAGGGCAAATCATCTTTACTTTTAATATTTACTCAATCTTTCAAGTTGTACAAGATGGTGACGGATATGTCATGATAAAAGATATAAAGTATAACGCTTGCATGTGATCTTGAAGGCCTACATGACAAAATTTCCTTTATTGTTTTTATTTACCTACACTTGTTTCAGGTGGGGACAAAGAAAGATTATGGTGTGTGTAAAGCAGGTCAGGCATGTAGGGTACACATCCAGTTATATTAAAGTTGAAGCCTTCTGGTCCAGCAGTGGTGCTTTGCTGTCCAAAGGGTGGGTCTCTTATTTGCACACATTTGTGTGTTCCGTGGACTAGGCTTCTGTCTTATGCTGATTTATCATAACATACGGTGCCGCAAATTTGGAAGTAGGGCTGGGGAAAATGAGACACCATTCTCAAGGAGCCGGGAGAAGTGGAACGTTTCAAAACGTGTTCCTTTTATCCCATCCTCGTCGCCAAAAGTGTAGAAAATCCTTTGATATAGGAGAAATAAAGACGCTGACAGCTTCAGTCCAAGAGGAAGTCTTTAATTAAGGAACCCACTACACAGGTAAACGACAAGATCCGCGCTTTCTTCAGCTGCTCGTTTGCATAACTATACATTCTAAATAGAACTCTAGACGAGAAGGGCTATTTAAAGTGGCAGGGTGAAAAGAACAAACCATACCACCGCTTAGTTTCATTTAGCTCACTTGTTCTCCTTGAGCTGGATGACTCACCCAACATGGGTGGGCTATCGGTATGCAGGGACATGTGTTTTACTGTGGCCAGTCAGGGCAGCTATGCCGCAAACACAATAGCCTCTGCTCAGTAGTCGTACCATCGGCTTTCCATGTTGATGACATCCTGGTATGTCTAGCAGCAAGGGAATGAGAGGTACAGCACATCCCCCTGCAGTGGTATGGGGCTGCTGTGTGGGGGGCTGGTGGGCTTTCACAGAAGTGGGAAACTTTCCACAGCAGAGATGGCCCAGTTTCCTTTAAAAGCCTTGCTAGATTCACGCTACGAAAAGCCTGTAGAAGTTTTACAAAAACATTGTGAGCTTGCAACGTGTTACAGAACTTTGCTACTTCTCACACCCTTTCTTGGAAAGATGATACAGTGGTGTGGGGGAGGAATCAAGCAGCATGAAAGCACAGCAACCTATGGAGTGCTTCTGCAGAGCAGTCGGGATGTCTTTTTACTGTACACCGTGTGTAGTGTTTTTTTATGGACTGGGATCATACAACATGAGTTTGTCACCTGGTAGCCATTGTATTTTGTATATCATTGGTTATTGCTAGTTTTCACGCACCAATAAGTATTAGCACCGGCGTAACGGTGTGCGGCGTGTAAGTGTGCTTGTGGTGCGGTGTGACGCACTGACTTCACAGAGGGCTCTGGTAGCACAAGTGAACATGTTCAGTGCTGCACTTATCCACTAGTTTAAAGTAAAACCAGCTTGGACACAGGGTGGTAATTTGTTTTTCTAAAAACTATATTTGAATCTTTAAGGAAATAGTAGTCTGGTAATAGTGGATGCATTTACTTATTTATGTGGTTTCGTGCACCCTCATAGCGATATACGTAAATCAGTGGGTGCCAAGGTGATACAGGGGAACTGGTTAACAGAACAGAGAGTTCAACATGGAAACAGACATGAAACAAGCCAATATGAAGGTGACTGTAGGCCATGATTCTTCTCCCAAATATTTGGGGGACGTCATCACCGCAAGCTTGGACATTGCTCTGCTGGACACTTTAAGCCGTTGCCTTCGGAGCGCGGGGGAAAGGGTGCTAACGAGTCTAGATAGTAACACACCATTACCATCTTTGACACACTTGCCTGTTTTTCATCCAGGTACTTAACATATACTCACGACTTAAGACAAACTTGATACATAGAGATGAAGGGCATAGTGATGAGGTTATAATCACCTTGTGCTAACATTCTTCAATGATTATTGTATTTATTTATTTCAAACAATTGAATTGCACAGCTTAGCCACTTGCATGGCCAACATGTGAATGGTGTTTATGAGATAAAATATATTGTCATTTTCATTTCGTGACCACAGCAGTAACCTGAAAGATATATTACATTTAATGTAATTGAAGAAATTTAATTTTAAGGTTCAAGAAAAAAACAGGACCATGTTTATTTAAAGAGACTTTCCCATCCCTCCTCAAAGCTCCAAGGACTATTCCTTCCTTGCCAAGGGACAGGGTCGCATATAATTCAAAACCAAAGGGCATTAACAGGATAACCCAACAGGTCACCCTGGCCCCACCACAAACACTACTTGTCCTCTGCTGAGGAAGAGGACAAAATAACCCAAGATCTTGTTGACTACCATCAACAGCGCTGTGAAGTCGCAAGTCAACAAAATACTTGAATAGGAAGAGAATTCCAGATCTAGACGCCATGAGGAGGTTCGGCCACCTTTGAAGGTCAGGAGGCCATTAGATGTTGAGACCTTTCTATGTGAAATTCACTATGCGCCGTGCATAGTGAATTAAAATTATACTGAATCCTCTGGTCTGTTGGCGCCCGATGTAATGCCCACAAATGAATATACCAGTCTAGCACTGGGAGATGTTGGGAATATATTCGAAGACAAAGGTGTTTAAGCTATTTCTTGACACAAGGAGAATGTAGGACATGACATACCGGAAGCGCAGTGGTCTGGGCTGCCTGTCCTAAGGGACAACATGGCCTCAGTGTTATCTGGAACATGCAGAAGTACAAGTAATTCATGGCCTCGGTGAATTTTAAGCATGCCTTGCCCGTCGGATGAGCAACGCTGCGAGCATTTCCATTCTCCAGAAATGTATATATTCAGAGCATTCCGTCAATGTAGGGGAAAAGGTAAGGACAAGAGAAGTCTACTTGGGAAAGCAGGCAATTTCATTGTGCAAGCCTTTGAGGGAGCACTGCGGGTTAAACTAGCAATTCAGCTATCTGAAATTTAATGTTTTTCATTAAAAAAAAGAAAAGGAAAGCCCTTTTAATGTAATCCATCCTTGTTATTTGGGAACCTTTAAAGCTAGCCCAGACACCAGCAGAGGGCTTGCTGGGCGCGGGGCATCGAAAAGATGTCACCCGGTATTATCCTGCGCAAAAGTCAATACTGCACCCAAACACCGCAGAACAGAAAATAGGGTCATTCCCCTTGAGATGGGAAGAAGAAACTAGTTTAAGGAAAATTAAAAGTCTGTAAAGACGCTAAAATGAAACATATCAAACTCAAAATCATAAGTCATCATTTTTTAAAGGGCTTATACAGGCGTGGATAGGGTTCTCGCTGCTTGACAGGAACAAGTCGAACTGAAAAAGTCATACTTAGAGAAAAATCATGATGGTTTCATAGCCTTCCTTAAGTAGGGCACAACTGTAATTTTACAAGTGGTCCCTGTGACTTTGTACAATAAAATAGGGGCAAAACTGGAGCAGGCCCGCCCACCTTTTCCGTATCGAAACACAATCCTTAATGGACACATATGGCTGTAATGTTCTAGCAGATATTTCTGAACAGTTTGATCTTCAGAAACTGTAGAGCACCTGTCAGAGTTCATTACACGATACATAGTACCTTGATTTTAATCCGAGAAGAGAGTGAATTAAAAGGTCTCAGAAGAGGCAATACATAATTCAGATTTTCATGCCATCCGGCGCCGTAGAGCCAATGGCCATCAGTGTTTAAAAAAAAAAAAAATTCAGATAAGTTAGTTATCTGGGTAAAACCCAAAGGAACAGCCAGGGATTGTATTCCTGGCTTGGGCTGATGGCCGCAGTTACACTCACCATCCTACTGAAATGTGGCAGGTTATGTCAAAGCTTCTCAAGGCTCCTCCGTATAGAGCATAAAGCCTTGTCGGACCGAAGACAGTTTTCTGTGGTTCAGTAACCACCTGAAGATGGATCTATTCAGAAAGGCTGATAACCCTGACTCCAAGGAACCTACAGCTGTCAGTGTTGTCATCCTACTTCTGGATTAGCCCAGTTTCCCCCTTTTTAACCTACCTTCCCTTGGAAAGTTCTCTGAAGCATCCACTAGGTCGCACTAGATATATATAAAAATGCTAATAGTGTAGCCTATTCGTAGTACACATGGGCACCTCCCCGTCCAAGAAAATTCTCATCACCTGCGGAATTCCCCAGGGTGCCATCTTATCCCACATCATCTTCACCTCTACACAGAGGTCTCTAATCTTAGATAATGGAATACAAATTCACTAGTACACTCAAGTCACACAACTATTTTTTAACCCCTTGCATGCTGCTGTCGGCCGATGGGAGCACTACCTCCCTAGTGCTGCCGTCGGCCGAGCCACGGCCACCCTTTAGAACGCCCGCACTGCAGATAAAAAACCGCCGCGGTTAAGGCGTTAAAGTCTCTTCTGCTCCAGACAACCAACACCATACACACTGCTTGCATCTCATCAAGTCCTGAAGTTCCAGCAGCTTCCTGAAACTTAGCCCCACCAAGAGTGTCACCCCTGGCCGCCAAGAAGAACAAGTAACAGCTAGCCCAACCTGTCTTAACAGCATAAAAATAGGTGGAGTTGAACCCTAACTTTCCACCCTGTGCGAAGCCTATGGGAAACTAATCTCACCTTTAAGTTGCACATCGCCAAGAAAACCAAGACTGTCTGGTATCAGCAGAGTTTACTAAAGAACCATTCTTCCAAGAAACTTCCGAACTGCAGCACAAGCTCTTGTATTCTTGAATCTGGATGGTGGCAACATCCTGCTCCACAGCCGTAAGTAATATGATATCATCATCCCCACCCAATGGTACCCTACTGGCTCCCCTGGCCATTTCGCACCATGTTGAAACCCAGCTGTATCATCTACAAATCCACCATGATTATAATCCATATCTATCTCACCTACAAGCCGACCATCTCTAGTGGCTTTCTGCACATCCACAGCCAGTCCACCATCAGACTCGAGGTGAAGAAGCCCCAAAAATGAAAAACAAGACAACAGGTGTGCACCTAAGATCTAGAAAAGCATCCCAGTGATCATCCGAACAATCCAAACCCTGCTCCAATTTAGGAAAGAGCTGAAGATACACCACTGTAAAGAACACTACATCATGATGCGGTAACAGCCCACTTTCACTATTAGAAACCAGCCCCCTCCAGTCACACATTAACCCTGTCTTTTTTCAAGTTCTAGGTGGCCAGACAAGAATCTATACACCTCTGTAGAGAACAGGGCTCACCTGCTTAGCTCCTGCAAGGTGTGCTATGCTGTGAAGTGACTTCAAGGTGACACTGGCACTCCACAATACACCAGAAATAACTAAATGGGCAGGAGAGGTTCCGCGCCTGACATTAATCTTGGCAAGCAGCCGCTCAGTCGGCTCTTTCTGCTGCACAGGCAGTGGCTGCTTCCACAGCTAGTTTATGATTGCCACTCATCTAAGCCGCCCTTGCTTCTTCCCTCCCCATGAGGTCATGATCATCTCTGTTGCAAACATCTCTTATCAATCAATGAATTGAAATGAAAGGGATTTATAGAGTGAGAACAAATTCTCAAAGTCGTCAAGGCGCTAGTGACGGTTAGTCCTGAAGAAGGGGGCTCAGCCGAAAAGGGGTTTCAGAGATCTAAGGGATATTGAAGCCTTTCTTTAGAGGGAGAAAAGCCATGTTTGTAAGGCCTTTCAGGATGGGGTAGGAGCCTGGATGCTGGGGATGAAGCAGGGAAGGGAGTGCCAGTGCCAGGCTGCAGCCACCGAGAAGGTTCTGCCTCCAGAACTTGCCTTTCAAAATTTGGGGACAATCACAAGGTTATGGCTTGAAGACTCGAGCTGTCTGGAGGGAGTGCACCATTGGAACCTGGTTTTAAGTCTTCCGGGCCCAGAGTTCTGCAATACCTTGTAAACAATGAGTTACCAGCTGCCCCTCCCGCCCCCTCCTATTCCCCAGCTGTACATAGTCTTCCATCTTACCCTCTCTTTTCACTGAATGCCGTAGAAACACGCCCATTCACACGAGTGATAGTACACCTACACAAGAAGAATCAGATCTTGGTCTGCAATAGAAACCTCAGAATTGGAACGCCGCCCCTAATTACCGAAAATGTTGCAGCTCCATATCAATGGCCGATTGTGTGTTATTCAAATTCCAGTAATGAGATCAATTCAATATAATTAGGTTTTGGTATTTTATGCAAATTGCTGCCCTGGTGATATCAGGCATTCCCACTGCTTCCATATTGGCCCTGGTTTTACCCATGATAGTCATTCATTTTTAAGAATCACCTGTTCCCCAGGATTGAGACTATAACATGGGGCTGCCATGGTAAGAAGGCACCCACGCCTGGTGGGTCATAGGTCCATTGGAGGTAAGAACTAGAACTAGCGTTTGTAGCTAATGTGGTAAGTTATATAAATAATAATAATAATAATAATACAGTTTATAAAAGGCCTAGCTACCTCATATGAGGTGTTTCAGCGCTGGGTACAGTCATCCGCAGGCCTAAATGCAGCTGTTAAACTCCCCTACATCGAGAGCTAAAAAAATCATGTTTTGATGTTTTTCCTAAAAAAGACATTCTGACTGGGCCTGACGAGCTGCCAGGAGCTGCCAGGGGAAGAGTATTCCAGAGTTTAGGCATGAAATAGCTGAAACAGCTGCGACCTATGTGCGCTGCCTTTACTTTGGGAACACTGGCCAACATGAAGTCTGCCGATCTTTGATTTCTCAATGGTCCATATGGTTTGACAAAGGATTGAAGGTACCATGGACCTGTGTTGGCAAATGCCTTATAAAAGTAGCACCGGGCTTTAATGAGGATCTCTGCTTCAGCGGGAGCCAGTGAAGCTTCTTAAGTGCAGCCCTAATACACGCATGCTTTGGCAGGTTCAATAGTAGACGAGTACCAGAGTTCGGCACTCGCTGGAGTCTCTTAATTAGGGGTGGGTGGAATTTGCCTAATCGCGTTAGGCAAATCTCTGCGAAACGGTAAAAAATGTACGCGAACACGCAGAAATTCCACGAACACGCAGAATTGCTAGATCGCAATGCTTTTTTACTGTTCGCAATCGCTGTTTGCATGCTCGGGGGAAAATATCTCGCGAACACGCATTTGAGAACGCGAACAAGCAAAACATTTTGCGAAGCCGCGGAACGCAGAATTTTGGGCAATTTTGCGCTCTCCGCTGAACACGAAATTACCCAAATTCCACAATCCGTTTTATGTCCACCATGGTGCCCCATGGGCTCAATGACCGCATTGAATTTCTATGTTATCTGTAACTTATCCTTATGATTTCTGAGTCTTGCAGTTCCTGTTTTTCTTATCTGATATTCCCTTTTTACTCTTGTCACTTTTTGTCTCATCTTCCTGTTTATGCGATACACTTGTCTTTATTTGTGCTGTTCCATCATGGCGACTTCTTTGTTTAGTTTACCCGTGCATGGTTTGCTTTGAGGCTGATTGTCCTCTTTCTATGTTCATTTCACCCTCACGCGATTACCAAGTACACCGGCGGCTTAACCGACCGATCATTTTCCTCGCTGAACTCGTTGGAGTTTGAGCAACACCTCGTATCTGTAAGTACCCGCTATGGGACCCCGTTAGAATCAATGGTGTTTTAATGCATGTGGAGTCTTTGGCCCCATTTAATTTATTAGTTCACTCTAGCACGCACTGTTTACTTTGACTGTTGCGCGTCTATACTTTTTGCACTGATCTTGCACATACCCATTAGCTTGACTTTGGAGCACGTTTTTCTATACGCATTGATATCCTTTCTGTGCTCTCTACAATGCATGATTCTGACCACAGCCGGTTTCTGTTTACCCTTTATCAGCATGTTTGCCTTGGATTGACAACACGGGTTAGGATTTTATTGTTATGGCTTATTTTTTTCCGTCACTTCTCTTTGGGTACACATGATTTCCTTTTATGCTTTATTTGGGAGTTTACAGATAGACATGTGTTTGAATAGTTCTATTTGGATTTCTTGTAGAGTAACCCCTGAAGAAGGGCGCTGCCCGAAATGCATCGGGATGAGTGATCATTGGTTTAAAAAATTCTTCCACTGATGGAGACATGTTCTCGAAAAACTTATTTCATTGAATAATGAACCATCTACTTTAACTACAATTCAATAAACTTAGAATGCTGGAAGAACTGTTTGGGTGCTTTTTGCCATTCAATTTTGGCTATACCTATTGTGTTATGGAATAAGACCTTCTGGTCCCCTCCGTTGTGCGCAGAGGCGCTCTTTCCTTGTCGAGGGAGCATCGTATTAGTTCCTTTGGATCCTACACTGTTTGGTTCAGACAGTGTTTTTCCTCTAGCAGCACACAATACCTCTTTACAACTCTTCACCTTGTGAATAACCAGCTGTGCGAGTTCCTCCCTGCCGTAGTTCAAAGGATTGAAGGTACCATGGACCTGTGTTGGCAAATGCCTTATAAAAGTAGCACCGGGCTTTAATGAGGATCTCTGCTTCAGCGGGAGCCAGTGAAGCTTCTTAAGTGCAGCCCTAATACACGCATGCTTTGGCAGGTTCAATAGTAGACGAGTACCAGAGTTCGGCACTCGCTGGAGTCTCTTAATTAGGGGTGGGTGGAATTTGCCTAATCGCGTTAGGCAAATCTCCGCGAAACGGTAAAAAATCTACGCGAACACGCAGAAATTCCACGAACACGCAGAATTGCTAGATCGCAATGCTTTTTTACTGTTCACAATCGCTGTTTGCATGCTCGGGGGAAAATATCTCGCGAACACGCATTTGAGAACGCGAACAAGCAAAAAAGTTTGCGAAGCCACGGAACGCAGAATTTTGGGCAATTTTGCGCTCTCCGTGGAACACGAAATTACCCAAATTCCACAAATTCCGTGAACGGAACGGAATTTGCCGCCCAGGCCTACTCTTAATCCGACCCTGTGTAACTCCGAGATACAGGACATTACAATGGTCAAACCTAGACACAATCAAGGCCGCAACTACTGGTTTTTTTTGGCGACTCTGTCAAGAAACACAGAATTTTTCTCAATATTTTTAGCATTCCAAAATATTTTCTGTCAATGCAGTTATTTGACCGTCAGAAGAAAGCTTTTCACCAAACCAAATGCCAAGATTCTTGACCTTGGGTTTGGGTACCGAAAGTGGGCACAAGGTATTGGGTCTTCATTCAGTGGACCAGATGTTAGGATGATTGCCTAAAGTCAGAACCTCGGTCTTCCCATTTAACGTGAGATAATTCAAATGCATCCACCTAGTGACCTCTGCAAGGCAGAGGTGTAGAGAGGAGGCCATGTGGGACGAATTCTGTGACAGGGTGATGATAAGCTGCCCGTCATCCGTATATGAGATGATGGTAAACCCATAGCATTCGATGACCACAGCTAGGAGGTGCTCGCACACACCAAGCAGGGTTGTACTCAAAGAGGAGCTCTGCGGCACTCCTTGCTTCAATGGAAGTGTTTTTGACTGATAAGGTTTTTGAGACACCAGAAAAGTGCACCCCTACAAAAAAGAAGCTACCCATCTTAGAACTTTATAGCCCACTCCACCATTCCAAATTCTTTTAATCAGTATGTTTTGGGACACAATGTCGAAAGTGATTCTGAGATCCAACAATAACAATTCCGCAGAATCAGCAAGTTCCAAGATCTGACAAATTTACTCTGTTGCAAACAATAGGGCTGTCTCAGTACAGTATAAGGAATGAAAGCCAGACTGAGTTGTATGTGGCTGGTTGTGGACCTCAATAAAGGTCAAAAGCTGCTTATTAAACATACTTATCCGTAATCTTGGAGAATAGTAGAAACAGCGAAACCGGTCAATAGTTTTCTGGCTTGGTGGGATTCAATGGAGGTGTTTTAAGAAATTAGACTACCACAGCATGCATCCATTAACGGGGCACCAGGCCGGAGGCCATGGAACTGTTGATCATCTCACCTAATACTCGGTGGACCACCTCCACACCAAGCTCCGAAAGGGACCAGGATGCTGGATCGAATGGAAAGAGCGCCTGACTTCACAAAAGCATGAAGCACGGTTAGCTCCTCCTGCTTGATGGGCTTCAAGTTCAGCAGCCTGGAGCTCATATTAGAAATTTTGAACCAGGCACTTAAACAAGGGACATCTCTAGCTTTAGCAAGAAAGGAGGCATACATCGTAGTCACTTTTTCAGAGAATTGCAGCCCTCCTCTGATGGCGAAGCCGAGGCAGAGACTAGAGAAAGCGGAGACAGTGACTTAACAATAGCAACAATTTCACGGGAAGAGTTTTGAGCAGACTGAATTTTATTAGTGTAGAAGTTATTACGAGATTTCTTGATATGACAGTGGTAAATTTTAAGAGCTGCCATATAGTCTGTTTTACAAGCTGGATGATAAGCTCTGCGCCCAAGGCTGCGGTAAGTTCTTACCATAGCTACATTGGTGGTCTCCAAACAGAGCTTCCACACTCACGCCAGAGCATGCTCCTAGATGAAAACATGCATCTCCTTCCCCTCCCTCCAGGCACTTTATTGAATGAAGGATTGCTGTACCTTTTCATACGTTGTACTTCTTCGATGGTGAAAGGGAAGCAGGAGGGGGAAATATAAAATTAGTTATGATCATTTTTTAACTGAGGTACAGGTGAGCTTAGGCCCTTTGACACAGCGAGCAAGGGATGAAGAGGCATCATCATCAAAATCGTCATTCGATTATTAAAAAAATAGTCATAAAAGTGCAGTAAAATACAAAATTCATGGATATGCAATTAACTATATAAAATACCCAAATTATTGAAACAGCAATGATTTCCGATGTGAGAACGCACCTTTCATAAAACTACCAACAGCAGAGTATCCAAACGGATTACCTAAGGTGTTTATAAATAAATACATTGAAAACAATTATAATTATATATGTTTTAAGTGCAGGCACTAAAAAAACAGCGTGAAAGATGTTGGTAAAATTTGAAAAACAACTTCACATGTAAAATGGATGATAGAGAAGCTTCATCCATTGCACAGGTCATGATGGTATTAGAGCCAAATTGTCCCAGAGGGAAATGGATCAGGCAGTGAAGTGTTCCCAGTTGAAATCTCTTTAAAAGGGATATTTCCCATGGCTTAGGGACTAATAAGAAATAGGGTTCAATATCCCCATTATTCTGAATTATGTCATAGTTCTTGTAGAATGATTAATTAAGTCTTTCTCCACTCTATTAGTGGTTATTTTAGCCCTAAATTGTTTTTTTGCCCAGTGAGTGCAACCCCTCCTCCTGCTTCAAAAGGAATCTTAAACTCTTTCTCCTCAACAAATACTTAACCACACAAGCCAACTGAACTAGACTCCAATAGCTCACTCTCTCCTTGACTCGACCGTTTGTTATTTGATCGTTTCAGCTGTTTAATATGTCATTCACTCCTTTAACCCGTTGCCCGCGACGGGAATTCCACCACGGTGTGGGTGATTTATGACTGGGCGTGGTTAGGACAGCCCCCAGGGGCCGTCCGACGCACGCAAAGGGTTAAGTATTCTATTCTAATTAGTCCGCAAACTGTAAACACACCTTTTTTGCCTTTTGATTCTCTTTATCTCTACTTACGCCTGCTCTTGAAGTTTAGTGTCTAGCTTTATCTGCAGAGCTATGTTATTCTATTTCTCATTTTATGCATCCTATGTAAAGCTACATTATGCTATTTCTCATTTTATATAAAGTGCTATGATACCTTCGGGTCTAGCTAGCACTATATAAAACTTATAAATAGATAAATAGTAAATAAATATATGAAGTTCATTCTTTTAGATAGCTAAGGGATTAGAATATAGGTCCGGTATGGCTGATAAAACAGGAATATACTATGATTGAACCAAGGAATAGACTGCCCGTGGTTGCATCTAACACAGTCTAGAAGGATCTTACGATTGAGGGATGTAGGGGGGTTGGACCAAACAGACAGCCAGAGCAGCATGGGACCAAGGCAATAAGATCTGACACATACCCCAACCCTAATTCCTCATGCACAGAAAAGGTAGCGCTGCTAGGGACCCCCAGAAAATGCCTGCAGAAACGGTTCTCTTCCTTTTGAATATAATTGGTTTTGCATGATGAAGAGTCATATCTCCACAACTTAGATTGACTCACAAAGCAAAAAGATGAGTGGCTTAAGTACATGAGCAGTGTCAAATACAAGTCCACTTTAGACCTGCTCCTACTGGAATAGTCCAACCCAAACTGCTAGGGCATGTCCTATCTGAATGGGAACGCAAGTGACCTCAGGCCGGTTTCGGCCATGTTGGGCCTCATCAGTGAGGTGCATCTTCAGTAATCGGTAGAGGACGCCTAGGAGGCGCCTAAAACAAACTGCAAGTTTAGAGCTCATCTGATAGTTAAGCATGGATACTGCTCCACCTGGACGAGAGCGGGCTCTGCGTAACACTGTACTGGACTCACGTACCTCTAATTTGTTCAGTAAGGTATTGGGTCACAATATAGTTGTTGGTGATCTCTCAAAATGCACTGGGACGCTCCCCTGTTTCATCAGCACATCTTTAGGGCAGGTCGCAAACAGAGAAGGGCAGAAGAGACTTAATCATGAAAATTCTAACAGATGACCACGGTGAGGGTGAGTCCGACAGAAAGGGAGCGAGAGAGAGGTAGGACAATTTTCTGGATTTTGTCTGGTTTCTAATGCTTCTCCATTGTCGCCATTGACCAGAAGCCCTGAATCCGTAGCGTACACTATGCACGAAGTACAGTAGACACCTTAAACCTTCTGCCTCGACGTCTGTTTTAGAATCGTCCTCTGCTCCAGCACGCGGCAGAAATCAAATAACATGCCAGGTCCAGTCTGCAGAAGAAGAATGAGCTCTTGCTCCCAGCAGCTTCATTCCATTGCAGCGCACACTTGCAATCCTCGAAATGAGAAAGCATCGATTCTCTGTATTTTTCCGGTTGAAGGATCTGTAAGGTCAAGTCATTGGCTCTTACTGCACGATGGCAACTAACTTATTTCATGTAATGAAAAATCATAGAAGCTGGACTGGACGGCTCAGTGGCTTGGAGCGGCCTTTCAACTGCAGGCTGCCGGCCTCAGCCCGCCACATTGTAACTGATTGGAAACTGTTTCTGCTGGTGGCCCACATGAACCGAGGGAGGTCCCTGTTTCAAGAGCCCTGGGGGCTTTCAGGCAGCAAGAACCACCACTGTCGCTAACTGGCACGCGTCGTGCATACCGGAGGGCCACTGTCGGGTCATGTTGGATCTCTGTCAATGGACGGGCCCAACCGGACACAGACCCCAAGTTTAGTAAATGTCAAGGGTGTCATGGTTACTTGTTTGACTGGGATTGCTTAATAGCTAAATTGGACTAAGGTATTCATTCCCATTCAAAACAGTCTAGAAAGTTTACAGACTGCTACTAAACTCGAAAAAGGAATGCCCGTCTAGTGGCGTGTTGGGAAGTGACGCCATAAACCATCAATAACATGAAACATTTTTCACCGTTAGTTGCAATAAAAGACTCTCTGTAGAAGACTAATGTAGATATGCTACAAAAAAACAAAGAAGGGCGAGCCGGGCACATATATGTGGTATAGAGAGATAATGGCAGCCTCTTAGGATCAGGTGAAATTGAGAACCTGCTGCTGCCTGTGCAATCTCAACTACAGAACTGCAACAGCTAACCAAGGAGGTAAATCCAGAATAGCAGCAGAACGCAAAGGGACCATCAATAAACTATCATCTACAGGACTACTACATATAACTATAGGGGTTAATCCAGAATAGCACCAGCACTCGACCCCAGAGGGACCATCAATAAACTACCATCTACAGAACTGCAACAGCTAACCAAGGGGGTAAATCCAGAATAGCAGCAGCACTGGACCCCAGAAGGACCATCAATAAACTACCATCTACAGAACTACAACAACTAACTAAGCGGGTTAATCCAGAATAGCAGCAGCACTGGACCCCAGAAGGACCATCAATAAACTACCATCTACAGAACTACAACAACTAACCAATCGGGTTAATCCAGAATAGCAGCAAAACTCGACCCTAGAGGGACCACTGATAGCTCTCATCTACAGAGCTACAAAAACTAAAAAACGGGGTTAATTCAGAATATACCAGCTCTCGACCCCAGAGAGACCACCAATACCTCTCATCTACAGACATAAAACGGCTAACCAAGCGGCTTAATCCAGATTAGCAAAAGCACTCAACACTGGCGGAACCACCAATAAACTGTCATCTACAGAACTACAACAGCTAACGAAGCAGCTTAATCCTGAATAGCACTTGTCAGTCTGGCAGGAACCTAGGGATGCTACTGGATACCTCGCTTTCTTTTGACCGTCAGGTTAGCAGGACTGTTTCCACCTGCTGCGGTATCATCAAGGTCCTTAGAAAGATCGCTCATTATCTTTTCCCCGATGCGTGGAAACAAGTCCCCAATGGCATTAGTCTCCTCAAGACTGCACTACTGCAATGCCCTTTATGTGTGTATAAATAATAGCCTTATCCTTCGTTTGCAGATGGTCCAGAATGCGGCGGCAAAGATGGTCCTTAATCTCCCCAGGCCCTCCTCGGCCTCGTTGGCTAGAAGAAACCTGCACTGGCTGCCCATTCAGTCCAGGATCTCTTTTAAGATCCTTTGTCTTGCTCATGGGGCTTTTTACGGTACCGGCCCAGAGGGGATCAGGTCCCTCATTCACTCCTACTCCCCCAGTAGAGCTCTTCGCTCCTCCAACAAAAATCTCCTTGTGGTTCCTAGATTTGGTAGAGCTGGGGAGATAGAGCTTTCTCCACATTTGCACCCAGGCTATGGAACTCGCTCCCCCCTGAACTTGCAGGGCAATCTTCCCTCGCGCTGTTTCGTAAAGCATTAAAAACTTGTTTTTTCACTGAGGCATATCGGTAATGTTACACTTGGAGAATTACAGATTGGATGACCGGTCTGGCGCCTTGATGCCCTTGGGCTAAGTTGCGCGGTATAAGATTCCCTTCATTCATTCATTCACCAGCACTCTACTCCAGAGGGACCACCAATAGCTCTCATATACAGAGCTAAAAAAACTAAAAAACAGGGTAAATTCAGAATACACCAGCTCTCGACCCCGGAGGGACCACCAATAGCTCTCATCTACAGAAATACAACAGCTAACCAAGCGGCCTAATCCAGATTAGCAAAAACACTCAACCCCGGAGGGACCACCAATAATAGTTCTCATCAACACAGGAGCAATAGCTAACCAAGGATTTTAATCCAGAATAACACCAGCTCTCGACCCCAAAGAGACCACCAATAAGCTCTCATCTACAGAGGCACCACAGCTAACCAAGGGGGTCAATCCAGAATAGGACCAGCTCTCGACAGCAGGGGGACCACCAATAAACTCCTGAAACTACAGGATACGTGGTTATGTGGGACCTTGTGCATAACAACTGTTCTGGAAGGTCGGCTTATCTTCCTTTCAACGACTTGTCATTGTCCTCGGTCCTTGCAGTAAGATGTTCGCCCAGGTAGCCTTACAGCAATTGCAGGCGGCAGGGACTGACACTGCATATAATGTCAGTGGAACAGGGTGGGTTCAAGAGGTGGCTCAGGTGTGGTGGACCCATGCTTCACTCTAGCCTGCCTGACCTGGGAAGATGGACACGCACACGCTAAGGGGCGGCTGTATTACTGCTCCACTGATCTCTGGATGTCTTCGATGAGGACAGAGGCTCTGTTGTGGCATCAAACAGAGGTTTTAGAAATTGACGCAAGGCTGTGCTGTCACTACATATCTCTGCACACCAACACCAGGGGACAGGTGTAGACATTAACCGGGCCACAGAGCATCAGACATACCGAGGTCCTTAAAGCTTTGTGTTGGTCACTCTTCTCAAGCTCTTCTTTTCTGATGTTCCCAGGAACCTACAGTCCATTAACAGTTTCCTTCAGCTACCCCTGTTTTGCATTTTGCTCTGTTATCATGAACCAAACTTTGGGGCCCATTAGGATGTCGGGCGGATCGCCACCGCCATGCCGGCGGTGGCGATCTGTCCGACATCCTTTGCCGCCCCCACCCATTTCCCCCCACCATATTAGTATGGCGGGGGGACCGCGGCGGACAGAATGGCCGTCCGCCGCTTTTCCGCCCCGGTCGCCTTGCGGCGGGGGCAGAAAATGTTTAATTTGGTGGCAGTGTTTATTAGACACCGCCAGCCATATTATAATGGGCTTTGGGGAATGCCTTTCCGTGGCGGCAATGCCGCCACAGAAAGGCATGTGGAGACTCCTTGCGGGGACCCGTTGTGGCCCCTCTGGGACTCCGGGGGGTGTGGGGGGTGCACATGGGGGGTACCTATGGTACCCCCCGCATTTCAAAGTGCAACATGACAGGCACCGCGCGGTGCCTGTCATGTTGTGCTTTGAAATGCACAACTTGCATTTTTACCATTGCAGCGGGCGGGGCTTTCAGCACCGCCCGCCGCAATGGTAAAAATACAGGATGCGCCTGTCAGTTTGGCGGGCGCATCCTGATGGCCAAGGCGGGACCGCTGCTCCGATGGAATGGACCCCTTAAATCGGTCTCCAACAACTGACAAGGGTTTAAAGAGGTTCATGACATCAACAAGCTTGGCGTTCGGTAAAAGGAAAACTCTCACAGACACCTGGAGTGCACCTCCCTCGAAGGAGTTCCCGGAAGTAAATATTTAGGTTTGAGTACATTGGCATGACTGGAACCTTTATCACTCGTAGAGGTTGTGTCTTAGGCAGCCATTTTCTTATTATTAACATTTATGTCAAGCTTTTGGGGCCACGGGTGCCTAGTCCAGTCACGGCTGCTGCCAATGTGCATTGGCGGGGCTGCAGCCGCAGGGGACAAGAGGAATTAATATATTTTTTTAAAACCTTACCTGATGCCAACCGGCCAGCCACCTCACGCCTCGGTGCTCTTCTGTACTTTCAGCCTTTCTACTACCAGAATGTCCATCACAGACTCCCTATCCAATCCAGACACTGCTCTCATGCTATGAGAGCAGATTGGGAATTGGCCTGAGTGAGCTGGTTTGATGCTCGCGCAGGCACGGGGAGTCTGTGCTCTTTCTCCAATCTGGCTTTGGAACACAGCCTGGTTGGAGAAACCTAAATGCGCATGTCCGTTTGGCCGGACTAAGGTGGCCAGCCAAACAGACATGTGCTTTTACAAGTGCCCACCAGTCTTCGTCCAAGTCCCTGCCCTGTCATCAATGGATTACCTGGCCCCGCTCTAGACCCAGCGGCATTGGCTGCCAGTGAAAAGTAAAACGAAAATAAAATTGTTTTTATTATCGTATCATTTTTATTCTGCACTATGTAGGGCGATGCTCCTCCGCCATTAGGGCAGAGTCGCCCTTGGCCCAGTCTATGGGAAGCTGAGTCTGTCTGGACAATTGGCTTCCTGTTATCTATGAGACAGCATGGTTAGGGGTTCGGGGGGGGGGGAAATGAGCATTTGATAATGCAAAAGATAAAATGCTATGCTGGCAGAAAGCACTAAGATTCACCATGGCGCCCCAATGCCAGGGATGTCTGTGGAACTGGTCCTACAGTCTTTGGCACACACAGCTGAAGCCCAGGTCAGTAAGTAGGGAAAAATGTATAAAATCATAAAATGATTACCAAAATCCTAGACATAGGGCCTTAGTTAGATTTTGGCGGATGGGATACTCAGTCAAAATGTGATGGATACCCCCTCTGCCGATGGATATCCTCTCTGCCGATGGATACCCACCCTGCCAATTAATATCCCCTCTGCCGATGGATACCCCCTCTGCCGATGGATATCCTCTCTGCCGATGGATACCCACCCTTCTGATAGATATCCCCTCTGCCGATGGATACCCCCTCTGCCGATGGATACCACCTCTGCCGATGGATACCTACCCTGCCGACGGATATCCCCTCTGCCGATGGATACCCCCTCTGCCGATGCATACCCCCTCTGCCGTATTACAAGTGCCATAGACTATTATCCTTTAGGTCTGACAGAAAGGCCATCTGCCACGTTGGTGACGGAGAACTGAGGCCGCCAAACTTTAAATATGCCTGAATTTCTCCCTCACGTTGAATTCCTTAAATCTCACATCCCTAGAGCATGTGTCATGGATTCTTGATCTGCAGTGCAACGTGTTTTAGTAGTGAAGCCCATAGGAATCAATGGGAAATACCGATTCGGTAATTACCGAATCGGTAAATACCGATTCCAGCAAGGGTGCAGGGGGTGTCACTTTGACACCCTCTGGCACCCCAAAAATAGGCATGTGCGCCATGTGGCACACAGACATGCCCTAAGGGCATGTCTGTCTGTCACATGGCTAGGTGTGCATGCACACATGTGCATGCACACCTGGATTCGGTATTTTAACACCCAATTGGATTGGGTGGTAAAATACCGAATTTGTAGGGCCTTTGGGACTCGGAAGAGTCCCACCTACATCTGGGATTTACCGAATCGGTAAAAATACCGATTCGGTATTTTACAGAATCGGTAAATTTACCGAATCGGTAAATTTACCGATTCTGTAAAAAAATGCCCCTACATGCCAAAACTTAAATACCGGTCGGTAACGGCCGAAATCGGCCGTTACCAACCGGTATTTAGGCTCCTACATCTGGCCCCTAGTGTGGCATCGTCAGTCTTCATACACATAATAATGAAGGCCACACAAGAGTCGGAATTGTATAGAGATCAGACTTTTAATCAGGGGCGTAGCCTGGTCAGGGCTTAAGGGACAGTAGAAAGGGAGTGGAATGCAGATTGGTGGGGTACTAATTGAGGGAAAATACAATATTTTGTAAACTTGCCGACATTTTTGAAGAGTTTCAAAACCGAGAAAGAAGAGATTGTGCATGCGTTTTGCCTGTGTGTACGTAAAAATTTCCGGTGAAATCCGACAGACAGTTCCCCATACCCGACTCAAATTACCTGTACCCGACTATTTACCAGAAATACCATTTATTAGGGGGTGTAACACCCCAAACACCCCTCCTGAAGCTATGCCTCTGGTTTCAGCTAAAGCTCAGGTAGTAGATAAAGCCAATAGCAGATCTGACTATAACCCATCTACTACCCCTAGGAACCGCCATACTTATGATGTTCCTGTCTCTGGTTGGGCACCGGGGTAGACGGACCTCACTACAGTGCAGACAAACATTGGATCCTCCATTCTCACTCACAACGGCAAGACCCTCTAGAGAGACAGCGGGTGGATCCCGGGGAACAGCGGGCTCTCGATCCAAGCCTTCCGACAGCCAGCTTGGGGTAACCCACCGAGCTCCATCACCAGCCTCTGCCATTGCTAAGTGCAAGCGATCTGGTTTACTTGTAAAGGTTTAAATAAGTTACGTGTCCTGCCCGGAGTTCTACTACTAATGGCCTGGTTAAAAGTATTTAGATGTATGCTAATTTAATAACTTATTTATTTGCTGATTACAGATTTACTGTCTCCATAGATAGGGTATATCTAATTAGTAATTTAACAAACTAAGATCAAAGATACTTGACCACGCCTGTTGGGTCACTCCGAGGTGCATGTACCCCACCTCTTATTGTTACTTAGGCGTCAATGATCATGCCCGTCGAATTTTATGTCCATCGATTTCACGATCTTAAAACCTCTCCCTCTCGTTTTTCATCCCACTAAAATTATTGACCCAGTCAAATTAAAACTCCCCAAAATACACTCTAATTCTATTGCAGCATTCTGAGAATCCGGTCGACAAATCTTTGATGTCAAACAAGCTGCCTTTCTTTACTGCCAGACTAGTTACAGTTTATTCTAAAGGTATATGTTTATTTAATAACCTAATTCTGTTTTTAAACAGTCAAGAGACTCTGAGGCAGTGAAATCCTACACACGAATGAATGGGAAAATCCCAAATCTTTCTCTTTCTTTTATTAGGGACAGTGCACTTTTAAAGGACATCCGCGGACTTTGGGTTTTTCAACTAAAAGGTGTTTGTGTTTTATTGTGCACAAAGTCCAAGCCATGTAAGGTAAAGACCCCAATATAAACTCACAGCCACATAAAGTAAGAATCCCCAGTGTTCCCTCCCAACCACATAAAGGAAGGAACCACAACGCCAACCCACAACCGTGTGAAGACTCACCCATACAAACTCCTAAGCACACAAAGTAGGAATCCAGGGCGCAAACTGCCTGACTGCATAAAGTAAGGAACCCCAACACATTTTTACCAACCTCATAAAGTAAATATTCAGAGCACAAACTCACAACTATATGAGGTAAGGAGCCCGATTACAAATTTCCAGCCACATGAAAAAACTGATAAATACACAGTCCCAACCAATTAAGACTCCCCAACACAACTTTTGACAACATAAAGACTCCAGCATTCAAACTCAGAGCTGCATAAATAAGGTACTCCAACATATACTTCTAACCACATAAAGTAAGCTGCTGGAGGACAAATTCTTGACCACGCTTAGTAAGAGTCCACAGTACAAACTGACAACCGCAAGAAGTAAGACACCTCAACGCAAACTCCCAACAAATAAAGTAAGACACCCTAACACAAACTTACAGACACGTACATTCAAACTCGGGAGCACAACTCCCAAAATCTTAAAATAATGGTGTTTCGACATAAGCTCCCAACAGCAATAAGTAAGACACCAAAGTACAAACACCTAAACCAAGACCCCCTAACACTAATGCTTCTTACATAAAGACTTCAGACCATTGACTCCCAACCACTAGAAAAAAGACTCCCCGACACAACCTCATGCCCACATAAAATACAACTCATTAGCACAAGCTCCCAGCCATATGAACTAAGACCATAACACAATCCTAACCACATAAAGCGAGGCTTACAGTGAAAAAATAATGTAACTCAATTCTCTGTTGTCAGCTGGACTAGGAAAAATAAACTTAGAACAATAAACTGTACCCATGCCAAGCCTGCTACCTGGCACACAGACCACTTCTTAACACCCTTTTACTTAGTTTTATACAGACCCACCACCGTTTGTTTTGACATTGTGTTCCTTTCTCCTGGTTTGCATGGTGGCCATGTTTTCCGCCTGCTGTTTCTTAATTATTACCAGCTCTGGTGTTGTACTAACAGATTTTGCTATTTTTAGAAGTAATCCATATCAGTGATGGACTTAGAGCAGCGCACCCAACACTGCCAGGACGATAGGGCATAACGGTGGGCCACAATATGCAGCCTAGAGATGTCTAGTGACAGGACTGTTTAGGAATAACTTGGAACAGGTTCCAATTGTCGACAGAAACCAGAGGCAGTCCTACATCGCTGCACCTGCCAAGGCACTAAACACTGCGCTTTACTCAGCGCTTCCCCATTCGTCATTTCACGGACATGCTTAGAACGAAGCACCAGTCCAGAACATTTATACAAAGAGGAGAATTTAGGATTGGCAGACGTATTACGGGCAGAAATACATGGATTAGTCTGGCTTTTTGGGAAAGCTTATTATAAATTCTAACGTCTCCGGATCGGGACTCTTTCCAGAGCAGTGCTCTGGGTTTACGCTACTGAACTTCTACAGGAATCGGTCCATCATTACCTCATGGCGTCTAAGACCTGAGAATTATTCATCTTTTTCATTTTTGCAGCGTATGCAACCACCAGACTTTCCCTCCACCTTGCTTGTGTTCAAGCTCACCATGAAATCACAGGTCAAATCAGACTCATCCATCTGCTTCCTCACTCTGTGCATGCTACGTAAGATCTACAACTGGTTACCCCAACGCACGAGAAGCATTAATACACAAGCCCTCATCACCAGTCAACTGGACTACAGCAATGCCCTGTACGTAGGAAGCGCTGCGCACCTTCTACAGATACTTCAGACCGTACAAAACACTGCAGCCAAACTCATCCTCGACCTTCCCCGACGAACCCACATCACACCCCACCTCAGGAAACTCCACTGGCTCCCCGTTCAGAAGAGATGCCAATCAAGCTGCTTACCCATGCACACAAGACTGTACACAACCATGGACCAGCCTACATTAACCGCCGCCTGAACTTCCACCAACCATCGAGAAGACTAGGCTCTGCCTCCCTTTCATTTACCCATACTGCCCACATCTAACAAAGCAGAAGTGGAAGATTCTCCGTCTCCCACATCGCAGCAAAGACTTGGAACAGCCTCCCCAAGCACTTCCGGACCATCACCTCACTTCTGGAATTCCGAATGGCCCTCAAAACCTGGCTGTTCGAATAAGCCTGCGGGGCCTGCAAGCACTAGGATACCCTATCAGGTGATTAGTCATGCTTTATAAATCCCGATTGATTATCAGACAACTTCTCTGGCACACTCTGTCCGTGCAGTTCACTTCAGGGTCACTGGCCGTCGTAGATCCACAGGCTCTGTATCCGCCACATAAGCTTTCATACCTGCAATATACCCCACCTTAGATTCTATATGATAAACTCTCAATATGACGAATATCTGTGTTTCAACACTGTGCTCTTGACGCCATCCTACTGGCGTGGCCATCTGACCTCTTTTGCATGCAATGGGGTAACATAAAATGATGCCCCCATGCAGATTGTGAAGAGTCGCGTCTAAGAGTCTCCCATGTTTCACATATATTCATTAGCCTTGGGCTGAATGGGGGGCCTCTTGAAGTGTTGAGGCCCCTGAAGGGTTGGAAGCCCCCCTACACATTGGGGCAGCATGGGTCTGCATTGCGCACCGGTCTGCATGGGTAGAAATCCTACAACCACCGGTGTCTTTGACATATGTTACTGTGTCGCACAGATGCATGGTGGAGAAAACTTTGACAGTCTTCCTTAGTGAGGACTCTGTTTCTACTTGTGTCCACCCGTGCCATTCCACCTGTGCCAATCTCTGTAAGTGCAGGAAGTTCAAGACACAGGCCCTTCTGGTCTAGGGTATGTCATCCTCTGCTACTTCCTTCTTATTGTAGTTTCTTGCTATATTGCAAGTTTACATCAGCTCTGTAATAGCTGATCCCCCGTTCCATCTCAATGGTTGCCCATGTCGCATCACTTCAGTTTGCAGCAGCCTAAATTGAGCGGCTGTAAAATGGACAAATCTGCAATGCACATACACCTCTACATCAGTCCTAACATTAAGAGTTCCTAATGGATATATATATATATATATATATATATTCACTGAAAAAACCATAGGTTATAGACCATATATAGTTAGGAATTAGCATTTAAAAAACCTTTTTTTACTCACACAAAACCATTGAAATTCCATATATAGTTAGTAGTACTAACTATACATCACGCACCCGCAATCCACTGCTGATCATGTCACATATTACATCATTCATGACATGGTCAGTGACATCACTGATGACATCACTGATGACATCTCAAATGACATCACTGATGACATCACTGAAAAAAAACATCCAGTAATTTTATGTTTCTGTAAAGTTTAAATATGTCTTACATATTGAAGAATGAGTGGATGTATAAGTGTCTGGATGAAGGATTTAGTAGGTGCATGACTGACTGTATGAGTGAGTGATTAAATATGTCTCACTGAGTGCATGGGTTAGTGACTAAACTGTCTTAATTTGTGCATTTGATGTCTGTTGTTCTGTAAACTGCTGCATGTGTTGATCAGTAGCTATATGAGTAACTATATGGGTTATTGATTGATTGCCCAAGTATTTGTATGGGAGACTGAGTGTGTGTGTGGCTGGCTGGGAGGTGTGTGACTCTGTGCAGATCAATGTGTACTTGTATCAGTGATTGTATAAGAGAGTAAGTATGTGTCTAGTATATGTTTGAAAATGTAAGGTGTTCTATGTTTAACTGTAAAGATGAGAACATGGAAGTGTGATTGATTCTTTACAGGACTGACTAGGTGTGTGAGTAACTCCATGGATGAGTGGCAGAGTGTGAGTGTCTGTATAGATGTATGAGTGCATATGATAGTGTTGTAAAGATGAGTGATTGTATGTATGAATGATTGTATGGGTGAATGAGTGAATGTGTGTGTAGACGTAGGAATTAGTGAGTGCGTATGTAGTAACTAGTATTGGTGTGTCAAAGGTTTCAAAAATTATACTCTGTATTTAACACTGGGTGTAACAGAGGTTATATTAAAGTGTGAGGAGATGCATTGTATTGTCACATGAATGATATCATCAGTGATGTGATCATTGATGTCAAATGAGATGTCATCAGTGATGTCATCAGTGATGTCATTTGAGATGTCATCAGTGATGTCATCAGTGATGTCACTGACCATGTCATGAATGATGTAATATGTGACATGATCAGCAGTGGATTGCGGGTGCGCGATATATAGTTAGTACTACTAACTATATATGGAATTTCAATGGTTTTGTGTGAGTAAAAAAAGGTTTTTTAAATGCTAATTCCTAACTATATATGGTCTATAACCTATGGTTTTTTCAGTGAATTTTCAAGGTTTTGTAAATGCTAATTCCTAACTATATATGGTCTATAACCTATGGTTTTTTCAGTGAATTTCAATGGTTTTTTAATAGCAAATATCATAAGCTGTCGAATGTCAAGTACGTGGTAAGAAAAAACATTTTCGTGTTTATGCACACTGATCTGCTTTGAATGCTGCCCCCCCTCATTTTTATTAGGAGTACTCTCTCTTTGCAGATAGTGAAGGGTAGTTAACGCAGGCCTTTGCCCCCGTTGTAATCCGTCGTGCCTGCTTCTCTCTCCATTTGATTGATTGTTATCCAAGCATTTACTGTTTTAGAATTGGTTCTCTTTGGTTCATTCTCTATTTACAAACAAGCACAGAGTCGCAATACTCTGTTTAGTCTTTGCAGATAGCGAAAAATCGTGTAAAAAAACAAAAGGAATCGAGCAAAATCAGTAGGCCACTAATGGGATCTCTTTTTGACCTCGCTAAAATAGAAACATTAGGAACAACCCCTCATGAGAAATACGAAACTAGTGAGATGAACTGAACTCCACACCATGATGTATGCAAGACAGCTCGGCTCCGCCACCCACCCCGCCCAAAATAACGATAAACTCTATGCAAATATTACAAATATATACAACACACCAGCAAAGTAACAGGGTAAAACATTTTATTAAATAACTATTTACATAACTATTTTATACTTTTTGTTGCCCGATCCGGCTAGCTCAATCGATCGAGCATGAAACTCATGCACTCTGATAATTCAAAGTTTTGAGGAGTGCTTGTAACACTGTCTGAAGCCTATTTGCACTTGCTTCAGCTTCACTATTCTTAATGTAAGTGGGGGCTGTTTGAGGACGTGACTGCATTTGAAAACAATGTGATGCGGTGCCACCCTGAACCGCTTGACGGAGGCCCCCGAGGGACGGTGTCATGGCGCGGACTCGGAGGGGGCGCTTGGCTCCGGCCCCCTCCGCAAGTCGTGTTGCCCTGGTGTGGCCTGAGATCGCCCCCGACATAGGTAGCCGGCTCCCGGGATCAAGCGGAACTTTTTGCCTTTTGGTGACTCTTCCATTCTTCACCTTGTCCCACAATCCGTTTCACCTAAAGACACGCTGTAGTGGGGCGCCCCTTTTCCGTTTCAGTTGCCATTCAGCCCGCTTTTGCTACACTGTGCCTCTTCCGCTATTCAGCTGTTTACCGCCCGCTCTTTCGACTACAGCATCTCGCTCACCATGTACTTGAGTTGCTCCCGCTCTTGCGGTGCAGCGATAGGCGGCTGCCACAGGACTCTCAAAATGGCGGCCGGCTCTTCAGATTTGGGCGTGGTCCACTAAAATGGGCCTGCGACACCTTGGAACTCGGACGCTTGTCTGCTAGAGCTTGAGCTCCATTCTCGAAAGCGTCCCCTCAGCCTTGAAGATTCTACAAAAGTCTTGGGGGCCCCCGACTCCCGCAGGCTTCTGGTGGGGAGCGGCTAGCATGATTGCTCGTGGAATGGCCACGACGGAGCTACGAAATGGTGGTGCTCTCATGCTAACGCCAGCTTCAGTCTGAAACATCCAGAAACACTGTAGACTACCAATTCGATCAGTTCCGGTAGCGCCCCAACGTGACCCGGTAGAGAAAAACTTGCCCTCCCCTCTTTGACTGATGGTTCTTGTTGCCCGTCCCTTCTGTTGTCATTTAACAGAACTATTTAGCCTGCTGAAAGGGGTTGTGTTCCGACCGCTGGTTGGTGGAGACATTTTGACTATATTCTGGACCTGCGTTGTCGCGTAATGCGTCATATGACGCGCCGCGTTAGCGCATCCGGAAGTGCTCCGGTGCGCGAAGCGCAGCTTCCCGGAAGCGATCCGAGGCGCGGCGCGCAGCGCGTAACGTAAGCATAACAGGTCATGTGACTTGTTAATAAAACTTTTCATTGGTTCATTTTACTTTTCTTATTCTAATGATGAAAGGCTTGGTCATATGACCTAAAAATTACGCTTTTTATTACTTTCGAACATTATTTTTTCTTAAACATATGTTATAATGTTCCACGCTAATGTACTTTCCCGGAAAATTTACAACTGTCCTGCAAGTAAAATATATTACTTTTTCGAGAAAAAGGGCGTTTCTTCGTCCCATGACGGAGCCGTTGAGCAAAAGAGGCTCGGCCTGCTGTCTTAGTCGCCGATACGCCTGAATATCAGATTCTTATCGATCACTTTATGTTGCAGAAGTAGAAACACAACAGCCCTTGACCATTTATCTTTACTGCGTTACTGCGTTCCTGCGTTGACCTGCTAGCTACCCTTGAGGCGGAAGCCGGGGGTGTTGCACCTTGACTATTTTAAAATTGTATATTTACTTGCACTGTTTTATGTTGATTTGACGAACTGAAGCGGTGATTACCTTGTGTGATACTTTACTCGAGCGCTGTCTGTGGGACGATCAATCTCCCTGCTAAGCGTCACCACCCACGTGACTCGGGGCCAGGCCCCCCCATGTAGCCACGCCCCCTACCGGAGGCTTAAAACACCGCGCTGAGTCGCAGCCGGTTGTTGACCTGCTAGCTACCCTTGAGGCGGAAGCCGGGGGTGTTGCACCTTGACTATTTTAAAATTGTATATTTACTTGCACTGTTTTATGTTGATTTGACGAACTGAAGCGGTGATTACCTTGTGTGATACTTTACTCGAGCGCTGTCTGTGGGACGATCAATCTCCCTGCTAAGCGTCACCACCCACGTGACTCGGGGCCAGGCCCCCCATGTAGCCACGCCCCCTACCGGAGGCTTAAAACACCGCGCTGAGTCGCAGCCGGTTGTTGACCTGCTAGCTACCCTTGAGGCGGAAGCCGGGGGTGTTGCACCTTGACTATTTTAAAATTGTATATTTACTTGCACTGTTTTATGTTGATTTGACGAACTGAAGCGGTGATTACCTTGTGTGATACTTTACTCGAGCGCTGTCTGTGGGACGATCAATCTCCCTGCTAAGTGTCACCACCCACGTGACTCGGGGCCAGGCCCCCCCATGTAGCCACGCCCCCTACCGGAGGCTTAAAACACCGCGCTGAGTCGCAGCCAGTTGTTGACCTGCTAGCTACCCTTGAGGCGGAAGCCGGGGGTGTTGCACCTTGACTATTTTAAAATTGTATATTTACTTGCACTGTTTTATGTTGATTTGACGAACTGAAGCGGTGATTACCTTGTGTGATACTTTACTCGAGCGCTGTCTGTGGGACGATCAATCTCCCTGCTAAGCGTCACCACCCACGTGACTCGGGGCCAGGCCCCCCCCATGTAGCCACGCCCCCTCCTTTTTCGCTATTACCATGCTCACCGCTCGATTGCGCAGCGGTCGAGCGCAGCGGGCACACCATCAGCACGCCGAAGACACGCCAAAGACTAGCCCGTCTGTGCCCGTCCGTGTCAGGACGGGGCACGAGGCAGAGGCCCCCACTCCTCCTGCGTTATTCAGGCTGGTAAGATCATCTTCCGATTTGAAAGCGCTACGTCCCACCCCCAAGCCTAGGTGGTCATTAATTAACCTCCATAAAGTAGGAACACGCTCCTGCGTTGACTGTAAACTGTCCATCTCAATTTGTCAACCCCACCCCGACTCCTCCAGAAGACATAGAAAAAGTAAATTATCGAGTAAAAACGAGCCTCTAAACTACCTATTTTTCAGCACAAATTGCCGATCATTACCTAAACATAAACACGACATTTTTAATCTCTTAGCTGAAAACAATCCCAGTGCCCTTTTTTTAACCGAGACCTGGCTGCATGACAGCGCTGGACCGGATATTGCCACCGCCCTCCCTGACAACTACGCCATTGTCAGATTAGACAGGAACAAACAGTTAGGAGGCGGAATAGCAATTATTTTTAATAGAGAGCTAAAATGCACTCTAGAACCAATAGCTATTCCAGACTGCGAAGCGGGCCTTTTTAAAATTTCGTTGAACCCGAATTTCACGATGTCAGGCTTTTTAATTTATCATCCCCCAGGCAATCCCTCTCAATGGGCATCCAACTTAGCTAACTTTATCACCCCCTACTATATTGCTTTAAGTAATTTTTCTGTGTTGGGTGATCTAAATTTACACTTAGAGGATCCCACCATCCCCTCCTGTGTAAACCTACTCGACGACCTGAAGGCCTTCAATCTGTCCCTGATCAACTCTAGCCCTACTCATGTAGCGGGCCACTTGTTGGACCCGATAATCTCCAACATCACTGAACTCAACTGTATTGCCACTACGCCTATATGCTGGTCTGACCACCACCTAATAAAATTCAGCATTACCTTTTCTCCTTCCTCTAATTCGCAACATGACCTTCCTGATCCATCTAGGAAAAATTGGAAATCAGTGAACTTAGAATTGCTAAACGCAACATTACTTGACAGTCCCCCAAGTTATAGCTCTAACATGGACGACCTAGCAAAGGCAGCACATGATTGGCTTAGCAATGCCGTAAACAAATGTGTGCCCTCCTCTTGCATTAAAGGGAGTAGACACCGCCCCCCGGCCCCATGGTATAACGATAGCCTTAAAGTCGAAAAATCTAAATGTAAAGCGCTTGAACGCAAATGGCGTAAGAATTACGCCCATGATGCTAAAAAAAGCTACCAGGAAGCCAGAAACGGTTACCATACGGCTTGCGCTAAAGCAAGAGCTGCTTTCGTCTCAAAAACCATCATGGAAGCCATAAATATGCCTAAAACCCTTTTCAATAAAGTGAAAGAATTGGCTGGTGCCCACACTACAGCGGCAGCACCCCCATTAGACACTCAACAATGTCAGGCGTTAGCACACTTTTTCTCGGAAAAAATTGACAAAATCATCCTAGATATTAAGGCCAACAATACAGTACCACCCTCTTCCTCTGACTCAGAAGTAACTTCCCCCTGTGCCAACTTACTGGAATCCTGGCCCGTTCTTTCAGTAGACAAACTGAAATCAATTCTTAAAACCATCAAATCCGGCTCCCCTAGGGACCCTATTCCCATCAAAATCATTAATCAACTTGGTGACGGTGTTTTGGAGATTGTTACAAACCTTTTAAACTCCTCCCTTGATCTTACCACTGTCCCAGCTCTATGGAAACATGCCATGGTTACGCCGCTTCTAAAAAAACCTACTGCAAACCCGGAAACCCTTGCCAATTATAGACTCATATCCTTGCTTCCGGCCTTCTCCAAATGTTTGGAGAGACACGTGCATTCTGCTTTAGCCACTTTTGCAGAAGAAAACTCCTTACTGCACCCCTCTCAATCCGGCTTTAGGACCGGTTTCTCTACAGAAACCGCCCTGCTCGGAGTCACGGAACATATCCGAAAGCTACTTGATCATGGTCAGACGGTCGCGCTCGTGCTTTTAGACCTGAGCGCGGCCTTCGACACCATTTCCCACGAAACACTCGCTAAAGAACTGTACAAAAATGGTGTACGTGGTAAGGCACTGGATTGGATCCGGTCCTTTTTGACAAACCGCACCTTCCAGATTACCTCTTCACGAGCCTCATCAGATACCCTGCCGGTACCCCATGGAGTGCCTCAGGGGTCTATTCTCAGTCCTCTGTTTTTTAATTTATATCTCAGACCCCTGGCCGACCTTGTTGAAAAATCGGGTCTCACTCTCATGAATTATGCCGACGACTCCCAAATCATTTTTGCCCTATCCGAATCCTGTCCTAATTCCCCTTCTCTACTCAAAGAAGGACTCCTAAATATTCTGAACTGGATGACGAAAAATCAGTTAAAACTCAACGGCGACAAGACGGAGATTCTGGTTCTGGGAAAACAGCAAGATCTGTGGAATCCCGTACACTGGCCTGACCAGATGGGCGCTCTTCCTACTCCAGTGACCCACGTTCGAAATTTAGGATTTATTCTGGATAACTCCTTATCCATGAATCAACAGGCCAATAAAGTTACTGGTCTATGCCTCACCATAGTCAAATGGTTGAGGAAAATCCTCTGGATGCTGCCTGTTTCCACACAAAAGACCGTAGTCAATGCCCTTATTACATCAAGGCTTGACTACGGCAACATTCTATATCTGGGCGCAAACAAATCTGTAGTCGGTCGACTACAGGTGGCGCAAAACGCAGCAGTTCGCTTACTATGCAGTATCCCCAAATTCTCTGGAGTTTCGAACCACCGCCGGGAACTTCACTGGCTCAGGATTGAAAACAGAATCCGCTTTAAAGCACTGAACTATATGTTCAAAATTAAAGCAGGTACAGCACCTAAATATCTTCTGACCCTCGCCCACCCCTACACACCCAAGCGTAACCTCCGGTCGCAGACGGCAGCCTCTTTCTGTGTGCCGAGGTTCAAACGGGCAAGGATAGGTGGTAGATCCTTCGCCCATCTGGGACCAGCACTTTGGAACACGCTGCCTCCCTTCATCCGAAAGGAGGAAAATTACCCCAGGTTCAGAAAGCTTGTTAAGACCTGGCTATTTGAACAATAATAACTCTATAGCCATCACCCCTCTCTCCTGCCCTCATACTAGCTGTGTCTAGGCGCCGGGAAACCCTTCTTGGGTAGCTGTTGCGCCCTACAAATGGAAAAAATATATATATATAATATTATACCTTTTACCCTTCATGTAATTGGACTGCTTTATTTCACTTGCCTTTTACAGTGACTATTATTAAAAACTTTACCAATGTAAATACTACTACCATGTTTTCTTTTAAAAACCTTTATTGTGAAAATGTCAGTATACAAATACGGTCCTATAACCACGTGGGTCGGCCACGGAGCAAACTGTAATCGTATATGACGAGTAGACATTTACACTGTAGAGGAACGTAACGGGCGGGCCATTAGGTTGCAAGAACTAACGTGTCTAACAGTTGCGGAATCGGTGGACGTACATTTTATAATTAAAATACGACAGAGCCAGTTACAATAAAATTATCTAGATATACATTTGCGGGCAAGTACCATGGGTGACGTTAATTCGAACTTTCAATAGTACAGTAATCAATAACACATCAGAACTTAATATCAATAGGGATGTCGAAATATTCAATCAATTCTCGTCCCCGCCCGCCATGTGCTTCAAAACTGCATACGAATCTCGTGATTTCAAGGTTCAGCAACCAGTACACAACAAGGAGTTACGAGTCCCATTTATTCCGGCGCCATTTTGGGCGAGGACGGGCAGGTCCAGGATATAGTCAAAATGTCTCTACCAACCATCGACTATGATGATGTTCATATGCTGTATTTATTAGAGTAACACTCATCTGTCCACATGAAATTAATTTGCCATAATCTAAACATGTCATTTTAATCTTTCCAAAGTTCTTCTAAATATTTGGGACCGTTTCCCTTGCCTCTGATGCTGTCAGTGCCACTTCTTTGGTGAATGTACTGGCAGGTCGGGGGTTCTCCTCCAAATCTCTCTTTTGTGCAGCACTATAATTAATCGGTGCCACCTCTCCATATGATGATGCATGGTATAGTTACCATAACTATATTTTTTTTCGGTTCCTCTGGAGAGTACATCGTGGCAGATGAGGCAGGTAACGTACCGGGCATTTACCTTTTTTGCATGTAGAGGAAAGGAAAAAAAATTCGAGCGTCCGAGTTCTAAGGTGTCCCAGGGCCATTTTAGTGGACCAGGCCCAAATCCAAAGAACAGGCTGCCATTTTGAGAGTCCTGTTGCAGCCGCCTGTCGCTGTAGCATCAAGAGCGGCCGAAACTCAGCTGAATAGCAACTGAAACGGTAAAGGGGCGCCCCACTACAGCAGACGAGCCTCCACCTGGGAAGGCCCGTTCACGCCGCCTCCCCCCCCCCCTTCGGGCACCCCACGCCGTTATTCGGAGCAGGATTGTAGGATGGCCACACCAGTGCGGCAACTTGCTAGACACCACCTCGGTGCCAACCGAATCTCAGCGCCTTGTGGTGTCTTCCATTCCGAAAATATTGTTGTGCTGCCTTCGGCCTATTCGCGCACAAGCACTTTAGCACTGGTTAGCAGGAGGACAGTGTGCAAAGTCCTGTTGCCAACAAAAACAGGTTCATCTACAGAAAGTGAAAATATGGGGTGACTCTACAAACAGGGCAAATTTCAAACAGCCATCAGTGTGTTATTGCTACAGAGTGACAGGATTGACCTTTGTTTAAATCGTCCTCAAGATAACTTTTAATCTTAAAGTCATTCCTTAAAAGGTATGCAACTTATTCACAAGTTCCAACCTAGCTCGTCTGGAGTGCACTACAACTGTGTGCAGTCAGGTACATACCAAGGGCAATCTTATATCTCTCTGCTTGCCCAAGTCTTCATCTCTGATTTGGCTCAATCTTCCAGAATATTATACATCATAGAATGTTAGTTTTGAAAACTGGCCATAAATCAGTAAAGGACATGCCTCTATCAATCTAAATCTCATTTAGGAGAATGTAGGACAAAGTTCCGCCGGACCCCGGGAGGCGGCCGCCTATGTCATGGGCGATCTTAGGCCACACCAGGGCAATAGTGAAGCTGCAGCAGGTGCAAATAAGCTTCAGACAGTGTTACAAGCGCTGCTCAGAACTCTCAACTATGACACCACCTCGGTGCCATCCGGATCTTGGCGCCTTGTGCTGGTTCCGGCCTATTCACACATCGGTCCGCTACTGACGCCACCTCACAGGCCAACGGGGCGCCCCACGCCGACTTTCGGCGCAGCATTGTAGGATGGCCACACCAGTGCGGCAACTTGCTGGACACCACCTCGGTGCCATCCGGATCTTGGCGCGTTGTGCTGCCTTCGGCCTATTCGCACATCGGTCCGCTACTGACGCGAACTCACAGGCCAACGGGGCGCCCCACGCCGACTTTCAGCATTGTAGGATGGCCACACCAGTGCGGCAACTTGCTAGACACCACCTCGGTGCCATCCGGATCTTGGCGCGTTGTGCTGCCTTCGGCCTATTCGCACATCGGTCCGCTACTGACGCTGCCTCACGTGCCAACGGATTTTCTACGTTTTTTATACCCTATGCCGCATAACAGGTCATGTGACTTCTTTATAAAACTTTTCATTGGTTCATTTCACTTTTGGTTTCCTAATGATGGAAGGCTTGATCATATGACCTAAAAATAACACTTTTCATTGGATGAAAACATTTTTTTTTTTCCCCAAACGATGAAAGCCCCACCTTGTTTCTGGATGTTTCAGACTGAAGCTGGCGTCAGCATGAGAGCACCACCATCTCGTGGCTCCGCCGTGGTCATTCCGCGAGCAATCATGGCAGCCGCTCCCCACCGGAAGCCTGCAGGAGTCGGGGGCCCCCAAGACTTTTGTAGAATCCTCAAGGCTGAGGGGACGCTTTCGAGAATGGGGTCCAAGACCTAGCAGACAAGCGTCCGATTTCCAAGGTGTCCCAGGGCCATTTCAGTGGACCAGGCCCAAAAAGGAAAGAGCCTGCCGCCATTTTGAGAGTCCTGCGGCAGCCGCCTATCGCTGCACCGCAAGAGTGGGCGCAACTCAGCTGAATGGCGGATTTTGACACAGTGTACCAAAAGCGGGCGGAATGGCAACTGAAACAGTAAAGGGGCGCCCCACTACAGCAGACGAGCCTCCACCTGGGGAGGCCCGTTCACGCTGCCTCACCCCCCCCACCCTCCCCGGGGCGCCCCACGCCGTTATTCGGAGCAGCATTGTGGGATAACAAAACCAGTGCGGCAACTTACTTGACATCACCTGGGTGCCATCCACATCTCAGCGCGTTCTGCTGCCTTGGGACTATTCGCACAACAGACCGCTACTGACGAGCCACCCCCCGGGACGCCCCACGCCGTTATTCGGAGCAGCATTGTAGGATTCCCAAAACCAGTGCGGCACCCAGTCAACATCACCTGGGTGCCGTCCAGAACTCAGAACGTTGTGCTGCCTTGGGACTATTCGCACAACCGACCGCTACTGACCATTGTTCCTTTTTTCCTAAAAATATTTAAATGTTTTTACTGTTTTTGTTGCGTTTTTAGGTCTCGCCTGTCGATGCGCATGCGCATCGAGCAAGCGAGACTATGGGGGCTTATCCACTCTTTGTCCAACTTGCAAGGAATCGTGGCGATTCCTTGCAGTGCCCGTGACTTTTAAGCTCAATGCGCATGTGCATTGAGCTTAAAAGCGCGTGCACATGCCCCCAGCCGCCTGCCTTGCCTACTCTCCCGCCCCCTCACTTCTTGATTGCACGGCCGCTAGGCCGTGCCTCCCCTACTCCTCCTCCTACTCTCCTCCCCTCGCCGTCTGTTCCCGCACTCCTCCCACACCCCCGCTCCGCCCCCTCCCCTGCCTGCCGCGTCGCATTTCTCGAAACTGGTGAGTCTATGTCTGTGACAGGAGGAGCCACGTCGTCTGTGTGTCTTTGTACCCACAGGTGTCCAGAAGTTTGGCCATGTTGTTTTTATGTCCTCGGAACCAAGGCCTGCTTCGATTCAGAGATGCTCGCGCCTGCCTTGCCTACTCTCCCGCCCCCTCACTTCTTGATTGAACGGCCGCTAGGCCGTGCCTCCCCTACTCCTCCTCCTACTCTCCTCCCCTCGCCGTCTGTTCCCGCACTCCTCCCACACCCCCGCTCCGCCCCCTCCCCTGCCTGCCGCGTCGCATTTCTCGAAACTGGTGAGTCTATGTCTGTGACAGGAGGAGCCACGTCGTCTGTGTGTCTTTGTACCCACAGGTGTCCAGAAGTTTGGCCATGTTGTTTTTATGTCCTCGGAACCAAGGCCTGCTTCGATTCAGAGATGCTCGATCCCAAGTGTTTCTTCGGAGCCAATGCGGGGTTAAAGTTTGTTTGGTAGGGCTGTGACGTACCGTGGCACGGTGGGGAAAGTGTTTGCAAGATTTTCTTGGCACGTGAGTGAGCGCAACACTTCAAAGTCAGTCACATCAGCAGATGTTACGGGCACCCGGAGCTCACAGCCACTCTCTCTGCCCGCCCGCTCTCCACTCCATCAGGCAGCCAGCTTCAGGAGAGCAATCTGCGGGGTGCCGCCATTTTGTATAGGGTAAAGGCTCAGGCGCCAGCATCTAAAAGTTATATTTAAACAGCCCCCTCTCGCAGCAATTGTGTACTTGCAATGTGTAGATCTGGCGCTCGAGGCAGCGCGGTCCGCCAGCCCCAGGCACCTTTGCGTGCTTTGGTTCGTTCTCCGCAGTTTCCCACAGCTGCGGCCTTCAGTCTCGCTTTCCGCCTCGGGCTCGATTTTAGCAGCGAGATAATGGTGCTCGGCTGCGGCTGGTTCAGTGTCTCCCAATCGGGTCCCACCTTCCTCCGGATCTCGCCCAGCGGGACACTTTTCGCTCCGTTGTTTTTCGTTCGTGTGGCCACCAAAGCTTACCCCACCGTGTAGAGTGAACAGCACGCCAGTTACAGCTTGTATTGCAGGATAAATTAAGAGGATTAATCCCCCGGTCGGCGGAGCTCGCTCACATGGCGGCCATCTCGCAGCTCGGCTAGCCACGCCCCCCCAATGAATCACCGAACTTAGTGGAGAATGAATCAAAATAGAGTGGGACATCACAAGAAAAACACACTCACACTCACGCAACGTCACACACCCGCAGCCTCACACCCCCTCACTCACACTCACCCTCACACCCCCTAACCCGCACACCGCCTAACGCTCACACCCCCTAACGCTCACACCCCCTAACGCTCACACCCCCTAACCCTCACCCCCTCACCCTCACTCCCTCACCCTCACCCCCCCACCCTCACCCTCCACCCTCACTCACCCTCAACCCCTCACCCTCACACCCTCAACCCTTCACCCTCAACCTCTCACTCACCCTCACTCACCCTCAACACCTCAGCCTCACCCTCACTCACCCTCACCCTCAACCCCTCACACTCACTCACCCTCACCCACCCTCAACTCCTCACCCTCACTCACCCTCAACTCCTCACCCTCACTCACCCTCACCCACACTCACCCTCCCTCAACCCCTCACCCTCACTCACCCTCAACCCCTCACCCTCAAACCTTCACCCTCAACCCCTCACTCACCCTCACTCTCACTCACCCTCACTCAGCCTCAACTACTCTCACTCACCCTCAACCCCTCACCCTAACTCACCCTCACCCTCACTCACCCTCAACACCTCACTCACCCTCACCCTCACTCACCCTCAACACCTCACCCTCAACCTCAACCCCTCACCCTCACTCACCCTCACTCACCCTCACTCACCCTCACTCTCACTCACTCTCACTCACCCTCAACCCCTCACCCTCACTCACCCTCACTCACCCTCAAACCCTCACTCACCCTCACCCACCCTCACCCTCACTCACCCTCAAACCCTCACACAGTGCAATAGGTCTCAGACCATTTCAGTTAGAGCTTTAAGAAATGTTTATGGCTTTTTTTATTTGTAATTCTTTAGCATTGGCTACAGGAAACAAAAATGCTAAACATTTACAAAAAAAACCCATAAACAATTCTAAAAGCACTAACTCTAATGGTGCGAGACCTATTGCATTTCCAATGCTTGTTTATATTTATAAGTTATTAAAGTTTTATAATCCTACTACTTTGTTGGAGTGCTAAATATTTTTAATGTGACACATAATTGTAAAAACTTTGATGTACAAAGAGGCATCCCTGGAATCTTCCGCTTCAGGCTCGGTCCCCTCCCCAATCACAATACAGGATGGTTTTCAGATAGTAGGAACGCGTGTGGTGTAACGGATCTCATCGGGTGGGGGCCTTGATCTACTGTAACTCCTTTGAAGAGGGGTGATTCTTTACAGCTGGGGCCATAAAATACATCTGCAGGGCTACCTGATAGCCTGGGACCGGCCTGGACAATCGGACACAGAGGAAGAGGAGTGTCAGAGGGTGCGGTAGTGAATAGGGCGAAAGGGAGGTGTCGGGCGGGCACAGAGTGTGATTCTCAGGGAAGAACAGCGCAGATGGGGGGAGGTTTATTGCCCAAGCATAAGACAGAGAGCGGGGATGACCAGTGCCTGGGGGAGATGCTTGCGAGGGTGGGGAGCCATGCTAAGGATCGACAGCGTGCAGAGAGTGGGTCTGGTCAAGGCATCTAAAATGGCTGCCGTGCACGACAAAAGTGTGGCATTTGATAAAAGGCAAGATGGCGCAGACAATTTTTTTCAACACTTCCTGATTTCCTTCGAATCGAACGTTAACAGACGTTATCTCTCCCACACTACCGGTCCCCCTGGGCTTAAACGCCGAGATGGTAGGGACTGCATCCCGTGGAGATAGGCCGAGACGTCACTCAGCAGAAAAAAAAGTTAAAAAAAAGTCTATAAACATACAATAAGTTAAAAGTCAATCATTCTTGTTTCCTTGTAGTACGCTCCCCAGTCCGCTTCCCGTTACGCTAACCGGGCGCACCCCACCAAAAAAAACGTTTAGTTTTTTTTTTTTTGCCCCGCGGAGCCCTTTTAAAGCCTCCACATCAAACCTATGGGGTCAGGGAGGATCTACTATGCCCCCTTATGGTCATTTGCCCCTTCGCTTTGGCCTCCTCTTGTCTCTCGATCCTACCGAGAGACAAGATGGCGGCCGCTCCGTACTGTTTGGAATGTTTACAGACACCGGAGAGCAATCAGCTTCGCTTCGCAAAGCTCCGTAACGCGAAAAGTACGCGAAGCGGAGCGCTGTCACAGATATATATCTTTTTTTGAACGTTAATTTCTCAAAATCCACTGGAGCACATATATTGAGACCTAGCAAAGGCACATCGGGCTACCAGTCCCTACAATTTTGCCAAGTTTTGTGCAAATCCATTCAGCCGTTCGGGCTAAAAGTGAGGCAAACCGCCCTATGGAAATTAACATGGGAAAAACGCGTTTTGGGACCCCCCTTTTTTCTCGGCCCCCCCTTGACGAACCCCCCCCCAAATTTTCAGTGGCTGCTCAGAAACAAAATGTTCCATGTTCCTGAAAATTTCAGCCAATTCCGTCCACAAACGCCAAAGTTATTAGACATAGAATTTTCAAAAATCCCATAGAGAAAAAATCCTAACTATATATACCTACTGGCGACCGCCAGTAGGTAATATATATATATATTATATATATATATATCATAGTTATACGCATGCTATATACTCTCTCTGCCCGGACAAGCATATTGGCAAGGAACTTGTCATGTGGATTCTTTTTTATGTAACCAAAGGATTAGAGAGGTCATACAATTGGTAACCATGAACCTGACTAAGCCATCTATGTGTGATATATATATATATATATATATACCACATTTTGCATAAAAATCGGACACCGACACAGAGGTAGCGTTGCCTTTCAGTCTTGTCTTTTAATCAATTTCTTCGCTATGACGCGTTTCGGCACACCTGCCTTGTTCGCACATATATATTCACTCTAAAAAATCAATGTTTTAAGTGACATTATAGTTAGAAATTGTAATTATATTGTACTTTATATTTAAAAAACTTAGAAATTCACTGAAAAAAAAACAAGGCTAGAGGGACGTTATAGTTGGGTGCAAATGTCAGTTATAACATGCCATTTTGAATTAACAAAACAACTGAAATTCACCAGTTATAGTTATCTCAAGGAACTCATGCCCTAAAGTCACTGTTATCAGTAATGTCGTAGATTATATCATGACTAATGTAATAGATAGGTGTGGTAATTACAAGTGTGTATATATATATATATATATATATATATATATATATATATATATATATATATATATATTAATTGTTTTCACCTCCTCTGAAAAATGCCGGGACACCATGACAGCGGTGCAAGTACAGGGTCAGAGGTTATCCTGTAGTCAATCTCCAGTTTTCACAGCAAAAACACGTTCTGGAATAAATTAATCCTTTATTGCAACAGAACGAGGAAGTGGTGATTTTATCGGAGTGGAGTGCATTGGCAGAACGTGTTTTTGCTGTGAAAACTGGAGATATATATATGACCATTAATTATGTTTCTTACATTTTCTATCAAAGTGTATTGCTTGATATGAATTAATTGAGATTTTGAGACCTAACTCACTATGGGTTTTATTTTCAGACTAAATATGGGGAAAAGGATGAAATTATTTCTTCAATCCGATGTGTTGTTCCCAGTCTTTCTTTCATTTCATGTGATTTAAAACTTGTGACGTATATGGAGTATGTACCATGAGTCCGCCCTCTGTTTTGACTATTTATAACTGACCTGTGACCTAGCAATCACATCATGTGATCAAGACTGTGGACACAGTCGAAACGCGTCATGGCGGCTTGTTAAGCTTTAACTTGCACGAATAAAGACACCTTGAATTTGGCACCAGACCTGGGCTCCATTCTTCGTCATTTATCCGATTTCCAAACTTCAGATCGGTGACGCTGTCGGCGTCTGGCGAGTATCTGTTCATATATATATATATATATATATATATAATCACATGATGTGATTGCTAGGTCACAGGTCAGTTATAAATAGTCAAAACAGAGGGCGGACTCATGGTACATACTCCATATACGTCACAAGTTTTAAATCACATGAAATGAAAGAAAGACTGGGAACAACACATCGGATTGAAGAAATAATTTCATCCTTTTCCCCATATTTAGTCTGAAAATAAAACCCATAGTGAGTTAGGTCTCAAAATCTCAATTAATTCATATCAAGCAATACACTTTGATAGAAAATGTAAGAAACGTAATTAATGGTCATATATATATCTGCAGTTTTCACAGCAAAAACACGTTCTGCCAATGCACTCCACTCCGATAAAATCACCACTTCCACGTTCTGTTGCAATAAAGGATTAATTTATTCCAGAACGTGTTTTTGCTGTGAAAACTGGAGATTGACTACAGGATAACCTCTGACCCTGTACTTGCACCGCTGTCATGGTGTCTCGGCATTTTTCAGAGGAGGTGAAAACAATATATATATATATACTGGTAGTCGCCAGTAGGTAGTTATAGTTAGGATCGTTTTCCATAGGAAATCCGCAACATTCTATTGGGAATAACTTTGGCGCCGAATGAGGGATCTGCCTGTAATTTTCCTTAACTTTGCCTCGCTGCGCTCCGCTCCTTCCCTGAAAGTTTCGGGGGGATCCGTCAAGCGGGGGCCGAGATAAAAGGGGGGTCCCAAAACGTGTTTTCCCCATGTTAATTTCCATAGGGCGGTTGGACTCACTTTTAGCCCGAACGGCTGAATGGATTTCCACCAAACTTGGCAAAATTGTATGGACTGGTACCCCGATGTGCCTTTGCTATGTCTCAAGATATATGCTCCAGTGGGTTTTACGAAAATTAACTTTGAAAAAATATATATTGGGCTACATTGGGCTATATATATGTTAGAGCCCAAATGTAGCCCAATGTAGCCCAATGTAGCCCAAAGATGGCCACCAGAGACTAAAAAAAACAAATGTAGTCCAAATATCAGCCAGATGTAGCCCAACTATAGCCCAATGACAGAATGTCCCAGAGTGTTCTAAAGAACAACTAGAGCGCTAACAGTCTTACTTATGACAAAAGTATGGCACACCTGAAGTCATCTTGATTGGAATAACGTGTTAACACTTAAAACATTTAATTTGCAAAGGAACAAAATGAGGGGGTTCATTTTGCCATAGAAATTATGATTAGTGCTGAAGAAAGAAAAATTAGGGCACATTTTGAGTGACTTCTCAAATCCTCTTATATTTCATTAAAAAAATTCTGATATGCAGTCTCCCAAGATGGCCACCAGAGACAAAAGAGCCCAAATGTAGCCCAAATATCAGCCAGATGTAGCCCAACTATAGCCCAATGACAGAATGTCCCAGAGTGTTCTAAAGAACAACTAGAACGCTAACAGTCTTACTTATGACAAAAGTATGGCACACCTGTAGTCATCTTGATTGGAATAAAGTGGTAACACTGAATACATTTAATTTGAAAAGGAACAAAATGAGGGGTTTCATTTTGCCATAGAAATTTTATATATGTATATATATATATATATATATATTCAAGCAAAAAACAATATTAGTACACTCTCAGGAACCACACAACAATCCAACATGTGATCAAGGCAAGTCGCCGAAACGCGTTGTGTGAATAAACCGAAGAAGTAACACTTTTGGATTGTTGTGTGGTTCCTGAGAGCGTACTAATATTGTTTTTTGCTTGGACTTATTACTTACCGGCGTGCTTCACCGGAGAGTACGCCACTTTCCTATGGGTCACAGCGTTGCAGGAGAAGCAGTTTTGTTCAGGATATATATATATATATATATATATATATATATATATATATATATATATTCACTGAAAAAACCATAGGTTTCACACCAGTTATAGTTCGGAATTAGCATTTAAAAAACCTATTAAATTCACTGAAAAAAACATCGGTTTCACCCCAGTTATAGTTAGGTGGATATTTTACTCGCATAAAACCATTGAAATTCCCACGTTATAGTTAGTTGGACTCACCATAACTTGCGCGTGCAATGCACTGCTGATGACGTCACATATTACATCACTCATGACATGGTCAGTGACATCACTCATGACATCACTGATGACATCTCAAATGACATCACTGATGACATCATCCAGTGAATGTGTATCTTCCTGAAAAATAAATATTTCTTATATATGTATATCTAAAGGTTGATGGAAGAATAAATGGGTAAATAAATGTCTAAATGGATTTTATTTGTGTAAAATTGATTGGTTAACTGACTTATTAAATGTATCTTAGTGAATACATATATTAGCGAGTAATGTTTAAATATTTAAATGTCTGTATCTGTGTCTCACTTTGTGTATAAGTGGCTGCATGGGTTGGTGAGTAGCTACATGAGTGTGTATATGGGTTATTAGTTGTTTTTTTGAGTATCAGTATCAGTGTCTGTATGGTTCGGTGGGGGATATTACTTAGAGCACAGATGCATGAATGAGTGACTCACTATTTGTATGTATTTTGAAGACAGCATGTGTGCAAGACTGTATGGGTGGATGATTGTGAGTATGGGTGGGTTAGTGAGTATGTGTTTTTATAATTGATTGTTTAAGAGAGTAAATATGTTTTCGTTTCTGTAGAAGTATGTGTAGTGGTGTGTATATAGCAGTATAATCAAGTAAATGTTTTTTTGCTAGTTTATTTGCATGTGTGAATTTGTGTGTGAGTAACTATATGGATGAGTATTAGTGTGTAACAGGATGTATAGGTGTATGAGTACATATGATGAGTAAGTACATGCATGAGTGACTATATAGAACTGTTGGTGAATGAGTGGATGTGTATGTAGATGTTGGAATTACCTAATAAGTTGTTGTAATTGGTATTGGTTTCTCCTTTTTTAAGAAAATGTTAGTTTCTATTTTTGAATGTGTGTGTCAAGGTTATTTTATGCTGATAGGAGGTCTGCCACTTTGTCACAAGGATGTTGTCATCAGTGATGTCATTTGAGATGTCATCAGTGATGTCATGAGTGATGTCACTGACCATGTCATGAGTGATGTAATGTGTGACGTCATCAGCAGTGCATTGCACGCGCAAGTTATAGTGAGTCCAACTAACTATAACGTGGGAATTTCAATGGTTTTATGCGAGTAAAATTTCCACCTAACTATAACTGGTGTGAAACCTATGGTTTTTTCAGTGAATATATATATATATATATATGTATATAATATGAAAATGTCAGGTAAAACGTAACGTTTTAAACTAACAGAACCACAGAAATCCGCCGGTTATAGTTATCTGAAGTACCTATAACTCATGCCCTAAAGTGACCGGAACTTGTGCCCTTGCCATGTACAATGTCATTTACACTACTGAAACCCTGCATTGAGCACCGTGGTTTAACTTACCGCTTCCTCATGCATTTCACAACATACATGGGTCATAAGCGCTGAGAAGGGGCTAATAACATCCTGACTTCCCGAAAACATGCCCATCAATAACTATAATGCTGCCAGCAGACATCTAACATAAAAAGCTATAAATGTGAAATAGGAACGGAACACATTATTAGGCCATTCATTCCTCCGAAAGAATGAAGAACTGGAGTTAATGAGCGACTACGTTTGCTCACGTGGTGTACCAAAAGGCCTCTTTAGATCCATAATAGAACTGGACAAGTTACAGCCAAAGAAGCTTTTTCAAATATTTGCTCTATGAAGTCCGCTTTGTCAATTTTGAATTATTAAAACTGTATATTTCAGGTAGCCAGAACATATCAGAGAGGATGGTAAAATTAGCAGGCAGAGTTATTCAAATCTGCAGCCTCGCTTCCTTCGGGCGAGTCTCCGCTTTTAGGTGGATTCAATTTTCTTCTTTACAGATTAATCTTAGCAACCAGTTCCTACTGTAGAATTGATAGCTCACAGTTTGCTCGATTTCTCCTCCGCTTGCTCTGAATTGTGTTCCTACTTTCAATGATAATAATTGATTTTATTAAGACTCCTCTTTACAACTGTGTGCTGGATCTGAAAAATGGAAGCTGATATGTTGCCTTGATTAGAGGAACCTCCATAAGATCCATGCTAACGTCAAAATTGCCTTTTCGCTTACATGACTACTGTAACTATTTTAAAGGACTGCGATCCCTCCATTCCAAAATCTTCTTGGATTAGTGCACTTTTCCTTTGGGTAACTATTGAAAATTAGCTTTTATAATAAATGTAAGCAGAGATTAATTTTTTAAGATCCTGATTAGCAAAGCCTTTTCTGCAAAGGTAAAATGCGTATCTGGATTCACAGAAAGAGAATTGATGGAATTATGCATTAACAAGATGAATTTACAAATGTTATGAATGTGGAAATTCTACCAATTTGGAGGAACTGTCACTTCATAACTTATTGTCATGGGTGGGTTTCTAGACATTCCTGCCTGAGGCATTCTGGAAAGGTAGTGGAGCAAACACCTAACTTTGAATGCTTTCACATAATCATTTTTAGAGCTCCACTCTGGAATAAATTCCCTCAACAAGAGACAAGGTATAAGTGGTATTCCTACCTTGGGTGAGTATTGTAGAGTATTGTAAATTGTGGTATTTGAATGGATGCATTTTGCTCCTGCTCAAGGTAGGAATATGTGCCTACATGGGATGAGAACGGCGACATATTTATGCCACATTTAAGCTTGCACAATTTTCCACTTTGTGGAGGTTCCATATGTATACATTTTATACATTGGAGTACACCAGCAAATTTACAACTGGTACAAAAGTCCTGGAGTTATAATGTGATTGCTTGTGACACTCTACAAAGAACAGACGTTTCCACTAAATTAAAGAATATTCTTTCTTGAGCAAATTTCCATCTTCCTCCCTTTGGACCTTGGAGGCTGGTCCTAAATGGCTGCCCTTTTTACATGGTGAGTGACAGCTGCAGAGGCTCTGCCTGGATCCATTCACACTGAAGAGTAGGTGCTGCCTGTGGGTGATTGCTTGCTTGGATGCAATGCTCTTCATAAGCCACCATCATTTTGGGTGTGGAGGGTAATAGTGTGAGTTCTGCAAGTGGTCCCACATATGGTTGTTTGTAAATGTATTTTGCTTGGCTTCTTCTGCAGTACATGAGTCCGATCCCAGGGCTTACAACATCACAACCTGCCCCTGTGGGCACAGGATACCGGAGAATATTTATCTAGGTTTGGACGAATAAGGGCAGTCCTTTGTGGACAGCTAGACATTCCCCAGTCAGTTAATTTCCCAGGTATGGATGGCAGTATTGGTGCCATGGAGACAGGTACAGGAACCTTTCCCACTTTTCTTGCTTAGACCTGCAGAAGCTTTTGTTTGTGATCCCAAACCACCCCCTGTCAAATCATTGCGCTTCTCCAGTCACTCTAGTCTTGGTCCCAGTACCATCCTGACTCTTCTGGATTTTCCATGCTATATTCTTATCACTAAAGGTGGCCCTTCTTTTTGGCACAAGCACCTATCACTTGGAAACCCTCCCCTGGGGCGTAAGATACTCCTACACTTTGACAAGGTGCAGTGAGAAGATGAGGATATTCCTGTTTGACCTGGGAATGCAATTAGACCATCAACCAGAGACCCTCAGGTGGGTAGGGTAGTGCTTAATTTGTGCTGGTGTTTTTGGTGCTCGACACTAGCAGAAGAACAATGATGGATTAAACCCTGATCTAAAAATGACAGGGGGTGAGTGTCTGAAAAGTGTCAGCGCTCCATCCGTCATCTTATTGTGTTTGCCCTGCACACCATGCACCAGGCTCTGAACACTGCCAGTCAGGCTCTGTACCAGACACCAGGCTCTGCACACTGCCAACCAGGCTCTGAACACTGCCTGCCAGGCTCTGTACACTGCCAACCAGGCTCTGTACACTGCCAACCAGGCTCTGTACACTGCCAACCAGGCTCTGAACACTGCCAACCAGGCTCTGTACACTGCCAACCAGGCTCTGTACACTGCCAATCAGGCTCTACACACCACCAGCCAGGCTCTGTACTCTGCCAACCAGGCTCTGTACTCTGCCAACCAGGCTCTGTACATTGCCAACCAGGCTCCGTACACTGCCAACCAGGCTCCGCACACTGCCAACCAGGCTCTGCACACTGCCAACCAGGCTCCGTACACTGCCAACCAGGCTCTGCACACTGCCAACCAGGCTCTGCACACTGCCAACCAGGCTCTGCACACTGCCAGCCAGGCTCTGTACACTGCTAGCCAGGCTCTGTACACTGCCAGCTAGGCTCTGCACACTGCAAACCAGGCTCTGCACACTGCTAGCCAGGCTCTGTACACTGCCAGCTAGGCTCTGCACACTGCCAACCAGGCTCTGTACACTGCTAGCCAGGCTCTGTAGACTGCCAGCCAGGCTCTGCACACCATCAACAAGGCTCTGCACACTGTCAGCGAGACTGCACAACAACAGCTAAGCTCTAAACACAGTAAACTATGGTTTGCACACCGTACACCAGGCTTCGCACCTGCCAGCAGGCTCGGCACACCTTACACCCGGCTCTGCACGCTTCCAGCCAACCTCTGCACACCATACAGAAGGCTCTGCCCACTGCCAGCCAGGCTCTGCATGATGTCAGCAAGACTCTGCACACCATCAGCTGAGCTCTGCAAACACTCAGCTAGGTTCTGCACACCATCAGCTGAGTTCTGCACACCGCCAGCCAGGCTCTGCACACCAGACACCAGGCTCTGCACACCGCCAGCAGACACCAGGCTCTGCACACCGCCAGCCAGGCTCTGCACACCAGACACCAGGCTCTGCACACCGCCAGCCAGGCTCTGCACACCAGACACCAGGCTCTGCACACTGCCAACCAGGCTCTGCACACCAGACACCAGGCTCTGCACACTGCCAGCCAGGCACTGCACACCAGACACCAGGCTCTGCACACCGCCAGCCAGGCTCTGCACACCAGACACCAGGCTCTGCACACCGCCAGCCAGGCTCTGCACACCAGACACCAGGCTCTGCACACTGCCAACCAGGCTCTGCACACCAGACACCAGGCTCTGCACACCGCCAGCCAGGCTCTGCACACCGCCAGCCAGGCTCTGCACACCAGACACCAGGCTCTGCACACCGCCAGCCAGGCTCTGCACACCAGACACCAGGCTCTGCACACCAGACACCAGGCTCTGCACACCAGACACCAGGCTCTGCACACTGCCAACCAGGCTCTGCACACCAGACACCAGGCTCTGCACACTGCCAGCCAGGCTCTGCACACCAGACACCAGGCTCTGCACACTGCCAGCCAGGCACTGCACACCAGACACCAGGCTCTGCACACCAGACACCAGGCTCTGCACACCGCCAGCCAGGCTCTGCACACCAGACACCAGGCTCTGCACACCGCCAGACAGGCACTGCACACCAGACACCAGGCTCTGCATACTGCCAACCAGGCTCTGCATACCAGACACCAGGCTCTGCATACTGCCAACCAGGCTCTGCACACCAGACACCAGGCTCTGCATACTGCCAACCAAGCTCTGCACACCAGACACCAGGCTCTGCATACTGCCAACCAGGCTCTGCACACCAGACACCAGGCTGTGCACGCTGCCAGCCAAGCTCTGCACACCAGACACCAGGCTCTGCACACTGCCAGCCAGGCACTGCACACCAGACACCAGGCTCTGCACACCAGACACCAGGCTCTGCACACCGCCAGCCAGGCTCTGCACACCAGACACCAGGCTCTGCACACCGCCAGCCAGGCTCTGCACACCAGACACCAGGCTCTGCACACTGCCAGCCAGGCACTGCACACCAGACACCAGGCTCTGCACACTGCTCTGCACACTGCCAGCAAGGCTCTGCACACTTCCAGCCGGCCTCTGTACACCATCCAGAAGGCTCTGCACACCATCAAGAAGGCTCTGCATGAGGTCAGTGAGACTGCACAGTGACAGATAAGCTCTGCATACAGCCAGCTTGGTTCTGCACACCATCAGCTGAGCTCTGCATGCTATCATGTAGATTCTACACACTGTAGGCGAGGATGTGCTCACCATCAGCTAAGCTCTGCACTCTGTCAATCAAGCTCTGCGCAGTCATCCACACTATACACACAGTCAGTCATGCTCTGCGCACCGTCGGTTATGATCTGTGCAGTCAGTCATGCTTTGTGCACGGCTGCCCATGCTCAGTACACCACAAACTAGGCACTGCACACTGTCAGCCACGCTTTTCAGGCAGTCAGCCAAGCTCTGCACACAGTCTGCTATGCTTCACACACAGTCAGCTGCGTGCCTCACATTGTCAGCCATGGCTTCACACACAGCCAGTCATGCACTGCACAGCTAGCCACACCCTACATATAGTCAGCTAGACATTGCACACATTTAGCTAGTCTCTTTCCATATACACTGTCAGCCATGGTCTGCACACAGGTAGCCGTGGCCCCATGCACAGTCATCCACGGACTGCACACTGCTAGCCATGCCCTGCACATAGTCAGGTAGGCTCTGTGCACAGTCAGAAATGCTCTGCACACTGTCAGCAAGTTTCTGTACACAGTCAGACATAATTCAAAATTCGTTTTTCACTACTGCAAGGCCTAGCTCTACCTTAGGATAACATTGGAGTTGCCTTGTTACATTTGATAAGCGTATATACCAACTTAGGGCAGATAGAAAGCTCGAGTTTGGTGTCTAAAGAACTGTAATTAAAAGACTTCTTTAATGAGAAAGTCACATTTTTTATCACTATTCTTAAAATGCCACTTTTAGAAAGTTACGTCCTAAGGGGTTGGGCCTAGTTTTTGTCAGCAAGATCAGGCCACTATACATTCAAACAAACAAAGAGTTACCTTGACTGATACAAATTAAATTCTCATTTGATTCATCACAATGGCCACGAAATTTAATTAGCGTGACCACCAATTAATTTTGGCATGTATCTTTAAAAAAAAATGTTTTTACATTTCTTAACACGTCATAAACTCTTGAGCCTTATACCAATTGTGTGACTCAAAATAACTTTTTGAACCACCACTGATTAACCAAGCTTATAAATAAAACACTTTTTAAATAAACACATCATTACAACATAATAAACAGAAAACCATACAAAAGAGTTTTTTTAAAACAGCTTCTCATGCTTAAGGACACATTTATTAATGTCCCAGTTCTCAATTGACATGTTCAAGAAGTAAATCTTTTTCCTTTTATCTGTACTCCAACATCATAGATAGGTGTTGTAAAAATGGCCTTGAGGGACTTTGCAGCAGGTGACATGAGTTATTTTTTTCTGCTTTCCGGAAGTTCCCTTTTAGCCTTGAATTCTTTCAACCAGCTCCCTAATTCTTGAAGTGTGACATGTTTTGAACCCTACAATGCGGAGTTCTCCTCAGGACCATGAAGTGGTTAACATTATTTGTTCAACATTCAGTTGTATCTTCCATTTCCTTTTTTGGTGTTTAAGATTGGCTCGAGAACGCGGAACTCAGATGCAGACTGCCAGGAGAGAAGATCTGGGAATTCTGAAATAAATTGGATAAGGGAAGGGAAACCACGGCCCATGGTGTAACAGAAGCACAACTTCTCCATATGGAAAGAGAAGTGCAAGAGTTTCACTTCAACTAACGAGCCAATATTAAACATCAAAAAAAGAAATGGAAGATACAACTGAATGTTGAAAAATAACATCAACCTGTTCATGGTCCTGGGTTCACAACGCATCAACACTTTCAGAATTGAAAAGTATTATTTGCGTACCTTAGCTGTCAGATACGGTCATATCCCTGCTCATTATACTCCTTTTTTATTGCAGTAATAGTGAATAAGATTATTCACTATTTGTGCAATACAGATTTTGCCAGAAAACCAGGAAAACGGAGCTCCAAACAAAGTCCTTTAGAAGGAGCTGCTCCTGTGTTCCAGGCACTGATTTTGCCACCTCTGAGGCCAGGGGTCGCAAAGGCAGTGCCAGGGGTAGCAAGGGGGAAGCCATGGCGACCTCTAAATGATGTCCATGGTTTTATCACTCTAGCATTTCCCCAGCAGGCTGCAGGCTAGGGGGCTATTTTCAGATTATGATGGTCTGGCACGCTCCAACCATGCCCAAGTGAACCTATAGTAGTCAAGGCCTCCTGTATTGTTGGGCTGATTCCATGTCACTAGTCCCATCACATGTGTATCATTGCCATGGAAATGGCATGCACAAAATTGGAAGTAAACTGCACTTCTTTTGATCACAGGCTGTGCCACAGCTGGGGCTAGCACACACTCATGTTCATGTACACAGTGCTGAACATTACTATAATTTGTTTTTTTTAAGTGGCAAGAACATGGAATGCGGATGGTGTGGGGCTAACAGGTACTGGTGACTTTTAGCTAATACACCATCTAGGAGAAATGAACTAGAGGAATCCATCAGGTTGCCACTGCACCTGTGCTGGTACAGCTCAACATGGCCGCCACACTTTTAATGTTACTGTATCATCACTTCTGAGCAGCACTACTGTATTAGTAATAGGATGACCACTTCCAGTGGGACACAGTAATTATTCTCCTGAAAGACTACCAGCACATCACAGCAATGCTGCTATACTGCTAATGGACACGGGGCTTAATTTGAGCCGGTGGTCACAATTGCAGCCCACCGACACTCACTTTTGGGGTCTGGCACTTATTTGTAATCAACAGACTTTGACCAAGAACGAGAGGAAAAAAAGGCAAAAAAAAGGGAACGAAATGACAAAAAAACAGCGACAAAGGGGGAAAGAAGAGATTAAAAGGAACCTTTAGGAGTGCGATTTCAGGCCAGAGTGTGTATGAAGATGGGTGAAAGAGGAGGGAGGTGGAATCAGGACTGCATAGACTTGCTTCGTATTCAGCACCTTAATATTCAGCAGTGCTGACCAAAGGCTTCTGAGAAAAATGTGGGCACTGGCGATTATTTTACAAACAAGCACGGATTGGACATTACCAGGACTGGTTGCATGCAGCAGGTCCGCAGCCCCCAAACAGATGTTTGGTTACTTGTGCAGCTGCTGTTTTGTTACTTGTGCAGCTGTCCAGAAGATTTACTTTGCCAGACTTTAGGTCACTTTCTGGAAAATCTATGGAAGCCACTGGATAGATAGAATGGGCTCTGTTTCTCTAATGCCACTGGGAGACAGCAAATGTCCTCTCAATAGGACCCTTCATGCGGGCCACCCTTCGGTGGTTGCTCAGGGATAGACTGACAATGGTTGCGGATATGACTGTTGCCGCACTTAACCTTTGCAATGCTGCTAAGTCCAATATTGCCTCCCGTCACTCCTACCCAGGATAGTTTGAGAAGGTGGAAAACAAGTCACTGCAAAGGAGATTCTAATTGCTGTTCACAAAAAATCCGTAAATGTTGGATTAAAAAAAACTAACCAAGGGAATGGGGATTCCGCTGAATGGGCAAACAAACAAGACCCCTGTCCAAAGGAAAGAAAATTATTTTCTTGAGTCCCCTCACTCACCCAGTGTTGCCCCTAGGTGACATGCTTCATCATTGGAGCCATCCCAAACAGCTGCTGCTTTGGGCGTGCTGCGACTTGCGGAACTACGTAGGAGCACCTTTTTGTGAAGAAATGTGTAGTGCAGTATTCGTGGAGTGGTGAAAGTGATGTTAAAAATACCTAGCTAGTGAGCTAATATTTTATTCTCGCTTCTAGTTGGTAAGGATAAAAAAGGGGTTAAATAGTAGGGAAAAGATACAACGTATGTGTATGCAGTCCCTAATAGTCGGTCGACATGTTTCGAGGTATCCCCTAAACCTCTTCTTCAGAACCACACTGGGATCAGCCCCATGCGTGCCACTCCTTGTGATAGCCTATAATAAAGTGAGGATGCACAACTAATGTGTGAGCACCTAATTCAAAATACGTACGGTTCAGTCTTTGAATCGTAGTATTTACGCTTTGGCAATACTATGCCTCATGGTCTGCTGGGGTAAAGGGGCTTGTAGTCATACCTTAGTCAAAGCACACCTCCGTCTAATAACACGTACTGGCACTCGGGCGGACCGCATTCTAATTGCTGAACACTTGGGTCCACAGTGCTCTTAGATCACCAGGCCCCAACTGTCTACCACATGCAGCTCGCTTGCATGAGTTGGGTTTCTGCGCTCTGATCTACCCCATCATTCCCACTCATGCTGATAATGGCCTGGATGAGCCAATTTCTCTCACTGCTGTGACCTGTTCAACCTTGACATGAGAAGACATATATGAAGTTGTACGGGCAGATCTCAGGTCAGGGGCTCTTATCATCAAGCCCCTTGGATTGACGCACACGCGCAGCAGACACTTTGCCTTCCGCAGACATACAGACATACTGTGGCAATTACAGATGCACTTAATGGAGTAGTCGCGCGGCCCTTCAGGCAACATTAAGCAGCTGCGCTTTCTTCTCGTCACTGAAAAACCACAGCGAGAGGACAAGCGCACACTGCATGTTTACTGCGATTCCTGCCTCTCAATGCGGCTTTGGTTGGCTCCACTTGGCTGCGTTAATAGACTGCGTTCTCTCCCCTGGCCGCTCTGCAATCATTGCTGCCCTGAAGAAGGCCACTGAATCGCTGCCTCCCCCCCCTCAGCCACAATGGCCGCCTCCGCTGTTCCCTACCAGGTGCCGTACTCCCGCCTCCCATGTTGGGAAGATATATGTGCCACTTGAACGGCGATAAGTGCTCACAGACAAGATATTGACAGCCTGCCTCGTGCTCAGACATTTGCTCCTGCAGATTAATGAGGCCTCATTTGAGCGGATGCGTAATATATCTTTATGTTTTGAGCATAAACATCTTGACGAGATGACAGGCGCGACGAGGCACTCCCAAGTGACAAATGGCACAGGCACCAATTGATCCTATCCTGGGAAAGAGCAAAACATCCTTTTTTTTTCTTGAAACTGTCGTCATCGTTGAGTGTAGAGGCACAGAGCAAAAAGCTAGCCTTCCCGTCCAGAAATGGTCACGAGGCACGAACCAGAAACGTCATAACCTCCTGATTGGAAGACACGGGCCTTTGGAATCGACCTTGCCCTCGCGCCCTGATCGAAAGTAATTGGATTTCGGTAGTCAACACGGACGTGGTGGCTTCACCCACATAGCAGGGGCAGCGGAAGTGACATCACGTACCCTTTGACCTTTTATTTCATCTCCCGCTCCTTAACATTTCATATTTGCTATTGAGGGTCCTGGGTAAGGAGCAGGAACTCGAGAAAGCAAACAGGATTCTGAGACCCCGCGTGCTCTCTGTTGTGGTCTTCTTGACTCGCGAGCCCCGGCGTGCCGAAAGCAGTGCCAGGGGGAGCAGCTGCCAGCAGTTCTTGCAATAAACTTAGGGCTCACCCACCCTGCACGTGCTTCTGTACTAACGAAGCATGCCATTGAGCTACTGTGTATTGTAATTGCATTTATTACAGGGCTCGAGTCAGGGTACCACGCGGGTGGACGGCGTTCCCCCACTTATTTTACCAGGAGCTCGATTACTGGAGCAAATGGAGCCACACATTCACTCTTTGGCCTCTCTCGGGCGAGATTGGAGCTCATTCAGAACGCTGCTCATGCGCTGGCTTCTCTGATGCAATTGCACCTAAGGGGTGAGCGAGGGGAGGCAATGAGTCTGATGGTGCAAGCCACCTTCCGTGACGTCACTTCCTGTCGTGACGTCAGCGTCCCCCCACTTCTTTTTTAGGACTTGTGCCCTGCATTTATATAGCGCACACCACCCCTGACGGAGCTATGCTATTGCCAATATGCGCTGCACATTCATAAAATATACATGGCCACCTTTTATTTTTAACTTAAGTACAAAACGAAAAAGCTTGAGTTTACGGCTGTTGTCCGGCACATGGCCACAGAGGTGCGCGTGATAGAGCGGGCAATGGGGAACGACGCAGCAAAGGCTTCTGGTCCATTGAGTGAGACATGAGTGAGACATAAGGGGCCTAGCAAGGACAACAGGGAAAATGCAAGGCTAGTTAGGATGGAATATCAACTTGTTTTACATAGCGCTTTCTGCCATAGTAAGGCTGTTTCCAAGCACCGTAAAGAATGGCGCCCTTTTCTCAGTACCGGAAGAATGAAAGGCTGAGTCGGCCATGCAAGGGTTCAAACATCTGAACCACTGGTTACATTTGTTATATTGTGTTCAATAATTATCCTTATTAACTGTGCAGCCCATGTCGCCCAGATGGTAAACATTTCACAACACTCTTTCCAAGTGAGTCTAACTTGCATTTGTATGGAAACGGGTGTTCCTTGTGCAGACCTATGTTACATCTGATTTACAAAGCGTGAAATTTTGGGTTCTGGAACTGGTTTCAGGCATAGTTTAAAAAAAAAGAATAATATTCAGGTTTCTCTTTACAATGATTGACATGCATTGCAATGCACTTTTCAGCACTTCTAAGTTATGCCTGCATGACGTAAGTGTAAGTGTCACCGAAAGTGGTCTCCCTAGGTCTCACAGGTTGTGTATAAGATACAAACATAGGCAACCAAAACTGATTTAGAAAATAATCAAAAGATAATTGTAAAATTCCTCAAATATCATATTGACATAGATTTCACCCTGTACACAGTGCGCAGAGAGGGCACGCATAGGGCATGGTAACGTGTGCATCTGCTTCTCTGTGCATGCCAGGTACTTACATGGGTAATTTATAACATGCATGCATTTATGACCATTTTTCTGCGTGAGCCAGACGTGTGTAAATTAAGACCAAAACCTAGGCGTAAATTATGTGTGTCATAGTTTAAACTTATTTATTTTTTTATTTCCGACCATAACCTTTAGTCAGTGCTTGAAATGGAAAAATGGAAGTGCAGATACTATGTACCAGAGTACCAGCTTGTTTCTGAGAAGTGCAGGTACTCTCCAATTAAAAGTATGGGTTTTCTCTTGAGTAGTGCCGGTACTCTCTGTCTCAAAATAAAAAAGTGCCGGTACTCCGTACCGGACAGTTACGGCCCATTTAAAGCACTGCCTTTAGCAGTGAATTGTTTACCACACCTAAATGCCTGTTCACTATTAATTACAACACCTTAATTATTTTAAGGATCCTGCAGCTACCTATCACATTTACATGTTTACCTGCAGCATCCAGTTAACCAGGATACTGTATCTGTTTACCATTCTGTACCTGATACACATATGTACAAAGTTAAATTGAATAGTATACGTGTGCATTTAATAGATATCCTTGCCCAGCTCACCAGCACAGATACTAGAGCAGTGATACTCAAAGTAGGGCCCCGGGGCCCCATGTGGCCCTCCTGGCCTTTACATGCAGACCCCTGGGCAGCACTAGGCTACTGTTTACTTGACTCAGCACTATCATGATTTTTAAAATAATATACAGCAAGCACTTATTTAAAGGTTAATTGCAGTTAGGGAAAGGAAGTAACTAGGCCCTGAACTTTAGGAACACCGTCATTTTTAAAGACAGCCTCTAGATATACATGCTTTGCTTCCCCTACACCCACTTTACACCTCCGCTGGCATCAGTGCGGCCCTCGATCAAACCAAACTTTGCGGCCCCCGGGAACATGTTTGTAAGTACCCATGCACTAGAGTGTTTAACCTAAAGGTGGAAAATCCTTCACTTCTGTGAGAAATGCCCCGGAGCAGGTACAGTTCACGAGAAAGTCCATTGGGCTTAAGCGCCCACTACTGAGATCAGAGCACAGGTCTCCGAAGCACTACAGGCCGATACAAAGAGGAGTCACCGCTATAACTGGGGCTAAAATCTGTGCAGTCCCAAGGCAAACAATTAACATTTAACTGAAACTAAATAAAACCCCTTGCCTCCAAAAAACGGTTCCGGCTACGAAAACTTCAAAACATAATCTACATTATTTTCCTGTCAATTATGACAATATTAATAGTATCATCATATTCATAAAATAGCGCCAAGGAGACCCATATCATGTACGATTTGAAAGTAATGTTCTGATTTCTCTGTACAAGAATTATTATTATCTGTACTTACACAGCACTTAATTCCACCGAGTTGCAATTATCTAAGAGCAGCAAATGACGTGTTATTGCTATCCATTTTAAGGCTACTGGGTTTGAAATTTGCGACTTTCTGATCACAACATATGCCCGCAGCAAGTTGCCTGAATTGGCCTGTCGGTGCAGATAACAATGTCCTGCTGTTTTTAGGTCTTGTCAATCAGACAGCGCAAGCTGTCCGGTTGTGAGAAGACTTGTCGCGAACAGTGGCGTAGCAAGGGGGGGAGGGGCGGTCTTCCCCGGGGAGCACACGTTTTGGGGACGGCGGCCTCCCACTGCTGTTACCTGCGGCCGTGCAAGGCAGCCGTCACGGGAATTGCCACCCCCCCCCCCGTCATTACATGTGGGCGCCAGACGGTAATCGCAGTGCCCGCCACGGTGGTCTTAGGATATACTGCTTTCAACCATTGGCTTTCTTTGACCAGCACCTTTCAGCGACTGATTAGAGACATCGTCATTCGTAAATGAGCCCCTCCCAGTGGAGTATTCATTTCTCACCTAATGCTACTGGCTGCTTGGAAGTATCTTTCTTTCTCCACTCCAGTACCCACGCTGGACTGCTTGTGGGGCGGCTTTGCGACTGGAACCCTTTCTGTCCATTCCTGCTGGCTTCCTCTTGAGTGTCTCGCTCTAATGTACTAACTCTACATGTATTAGCTCATTAAACCAAGACTTATTGGCATTGTCATTGATTAATTGACAGGCATAGGTAATTCCACTGGGTCCAGTTAAATTATATAGCTTTCTATTTTTAAATGCAGAGGCTTAGTGTGGCATCAAAGATACATTGGCTTGTCCATAGTTTCTTACCTTGTTGTTGAATTTTAACGGCTCTAGGGCCAGATGTAGGTAAATATATTTTACCGACTCATAAACCGATTCGGTATTTACCGAATCGGTAAATACCGAATTTCACAAGGGTGCAGGGGGTGTCACTTTGACACCCTCTAGCACCCCCAAAACAGGTTCGGGTGCCATGTGGCAGGCATACCTGCCCTAAGGGCAGGTCTGCCTGTCATATGGCACAGGTGTGCATGCACACCGGAATCGGTATTTTACCATCAAATTGAATTTGATGGTAAAATACCGATTCGGTAAGGCTTTTGGGACTCAGAAGAGTCCCACCTACATATCAAATTTACCGAATCGGTAAAAATACCGATTCGGTATTTTACAGAATCGGTAAATTTACCGATCGGTAAATTTACCGATTCTGTAAAAATATGCCCCCTACATCTCAAATTCCATTTACCAGTCGGTAACGGCCGAATTCGGCTGTTACCGACCGGTAAATGCCTACCTACATCTGGCCCTCAGTCTCTTTTCCCCATCTCCGCTCAGCTGTCCTAAAGAAAGGGCAGCTTATGGAGTGGGGTTTCTCACATTGATGCCCAATCAGTCAATTAACCCTGGCCTTTGTCAGATTTATGCTATTCCCTCAGGGAGTTGCAGACGCTCTCCTGTATCCAACTCTGCATAGCTAAGTGTCACAGACATTGTGAGGGCAAGTGGAGTATATAACTGTATACATAACCACTGCATTGGGTTTTCAACTCTTTTATTTAAGAACCACAAAATGGAATCCACTCACACGCCAAGCCTTATGAAGGCCAGCTAACTCATGAGAGCCGAAACATGCCAATGTATAATTGGGCACCACTGTTGATGTACTTAGCTTTAAGTCTGATAAGAATCATATTATCAGATGTGAAGCAGAAGAGTAGGGTTAGAACTCTAGATAGTTCTGCGTATTACCGCTCACCGCAAATACACGTAGTCAAAATTGTGTTGATGTCATTGTCTGGTACATCATCAGCATAAGAAATGTTTTGGTCTACAGAAAATATATGTGTTGTTCTGGATCTTAAGTAGTGAACACAGACCATATCTACTATACAATAACGTTCTTAATATATTGGATTAGAAAAAGGTCTAATCCTCTGTCACTTATTCTATGTCCCCAGGTACTTTGAAAGTAAGCAACGTATTTTCCTAGTTCTGTGGACCCACAAGGGTGCCCTATACCAATAGCTTCTGAATATAAACTGCATACATTTGGTGATGAATGTTCAGTATGGCCTGTCTCCTCACAGTTCTCTGATCACTCTCCCCAGATTGACTCCAGCCTCAATTGCTTCCTGCTGATTGTTGTTTAAACAGGAGCATCTTTGTATTTTCCTGTGCTTTGCTGCATGGCTAATGAGCATTATTTCAAGTACCTGTCATCACTGCTTATGGATGTTTAATGGAATATAAACTGAAGCCTGGGATAACATCTCCTCTGTGGATTGTAATGTCATATAACAGTTTGACTTTATTTACAGTGCACAGCAGTTTGCCCTATTTCTTTCTTTAGTGTGGTTCGTTTGTATTGAACAGTTGTTCTATGCTGAGAATAAACATAACTCTGTGTCATAGATATTTACTGACCTCTTGTACACAGTAAAGGAAGGTACCGATAGTGTTAACCATGCCATGATTGGACACTTCAGTGCCTCACATTCATATGCACGTCATTACAGCATAATGCAGCTACTAGCCGTGAGTGGCTAGCGATGCGCTGGGTAAGCCCTTGTGCCAGGGTTTCTATTCCATATGGGTCGTTTGTTGTGGCCATCAGGAGGATGGAGGGTGGGGCATGCTTATTATTTATTCACCAAATATATTTTGCTCAGACTATTTTTATGTAATAGATAGGCTCGTTGACTACACCGTGTAAGTTTCGAAATGCGTGAATCATATTTTGTAAAACTCTAAGTCCTGATATAGCAAAGAAACAAGAAACATCATTACTTCTGAGGAGAACTATGTCTGAGTGCAGACAGGGTTCTAAGAGAAGTGGTTCCATTCCTTGATTTAAGTCTCAGAGCTCTGTCAATGGAAATCTTCTGATAGTCCGACAGAGTAGCCTCTAATTTCAAATTCCTTTACATTTACAGAAATGCTTTGCATTTTCAATTTTACATTTTGCCTCTTATTTATATACACTTTATCAATCTGTAAATATTATTTGATGTTCTAAGCAGTCGAGGATGCCCTGGGGAGATGTTGCAGATCTCCAGGGGTTCAGAACCACTTCTCCCCCATATGGGGCAGAGGCGGGCTTGTCCAATAATTCTTATGTAGTTGTCTGAATGCCTCCCTGGTGTAAGAACACTGTCCTTGCATTGCCTTAAAATGCTTCTTAGATATTGTTTAACTGGAGTGGAACAGCTTTTTCAAGATCTTACTCTTAAACGTGAGATTACTGGCAGGCCAGGATAAAAATCCCCTAAAAATGTATTGCAGGCAGGCAATGTTCACGTTGTTAAGCTTGTTATTCATAAATGTAGTTAATCTGTGAGTAAAGGTTCTTGAAAAAAAGTGTTTGCTGGAAAAAAAAATGTTGCAAAACCTTTTCATGGGGAAATTGTGTAGCGAAAAATACTTTTGGCAAGCTTTTTCTTACTGAAAACTTTTCTGAATATTGCCTTTGCTTCTTTTTTTAAACCTCTAAACTGATGACGTTTCTGAAGTTGGGGGTGCTTGAATTAAAAATGCTGATGTTGACATTGGTCAAGGCTGGTAATTTGTCACATTCCCAATTTAGATATTGGCTGCAGGCTCTGAACAGCATGAGGCAGCAGAACTGATGTGCCAGGTGTTTCACAGGACATGCTGGGATTCACCTCAATAAAACTACCTTGCCCATGGTATCATAGCAGCTTTTGATTTTTTTCTGACTGATAATTTTGTGGAGGGGAAATTGTGATATTTTTGGAAGGGCACTGAGGGAGCACAGAGTTTGAGAGTTAGGGTTCTAAAAAACAACTGTTAATTTCTTTGTTTATTGCTGTATCTTGGCACGTGTGATCTGCTTTACATATTGCAGGGAACAATATTTTAACGGGAAACAACCTTTACAACGCAACTTTTACAACGCACTACCATTACAACAAAACTTTTACAACGCAACATCCATTACAATGCATGCATTTACAACGCAACCATAACAACGCATGACACTACAACGCACACCACTACAAGGCATGTCATTACAACTCAGTCATTACAACGCATACCATTACAACGCATAACATTACCATCCAACACTTACCCTACTGTTGCACCCCCTGGTGTTAGAATGGTAATTTTTACCCCTACACTATCCAACACTTACCCTACTGTTGCACCCCCTGGAGTTAGAATAGTAATTTTTCCCCTACACTATCCAATACTTACCAAACATGTAATGTAATGCGTTGTAATGGTATGCGTTGTAAAGGTATTATGCGTTGTAATGGAATGCGTTGTAAATGTAGTTTTTAAAATTTTGTTGTAAAGGCATGCGTTGTAATGGATTGCGTTGTAATGGAAGTTGCATTGTAAAAATGCGTTGTAAAGGTATGCGTTGTAAAGGTATGCGTTGTAACATCATACATCCTATTTTAACTAGTTTAATTATCAGTGTGCTTGGGATAGTGTGATATAAAGCAGATTTGTACAAATTTTGCAAGCTCGTATGTGAATGTGTGGAGAGAGTTTGTGATTCCAGTGTGGAAATCAGATGGGGTGACGGGTAAACATACATTGATTTGATTTGTTTCTCAAAAGCCTACATGATCCATGGCCTCAGGAAATTGTTTATGATGTTGACCAGTAATGCAATGCAGTATTATTTGTTTGAGTGCTGTCCAAGGGGTTTGCTTCATGGCCATGAAAGTAAAGCTATTGGAGGCTACTGCTTTAAGGAGGAACAGCTAGTCCTAAAATGAATTACCAATGCCACATTAAAAGCGATTTACAATCAGACTTTAGGTCACTTCTTGCAGGCGTGGATGGTCACCTGTTTTTCCACTGCTTGATTGCAGATTGAAGGTCTAATGTGGAAGGAAATGTTATGCCTCATGTACACAGTGGACCTAGGACACACACTTCATCTTCACAGCATCCAGATATTGAACTGAAGGGCAATGGAGACTTGTTAGTGCAGTAAAAAGACAATATTCTTCGTAAAAGGTTTGAGTTAGACGGAAGCTTATGATGTTAAGCAGAGGTCAGTTGACCTGAGGCTTGGGTGTTAAAAACACCTCCCCATATTGCCTTCCCGAGATTCAGCTACAGAAAATATTACTCAGTAAGAAGCTGATTGCCTTTAGGCCTTGCTTCAGGGTATATACAGTGCAGGATCAAAGATCCTTTGGAGGATTCAGAAATGATCGCCCTGCGTGTACATTATGGCTTTAGACCCAATCCACGCTGTGGTGATGAATATTCTTCAAGCACTCCAGTAAGTCAAAGTTGAGTTTGTGGTATCAGTCTGTTCTTTATTTTCACATCTGTTTTTCAACTTTGCCCTCGCCAACACGTGTTTCGTCTATGCTGACAGAGTTGTATTGGACTTCCTCAGGGCTGGTCCTGTCGTTATATTTTGTGATAAGTCTTAGTTTATCTTCAGCATTAATCAACCTTCTGCACCCAACCAACGCATACGCTGTTTGAGGTGCTCTTCTACAGGTGAACCGTCCTAGCTTGGAGAGAGCGCTCGCGTCACCCTGTATCGAAAGGTGTGTTGTTCTAATCGTGTTGGCTCATCTGTAGAAGAGTGCCTCAAACAGCACACGCGTTGGGGGTTGCCACAAGGGTCATTAACATTGAAGATAAACTAAGACTGATCGCGTCATATTGCTACAGGACCACCCCGGAGGAAGTCTGCTCAAAGATTGTCAATAAAGCCAAAACACGTGTTGGCGAAGGCGAAGTTGAAAAACAGATGTGAACATAAAGAACAGACTGTTGATACCACAAACTCAACTTTGATTTATTAGAGTGCTCTGAGAATATTTATCGTGTTTGGATTTCTTCCAGCAGGGAAAGACTTGGTGGCGCTTCCTCCTAGAGCACCAGACCTTTGTGGATATTCTGCGGGAAACAACCTTTACCACGCGGATTTTACTCCGCGTGGCCTTTACAACGCGTCCCTTACAACGCAAGTCGTTACCACGACTTGCGCTGGAGGGCGCTAAAGGATTAAAAATAGTAAATTTACTATCCCAACACCTTCCCTAGTGTCCACGGGGACTGGTGTTAGAATAGTAAATTATACTATTCGAAATCCTCGCCCCCAACGCAAGTCGTGGTAACGACTTGCGTTGTAAGGGACGCGGTGTAAAGGGATGCGTTGTGACGGTACGCGTCGTACCGTCATACATCCATATTCTGCTACTACCATTTGTTGGACACTTTGTATACTGCAGCGTGTGCACCTGTATCTCCAGCCACCACTTGGTACATTGCAACCATGTTGTGGTGATGCAGGGTGATGATAGTCTGACCTTTGACCTGTAACAAAGGCATGGAGACTTTGTAGTACAAGAACCTTGATGGCATACTTGTAGAAAAGACAGTCCGAAAAGGTCTACTGTCTAGAATAAAGCCAATAGCCCTAAAACGCTCCCGAGGTCATTTAAACAGAAGGTCAAATTTGACCCCTAACTCCCAGCAAGACAAATGTTCCTAAAATAGCTGCTGTATTCTTTTTTGATTTTTTTCTAAGATTGCCCCGAGGATTTGGAACTCACTAACCCCAAAAACCAGATTAAATCCCTCAGTGGTCTCCTTCAAGAAAGAAGTGACGGGGCATATTATCAAGGACCGGTGTTAAAATTATCGGCAGGAAACTGCAGATAAAACAGCGATAATGGGCTTGATAATACCCCCTTGTTAATTCCGATAGAAGACCATGTTCTGGTGTTAACCGCTTCCATGCGGCAGGAATTTCAGCGCTGTGCTGAACATTCCAATCGCGGGTGTGGTCGTGACGGAACCATTCCGTCATCAGCATAGCTCAACCGTGACTGATGACGGAATGGTTCCGTCACCAGCATCGAAGGGGTTAACATGGGCTTCTATGGGAATTAACAAGGGCGTATTATCAAGCCCATTATCGCCGTTTTATCGGCAGTTTCCTGCCGATAAAACGGCGATAATTTTAACACCGACCCTTGATAATATGCCCCGAAGTCTTTACTCATGAGTACTTTTTTGCCCTTGATCCTAGGATCTCTGCCTCCCCTCCTCCTGCCCCCCCCCCCACCCCCGTGCTTCACCTGTTCTTATCCACTACTTGGTGAGGATTGCTAGCTCTCATTGTTTTGATGATCGTTTTATTTACAGTTTTTATGTTCATATTTTTGCATCCATCTGTATCGGAGAGTAATATCTGTTTCCTTTGCCTCAGCCCTCTGTACACGTGTAAAGAGCTCTGATACCCTCATGGGTCATGTTTACCCTATTTAAAACGTAAAAAATAAAATAAATAAATAAAAAAGAGTTAGGTTTAGAAAATGGATTAATAAAGTTATATATTGTCTTCTTAGTAGACAGCAAAGTGCGTCACAAGGGGCAAACCTCGCCGACTCCTCTGGGGTGTTGTAAAGCCATCAGGACCGACGGGAGAAAGGAAGAAAACAATTACACATGCCCCGGAGCTCCTGGGATTATCCTGCGCCGCCCACAGTTTAAGGCCATATGGCATAATTGAAATGCTTTTTTTTCACTGCCTAAAGACATGTGTTCTGCTACTGCCCAGTTTAATCCAGTCAGCGTTTCTTGCATAAACCTCGCCTTCTTCATTTATTCTGTTAACCCTCTCATCGCTGAAAAACAAAGAACCCCCGCCATTTCGCTCAGAGGCTGCCTGCCTGCCTGCCTGAGAAAAGCTTGCGCACTCCGAAGGGGGCTTTCAACATCAGTAGGTTGAGGAGGCGTCCCCCACTCATGAGTTGAAGACAAAACAGGACCCTTGCTAGACTTAGAATGTGTTGATTTATTTTTGCAACATGCATAAACAAACAATGACAAAGCCAATAGGTCTCGTCTTTGGGTCCTATTTGGATTTGGCAATGCTTTTTGGCGATGCTGTACATCATCAGTAAAAAGCTAAATGCTTTATGCCGAAGCTGTGGAGCAGCGGCAAAAAATGGCAAATACGTCATTCCGTGTGAAGGCAGGCGCGCAACACCCATTGGAATCAAAGGGCTTCAGACACCCCCCCTCAACCCCCCCCCCGACCCCCGTCGTGACAGACAGCCCCCGGGCACGCACACAGCCGCACCCGAGCACTTCACAGGTCTTTAAAAGACCATGTGCATGTTAATGAGGCTTTGTTGTTGTTTTACCCCTTCCAAGAGCCCCTGTCACTCCACTCAGCCTATTGCTTAAAGTTTCAACCCCCCCGGAAATTTTTTCTTAGTCCCCCTCCCCCCCGAAATGTGGCTCTAGTTGCGCCTCTGTGTGAAGGTGTATGCTTTATGACAAATGTTCATGGTCAAAGGTGGTCATGCATGCGAGTGCCAAAAGAATGACACGCACCATTTTCTTTTTTATTGACCAGACACCACTTAGATCCGTAAATAAAAAAAATATACAAATAAGTGCACAAAAGAGCTTTTTTTGTAGCAGGGCATCTGGCAGCAAATGCCATTTGCCGGGACTTCCAAAAAATGCAAGGTTGCACTTTTCAAAGCCTATGAGGGTGGGGAGAAGTGGGTGGGGCGAAGCACGTAGGAGTGGTGGGGAGACAAAATAAAAATAAAGCTGGTTGGGGCATGGGGAAAAACCGAGTTACGTAAGAGAGAGCATTGCGGAGGGTGGAAGGGCAGTTTGGTAGTGGCGGAGATCGCCCCACTGCTCCAAAGGAAAAATACAATGATAATAACTTTTTGTTATTATCGTTGTATTTTTCCTATGGAAGTCAGTGGCTCACGGGGTGTGGCCTGGCAGAGCAAGGGGAGGAGTGGTTTGCACTCCCTAAGTGCGCATGACTGCTAGGCTGGCGTAGGAAAGCAGCAAAGGTGGGAGAGAGCAACATGGAGCATGAGAGAAGAAGCACACAAGAGAATACGGGCAGCACAAGAGGCAAAGAGCAACAAGGCACAAGGGTGGGTATTTAGTAGGGGGCATACACACTCATTCTGATGGAGTCTTTATCCAAAAAGAAAAGCGCATTTTCCTAAAGTAAGCAGAAGAAGGATACAAAACCATTAATCAAAAGGATCATCAAGAAGACATGCTCCAAGGAAAGGACAAACACAAGAAGAGGAAGGCAAGCCATTGATTAAGAAGCAAGCAAATCAGAGTGACATTAAAGCCAACCAATGCTAAGCAACTAGCGGAATGTAAGCCCACAATAGGTCTTACTCCACCAAACAGCTTTCATGCCTGATAGGCGAGACCTAAAACATCATAAGAAATGCCAAAAAGCTAGCCACAAAAACATGGATTAATCAAAGATATCAACTCAATTCTCCTATGAAGGTTACACCACCATCAGTCTATCTTTTTGGAAGTAATCTTGAGCAACTGCTTGCCCTTCAGGATGCAAGTCTCAGAACTTCTCTGCCCGCTCAACTGCACATCTACCCACAAGGCGAACCAAAGACGAGTCAGAAGCTAAAGCCACTTGTCCGGTGGTCCCACGGCCCCACCCTTAATGTAAGAACTCAGAATAGTCATGCCAATCCTTATCGGTTATAAGATGTGAAAAAATGAGGGAAAGCCACTGGGCTGGATCGTATCCCACTGCCCACTGAATACGACAACTGTGTAAAATATGGCACAGAGAAAACCAATAAAAGGTGATGTTCGGAGGGGTAATAAAGGATGTGGTACTATGTCCATTGTAAGTAAGGGGCCAATGGGTTGTAGTCAAACAGGAACAAACCCGAGCAGGAAAAAGGTAGAAGGCACTCTGCCCATAAATACATAACTCATGTTGCCCCAGTCTTGCCTGGACATGACTCAACAACTCCTCCTCTCCCCTACCTTCCATACCTGGAACTGTCAAGGGCAAATGAAAGTCAACGGGGTCAAATTTGCTGGTGACTTCTCCCCTTCCCCCAAGTCACATTTGACATGATTCAGAGGGCATGTGCCCAAATGATACAAGGTCATTGATAACTAGACTAGCAAGTTATGTTATCTTCAACTATTTTTGATCTGCCATGTCAGACTTTGAGCCGGGGGTAAGTTCGATGTTCCGTAGCGGATACATCTAATTACCAGCAAGGAACACCCTACCCCTCTTTCCACCAGGCCCCATGCAAAGGCAGCAGGTGATTACCACTGATTCTTTGCAGACTCACCCAATAACTGAGACCAATCGAAGCAGCCGCGCTAGAAGGCAGCTGGAAATTTCTTTGAGGTGAATGTTGCATCACTGGTTTCAAGGACTAGCTGTTGGAAGTGCAGTATCGGATACATCGGGCATGACTAAGGGGAAAGCTGAGCCCTGGTCCAAAGTGGCCCCACACATGGATTCTTACCCTGGTGGAGACTTGCCCCTACACGTGACTCCAGTCTCAGGACAGCTCCCTGCTTTTGGTACTAACTGGTGACTCCAGGCCATGGAACACTTGCCATTCTGCTATAGATGCAAGGATGGCAATGCATAGCAAAGGCAGCAGCAGTGTGCACCTGCCCTGCAGCCTGAGGAGGCTTGCATCTGGCCTGGAACAGGAGTCTGGGGGGCACCATCGGTGCCCCCAAACCTCACACACCTCGGACCTCCAGCTTCTCCCCTCGTCCCACTGATCCGGTGGAGGACCAAGGTTGCCCGTGCTGGGTCATCGCATACTCGCCTCCGGCCTGGGGCGTACAAGATTCTGCTGATGGTTAATGCTTTTAAGCCTCCTTTAAGGGATGATTCTGTGCCAAGGCCTTTTCATTGTAAAGCTTTCTCCAGTTGAAAGCCTCACGGGGGCTTTTAACCTTTATGCATCTGTCTCCTCATATAATTTCATGTAATTGGCTTTTAGTTTTTTATTGTACTTCTGAGATGATTCTCTTACGTGACAGGTGTTTTATTAACGTTTTAAATAAATAAAAAAGCTAGATCATACTTATTACCTGCCACTGCAGACTTTAACCAAGCCAGCGCATTCACTCTCCATTTTCAGAGCACACAAATAGATGAAAAATACCACTGACCTTAAAAACCATCAATTTCACTGCTATTGAACTGCTTGTTATTGAATGAGGGCTGTGTGTCCTTCCTGTAATATCACACCATCTCTTGAAGATTCTCACATTCTCTCTGATGTTCACCCTAGCCTGTCAGACCACCCCTTCCCCCTGCCAGGCCACACCTTCTCTTTGGTAGGCCTACCACCTTCAGCCAAAGCATACACACTTTCTGTTTGCTGGTACCACTTCCTGTCGACTCACCCCACTTCCTGTCGGCTCATCCCGCTTCCCGTCGGCTCACCCCACTTCCTGTCGGCTCATCCCACATCCCACTTCCTGTCGGCTCACCCACGTCCTGTCGGCTCATCCCACTTCTTGCCACCAGATTATTCTTCTATACAAAGCCTTCATTCCCCCTCTAAAACAGTCCCACCTCATTGCAAGATCACAACTCCTCCTTGATAAAAAAAACTCTCTAAGTGTGGAGACTATGCCTAATAAGTATTAACTTGCTGGTCCTACTTGCATCACCACTGCCCATTGCTTCTTTAGCGCTTAGAAGCCTCTGGGCCGTAATGCGCTTTACAAATCCCGCTAGCATAACATACTTCATATCTCAAGACAACAGAACTTAATCCTCAACTGACGATCACCCCTTTTAGTGAGCCCACATCCACTTGTGCCTGCCAGCCCATTTCTTCCATTCATCCACACTCTTCATTATTGGACCAATATTTTCAGGGGCGGCTAGTAGCGTTAAACATTGGTGAGGCGGCGCAATGTCGAAAAACTCACCAACATGCTGAAGGCATTCTGACTCTGTCCGTGTCTCTCCTCTCTGAAATAGACAAGATGGAATAGGAGGGAAGTTGGTTGACTTCCAGCACACTAATCCAACCAATCCTATAGCTGCTCTCATTCTGTGTTCAGCATAAGAGCAGCTCCAGGACTGGGTGGAGCGGGCTAACTCAGCCCTCATTTGGGGGTTAGGGACCTGTGTCTGAAGGGCGCATGTCAGATAGGCCAGCTGTGGACAGCCGGCCAAACCAACATGTGCACTGAGCACTGCTGCAATCCGTTGGAATCTGCCCCACCTCCAACCTCACACTCGTGCTTCAACAGCAGCACACAGTATAATAAAATTGTAATGACCATTTATTAATCTGTGTTTACGGCTATGCTCAGAGTTGGTGGGCCGACGCTTCTCTGCCCTTTAGGAGGAACCGCCCCTAAATATTTTTACAGAATACTGCAACTACTGACATGTATCCTAATCAGGTGAAAAAATAGCCCAGCACTGTTTTTGTAATGTTTTCAGATAAAACAAAACTTTCCTGGCACCCATTTCTAGAATCTTAAATTGCAGTTAATGATTGGGTTATTGCTCCTGGCAGCAAAAACAAAAAAATACTGTGTCGAAATAATTGCATCTCTAATATATGAATGGCTTCATGGGTGTCTTGTTTCAAACCAAGGCCCTTTTTTAGGGTTTAGTTGAGTGGGAGCATTGCTCCCGCTTTAGAGGTGGAGGGGCTGCTGGGTTTAGTGGTGGTAAACCTGCCTACAGAGGGCTGGGTGGCTGTCACTCATTTTGCCTTTCTGTGTCTGCCATGCGAGGTTTGGTGGTCATGGGCAGGGAATATGAAAAAAGGCTCCCATGTGCAGGGAGAAAACTCCCTGCACGTCAGGGTCATTTAATTTATTTTTGTATAGGACACTTTGAGAGTTTGTTTTCTCTAAACAGAGAAATTTGCAGAGCGTGAGCTTCAAGCAGGCCAATCACCTGGCACAACTTCAGTGCTGGGTGTGAAGCCACTGAGGCTCCTTTCACAGCTCAGAGGTCCCCACCAGGCAAGCCGTGATCAATAGGTCAGCTGGGCCTCCACTACCCAGAGGAACCATCAGTGCTTAATTTGAGCCTGTGGTTTCTGGTTCTCGGCACCAGCACTTAATTGTCAGCACCGGCACTTGTAACAGTCCGCACATGGTGGCACTGTCTTTCGAATTGAGAGATAAGGACAAAAGCTGTTTATTAATTCATTACACAATAAAAAATAATTAGTAATACCTACCGCTGAGGCTGTTTTTATAGATTTGGGGGCTTGGAATTTTCACACGCTTAAGAGTAATGATTAGTAGTGTGTTGATTTCAGTCATTGTCAGCTCTGGCAGAGACAACGGGTGGTGCCAGCTGCAGTGGTCTTTTGACGAGGGCCTGCCACTTATCGTTTTTACAAATTAAGCACTGGGACCTGTCTTGCTAAAGCCTAAACGACCCTGTACGTTTTTGATGGCTTTTATGTTCTCATGTGTCAGCATCTTCTGGGGTTGGGGAAATTTAATGGCAATCAAGCAATAACACTAAGAAATGGGAACCTAATATCTTATGTTAACAGAGATTTGCATAACCTTGTTCTGTCATTACAACAGCCTCACTGTCTTCATCTGGAAAAATAGTCTTATCCAATCACCACTGGATGCCTTGCTAGCTTTAACAGCGGAAAAGCAGAGTGATCGGAAATTGCCGGTGTATGAGTGAGTCAAGTGAAGTCTTCTTTAATAGTGCAGCTACTAGGCTTGTGCGGTAAATTTTGTTCCGCTGGCTGAATTTGGGTAATTTTGTGTTATGCGGAGAGCGCGGAATTGCCAAAAATTCCGCGATCCGCGGCTTTGTGGCATTCTTTGCTTGTTCGCGCTTTCAAAATGCGTGTTTGTGAGATATTTCTCCCCAAGCACGCAAACAGAGTTCTTGAACAGGAAAAAAGCATTGCGAACGGGCGGAACAAGCAATTTGGCGTGTTCGTCGAACTTTTGCATGCTCGTGAAGATTTTTTACAGTTTCGCAGAGCTTTGCGTAGCGCGACTAGCAAATTCCGCCCACCCCTAGCAGCTACCCTGGCATGAATGCCTGGGGGAAGGGCTCAGGCCAAGAGAAAGAGGGTATAACAGTAGAATATATGAGTGAGGTATTGGACTAAGTGTGTAAAGAGCTTCTTTCAGGATCCTTCAACTGCTGGTTGCTTGTGGAATGGAAGTAAACTATGGTGTCTGGATCTTTGCTTGGTGGTGGAGGGAAGACCAACAGAGGGAAACTTGGAGGGAGAGCGTGACAGTATCTTGATGCATATATAAACATTTTCATTTAGATGAGAAATTAGGAGGTGGACGTTGAGGTAACTGACCAATGGTAATCATATGACACCCACTGCCTGCCTGGGTATTTTGGTGCTGGTCATAAGATACCATCTAGCCAAACAAAGTAGTTTTCAGATATTTTCTGAAGACAGTAAGGCGTAGAGTCTGATGTCCTTCAGAACCAGTTCCAGATGGTAGGGTCCCGTGCCGAGAAGTGGGACCCACCACAAGGCTTAAGACGGAATTTAAGCACTGCAAGCAGCGCTTTCTCTTTACTGTTGAGGATACCATGTAATGATGGGGGCATAGCTTTGGAAGGAGGAATATTGCGGTCAATTCCTTAAATTCTATTGAAGATAAGACAAATTATTTTGAAGTAGATGTGGTCCAACCAATGTAGTGTGTTATAATTAACTTATTTGTCAGTGCTTCCCTCTTTGCTTTCCCTAGTCCCTATTATACATCTCCCCATCGGCACATACCCTTTTGGTATGTTCCATGGAATGTTGAGAGAGGCAGTTGGTCTTTGAGAGAAATTAAAGACCAATCGTGAGATGGACAGTTGGTAATGAAGTGTTAATAAACCACTTAACCGTTATGAAGCAAAGTTTATTCTTTTTTGTAACCTAATGTTCCCCGGGCAGTGATACAGGACTAATGTTCTTGTATTCTTGTAAGGGAACAGCCGTCTTTGGCACTTGGTGGTAAGGACGCTCGTAGTAGGTAAGATTAGCCTGAGAGTGTGACTCCGGTGGCATTGTCGCTTTCTTCACCATGAAGGTGCAGGAAATATAAGTGGTGCATTGCTGATGACGTTGGCGTGAAAGAGAAGGGTCTGTGCTCGACTGTAGCTGAGTAGCCGGCAATAAAAGGGGAAGGACAGATTGCCCTTCATCGATGCCCTGCTCTGGAGCTTCAGAGACGATGGCTTCACACAAGAGTATTGACGAGTGTGAATGTTGATGCAGACAGATGCATGGTGTGATGAGACCAGTAGCAGTGGGTTACTGGCCACGAGTGTGCTCTCATCTGAGAGTGCCGAATCCAGATCGTGGCCTCCTGCATCACTCAGTCCTTCACCAGTTGAGGAGAACCAAGGGATTTGGGACTGGAGAGTAGATTGTGAGATGCTGAACGGTTAGGTACACCTATCATGGTCCTGAAGTCTCACATTATTTTCTGGTGACCGTGGCCAGGGAAACCCTTGAGCTGGAGAGTTAAGGTGACAAGACAGCGACTTGGAATAACTGTGTAAAACACCAGTGCAGTTTCTCATTGTCACCAATCAACACCTGTGCTTTCAAGCATCCTGGCACAATTACCTAAATGTAGTACTTGGGATTAAGAAATGTTGCTTATGATCCATCTGTCATGTGATGATTTTCTCCAGGCTCACCCGACTTGTAGCGAGACAACGGATACTATGGGGCCAATGTCATTCTGGCCCTGTGGAAGGCCAGTTTCTTTTGTAGAAAAATTCAAAGGACCGAAACAAGCGACACGTCCTGGAGCAGAATGGAGAGAAAGACAGGCAGCTAGGGCTGCAAACCTCCACCAACCACAGAAGACAAGGTACACCGGACTTACACCGGACTACGACCCCAGGGATGTGAGCCTATACTGGGGGAACCTACATTCCACTACATCTGGGGGGTGTCTAAAGGGGTGCCACAGGGCTCAAAATTACAGCGACCTGGCTACCCATCATTAACCCCTTTTTGTACTAAATGAATGTCAGTAGACTTTCAAAATTTTGCACCAGGCTTCCATTGTAAACTCACACTATTTATTTGAAGAGAAACTCACATTGTGCAGGGGCGAGGCAATCATTAGTGCATTGGAACTACCAACCAGGGGCGCGACGGGCCCACTGCGCCTCTATTACGACTGTCTTTTACTACCCATACTGGGGAAGGAGGGCTCATCTCCCTTGCTTGCCTTCGAGACCCCAGTGCCCTTGCTTTAACACCGCACACATGCTGATGCCGCAAGAGTCTGGTGTTAAGAGAGCCAACCATAAGGATTCTTCTGGCACAGAAAGTGTGAGTCCCGCTGGACCCTTCCTAGTCTAGGAAACATTATTTTAGGTAAACTCAGGGGGAGAACAATGCCGAATGTAAACCATTGGTGGCGTAGACACATATTACAGATGCCTCGGTGCTTACTCACCCTCCTGACACACTCCAAATTGCTGTGGGCAGGCCGTGAAGGCAGATTTAGCACAGGCCCTGTTGTGTGTTACATGGAATTAGATGGATATCCGGGCTGGGTGGCGAGAGTTACGGCGCAGCCTGGCGGGTCAATGATGCTAATCACTTCCTTCACGTTCCTCCGCCTTGTGATGGGCGTCATCATTTCAGCCACCGTAAAAATGTGTTGAAACTCCGTCCAAGGTCACACATAAATCTGCAGGCGCGAGGGCGGCGTGAGTTAGGGCTTCTGCAAGACCCTTAACTCACGCGGTGGGCTTTGTGGCTGCGGCAGACAAAGAACATCTGCAGCGGCTCCAGGGGCCTATAAACAAGAACGCCACCGCTTAGCGCGCGCGCAGAGATCCATAATAGGTGACGCTGTGCGTGCGTAAGTCAGGCGGAAGGGAGGTTGTACCGCGGGGACTTGCAGCCGCCATTTATGCACGGTGCACGCTCCACACTGAATGGTTGAGGATTTTTATTGGCCCCTAACCAGAAGGAGGAGGAGGGGGGGCTTGGAATGGTGCAAAACAGAACTCTGAGTAGCATGCAGTGGTGTGGAATGGTGTGGAGTGGCTTGGAGTGGAGCAACGTGGTATGGAATGGCGTGGAGTGGCATAGAGCAGGGAAGCGTAGAGTAGAGATAAATGACAAATATATGCACATAGTATGGAAAACACACAGAAAAGGGCAAATTGACTTGAAAAAGAGTGTATAACTCAGAAACGTGCTGCATAGGTACTGCACCAGAAGAAAAATGTGAGCACAAAAACCACAAACTGCAGAAGCAAGGCACAGTGGGCCATGTGCAGAACAGAAATAAAAGCCACGCTTCAAAAAGAGACGGAAAGCATAGTGAGCACAATGTAGCAACTACAGACTAAATAAAAGAGAGAAAACTGCACATGCCACATAACAATATACCGTTGATTCTTTCCTATAGTTCACACTACAAACTAAACTGTACCCCAAACAGCATTTTTTATTGACCAGGAAAGGATGAAGGGTGGGGTAAATACTGTTGGTATTCGAGTAAAGAATGCAAACTATAGGTTGCACATAGTTGTCTTCAGTCAGTGTTCAAGTCAACCAACTGAGAAAGGTTACTGGGATTCAAACTTGTGTCCTCTGGCTACACACTGATGATAGAGGTAACCAGACTAACCCACTTAGATTTCTTCCGTGACCTCCAAAATATGTTCTGCGATTTAGTTAGGTGTCTCTGCTGGTTACAATCTAAACAGATGCAGATGCCAGTGGCTTACACAGCCACACAATACACTTGTATGAACACGTGCAGCAGGCATGTTAACCCACGGAGTTACCTGACTGGTGTGAGACGCAGGTTTTAGCTTGTTACACGCAGATCAATGGGGGTTACGCACACATCACGACATGGTAGACGCAGCCTTGTGCAGCAGGAACTGCATCAATTCACTGCGCTATTATATCAGCAATGGGACCTTTCATCTGCAGATTCCAATAGGGTTTCAGTAGCTGGCGCATGTACCAGCTGATATACCAGGCATCAGCCAGAATCAACCACAAAGTTGCCAAGTCGTGTAGACAGAGAAGTATTGAGAAGAGACTGATGAATTTGACCTAAAAAAAACCCACAGGGACAGCATTGGCTGAACATCCTGTGATTCTGGGCAAATCACTTAATCTTCCCGTACCTATAATGTTTAATTTGTAATTAAACTTGTACTTATATAAAGCCCTCCAATGCCTTTGGGTCGGGTCAAGCTTGTGCTATAGAAAAATGTTTTTAAAAAAAGAATAAAAAGTACCTCAATCACAGCGCAAGCAGTGGACGGACACTAATTAAGACAAATCAATCTGTACTTGGCATATGCTCCAGAAACAAACAAGGGAAGTGGTGCCTCACACGCGCTGCCAAGTTAGAATTCAGCAAAAAAGAGTGCTAATAATGCCAATAAATGATAAGTAATGGGGGAGCTAAAAGCCCCTTTTTTTAATGTTTTATTTTTTTGACACAATAGGTCGCCAAGCAACAGCACATACTTGCTACCTGCAGGCTTGACCGAGAAATGAGTGCCCTAAAATTGAGCACTGGAAGGATGCAAGTCTGCATATCAAAAGGACTGCAAAGAGGATATGCTCCAGGGGAGGGACAAACAGAAGATTTAGGAAAGCCATCGAATAAAAACAAGTATATAAGAGTGACAAGCTAGGCAACCAATGGTAAGCAAAGGATAGCCACTGTCATTGTTTCGTATGGTCCACAAGAGAACTTTCGTAAACAGGGAGCTAAAATCTAAAATGACTAATCACTTTTTTGTTAAACTACTCAATTTCTCTCTCTCTCAAGCCAAAATTAAAGGAAGTACCTGGGTTTTGCATTATATATAACCAACAGTTTAGTTTCATATTCTTTCAAGCTGTAAAATAGCGACAACTGTGCCTTATGCTAACAAGGTTACTCAGCGAGTTAAGTGCTTGCTGCCAACACCTGCTGTAATCTCATCTGTAGATCACAAGTGTGGATTCTCGCGGGGGCCTCGCTGCCGTTCATCCTTCTGAAATCAACCAGTTGTGTCTAATTAAATTGATTAATGGTAACAATTGTTATGCAGCTCTTACAATCATCAAAACTTTGTAAAAGCACAATTTGAATGCAAAATAATATTAATGCTACTGCCACGATGTGGATAGTGCTGGTATCCTGCCATAATGGTAAGAAAAGCACTGGCAAGGTGTCAGCTCCTTCAACACCGGCAGTTATGCCAGCACTGTCATCCGATGCCAGGCTGCCTCAGTGCTCCATCAGTACCTCCATGGGCTGAAAGTAGCAGACCAGAGCGAGATGTAGCAACAAAGGGGATTTTATCCAGGGACACCTTGCACACTTCTGCCAAGGAAGATCTGATGTGGCCATTGAGGCTGGGTCAGAGGAATGGTGGTGTAGTGTTCCAATTCTGCCGTGTCACTATTTTGGCAATACTTTCAGTACTACCACCACCAAGTCACACCTTATCCTTCTAGTGCACAACACATCAAAGTCAAAGTTCACGCCCCAGGGACTCGCTTGTGTAATGCACAACTTCATGGCAACAAAATATCCACAGTTCGAAAAGCGCGGGTAGAGCCTCCCGTGCCATTCCTATGCAAGCGCAACCATGCTTGCCTGAACTACGCATCAACCTTAACCACGCACATGCGTGGTTAAGGCAGATAGGGCAACCTAGTGTCCAGATGGGCGGGGAGAGGAAGAGAAAGGTCGGAACAGGAAGCTTCGGACGCGGACAGGTAAGTTGGGTTGGGGCTGGGCTTGTGGGGAGAAGTTTTTAAGGGTTGGGGGTTGGATTTAGGGTTCAGGGCATTTATTTTTAAAGGGGCAGGGTTGGGATAATTTCAAGGGCAGCACAGGGGTAAGTTTCAAGGCGAGGGATCGGGGTAGTCTTTTAAAAGTTTGGGGGTTAGATTTAGAGTTCAGGGTGGGGGATAGGGCAGTTTTTTTTAAAGGGGGCAGGGTTTTTGGCCTCCGGACAGGGGTAGGAGAAGGGGTCGTTTTAAGGGTAGGAAGAGGTAGGTTTTAGGCCTTGAGGCGGGGGGGCAAGATCGGGGGATAGAATTTTAGGACTTAGGGAGGGGGTCAGGGTAGTGGTGATCTTAACCACAAATATCCCCTTACCAAATTTGCCTTTACAACGAAACTGCATGGTAAAGGCATGTGTTGCAAATTATTGCATGGTTAAGTCACATTTGTGGTTCTGGCTGCGTGTTAGAGGCACACATGGTTAGCCATGCGTGCCTCTCTCATACAACCATGTAAATGATTTAGTCATTGGATGCCAGTTTATCTCATGTGGATGTCTGGCATTTCCTAGCCCTTCAGGATATATGTTGGATAACTGTGCTATAGTGAATATTATACACAGTGGGTTGTACGTCACAATATGGAGCAAAAAAGATTGTGCTACAAAACATCACAGCCAGAAAACCAACAACCAAAATATTGTGAAGGTTACTATATATAGGCAAGCGAAAATGTATTATTCTTAACTCCTTACCTGTGTATCTGGACAATATACGTATCATCAAGATTCATTTATGTGGAGATAAGTAAAGTAAATTTGTACATACCTGCATATAATTGTTTTCGCGTTCCATGTTGGAATGACAGATGACAGATGGTTCTCTCTGCATATTAGAACATTGGAATGTTGGGAGCTCTACTGAAAACAATGGTGTGCTCTGGGCTTTTAATGACCAGTAGAAGCCCTGAGCTCCAACATTCCAATGTTGTCGCTCACGGCTGTTGCTGTGAACAAAGGCCTCATGGAGCCGAGGGGGATTTAAAAACTCTCAAGCTCCGCAAGGCATTTGTTTTATTTTTTAAAACATGCTGTCCTCTAGTGGCAGAATCTTCTTATAGCCCTCCATAGCTGGGCTATACCGGCATTAAAGTCCCGCTCCCTTGTTAAAGGCCCTACCCTTCGGCTTGTGCCTTTAATGATGGAGCATGCATTTATAGGCCGGTAGAGCCCGCTACGGTGGGCTGTAAGGGTATATTGGAATGATGAAGGAAGATTCTCCCTTTGTGTGGTGAAATGTCAAATGAGTGAAGGCTTTCCCTGAATGTTAGAGTGTCATATGAGGGTAGGTTCTCACTGCATGTTGAAATGTCAAATGAGTGAAGGTTCTCCCTGCATGTTGAAATGCCATATGAGGGGAGGTTCTCTGTGTGTGTTGGAATGTCAATTGAGGAAAGGTTTTCTTTGCATATTGGGAAGGTTTTCATGCATATTGGAATTTCAAATGAGGACAGTTTATTTTCCATATTGGAATGTCGATAGAAGTAAGGTTTGCTCTTCATATTAGACTGTCTGACAAGGGAAGGTTCTTTTTGGATGTTTGGCTGCCAGACGAGGGAAGGTTCTTCCTGGATTTTGGAAGGTCAGATGAGTAAAGGTTTGCTCTCCATGTTGAAATGTCAAATGAAGGAAGGTTCCCTTTCTGTTAGAATGGCAAATAAGGGAAGGTTCTCTTCTCATACGGGAATGGTGGATGGATTAAGGTTCGCTCATCATATTAGTCTGCCAGACGAGGGAAGGTTCTTCTTGGATGTTGGAATGTCAGACTTGGAAAGGTTTGCTCTCCATGTTAGAATGTCAAATGATCGAAGGTTCTCCATTTGTGTTGGAATGGTAAATGAGGGAAGGTTCTCCTTGCATACTGGAATGTTAGATATTGTGAGGTTCGCCCTTCATATTAGAATGTTAGACATGGGAATTTTCTCTCGGCCAACCCATGTAAGAACCCACTCATCTGTTCTTTCAGAAAACTACAGGAGGCTCACCTTTTTCATACCTTTTTTTAGCCGTGATTAGAGTTTAATTTTAAATTGCAACTTTCTCTATAATGTTTAGTTTGATTGTTTTTATAATTATGTTATTTCTTACTATTTATAGTTAAATCTACTAATAACACCTGGTGCATCTGTATGATAGAAAAACGATAAATAAATAACTTATATTTAGAGGTTTCAAAGTTCTAAATTTAAGTGTGAAATGGGAACGCTATTGCCCTATCAAGGATTGTAAAGAGATATGAACATTAATTTGAAAAAACAAGCTTCATTACATAATGTACAACTTTATGGAATACAAATGTTGTAACATATCTACACTCTTGACTGTTGTCCTAAGCTGAGTGTTTTCACCCCTTGGATTGTGGAATCAGAAGCATTGATCAGTCTCTTGCAGCCGAAGGGGATCTTCTCTGTTCTGTTAGTATTCAGCGTGCACCTGGTGGTCACTCAGGAAGAGATGCCATGCAGTCACTGAGTCTGGTGGTATTTGCTGTGAGGTGGTCCTTGCTCACTGCTGCCCACATATATTTTTTGAAGGAGATCTTCAGCATATGGATGATATATGCTGGAATCTCTTGCAGATGTTGAGGAGGGTCTGTAAAAATGACGACTCTTGAGATACGCTCAATCGACTGAAGTGGCTTCCCGTCATGACGTTGCGCCTTTTGTTGGTCGCTGCCTGTCCCTTCAACCTGGTCTTAGTGTTTTAATCTGTCAATGTTTTGCTATATTGAAAACATAAATAAACATCAAGTTTGGCGGGCTGCCTGGTACCCATATCTACTCCTAATCCCAGTCTGTACTTAATCCCTCTGTTGATTGGTTTGTGGCTGTCCGGTTAGCGGAGGGGTCACTTCTCCTGTAAATAAAGGGCGTCAGACTCAATCCCTGGCAGCCGGGTTGTTTAGTTGTTGGACATAATTCAAAGAACAGCTTTTCGGCAGGATCCGTTTATAATATCTAGAAGGCCGCGTATCCAATCGTAATAACATCTTGCCTAAGAGCCAACGAGAACTCCACAGTGGTCAATTGGCAATGCACCGGTGCTTTGTTCTTAATTATCGCAGTGAGAGCGCGTCAATAGGAAGACAGCCCATCTTTAGGTTTGCTTCATAGATTTCCAGTCGGCTCAGTCAGGCATGGGCTATTTTGGCAGCAACACAGAGCTCTAGGAATTGACAGAGGTCTACTCGAGCCGCTAATTGAAAATCAGGGTTTAGGATTGTTTCGGCAATAAAGGAGCACTGACAGAAGAGTGGGCTGCTGCAGGGAGACTAAGAAGGCTGCCAGGGGATGCTTCTCAATGGGCCAGCATTGTAACCTTCTGCCAGTTCTTGTTCATCTGCCACTCCAATGGGTGGAAAGAAGTTGACTTGTTAGCTCCTTGCAAATTAAAAGGGAGAAGGGGAGATAAGCAATATAACCAAGGCTGTGCAAGTTGCAAAGCCTAAATAGATCGCTTCATCATGCATTAAAAAAACAATTATACAGCAATCTGAAAAACAGTAGCCCCAGGCTAAAGCAAGGAAGGTTTATACTGCTTTGCAGGGCCGAGAGCAGTGCTGATTTTGCAAAAAAATAAGTGCTGGTGCTATTGTCAGGAGGCCACTGCAGCTTGCACCACACTTTACCCCTGCCATGGGGCCAATGATAGTAAAAAACACTATTGTTGTGTAGAGCAAAAGCTCATTGCCAGGGTGCCAAGACTCCATTGTCAGGCTGCCAGAAAATGTCTGAATCCGAAGAAGCAGAAGCTCATTACGCCAGCCTTGAAAGCACCCTATTGGCTCCCAGTGTATGGTCTACATTGCAAAGACCCACGATACCTGCAAAGGCTTACAAACCACTGAAAGGCGAACAGACAATGAATTGCCGCCAAGTTTCCCTGGTCCAAGTGTGATGTGCTGCTCCATTCCCGGTTTTACCTTTTATTCACAAGACTTTATTTCTGTTTTATAATTTAATAAACAAGAATAGCAGTCCCAGATTTCAAAGAAAAAAACCTAGATTGGAGCAGCGAATCACGCATGGCCCTGGAAAACTTGGCAGGGCTGAAGATGGGGCTCCATATACGCTCATCTAATTGCCCAACGACAGTTCAACCAGATCAAGGATGGAGGAAGACCCTGGAAGTTCAAGGCCCTACACTGTTGAACATGCTGAGGGTCTGATGCCAGAATATTGGGCCTAAATCTCGTCTGACCAAAACACTGTGTCTTAAGTATTGTTTCCCAAAATGGGGTCTCACTGGAGTTGAAAATACAAAATCTACATCCAATGCAGTAATCGTTTTGTCAATAAAAGTTAGGCCATGGTATTTGTCAAACAATATCTTTCTTTTCAATATTCTGACATACAACCAACCTGCGGGAAGAGCCCAACTACATGCATTTCAAGAAGGCCTAAAGCAAACTATTTCGACTTGCCCTGGAGGGAATCTTTGAACTGGAGATTGTGATAAAGGATATTGGACAGGACAACTCGACCATAGCTCTCGCCTATTGCTCCCACCCTGCAAACTGTTTCTATTTTCGTTTGAAACACCCTAAGATAAAGCAGCTCTACAAAAAGTCTATTTAATAATTAAATACATGGAATGAGGCTAGGGAAGAATGGCACTTGGAGCAAATGAAAAGACAGTCAAGCACAGACCAGCATAATGTGAAACTTACAGCTTTTTCCAAATAAAAATGCAACAGGCTAAGACCTTATAATAATCAACAAAGTGGTAGAAGGAATACTTACATTTGTCTCAGTCGCTGGTGACCTCTCAGGGGCACATATAAGTATCGTTTTTACCTACTGTGCCACTTTAGTGAGAGACCAACTATATCCAAATCAGACATTGTCCTGCTCCAACAGGAACAGTCCAGCATGAAATGCCACAGCCAGCTCCCCTCCAGACAGGAGCAAAAGCATCCTAGACTGATTCTCGTTTACTTAGGCATCATAAGTGACATATAGCTTGAGTGACATACAGCACAGAACCCCCCCACCCCCCATCTGGGCATACATGACACACTGCAACACATATCAAAGTAATAGAAGGATGGCTGAATTAGTACCAGCCACTGGTGATTGCTCGGCCACATCTCAGGCCTTCTTTTTGCACCATCTGTGTCACTCTAGACAGAGACCACTCATATGCAAATCAGCCACAGTGTTTCTCCTATAGGAACAGTGCAGTCTGACTGCTTGGCCAGGCGCCCTCCAGATGGGAACAAAACTGGTTTCAGCGTACTTAGGCCTCATCAATAGGATATACCCTGTATCCTGCTGTACAGCGCTTTGGACCCGCATTCTTGCATACCTTTTTTAAAATTACAGCATTCACCGCAAGAAACAACAAAACGATATAAGGAACACATCAATATATATTAGAGATAACATATAATATAAAACAAAACAAACACTTTTGAAAAAAAACAAGTACAAACAACAACTAATCTGCAAAACAGTGTAAGTAAGCCAGTAGTAGAACCTGTATGAGGAATGTCAGTCCTAGTGGGGCCTATCAACACACCTTTATGAGATCTGTCATTTTTATTATCATGAGTGCTTTTGGAGTCTGTGCACCCTTTATAGTTCTGGGGTGCTCACTGACCAGAGTCAAAAGTGGTCTGTTGCCATTGTATTTGGTTGTGTGTGGCGTACAGTCATGACTCATTCCAAATGGTGGCCAGCAAGGTTAGAATGTTCTTTGTGATGGACTTACAATGGCGAGTGGCCCGCTGGATTCACTTAAGGATCCGCGTATAGCACTAGGTGTATGGATGCGAGTGTCATTTTGCCCAGGTGCGCTGTGCACATTTGTACATTGCGCGGCTTGGGTGACTGCTAAGTCTGGAGGCATCTTTGCTTATTATATAGCTTAAATGTTGTGTGCGTGTGGATGTGGTACATTTACTCTGACTAACATGGTTCACATATAGATCCTATGTTGACCTCATAATAGTGGAAGGAGTTGTGTCCAATTACTGTTGTAAGGCAAAATGTGAATATAGCTTTTATTGGATGTGCTTTTGAGGTGGCATTGTTGTTTGCATTATGGTGACAGGCTTTGTGTTTAGTGTGCATTGTTTTACTAGAGAGAAGTATGAATGCAACTTGATATGGATGTGCTGTTCAGGTGCCAATGTTTGACCAACTACATGGCTGGGAGCCATGTTCTTGCACACCTAAGAATAGAGGAATATTGCAAATCCAATGGGCTAAGCAATTAAATGTAATCATTAAAGTAGGTTTTTGATCCAGTTCGAACTATTTGTATTTTTCCACCTGGGATCATCAGTTTTGAGTTCCAGTTTGATTTATTGAGGATATGTGCTATTTTGTCAATGTTTCTAGTAAAACCACTGAGGTATTCTTGCAGTGTTTTCACCCCAGGGGTAGAACTTTAATCAAATCTCCAGCCCTAACGTTGTTTCCGTCGTGTAGTCGTTGTCGCTCCATTTGGTAGGCTTTCTCCCCTGCCTGACCGGGTGGAGGTTGGGTCCATTGCTCAGCACTCTTTATCTGTCAACGCAGGACCATGTCATCAGCAGGGAGCACGTGCTGGCTTTGGATATGCAGTTGTTAAAAGCCCTGTTCCACTTTATAGCCTTGTGAGGTTCCGTGAATTCTATCATCTCGCCACTTGGCCATGCTTCAGCATCTTCATCATCCCTTGCCTCAGCACCGGTCTGCCAGCATTGCAGCTACTCACCAACACCAAGCCAACAGCATTGACTCTTTTTAACATTTTTCGATGCACTCTCTGTGGCTGGGGGAGACGCTATGTTACATTGCCCCTGGCCTTCGGATCAAGATCTCTGCTGGGTACCACCCAGGTCAAATATTCACTTGCAGGAGTCCTGTTTGATGCCTTGTTCTCAAGCCAGCGAGAGTGTAGTGGATGCAGTGGCGTAGCATGGGCGAGGCCACATGGGCGGTTGCACCAGGTGCAATATTCTTAGGGGCATTCTTAGGGGTGCAGGAGCATTCTTAGGGGCCCAAATTTTTAAAAGAAAAGTTGAAGGATACTTGCCCTGCCCCGGGCTCTGGCATCCCACGCTATGCCGCTGGGTAGATGGGCTGCCAGCAGGGGCTTTCGCATGGCGGCACCCCGCAGTTCTCCAACACCTAAGCAATGTGGGGAGAATGCAAGTTTGGTGGGGCGGGGAACTGCTCATTTTTGTGCAGTTTCCCCAGCTGGTCAATTTCTGGCAATGCTAAACTTTAAATAACACCCTTCGCCTTTCTCAACCTGCAACCCTAAAGGTAATGGCACACAGACCATCTTGTTACTATTTAGGCCACCGATAAGCACCACCCGCCCACTCTACACGGGTAAGCAAAAAGCCTACACAATCGGCCCATGGCGATGCATAAAAGATTGAGACCAGCAGATTTCAGGATGGCTTCTTCAGATATTTGCAAGAGTGTTAATATTAGAACAGAGCCGACAACATATTTTACACAGCACATGGTGATCGTTTCTGAGCGGCATTTTGAGGATCTACGGCGTTCCTACACGCTTCGAGGACAATTAAAAACCGCAATAAAAAAGTGTGCACCATTTCTGATGCAGAAAAGAACAAAATTGCCTCTGCGCGTAGAATTCCAGTTTCAATTAGGGCTGGGGCGAAAGCGCCATTTTTGTGAACATCAGGTGGGGGAGGGCCTAATGCAAATGAATGCCAGATTGTGCCCTACGAATGTGACAATAATAGATCCCAATCACAGAGGGAGCCCTTCTGCCTTGACCGGACCCACAGCCTTCTTTTCCGGGCTAGAGGTGGGCGAGACAACACTTTAACATGGAGGGCCGAGCCCGAGCCGAGCCAAGGGCCTGGCTCGGATCTTTTAGCCCGTGCACGAGCCGAGTCCTGAAAATGTTTGCGATGTAAATCATACAACAAACATCATGTAAAATATGATAACGTCTCTTCAAAATGTTTGTAAACAACCTATTTTTTTAACGTGTAGAAGCTTTTACATTAATACGTCATAATATGTCACGTTATAACACTGCACTGAGAAGTACTTATTTAAGTGGTAGTTTTTAAACATGAACCATTAGTGAACTAAGAGGCAAACCAGTTGTCATATAAACCCTGATGGTGGCCCACATTATAATAGAGCAACACTATAGCTTATTAAATCAAACTTAATAGATTTGTGTGCAAGTATCAATCTAAACGCACTTATTTGAAACTGCTTTTATATCCAATTATGAAGGAAAAAACTTTTGGTGAAATAAAATATTTGCTTGTGGCCGAGTATACCCATCTCTTTTTAGGGCGAGCCTACCAGGCAGCACGATCCGTCTAGTTGCAAAAGACATATTATGGGCACACCATTGCTTACCATTGGTTGGTTTTACTGTCACTCTCATTTGCCTGCTTCTTATTTGTGTCCCCCCAGCTTATGAATCTAGTGTTTGTCCTTCCCATGGAGCACAGTAACATCTCTTTGATTGACTGACTTATGTGCTTCCTCTGCTTGTTTTTAGGGAATTACTTTTTTTCTTTTTATGTAAGCACTCCAAGATGCATGTGTTTTCCTGCTATCTTCCTGTGCACTTTTCCTCCCCACTCCATTTGACTCTCTCTCGCCCCACCCAAACTTGTGTTGCTCTCTCTTGTTGCTGTGTGCTTTTCTCTCACCTGCAGTCCATGTTACTCTCTTTCTCTTGTGTTGCTACTTCCCCTGCCTGCCATGTTGCTTCTCCTCTAAGCGCTGTCATGTTGCGTTTAAAAAAAAAGCGTTTTTCAGCTCCTTTAAAAAAATTTTTTACCTATCCATCTCGGATCTGTAAATAAAAAGAAAAAACAATGGCCACATCTTTTTGTGGATGCGCATGCATGTTAAACGTATGCATACACCTATATCAATTATTCGACAGCCACGTCATCATGTTTGTTTATTTTTATAGCCATGCTACACAGACCTATAAACTTTGCCAATGCTCGTTTGTTTTCATCAGCGAGATCCTGCAAGTGCAACAGAAGTGGATAATAGGGTTGCTGTGTCCAGACTCGAGCTGCACTTCACCGATGAGGCCCTGACACTAGTGTAGACGTTTTTAGGTCTCGCGACCTATCGATGCGCGAATGCGCATCGAGCGGAGCGAGAATTCAAGCGGCGAAAACATCATGAAACCACTAGCTTTTTGCTGGCGTTTTCATGAAGTTCATGTGAACCACGTGTTCAAACATGAACGCGCATCAGCCTCCCTCCATTTGCCGCACAGCACATCAAAGGGCTTCGCCCAGCGTGCGCTCTGCGGCTTCTCCTCCCCTAATTACGCCGCACACAGCCTTCCTTTCATTTCTCCTCCCCCTCCCCAGCCAGCTTCCCCCAGGCCGTGTTCCCTCAGATATGCTATTGCATATCGTTTGCTACCTCTTGTATTTTGTTGCTCTTGATACTTGCACAACTGTCACTATTGTCTCATGTAACGTAACGTTTGCTTTTGTAACATGCTCACTTGTAATTTTTGCTTCATGTATCACTACTGTTGTCCTCGCTTTATAAAAACTGATCCCTCGCTCTTCTGCGGCCGCCATCGCCTTGGGCTCTCGCGCTCCTTTCTCCCTCTCTCCCGCTGCCTAGTCCTCCCACCCCCTCCCTCTCCAGCGCGCGCTCCACTCGCATCTGCCTGCTGCTCCGACCCAGCAATGCCGAGAAGCTTGTTTCCTCTAAGAACATATCGTTTGCTACCTCTTGTATTTTGTTTGCTCTTGATACTTGCACAACTGTCACTATTGTCTCATGTAACGTAACGTTTGCTTTTGTAACATGCTCACTTGTAATTTTTGCTTCATGTATCACTACTGTTGTCCGCACTATATAACAAGCATTGGCATAGCCAATAGGTCTCGCTTGTGGGACCTTAGAAGTATTTAGTTTTGCAGCACAATATCCTTGTTGCATAATCGGATATTGTGCTGCAATACTAAATACTTCTAAGGTCCCACAAGCGAGACCTATTGGCTATGCCAATGCTTGTTTGAGTTACCGCCCACGTGGGACCTGACCTCACAGTTTAGGCTGGAAAGTTGCTGTTGGAGCAAGACCAAAACTTAATTACATGTGGATTGCCCCTCTCTTTACTGCCACTGTGATTAACTATCAGTGGCTGAGATAGGAACCCAGATTTTCTTGCTTCACGGATGATCACCCAGCAATCAGACAACAGCTTGAGCCGTTTCATGCAAGCGGTGCTTTAAGTTTGCCTCTGGTCATTACAAGTGAAAAAAGTTCTCCTTTGATCTGAGGCTGTGCATAACCCATTCTTAATCCATGTTTAACATTCATATTGAAGCACAGAACCCAAGACAAGTTGTCCTTTCAGAGTTCTGAAAGTTTTCTTCTTCATTTTGTGTATGTTTTCCAGAACAAAGGTAGCTGATGCTAACGTGGAACACGCTTCCTAATCAAGAGAAGTCTCCATTCTTCCAAAAGCGTATTTTTATATCTCCAGTCTCCTCTCTATTGTTTTCTAGAGCTGTACTGAGTATTAAACTTCCCTTTAAAACTAGGAGAATTAGTCCCGTCATCTCTCAAAGTGGGTGATGTTGTCAAACTTCACACTTTGTGCATATAAGGAAATTTTCTAGCTTGTGTATGTGGCAATAAAAAACTTCTTGCCAGACGATTTTCTTGCAAAAACATTTTTATGTATCGGTGAGTTTTTGCTGAGATGGCAACAACCACCTTTTTAGCCAAAGTTTTTCGTATTGTCACTACCTCTTCACTGTCTCAGAACATGGTCCACCTACCAATGATGGCGTCCCACCTTTGATAGTTGTGCTGGGTGATTTAAATACAGCCTTCATGGAGGTGGTGCCCAACTGCAATACTCCATGTCAGAAGACAGAATTTCCGCCCCTAAGGTAAAAATGCATGCGCCTGCCATCACTTACGAGCCCCTGGCAGTAGGCTACTGGTCCAGGGGGAGAAGCAGTGCACAGATGTCTGTCAGGGAGGATGTCTGTTGTTGATGTGGTGACTCTGCATGCATTTGGCAGCATTCATCACATGTAGTAAGAGCTGGAATATTGACATCTGCCAAAATTTGTGATTGACATTCTGATTGTCATTCACATAAAGGGGACAAGCTTGATGATTTTCAGTCGTCAATGCTTTGCCTATCTATACACTAACTATATTTTATGATAATACATAATCCCAAAGCATTTTGCAATTTCGTGTTTTTGCAAACACCATTAATGTAAATAACGTGAAGGACCCTTTGTGAGGTGCACCCACTAGGGTTGCCAACGCGCACCTGGTGAAGGAGCCAAACCTGTAGGGCTCGATGCACATAAATATTTGAAAATGTAATCAAGCAGGCTCCTGCCTAGGTTTGGAGTACATTTCGTACATTTTCATAATTCACATAGAGATCCAGGAGTGCTTAAGTGATAGCCATTCCTGCATATGCAAATGTAACAAGTCCACGTTTCTGCCTGTGGAAATGTTATGCTGATTTTGTACCTGATAACTTTTATTTTACTTCTCCATGGGCAAACCTCTTCCTCTACTCACCGATTAAACATGAGAGTATTTCCTCTGGCTTCTAACGTTAGAGCAGAGTTACTCATATACTTAACAGGATTAAACCCAACAACCAATTCAAGGGACTGTGCCTCCTAAACGTTTGTGAATATGCATACATGTACAATTCTAAGGGTGTTCAGCTACAGACGCCCCTGCTGGGAACACCCAGAATCAGACATTAAGATCTTATTTGCTCGCACAGAAAAGATTACTGCGCTGTCAAAATTGTCCCCATGATTAAAACTCTTTCTGAGTTCAAATTCACTTTCAGCGAGCCCCTTAAGTTAATTTGGACTGACTAATAATAGTATTTGGGAACTTTATTGTCATTTATGTGCAGAAATAACTTTTAGAGTCATTCCCATCGAATGTCTCCTCATACCGATCTCTGTAGTGCCAGGGCAGCATAGGAGAAAGAAACCCCTGCTCCAATAAAAGACTGTACCAACCACGCGCCTCTGAAGACCAAAACGTGGTGATCACTAGGATGGACACAAGAGATTTAAAGATACTCGTAATTTGAAAGGTGGAGATGTTATACCCTTCAGTTCAACTCTAACGCTGACCTTTACTGATAGTGTTTCTCTTACCTCTGTCGTGATACAGGAGGCCACCATATTGGCAGTCAGCCTCCATTTTGCAGAACTTTTGAATAGTCCTTGACCCAATTTTGCTTCTACAAGTTAGCAAAACATCCTAAAATTAGGAATGTGTCTAGGTGTTTGTTCTGCCTGGAGTCCAGTAGAGCTATTCAAGGTAGATCGGGTGGTTAGGGCCACCCTGGTCTCGAGCAATAATTGCTGGTACCTTCGGATGGAACTGCATTCGGATTTTGAAAAAATCCCCAAATCACGAATGGCTGCTGATATTGTGTCAGTTTCCCATAGTGGCGAGCAATGCAAGCTTGATCATATTGTGTTTACTATTTTATTTGTGTTTTCTGTAAAGAACTACTAAGTACCTTGCTGTGGCTTCAGAGCGCTTTTTGATGGGGTGAACATATGAGGTGCATAAAGGAGTTGAAGTAGCAAACGAACGCTTCAGCAGGAACACAGTGATTGGGAACCAGGTGGTCTTTCAAATGGGTGAAGATTGCAGCAAGATGACTGCTGCGAATAGGACCTCAGCATGAGGATAAATAAAGCCTTAACGCTGTGCAAGTCCTAAGAGCCTTGATGATGGTAGCAGGCCCAATTTCAGTCACCGGACCAGTATTACTTGGATAAATGCAGTGATGTTGTACGGCATGGGCAAAGTGGGCAATTGCTGAGGCCCTCCCACTTTCCAAGGGGCCCCTTGGAAAGGGAATTTCTCTCTATCATATTTTGTCTGTTTCTCTATCTCAACCATTGACATACAATTCAATATATTTGGCTTCATTGGGCTGGATTTCGTAGAAAATGGGTGATAAACGTGTTCCAAACAGGGCTTCCCAAGATATGTCTTGCTTGCGGCCCCAGAACTCCTTATGATGCACTGGATACATGTTGAGGTTGATGATTGATACCTAAATGCCCTGGTGAAGAGCTTACAGCCAGATTCATCAAGCCGAAATCGGCTCGCAAAGGGCCAGATTCTGAGAATCTGGCCCTTTGCGAGCGCTATTTTTTCATTTGGGATTCATCATCCCAAATGCAAAAATGTGTCCTTTGGATATGTGTGTGTGCAACACCAGTGTACCTTACCATTTCAGGGGTGCTACAGGGTGTCCTTAGGACACCCTGGCACCCTTGAAATTGCTTTCTTATTTGCGATTCGCTAATTGCTAATCGCAAATAAGGAATGACTCCCCATTCATTCCTATGGGCCTTTAGACCCATAGGAATGAATGGGAAAGCCATTCCTTATTTGCGATTACAATTACCGAATCGCAAATAAGGAAGCAGTAGAAATCGCAAAAAATATTGCGATTTCTACATGCATCCCGTTTTGCGAGTCTTTAATAGCGATTCCTTAGAAATCGCTATTAAGGTCTCGCAAAACGGGACTTTGATGAATCTGGGGGTTAGTCTTTTAGCATATTTTGAAGTTAAGATAGTAATTATGGAGCCTCGGTTGTGATGATGTGATGACACATTCCGTATGGAGAAGCCCAGTGTATGGGATGACCGACCACCATATTTCTTTCTGTAAGATCATTAATAAGCCCTGAATTTGAGACTTGTGATTTCTGATGGTGTTATAAGGGACAGTTCAGTGCAGTATCTCGGAGAGGGGCTTCATAGTGCCGTTTGTGCGTGGCAGAGACTTTTACAGGTTACTCTTGGCAGCCGCTTGAAGGTTTTCAGGGACGTGGGAGATGATTGTCTTGCTTTGCCCGAACAGTCAGTGGACAGCCTAGTTTTTGTCTTTCTCAAGTTTTGCAACAGATGAGCGTGGGAGGCCCGTGAATAGGCTGTTGCCGTATTTCACACCAAACATGACCGCCGCAAGCCTTAGTGGTGTTTCCCGATAGCAGTGTGGCATCGGCAGTATCTTTTTCAACAGGCACCAGTGGTGAAAAGCTGTTTGAGAAACTTCTTTGGGTGGAGAACATAGCGCTCTGTCAAAAAGCACATGATTGGCCAACTTCTTTGTCAGATGTTCTTTTTGACTTTTACAGAAATGTTGTCCTTGAGCACATCCATAGATTGGTGATATACATTTTATCACCAATCTCTGTGGGATGTTGTGCCAGTGTATGCACTAGTGAGCACTGTGTTCCCTAGCACCAGTGGGAGCATTAAAAATAATAATTTCTAGGCTCTGAGAATCGAGTTTTAGTGAACAAATAAAAACCTCCTCCTCAGTGAAGTTGAAATGTGTCGTTGCTGTAGTTGTCTGTTTCATTGCATAGAGCATGAACGTTCTATGCATCTGTATTGCTGTTTCTATGGTGATTTCATCTTTGGAGATAAAGGACAGAAGAAGTGAATTCATTCGCGCTTCAGGCTAGATTTTAATCTGACAATGTGAGATGCCGATGTCTTCGGTTGGTTCTGGCCAGCTGTGCCGCAAGGTCCTATTGGCTACTCGAGAGGTTGCGTTTGTCCCTACACAGGTGTCAGTCGGCTAGTCCTTAGTCTAGTCACCCATGGCAGGAGCTGGGTCTTCTCCGTGCAGTAGTCAATACAGTTTCCTTTTCTTCTCGGGCAGGTAACAGAGGAACGACTTTTTTGAAAGTCCTAGGCTTGGTACCAGCCAGGTGAGCAGTAGGGCAGACAACAGCAGTTTGCAAAGTCCTATTCCTGGGCCAGTGCATATATCATTCAGTGGGCGCTGGTGGAAACGTATGGCTAAACAAAAGGTGTAGAGGGCTTACCTTTCACCCAGTCAAAGGAATGTGTACTCCAATGGAGACAGTGCAGACTTCCTGTGTGTAGTCACTGAACTAGGCAGATAGCTCTCAGTGTAGGCTAAAGGGGCAGGCTACAGATGACCACAGGATGTGCATTAGGGCCTGGACATGCCAGACACACCAAATAAGAGGCAGTTATTTGCAGGCAGCTCTGTAGGCACAGCTGCCAAAGCAGCAGGACATGCGTTGGCCAACCCTTTGGTCTCAAGCAAAGTGCTGGCTTGGCAGGATACACAAGTGGGTTCTCGCACTCGCGCCATAGGGCTCTGCTATGGGAATCTGCACTAGGGATACCACAACTGCGATGAAACATGGAGGAGAGCCTCCATTTTCTTACGTATCCGACTGTATCGCCTGGGGGAAACCTTCCTCAAAGCACAGATGAAATCATGTAGTATGTGCACATACATGCACCATGCACTTGCCGCCATTCACCTCCTACATTTAGGAGGAGGTAGAGCGCCAGTTAAAGAGGGGCTGGATAGATGTTACCCAGAGCGTCAGCCGACTTCGCTCCAGTTTATACACAGAACAATGGCCTTTACCCCTCTCCACCCACTAGCTATCACCCAACACCATTTTCCCTTTATCCTCACGAGGAGGCAATAGCTGTGTGTCACTATGGGTGGGAGTACAATTTGGGTGAATACCCAGTCTGTAGAGTTGTGTGATCTGCTTGCATGAGACACCTTCTGCAGAGTTGTAGTTTGTGAAGTTCACTGAAGGAACAACATGCGGTGTGGAAAAATAACAACGGGCAGCAAGAGATAGGGGTCCAAACAGTCCCTACACTGTCACATTTTACTAAACCCACTGCTGTACCTTGCAACCCCATGCTAAAGAGTAGATAGTTGTGTTTATTTTATACATTTGGAGTACCAAGTCTGGGTGCAGAATATTTAACAGCATCAATTTAGATTCTCTCTTTACATGCCAGTCAGCTGATTTCACTGAGCATCGTTTAGTTTTCAGCAGGTTATGGAGGGCTTTAATCTTTTCTGGAACCTTACTGATACCTTAACTCTTTCCTGGTGGTGCCCTTCACCTTTGCCAGTCCTGTGTTTTCCTAGATCCGGAAATCAAGTTTCTCTGCAGTCCAGGCAGAACCAATTTCCTGGATTAGCCACTGATGGTGGATATGGATTTCTGCCTGTTGGATCCTCTGTTATCTCAGTGTCTCCTTCAATTCTTTAATTAAAAGAAAGACGCCAGCCTCTGCGCCTACCCATCCTTCAGGTTAAAGATATGTGCTGAGTTACTCCTTCTGTAGATTGGTAAACTGGTTTTGAGAACTCTATTGTATAATTCTTGCATTTCTAGGCTTCAGAATATTTTGATCAAAATTTCAATTTTTGTTTGCAAATTTTCTTCATTGTAGTATAATTTATAAGTGGATCAGATGTGTGCTGTGTATCTAAACGCTCCTCTTCGTACTGTTTTCGTCAAGCTCCTCAGCTTCCCCATCTCGCGCCAGACTGCAGGTTTGCCTGGTTCATTTGGGGAAGCGGAGGTTTCAAAGCCTGCGTCACCCCGATCATCCCGGGGGAGCCAGCTCTAACAAAACCCAGTCAGATAGATGTTTTCCATCCTTCTGCGATCACAGCTGCTGAAGAGAACATTACAGAGTCGGAGACGGGAAAACAAGGCCTGCTGCCAGAGCAGCTGCGGATGTCATGAGGGCGTCAGCTCCCCAAGGGCAAAGCGCCCATTGATACGCGTTATTAAACAAAAATATAACTTTTTATGGTAATGATAAATCTCATTCCAAAAAAAATTACATTTATGGAACCATGTAATGATAGTTGAGAGGGTCACCACCAGGCGGGAGGATTAGACTTTGCATTGTTACTTGCACGTGCGTAGAGAAGCTAATAAGATAGGCATGTCAAGATGGAAACTCACGAGTGGTGGTCTAGGTCATCACAGGGAAACTTTCCCAAGTGAAATCTACCATGAGGACTTTTCTGAAAGAGGCCTTGGTATAGTGATAATTCCCAGGATAGTCTGTGTCCTATCAGGAAGATTTGCTAGGGATAAGACATTCAGATGAATTTAGGTCAAGCCAGGATAACTTGCTAAGTATGTTGAGTCAGGACAACTTGCTAAGAGTATCAATTCAGGAAGACTTGTTCAGGTGAAAATACAGTTTGTATCTATGTATGTGGTATTTCTATACAGCCAACCTAGCCAAAAGGCAGTGGTGCATTGTACATGATCAAAAACAAACATAGAGTTACCAAGTAACCGGAGATGGAGCCGTGTTGCGATCGCTAGTGCATTGTAAAGAGGTGAGATTTCAACTCTTTTCTAAATTGGAGCAGCATTGGAGCGGTCTCGATGGATATAGGGTTGTTGTTCCAGATCCTGGATGCATAGATAGCAAAGGCCACCTGTCTTGTTTTTTTTTCTTATTTACACTTCTTAGTTAGCAGTTTAATGGTATCCTGGCTGCAGGTGTGCCGAGATCCAGGGGCAGACTGGGAATCAAAACCGGCCCTGGCAAGTGCTCGGCCGCCCCCCCCTCCCCACGGGGTGGGGGGTTTGAGGTGCCGCCGCGCTCTTTGCCGGGGCCGGTTTGAGGCCGATTTTGGTACAGGGCCCTGTAACAAAATTGGCCCCCAGGTGCCCAAAACCGGCCCCCACCCGTGCGGCGCACCAGGCATTGCCCGGTGCCCGCTATGGCCAGTCCGGCCCTGCCGAGATCCATCAGCGACGATGAGCTTGTCTGCAAGATAAGCAGAGATGGTGGTCGAGATAGCTTTGTAAATGATGCAGATGCCTTTGAAGCTGGTGCGGGCTGGCAATGGAAGCAAATGCAGGTTCATCAGAGTGGGAGATGAAATCAAATTTCTTCACACCCTGAAGTAGACATGCTGCAGCATGTAAGTTGCCCCTAAGGGGTGTCAGGGAGGCGCCCAGGGAGCCATGGTGTCCAGATGCAGGGCATAAACAGCTGTTCTTAAGTCAATTTATGGAAGAAATGGTTTGACTTTCTTTTAGACGAGAGAGCTGGTACTAGGCCCTTTTTTGTCAGTGTTCTTTGATGGTGAGGTTGGTGTCCAGGTTAATCCAAGTTACTTGGCATTCGGTAAAAGTTGGGGTGCAAAGGTCAAGTGTCATGTCATTGAACCAGGTTTGTACTGTATCCTGTTTATTGTTCTTGGCGAATAACAGGAATACTGCCTCGACTGGTTGAGCTTCAGATAGGCGCCGGACATCCAGGTCTGGATGAAGTGCAAACCAAGTTTGAGGTATTGGATGTCTGAAGCAGGTGAGACTTTCAAGTCGAGTTATATCATTGGCATATTGATGAATCTTGACGCTGTTATCTGTGAGTAGAGTACCAAGCGGCTCCATGTATAGTTTGAAGGAGATAGGAGACAGTATGGCGCTTGGGGTATTCCACACGTGAAAGGGTTCTTTTGTGAATTGGAGGTGCCCATGTGAATTAACAGGTGTTGCTTAGAAAGGCTGAATGAGTACCATGTGCCTGTGAATCCTATTTAGGACTTCAGGGTGTGTATGTGGGTGCGATGGTCGACTGTTTTGAAGGCAGCTGAGACGTCCCCTGATATCAGGAAGCAGGTGTCTCTATCAAGTCTGGTAGCCTCGCTAAGGTATGGGGGAATCTCCATGCTACGGTGTGTGAAGTCAGGAATGTTGTTAAGTGTATTGAGTTAGGATGGCCTGCTAGGCCTATTGAGTCAGGATAAGTTCCTAAGCGTGTCAAGTGAGGGGGTCTTGCTAAGGTAAATACACTCAGGTGAGTCGAACTCAAGTCAGGAAGCTAAGCTAAAGTGACAATTCGCACGGAAGTCTATGTCAGAACAGGAAGACATGCTAAGGGGATAATTCCCATGTGATGATTCTATGTCAGAATAGGAGTGCTTGTTTAGTGGGTTGAGTCAGGACAACTTACTAACGGGAAACTTTCAGGTGAGTCTGTCGCGTCGAGATCACTTGCTAAGTAGGCTGAGTCAGGCAGAGTTGCTAAGTGCTCTGACTCAAGAAGACATTCTATGTTGATAACTCCCCGGCGAGCCGACGCTAAGACAGGATGGTACGCAGAGATGAAAACTCCCGATGTATCTTGGCATTGATGCCTGTCTCTTATGGCTTTCACTTGTATTGCACTTTGATGGCAATAGTGAAACAGGACTCTGGAGTGGCCAATGGTGCACAAACATCTCTAAATAAGGCATATCCTGCCAATCAGGTAGCCTTGCAATAGGGCCTTATTTGTGCAGGTGCCACAATAATGCATTTATAGGTGTAACGATACTGATGCACGCTGACAAACTGCTTTTGTGAATTGTTACATTTTTTCGCACAAATCTGACTGAAGTTAGGCTTCGTCCAGCACAATCGTCAACCCTTAAGTAACGAAGCAGTTTGCCTTTGATCACACGGTTTGTGAGAGGTGGAGAGGACTCTATGACTCCTGGTTATAGCCTCCTTGCCTTCAGGACTACATGGCACTCTGCCCCAGGCATTTATCTGAGTGACATTGACAAACATGACAGTGCCCGCTCTGTGACCCCAGCTGCATTCCCACAATGCTTCCGTCCTTCAAGACAAACCTAGCACGAAGATCAGGAGGGCCATTAACTACTTTGCATAATCTATATGAAGCTACATGTATCTGTATCCCATATGTCCCACAAAACTAGAACTTTCTCCGTAGGGATTTTTTTTGTTACGATAGGTTGCTAGCCCATTCAGAACACGACCTTGGCCTCAAGGAGACGTGACCTCTACGCCTTGTGCCCATCCTCCGGGGCTCGACAAGAACTAAGGGCCAGATGTAGGTGGCCAATTACCGGTCGGTAACGGCCGAATTCGGCCGTTACCGACCGGTAATTGGATTTTGAGATGTAGGGCCCTGTATTTTACAGACTCGGTAAATTTACCGATAGGTAAATTTACCGATTATGTAAAATACCGAGTCGGTATTTTTAAGGAATAGGGACAATTGATATGTAGGTGGGACTCTTCTGAGTCCCACAAGCATTAAAAAATCGGTATTTTACCATCAAATACTATTTGATGGTAAAATACCGATTCTGGTGTGCATGCACATGTGTGCATGCACACCTGTGCCATATGACAGGCAGACCTGCCCTTAGGGCAGGTATGCCTGCCACATGGCACCCAAACCCGTTTTGGGGGTGCTAGAGGGTGTCAAAGTGACACCCCCTGGACCCTTGTGTGAATCGGTATTTACCGATGCGGTAAATACCGACCGGTAAATGCCCAATCATTCCTATGGGCTTCAAAGCCCATAGGAATGCATGGGCATTTACCGGTCGGTATTTACCGCATCGGTAAATACCGATTGTTTCCGAATCGGTAAATGCACATCTGCATTTACCTACATCTCGGTACTTTTATTTTACCACTTCTTAAATACCGAGTCGGTATGATGCGGTATTTAAGAGGTGGTAAAATAAAATTTACCTACATCTGGCCCTAAGAGCTTTTGGGAAGAAGCAGAGATCCACAGGGCACACTGTACCACTCTTACAGCCCCAGCCATCCCGTCCAGCCCACTGTGCTCTAACAAAAACAAGGCAATGACTCAGCTTTGTGACAGGGCCTTTAATTAAACTTTTCAGCCTGTGATCAACATGTCTTCCCTCGTCCTCGGCTGCTCATTATGTGCTCGCATCAGGCCGTGGATCGTGCGCTGTAGCATTCCTAGATGCCAATCTGCTTGGCACTGGCACTAACCCGAAGACAGGGATGGCTGGGTGGGCGAGGGGGTGACCTCGAGCTGTCCCATCATCGTCGCGAGACTGGCGGCACGTGGCAGAGCAGAGAACAAGGCGGCGGCATTTATCCGGGGACAAGGGTACAGGGAAGGGAGGGAGCAGGGCTTAGATAACACAGGCCCCCACACCCCCTGCGGTGCAGGGGTCCCTAAGCTCCAGGGGGCACCGGGCAATCCCCCGGTGCGCCGCACGGGTGGGGGCCGGTTTTGGGCCCCTGGGGCCGTTTTTGTTACAGGGCCCTGTAACAAAATCGGCTGAAAACCGGAGCTTGGCGGCACCCCCAACCCCCCTCCCCCGGCGAGGGGAGGGGGGGCGTAGCACTTTGCCAGGGCCGGTTTTGGTTCTCAGTCCAGCCCTGCAGGGGGCCCCCTTAGCACAGTACTCTGGCTGGAGAGCTCCCGATTCAGTCAGGAGAGGGCCCCTCCAAATACCTTGCGGGGGTGTGGCTAAAAGTTTCTTTCCTCCAGTGTATGCAGGCCGGCATCACAGTGCACTCACCATCCACAAATCGTAGGATCACGGACCTCAGTGACCTTTTCCCGCGTCAACAGGGATCTTAACACTGAAGCATGTCAAGCCAGGAAATAGTGTGTTGTGGTGCAAGAAATCTTCAGTGTCACCATGGAACCTAATGAAGTAGACACCTCAGCTCACAATCACAGGCATGCATTCAGGGGCTGCACCTCTGTTGGAGTAGAGGAGCGTCGCCCCTCTTAAATGGCCCGAGATTAAATATAAAATGGTCATTATTTACCATTTTATTTTTCAGCCTCCTGTCCCGAACCGAGAGTCAGGATGGGGTGGGGCATAATGAGAGCAGAAGCAGGGAGGAGGGTGGACAGTATGTCCACTTTTCAAAGTGCACATGTTCCTTTGGCCGGCCATCTTGCGACGGACAGCCAGACATGCGCACTTTGAAACCTCTTACCCAGCTGTCCTAAAACAGCTGGGTTAGGGCAAGTGCAGGCTTCCAGAGCGCTGTAGAGCGCCGAGACAGGCCACTCCCTCTAATCAATGCACTGCTCTCCTGCTGGTGGGAGGAGCGCCAGGATTGGTTAAAGGAGTTGCTAGGGCCTGCACTGCAGTCGCGAGCGAGGAGGTTCTGTAGTGAGGTAAGTGTTTTTATATGTTATATTTTATTTGTGTGCGAGTCTGTTTATTATTTTTAAAATATTAATTTATTGCACACGTGCTCCTCCTCCCCGTAGATGGCAGCCGCCACTGCATGCATTTATTCCTTTTTTTAAATGAATATCTTCTCATGCAAACCACAAAAGTCCTTGGTGACTCCACTCCGTTAAAAGACCTCTCTGGAATTTCAAGATGGCCGCCAAGTAGAACCATTGCCCCTCCCCAGAAACAGCCTCGTGGGCAATTGGAAGCCAAGCTTCTGCTCAGTCGCAGGCCCCGTCAACATCTGTTCTGAGTGATCCATACGGCGAAACAACCCTCTTCAATCTACCAAATCTATTGCGGACTCTAACTGATTTGGCCTCGATCCAATACTAATCTAAGAAATCTTGGAAGTTGCCGGCTGTCTGCCAAGCAGCACCACTTTGTAAAGTTGAATCTGTAAACAAAACAATTCAAGAAATTAGAAATGTGCCCGCAGGATCAGCACGCCAGCCTACCACGTACATAGCTTTGTCAGAGCACTGCATCAGATCCCAGCAGAGAGAGCACTGTGCTTCATTGCTTTGTAGTCAACACTCGGAGCATTGTTTGGCTCCCTCGCGCACCTTTCTCTGATGGAACCCGCTTAATGCACAGCCAGGCATAGTCACCCATAATGCTTGGACGGTATACAACCTCTTAATCCTGGAGACCCCCATAAGTCTGCTGGTTGTGTCCAATGTGCACAAGATGCTGGCAGCCCTCCGCAAGTTCTGATCTATGACTAATTGACGTCACTAATTCCTCGCAGTGCTTACGAGAGGTAGAAAGGAACTCTTCCATTGCCATAGAAACCCGTGAAAGTAGAATCATTGGAGATCCCCTTTACGACTGAAAAATCCCTATAAACATCCTTAAATACTTTCTAAACCCTCTTGGCCAATGTAGCCAAACCAAAGATGGATTAAACTAAGGATGCTGCGGTGTTCTAGTCCCATGACTGGCAAAGACACTCCCCGCAGCTGTGAGAATCATCATTAAAACCGAGATGAGAGGTACTGAGAAGTTCAGACTAAATCGGCTAGCAGTAGCGCTATCTATTTGCAGCTCTGTAACCAATAGGTACATCCCACCCACTATTGATTATCGCAAGGGTTTGGGGTTATTTCAGTACATCCAAAAGGTGAATAAATGTGGGAATTTGGACAAAGTTTGGAGGATGGTATGGGATATATCCATTGGGGCGGCTTCTTTCACACCAGGGTTCTCTCCCGATCATTGCATCCACCTCGGTCCACTGTTATTCCATTGGTGCATCATCCTGCATCCTTTCCCCTCGCCTTCCCCACTTCCCTTTGAATATATGTGCCCCTCCCATCCTTCACTTTACCCTCCCCCATGCCGCTGACTTCCAACAGTCACTCAACACAGATGACTCGCTACATAGGGTACTGAATTGCTTTCGCTGGATAGCCTTCTTCAGGATGGCCACAAAGACTTAAAGTCCAAGCCTCCCCTGCAATACATCAACGGCAAAGTATCCCTTTATTTTGCCCATCTTAAGAAAACATATTTCCCCAAACCCCTAGCCTTTGCATACATGGACCTCTGGCACCTGCTTCACAGGAGAATGCCTTCCATATCCTATTACATTGTGTTGGAACTTCCGCCATTGGGTTGGCCGATTGGTCTTCAGTTCATGTAGCGCTTTATTCATGCATGTAACGAGATCACAAGATAGAAGCCATTCTAAGACATCACAAATTTCGAGCATGACCGTTGAACTTCCACACATACCCATATTTTACTTTTTTCATACAGAGTAGAAATAGAAAAAAATCCTCTTATGTTTCCCAAACAATGCTCAGGCACTGTTGCCAATAGGCAAGGCTGGTCAACACTCAAGTCCTCATGAAGAGCAATTAATAACTCCATTAGAATTATGTAATGTTTAGTTTCAGCCAGAGCTTTTGGTTACTAAAAGCTTAGGGGGAAAGTCTGGGCTGAAATGTGGAATTACCGGGAAACTGGACCAAGAATTACTGATTCCCCTGTAACTGCCCATTTCTTAGTGGGGCTTAGGGTCCAACATCAAATGTATTGCGTGCTCCCTACCCCGAAGTCCCCTATGCGGAGTGACAAATATCCCATTTCCCGGGCCACTTGGAATTAGGGCCATAGAATCCAGGCTGGGCTCATCTTGATAGCCGCCCTCATGCAGGATTGCCGCTTACATCTCCCTATCGGTGCCCCCTTACGCCAAAGCAATACTGTAGCGCTCTAAGATAGGGCTGCCCGTGTGGCCACCTTGGTTGCCATGGAAACACTGCTTTATCACATTTCCCTGCATGTTTTTTAATTGAAGTTGACTTTTGCTGTGCTTCCAGGAATTTGCATCTTTCCTGTGAATCTTTTCCGCGAGTGTGTTCCAAGCACATATACCCTGGGTGAAGGCGGCCATTGTGTGCTCACCTGAGGTGTGACACCACCACCAGCCACGAAGTGGAAAAATACCCACTATCGCACACCAGAGATTTCCAAGTATTATCTCCAAAATGTACTCTTCCCTTGATCTAGCCGATGTAGTGCACAATTAAACCAACGCGTTAAGGACTACACGCTGATTAAAAAAAAATGCCTCTAAGTGTTAATTGGTGGGGGGGTAGTTTGTTTACTTTCCATCCCTGGGCTCTCATTCCTTCTCCTAAACTTGACAAAAATCATCTGTACAGCTCCAAACACATGTTCCAACCACCTATTCCTTGGCAAGCTTGGCTCTGTAACCTGGTGCCAGCCGGTGCCCCAGGGATCCCTCCCTTCTGGCAGATGCACATAATATAGTTTTATACACTCAACCTTCTGTTTGAGATGCTGTCCTACAAATGTTCGCTGTGAGGTGCTCCACAGCTTCTTGTAGCAAGCCGCGTTACATCAAACACCTAAAATATTGGAGCGTGGGTGTCGCGTGCATGGAAAGCTCCCATAGGCATCACTTCATTTTCAGGTGATAACCACCTGCCAGCACTTAATACAGCTGTAAGACAAGCGTCTGTGAAGACGATTTGCAAGCGGAACCCTTAAAGTCCCAATTTGTTTTATTTATTTTCGACTGAAGAGTGTTAGTCATGGCCTTTCTTTCCCAAAAATGTATTACAAAATTGAGTGGACTGGAATATTTGACTGTGTATTGGTTCCATTTAAACCAATTGTATACCACATTAGAAATCCGTCTAATCAGTGCTTTTACAAGCTGGGTGAAGGGGGTGAGAAATAGCATCTTGCGTGTAGCTCCCCAGGACTGCTCCCCACCCCACCCCCACTCTAGGATCAGTATACAGGTAGGGTATTATGGGCGTAGCGTGCACAATGTAAAACCGCAGATGATAGGTATAGTAATGAGTAGTATTGCACAAGTTTGGTTCCTCATGTAATCGCATATGACTTGCCAGCCCTGGATTCCGACAGTGGCAGAGTGTGTCCATTATAACTCCACTCAATCCATCTGGATTTGTATAGTGCAGCTAACCACCAGTAAGGGTATCCAGGCGCTGGGACCCCACCCCTCATAACCCCTGAGATAGTCCTCTCACATGTCCTGCTTTCAAAGCAACCTGGGGGGGGGTGTTTAACCACCAATTCCTTACCTCTCTCCTCCTCCATTTCCTCCCATGGTGCCATTGACATGCAGGTCTTAAATAGGATTGGATAGGATAGTAGCTTCTAAAGCGCTCAAATGCCGAGGCGTCTTGGCGCTGGGTGTGTGAGCAGGGCGAACTGTGCTGTAGATCCAAGGGTTATTGTTTACCGGGAACAGCCAAGTCTTCAACGATTTCCTGAAAAGCATCCGATTAGGCTGAAGTCACAGGTTGATCGGTATTTGGTTCCAGAGTTTTGCCGCACAGTGTGCTAGGCTCCGGCCACCCCATTTAACTCTGTGTATTTTTTCGGAATGTTAACAAGGTTGGAGTTAGAGGATCTAAGGGTTCTGAAAGGAGAGTACCAGGAGAACAGCCTCTGGATCTCAGCCGACCCGCCTCCATAGAGCGCCTTGTGCACCGTACAGAGGGCCTTAAATTCGACTCGTTACTGGACAGGGAGCCAATGGAGTGACCTTATGGCAGCCGAGGTGGAGTGACCTTTTGGTATGTTCATCAATAGTCGAGCCACCGCGTTTTGCAGTGACTGAAGTTTGGTTTTCTGAGACTTGTCGATGCCCATTAACGGGGCGTTACAATAGTCTAGTTTTGAGAGAAAGAGCCCTACTACAACCGTTTTTTGAAGCTCCTGGGGGATGAATGGAAAGATCTTACGGAGACTTTTCAGTAAGTAGAAACAGGAGGAGGTTAGGCAGTTAACCTGGGTTGAGAAGTTAAGTTGATTGTCAAAGATTATACTGAGGTTCCTAACCTTGGTAGTGGGGGAAGGACAATCACCTGCCTGTGATGGCCACCAGGTCTTATTCCATAGTGAGGGACCTTTCCCGAACTCCAGTACCTCGGTTTTCTCTGTGTTCATTTTAAGGAAGTTTTGGCTCATCCAGCTCATAATATCTCCCAGACAGGCGTGGAAGCTGCTGGCCACGATCTGTGGTTGTTCTAGTGCCAAATCTATGAGCTGTGAGTCATTGGCATAGGAGAACAGTGAGAAATCGTGCCTTCCAACAAGTTTGGCCAGAGGGGTGACATACACCTTTAAAAGTTTGGGAGACAGAGCAGAATCTTGCAGGACTCCACACGGGAGATGGAAAGTGTTGGACTGTATGTTGTGCCAAACTATGTTCTGCTCCCTGACTGTTAGAAAGGAGGAGAGGAGGGCTAGTGCTGTGTCCCTGATTCCCACGTCCCTCAGCCGCTGCACAAACACCGTTTGGTTAACGGTGTCAAATGCTGCCGATAGGTCTAAGAGAACCAATCAATCAATCAATCAAATCATTTGTATAGCGCCTCTACTCACCCGGGGGGTCTCAAGGCGCTGGGGGGGGGGGGGTCCGCTACTGCTCGAACAGCCAGGTCTTGAGCTGCTTCCTGAAGGCCAGGTGGTCTTGGGTCAGGCGGAGGTGGGTCGGAAGGGAGTTCCAAGTCTTGGCGGCCAGGTAGGAGAAGGACCTTCCTCCCGTGGTGGCTCTTCGGATGCGGGGGACGGCGGCGAGGGCGTGGCTGGTCGATCGAAGCTGGCGTTTGGGAGCGTAGAAGTTGAGGCGACTGTTGAGGTATCCTGGGCCTTGGTTGTGTAGGGCTTTGTGTGCGTGGGTGAGGAGCCGGAAGGTGATTCTCTTGTTGACCGGGAGCCAGTGCAGGTCTCTCAGGTGTCCGGAGATGTGGCTGCGGCGGGGGATGTCCAGGATGAGTCGTGCTGAGGTGTTCTGGATCCGCTGGAGTCTCTTCTGGAGTTTGGCGGTGGTTCCGGCGTAGAGGGAGTTGCCGTAGTCCAGACGGCTGGTGACGAGGGCCTGGGTGACCGTCTTCCTGGTCTCGGTGGGGATCCATCTGAAGATCTTACGTAGCATGCGAAGGATGTTGAAGCACGACGAGGAGACGGCGTTGACTTGTCTGGTCATGGAGAGGGAGGAGTCCAGGATGAAGCCCAGGTTGCGTGCGTGGTCTGTGGGTTTGGGTGCGCTGCCCAGGGCGGGGATCCACCAGGAGTCGTCCCAGGCGGAGGGTGATGATCCCAGGATGAGGACTTCCGTCTTGTCCGAGTTCAGTTTCAGGCGGCTGCTCGACATCCATTTGGCTACGTCTGTCATCCCTTCGTGCAGGTTGGCTCTGGAGGTGGCGGGGTGGTTGGTGAGGGAGAGGATCAGCTGGGTGTCGTCGGCGTAGGAGATGATGTTGAGGTTGTGCTGGCGTGCGATGGCTGCGAGGGGGCTCATGTAGACGTTGAAGAGTGTTGGGCTGAGCGAGGAGCCTTGAGGAACGCCGCAGATGGCTTCCCCCCTTGTCCCTCACTTTCCGTATCTCCTCTGTTGCCATTATCAAGGCCATTTCTGTGGAGTGGCAGGGTCTAAAACCATGTTGCGTCGGATCGAGCAGGCTTCAAGATGTTGGGTTACCTCCTTATTCACTGCTTTTACCAGAATCTTGGCCGCAATCGGCAGCCCTGAGATTGGGCGGTAGTTTTTTGTGTCAGTGGGGTCCAGGGCTGGTTTTTCCAAGATCGGCCTGATACACGCTCTTTTCCAGGCTGCGGGGTAGGTGCCAGACTCTATGACTTGGTTTACGAGGGGGGGTTAGCTGGGCCTGGGACCTAATATAGCGGGATGCTTAATGCATAATCGATGGCGGGCAAGGGTCGTTAGGGGAGCCCGACTTTGTAGTTAGGATGAGATTATTGACCTCTTCCTGGGAGATTGGCTGAAAACGGACTAACAGAACAGGCTCAGTCTTTTCCTCCTGTGCTGTGTTGTTACCGATGCGCGTGACATCATGGGTGCTGAGGAGCTCGTTTTAGATCAAGTGAACCTTGCTTTGAAAGAATATAGCCATTTTGTTGCAAAATGACATTTCCAAACCAAAAGGGTGAATTAGAAAGCATTATTGGAGAACCTTGCCATCTTCCTGTCATTATGATATTCTACCAAAAATGGTAAGCCAACTTTACTGCAGAACGTCAAAATACTGTAAGTCCATAAGCCTGGTTAGACAACCAAATAAGGTTGTTAAGGGGCCCCTACCCCATGAAAGCTTCATGACATGCTTCAATATTGGACCCTTCTCGCAGAATGATGATACATCTCGGTGGGCTTGACCAGTGATGTGGGAGCTCTTGATATTGTAGGGATGGGAAGAAATATAATTATCTAGGATGTAACCATACACAATAATTTTAATGATGGTCACCCTGTTAAGGTCGAAAACACTTTAGTACTATAGAAGTACTGTAAGCGGAGGCTAATGAGTAATAATGACCTCTGCCTCACTTGTCTGTTCTACATGTTTCGCCCACCAGTTAGTTGCCCCTATGGGTCAGACAGCCTTCATCAGGACCAATAAATCCCTATTCAAAATATAATGGGTTCCAATTAACCCTGGGCAGAGCACTACGCTACGCTCGCGTAGTTTGCGAAATTTGCGCTACTTCGCACTACGCGAAATGCACGTAGCACAGTGCAAACACACCTAGCGTTGCGTAGCATAGTGCAGCGGTCATTTTTTGCTTGCTCAGAGTCCTCAACGTCAAGTTGGCGACCGCGAGCAAGCAAAATGACATCCCGGCGAGACTTTTTCTTTGTTCGCGATAAGCAACATCAAGTTGCCGATCGCGAGCGTGGAAAAAAAACCTCCCGGCGAGATTCTCAATGCAGGGAGGTCAGGTTTCTCATTGCAAGTGGTCGCATATTTTCGCGACCGCTCGCAAAGAGAAACTACCAGTCCGCGTTGAGAAAGCTGCAGCTCGAGTAAAAATCTACTTGAGCGGCAGAAAACTACAGCTCGCACTGTGCAAGATGCCGTTTTCAATTATTGCACAGTGCCGAATGCTAGTCCGCACTGTGCAATCATTGAAAACGGCATCTTGCACAGTGCGAAAAGGGTACTACGCAGTTCACGTCGTGCTACGCGTAGCTCGCGTAGTGCGAAGTGCAATTTGCGTAGCTTCGCGTAGCGCTACTTCGCAAACTACGCACAGCCCTAGTTCCAATAGTAATTCTCAGGTTGTAATTTTTTATCCTATAAGTACATGCACGCACTCATGCAAACTTACATACGTAGGAGGAAACATTGGTCATCCCTGGTAGGGGTAAAAATAGGCCCCAAAGGGTGTGTGGTGGGATCAGCTCTGAAGTCAGACACATATCAAGAGTCACGATCTGCTTCTTCACCTAAAATGCCATCCACCGCCCCACAGTGGATGTAGGGGTGGTGTAATCAAAAGTGTTTCCTTCCTTGGGTAGGGCCACAATTTTAGAGGAGAGACCACTGGCACAAGGGTGAACAACTCTAAAAATGTGGCAGAATTTCCTGTCAGGTAAGTAGAGGAGCTAATTCGGTCACATTGTCAGGCAGAAAGAAATTCTGTCATGAAAACTCTAAATCAGCCTGATATTATATCCATAATAAAGCATCTGCACAGTATAAGTCCACGGGTCCAGTGGTCGATTAATCAGTGGCATTGATTTTAAAAGTGCATAGAAGCTTTTAATCTGTGCTGTGGCATTACGGCTACGCAATCCCATCGCGCACTGATCTACTCTGGTTCCAAAGTTCAGCGAGAAAGAAACAAAAGTGGTACATGTTCCTTGAAGGTAGCTGCCCTCGGTGGACGAGGTGAATTTGACGCACTCGTATTTTTATTCCAATCAATCTGAAAACTAGAGCAAGGCCCAGAGAGGTTTTAGTTATGTTCGACGACCTGATTGGTCCCTGGCTGCTCACCAGTGTGTGCTGCTAGTTACTCCTGGGTCAGGTCATTGTGGCAAGGCCAAGATGCATTTGAACCACAGCGATGGAGCAGACGCACAATGCGCACGCGGGTGCCGCACACCAGGGATGCTGCTCCTTGGAGCACATGGACCGCCCTGAACTGTTCGACAATTTCATAGACTCTTAACCAATCACTTATACCACCTACAGAAATCTATCCAATATAACATATCATTGTCATATAAGGAACCTATTTTGTTGCCAAATCCCCACACTAGCAGAAACTCATTAACACTCTATGGAGACTCAGGTCTATCTTGTGGTCCGGGATCATTCTCTTTACGGCACAGCCATGGATGACGCGTGAAGTCAGCTCAGTTATATCTGACCAGGTGCAAGCTGTGGCCACACAGGTGTGTTAGCCATACTACCTAAATGTGAACTTTGCATTAAAGTCACTACTGGTGATACTTCCATGAAACCTGAATTACTGGTCCATTGTCAGATCTCCCCAAATCTAGCAAAGCATGCTCTCCTTGCCATCGTCTACACCTCATTTAAGTTTTTTCAGTTTTTGTGTCCCAACTCTTACTGAAACAGGGCTCGATAAGTATTGTGGGAAATGTTAAAAAATATGCTGAAGTATTAGAGTACAGGGCAAAATCTTATGCTACGCCTATGCGTAGTGCAGTCCAAACCGCAGTAGAAGGCGCAGTTACTCCTTGTTTTTCAAGAGGACAAGCTAATGTGCTAATGACGCCCCCTTTCCAAAGGCTGATGTGACCCAGTGGTTTGCCTGATTAGTGCCATCCCAGCCAGATCAAACCTCAATGACATCCTCGGCCCATTGAAATAAGCCGCTTGGAGTCATCAGACATAGTCATTCGATGGTCGTCCATCCTGCAGTGTCCTACCTGACCTCAGGTGATGCCCAGTAATGCCAGCATTGGCTGCCGACTGACAGACTGGCACAATTTTTCATATTAAAAGGAGTATATTCTTGAATGGAAAATAGCAAAGAAAGGGTTTGCCTCTGAGTTAAATTCACCTGAACACTGGATATAAGAGTTAGGAGTTGGTTATTACCCGTATGATTCATCAGAGCGCATCTGAGAATATCGTAGAATATTTTTTGTTCATATAGGCAAGAGCCACTTAAAATTCTGAATTTGTTGCCCACCATCAGATGCCCCTGAGCTCACAGCCCAAGGTCAAGAGAGAATCCGAACCCTATTGCATGACAAACCAATGCCTGAGTCTTTGTCTCCACCAAGAACATAAAGCAAAGATCTATGCGCAAAATGTACTTCTCAAATCTTCGAATGACCACTGTAAACAGACAATACTGTGCAATACACTCTTATCCTAAATAAAAACATTTCCTAATCGCCTCCTAATCTGCTTACTTCACTATTCATTTGCGCGTTCGCATATAAAAACGACTTGCTTGTTTTTTCCCAGTTCATTTAATGTCATTAATTATTAAAAAACACAGCCAATTTAAATAAGTGTATTGATCTCTCCGCCAGTAACCCAGATTCATGTACAAGTTTATCTCATCTTAAGAACAAAAGGCCAAACATTACTACTCTTAACCACGAGAACCCCCGCGTAAAGCATACAGACTGTGAGAGAACTGACAAACAACACAGTGGATTAACCACTAGGCCTGGGTAGCACAGAGTGGTTTGCTACTCCCCGTAAAAGCGCTTAAACTCTTCATCGGGAATAGTAGGCGCTTGTCAGATACATGAGCAATACAATACTCTAAAAAAGAGCACAGGGGAGGCCGTATGATATTAATGTAGGGTACAAATGACGTATGCAAGTAAGAAGCTCTACAAATCCCACACATGTAGTGCTAAGAAATGGTAGTGGAACAGCATCATGTTATCTTTTAGATCTGAAAAGGAATTGATTATGATATTGAACATTCTATGTGCATTTAAGTGTATTGGCTTCCCTACTCTAAGGAATTCTTTTCTTACCACACATATATTTTCTGAATCCTCCATGCATCCAATCTGCTCCAACACGAAGCGCCTTGAAGGGCTTCATTTCGAAGTGTCACAGCATTTAAAGTTTATTCATTTAACAATAAAACTTGTCGCAAGTTTACTGCTCTCCCATAAAGCCTGTTCTGCTTTTACTAGTCGAAAAGGGAGGTGCTCGGTGACAAAGCCCATTCCCTTTTACAGGTCAGTAACAGCTGCTGCTGCTTACTGCTCAGTAACCATGCTTAGCAGATGCCCAGAGCTCGGCCTCAATGGCCATTATGGGCTTAACGCTCTACGGCCCCATCTTGATGTTGCAGGTTTACTGCTGAGCAGCAAACACGGCCACATGACTGCAAAGATTACATAAATAAATACATGACAACCTACAGACCGAAAATGTATATATACAGAGTATAACGAAGAAAGAAAAAAAGAATACTCACTAAAACATAGAGCACATAATAAATAAAGATTTCTTGAGTCATCAAGTCATACATTAAGCAATTAATCAATCAGCGCATTGATAAATAATAATGTACGATCTACTACTTCAACCACCAGACTAACCACTAAACAGCGTTTGTATCTTACACGAAAGCATGAGAGAAAGTGCATTATTTGCAGATCCATAACAATGTTTGTTGCTAAGTAAGAAAGACTGTAGTTTGCTTTTGCTCCCCTGTTACATAGCATGTGGTTTGCTGCTGAGTATTAACAGCTGTCTTTCAGAACTCCATGAGGGTGCATGTGTTTTCTGGCTGTCTCCCTCGTGCGCTGCTTCCCCTTGCAAAAACTACTCCCCCGCCCATGCTCGTTGTTTCTCTCTCATCCCTCTCCGCAGGATTGAGCATTGCCAAGGGACAGTCTCTAACACTAGGCGTTATCTCTGTGGTGTACACTAGGGGCCACATTTATGAGCCCCTTTGCGTTGCTCAGAGCGAAACAAATGAAAAATTAGATTTATGAAGCCACCTTGCCTGACCCTGCATGGGTCATAAATCTCGAGTAGTGTAACACATTGCAAATCTGCAGCACACATAGAAAGAGGAAAAAGCCTCCCAGGATTGTTTTTGTGCAGGAGGGAGCCCCTTCCTGCACAAAATCAATCATGCATGCAACGCAGACAGGGCCGGACTGGGAACAGAAACTGGCCCTGGCAAAGAGCTCGGTCTGACCCCTGGGAGCAGCCGAGCTATTTGCCAGGGCCGGTGTCAGACGATTTTGTTACAGGGGCCGATTTTGAAACTATGCTGCAAAAACGGCCCTGTAACAAAAACAGCCCCCAGGGGCCCAAAATCGGCCCCCATCCCCGCGGCCCACCGGGGAAATGCCCGGTGCCCCCTACGGCCAGTCCAGCCCTGAACGCTGTCCCCCTTGCACCTGTGTTGTCACTAGGCAGTCCATTGTGCGCCAGAGCAGGGGAAAAGACAGGAATGTGCCGTATAGCCTTAAATACGGCCCATTCCTGCCCTTTTCCAGTGATACAACGCTGCAAGGTGACTTGCTGAGCTGCGCCACTTTTTCATAAATATGGCCCTAGGTGTATCGCTCTTGAAGGTTGCTGGCATCCTACAAATATACATCATAGAACCACTTGGATTAATATGCCCTGGACCAGGCTGGTCGTGCATCGCACTTTTGGACTCCTGGAGCCAGGAAGGCAAGCCGAGATCCTGGTGCACCTTGTTTATTTGTCATTCCTGCACCCTTTAGCAAGGTCTCTTCCCTTACGAATGATGATGTTTGTGTGTGTTCACATGTCAATGACTCAGCTCTGCATACAAGTTACACCCTTATCGGAGCACGCAATGCACATGCCTGCTGCACTGCTTGCAAGATGGTGGCTGTCGGAAGCACGCCAGTGGAGGAACGTAAAATGGATACAAGTTATAAATATAAATCTCCATGATGTGAATCCTGAACTGAGTGATGCCTCTTCATAGGTATCTGGCCACCAGGCCTGGATCTGCTCACCTCTCATGCATGCTGCCGGGCTCCAGCTCTCCTGGTTCACGGGCCGCAAGACATCAACATGCCCTCAGAGCTGACGACCTCCCATTGCTCCTTTTCTGGGTTCCTCCCTCATGGAAGAGCTTCTCCAACTCAGATACCTCTAGTAACCTATGGAACCTGGAAATATTCCACTTCCAGTGGGCTCTGGCCAACCCCAGCAGCAACAGCAGGACAGAAGCTCCATGCAAAACAACAGCAGTGTCCATTCCCTCATAGTAATGACCCACTGAATACCCCGAGAGGTAATAATTCCCATAATTCAGCTTAAAGAGACAAGTTAAATAAATATTTAATTCATGCCTTGATTATTTAACTCATCAATATATTCCTTCACACATACGTCCTCGAATACCCTGAACAAACTAACAAATCACTTGTCATAGCTGACTCACAGGTACATAGAGTGCTCACGAGCCCAGGGACGCATCGTGTTGAGGGGGTGTGCTAGGACGCATGCAGGACACAAATCTGGTCACTGGCCAACCACTATGGAGCCCTCACTCAAGGGACATAACTGTTGGTCTTTAGGACAAGTTAACATAATAGTACATATTAAAATTGTAATTATTTGAATCTTGAAATGTGCAATTTTAATTATGTTTATTGTCATGTTTATGAATGTTTTGGAAGATTAAACATGGCCGTTTTTACCCACAACATGGACTGGTAGTTGTTTGTGGGCTTACATGAGGTTGGGGCGGGGGTCATACGGGGGGGTCCGGGCCCTATTGCCCGGGGGGACCCCACGAGCATAGGGGCCACATGCTAATCTATGCACAGACCAAAACCCTGATTTTGTTGGCGGTACCAATAAATATATGTTTATTTTATCGATAATTTACATTTTTATTCCTGTGAGTGGTTGCGTAGGCAGGGCCCAGTGCACTGCTTTGCCCGGGGGCCAATAATACTGTTAAGACGGCCCTGGCAAAAGTCACACATAATCATCCCCCATGCACTCTTTTACCTCAATGACCACAGCATGGTTGGCTACTTAGAAAATCAGGGAACGTTGCCGGTGGGATGTCATTACCCTTGTCCAGCAGACTGCATGGCATGCGTCCTGTACTTCATAGTATTGTTGTACAGTGCTCAGAGTTCAAGTCATTTGTCTCTGCCGCCCACTCTTTCGCTGGCGTGTGCACTCTCAGGCCACCATCAGAGACCGGCAGGCCCTCATCTGAAATCGCTGCCTGTGGCATTCGCTAATAGAAATCTGTCCTTTCTGATGGATCACATAAAAAGTATTTGATCTGAACAGCTTCATTACAGCAAAGGCAATTTACTGATTATAAACTTGACCCATGTAGGGCATTGGCAGGAAAGTGTGGGACATAGAAGAAGTGTCATTGGTGCACAGTGGGTCATCATGTCACAGGTATTGGTCTCACCTGTAGGAACAATAAAAAATTGGCCTCTCAGGATGATTGTCCACAGCGATGCGTGCTGTGCAACCGAGCATGGACGAGCATGCACTTTAGGTAGAACGTTTATAGGGTATGATCCAAGCTCCGGATAGAACAGAACAAGGCCATTCAAGGTGGAAATGAATAAATAATCAAGGGCCGTACAAAAGGGGGTGGTGATGGACGGAGCATCTGAATCAATCAAACACTCACACCCAGTCAAAAGATCTGGGTTTAATCCATCACCGTTCTTTAGCCCACTCTGCCACCCCAGTTCAGACATGGCTATATGCAAATCAGTCTGACCCTGTGCCTCATGGGAACAGTCCAGCCCGAACTGCCAAGCCATGTCTTCCCTGGACCGGAAACAAGCTTCCGAGGACCGGTTTCTGGCATTCCAGCCGTCTTCAGCCCGGCTTTCTTGAATCCAGTGGCAAAGTGAGCAAGGGACTCAAGTCTGAGCATACCCTGCCACACTTATGGCGGCCAAAAGCTAGAAAGGCATGGTGAGCAAAAAAACGATGGATTTAGGCCCAGATCTCTGTACTGGGGTGAATGTATGACATTGTTCTGCATTCTGTCCATCACCTGTTGTTTTAAATAATCAAGGGCTAAATGCCGGAAATGTTGTCCTTCACCCAGGGACAATCCGCTCCATTGTAGGCGATTGGTGCCTTTTTGCCCAGCATTGGCTCTAGGAGGCCTCTACAGACCAAACTCCACGCACAGGACCACGCCCATCAATCTCCTTAATATTCATGAGTAGGTCAGATCTGTTGGCAGGGACCTGTATGGATCATTGACGTCACCCTCAGGGTAGCCATAGCACACCATAGATCTTCTCTGGAGCCCTTCACCACCACGGATGGTTTTCACCTATGCATTCCTCAAAATGCACAAAAATGGACGTTGTTGCTGTATGCCCTGTCCTCTCATCTTCACAGCCCTCTCCACCCAACCAATAAACAAATCAGCTCTGCAGGGCCTGGCTCTCACTGCAGGACAGTGATGGGGAAGAGGCTGCAGACAACAGTAACCTAGTCTACCTTGGCTCCCGACAATTAGTCACTGTACCGTCCTCTGACCTCAGGCGTATGACACCGGGACACTGGGGGCGACCAAGCCTTGTATTTAATCATAGGAGGATGCAGCGGAAAGTCATTTTTCATTTCAGTGATCCACATCCATGGACAACGTCTTTCTTTTTCTAACGGTTTAATGTCTCATAGGACGACCCTATTCTGGAAAACCCACTATTGCTTCTGGACTTAATCATGAGAACCATATACAACAGGATAGTTTTGTACCAGGCTTTACCTGGGGTTATCAGGGAGGTCACAGATTTAGCCAATGGGTAGAGATGCCCATTAGCAAGGGAGTAGTCCAGCAGTAAATTAGGTAATATATATTGGTTTGCAGATCTTTTTTCCTTTTGTTCTTTAGTTGTGAGTGAGTGAGTGTACACTTGTAAAGCGCATGGCTACCAAAGGCCTCCCAGCGCTGGAGACAAGCATAAAACGAAGGCGGGGCAGCAGGCTCAGGGGAACAGCAGAGTCTTTAGATGTTTGCAGAACCGTAAATGGTTGGGCTCGAGCCTAATAGGGTCCTGCAGTTTATTCCAGCACTTCGCCGCAACGGCAGAGAAACTCCGGCCCCCACTCCGCACTCGGTTCACTCTGCGAATAGTGGTAAGATGTTTCTTCTCAGAGCGCAGTGACCTTTTAGGAAGATACTGGGGAATAATGGCACAAAGGATCGGAGAGGCACTATCCGAGAGAGATTTGTGAGCAATACACAGTGCCTTGAATTGGATTCTCTCGGCCACTGGCAGCCAATGCAGAGAGGTGATGTGGGTTGTTATAGAACATTGTGTAGTGTCTTGGTAAGGCTGGGTGCTTGGGCTTTGTAGCCATGCTGTGGAACGTTGTATGTGGAATTGTGACAATGTGATCATGCGTGGAAGGTTGGATGTGGAGTTGTGAGAATGTGATGATGCCTGGAGCATTGGATGTGGAGGTGTGAGAATACAATGATGCGTGGAATGTTGGATGTGGAGTTGTAAGATCGTGATGATGCCTAGAACGTTTGATGTGGAGTTCTGACAATACGATGATGCTTTCAACGTTGGATGTGGAGTTGTGAGAATGTGACGATGGGTGGAATGTTGAGTCTCTCTGCTGGATGGAGCCTGCGGAGGATTATAGCTATAAGGCTGTCTGTAACCTAATGGCCTGACACGAAAAGAAGAACTTTATGAATATAAAACAGAATAGCTCGGCCAGCCCATCAATTGAACTCCAAGAACATATCATAGCATTCCACTTCAAAGAATATTTTCCAGAGGTTGTTGCTTTCTGCAACCCCTTCCAGATCAGCCGTGACTTTGGAGGTACTGATTGTTGATTAGCTCTTACTAACCTGGCTCTCCTTTTAGGTCAGCAGTAGCTCCAGCGAGATCGTTTATTAGCTGGCCCTTATTAGCGTGACTCTTCTACCATATTGGAAATTACTCTGAAAATATTGCTTTCTGGTTCCCCTCTTCTAGCCCAGGTCTCATTGCAGGCCACCAGTGTCTTTGATGAGACTGTTTGTTACTTGACGCGTAGTACCCGTGAGCAAGGCCGGCGTGGAGGTTGAATTTTTGTCCCTACGCGTCAGGCTGCATTCCGGAATTGAGATGGTACTAGATTAATTCAAACCACACGATAACGTTGATGAATTATGGGATTGAGACAATACATAAAGGGAATTGGAAGTTTTAAGGCTATCTTGGAGGATAGTTGTTTCAGTCGAGGTTGCTACTACATTGGTTACCAGAAAGAAATAGATGACCACATAAAAGTGGAAGTTGTGAGTGGTAGATGACTACATCCTGAGGAGGCCCCGCAAGTCATTCGGGGTTGAAACGTCGACAAATTTTCCTACATGGTTTAAGACTGATTTTGGAATAAGGAAGGAGCACTGATAGACAGGCAACCCCATGCAGTTACCATTTTGGCGATACCATTGGCAAATGTACAGTGCATTGTATGAATGTCCTGTCTGTATTTATGTATCTGTATGTGAGCTCTGCGTCGCCTGCACTTAGCACATCTAATATACTCTATCATGATTTAAGCTGAAATTTGCAACGAATCGATATATGATGAAATTGATCTGGGAGTCCAGCTTTGTTCATTGAAAGTTCTAATTTTTAAGCATCCTGTGGGAATTAGTTGTTCTCCAATTCATTTAAACAGTGGAATTTACTTTAAGTAATTACAGACCTTCTAGACTAATTAACGTATAGCCCTCGTTAAATCAGTCCCACGTGACCTTTGTTATGTGTTGATGATATTTACCCCCATCCCGTGGTCGTAATGGGTGGTCTTTGTTGTGTACAGAAGCTTGACCCGTATTAGCCTGAATCTCCTTCCAGGTCACTAGTGGCTCCGAAGAATCTCTTATTAGTTTGTCTTTTGTGCCCTGGATTGTCTTCCAGGTCAGTAAAGGCCCTATTATGAAGAGCGTGTATGGCTTTCTCAGGCTAAGAGTAGCCCAGAAAGCATCATTTGCTGGAGCAGCCAGAATTTACTTCCAGGGCAGCAGCCCTTCAATGCAACCACCATGAAGGCAGAGAGGACGTCACTTTATTTACTTATGACGTAACCAGGGTGATGCCTCTGCCACTTCATGAGGTTTACGGAGGTCATCAGGTGTAGCTCATGTTGGATACTTGCTCCTTGGTGGCTTACACAGGTGTCTACTCGTGCGGCGGTAGTTCTGGGTCCTTTAACCCCAGCACTGAAATGTCCCCCCTCTACACTGATCTAACATAAACTAATACTGCTTATGGCATTACTTGACTCCAAGCCTGGATTTCTGTCATTGCCAAAGGCAGGTTTCATTTTTACCCAAGATTTGGGACCCTTGGAATGCATCTGACAATTGAGATAGTTATTAAAATAAAAAAACGACCCTGGGCAATCCCAGGGAAATGAGAAGCATCAGCCTAGTGCTCAAACCACTGGAAAATTCCCTTATGTGGCATTGCTCGTCACTCAAGCGTAATATGAACTGGTGGCAGCTTTTAACTTTCTTCAGTTAGTGACTTTTGCTTGATACCACACGCGTGCCCACAATCAGGGGCACTATCTCTCTGCTGACATACATATACAATTGAACTACTAGTAGAAGAGTACTCAATGTCTCTGGAGTCTGGTAGAGCTTGTTTTCCAAATGAAGAATTTACGCCACTCTTTACATGGTTGTTCTTTTTCACTTATCTTCAATTGGCCACTCTTCTACCCCGCTGCACTGCAAGTTATACCAGGTTACAAACAATGACATAACAACTCCTGGGAAAGAAATTATGATAATGTACCCAACTCCAACCGCAAATAACACGCACCGCAGAACTGAGAAGTCTGCGTTCCTGTAGTTTAGTCTTCAGCAGCCTTATGTCTTCTTTGGGGACCGAAGATACAGTGTAAGAAATGGTGCTCATGTGGTGGTTGTTGTCAAAACATTACAATAATGCGAAGGCATACACCAATAAACAGTACTTACTGAAGGGCGGCTGCTTCCAACTGACCTCTTCTCTGTCCCGGCCATCACCGGAACCACGGCGAAGGGTCTCTTCGAATTGCCACTCACTAAGCCTCACATCTACGGATGAATCTTTCTGGACAGAGTTTTCATTCCTTGTAGATCTCAGGAGCCTTGTTATCATCACAAGTGGTACATAAAACAGTGGAAAATAATCAATCAGTTAATCAATAGGTTTATTTCGGCCCATGTCCATAACTCAGTACAGAAGCACAACGCCTCATATAGTAATGCAAGTTATTGCACCTTTTTAATCAGAGAATGTACAACAGTGTTTACGACAGGACAACAATCAGCTGCGAGCTCTCATTTGTTACGTCCCAAAAGTGTGTCAATGTGAGATCGAAGACCCCAACTTTTGTACGTCATCCTCTGCTCAGTTTTTACAATTATTCGTACTCCCACAACCTGTGTCCATCCGCATGATTGAAAGGACACTGTGCAGGTCTAGATTAACAATTCTACTGCAGATGACCTACTGGGACCAATACTTTAATATTTATATAGCGTAGTCTTTAAGGTGTACATAGATGACCGTCTAAGTCCTCCACCTTGACTACTGTAACCTCCTATCAGTACACCTTCTTCATCATGCTCTTTAACCCATGGCACCACATTTGTTCAATGATAATGTGCAGGAATATCTCTCAAGGGTCGGATCTTCTGTTTGGTGAGCACAATGCGGATCTCGCTAGCGTTGCATTGTTTCTTTGTAGTTTCTGGTATGCTATCTTGAATTGAGTTTAACAGACGGTTGCGACTGTCACTGTACCTTAGGTGGGACAGTAGCACATGTGTAACGGGAAACATCCTTTACAACGCAACTTTTACCACACAGTGCTTTTACATCGCAACTTTTACAACGCAAACCATTACAACGCATTGCGCTGGGGGGCGCTCTAGGATAGGGAATAGATTTAATTTACTATCCAACACCTTCCCTACTATCCACGGGGACTGGAGTTGGAATAGTGAATTAAACTATTCACTATCCAGCACCCCAAAGCGCTATGCGTTGTAATGGTATGCGTTGTAAAAACTGCGATGTAAAAGCATGCGTGTTAAAAGCATGCGTTGTAATGTCATACATCCCATGTGTAACAGCTCTATGAAACCACCCATCACAACCGCGGGTACAGTCCACTTCAGGTGTCCTCTCCCAAGGATCACGCTCACGTCTAATTGTCAGTCTGTTGAATCACAGTTTTGCATTATGCCTTTTGGGGAATGAAACGTAAGAATAGATCAGATGAGACGGAGATTGACTATATGGTCCCCTTCCCTTGGCCTGTCATTAACATTGTGTCGTGAAATTGTTCCCAAACAGATTTTTGAGTTGTTATTTAGCCCCACATGCTTGTTAGAGCTGCCTAACCTGCAGTGTTGTTTTCAGTACTCAGTAGAAACAAGTTCCTTCATTAGACCAGTATATTAAGTATCAATGTTCACAGTAATGATGTATTAATTATTATGGGGATGACGTTCTTTCCATTATAGATGGTGCGGACACGTAGCGATGCATCAGTTGTACATCGGCTGCAATGCTTCACTTCTGCCAGAGCCTTTGCTTTGAATGCTATCATACCTACTTAACCTGCTTCACCCAAAGATATGTTATTAGCTGTAGTACTGACCTGGGGGATTGTTGTAAGCAAGGCACCATCTTTTCCACATGGTTAACCCAAGAAAAAGAGGATGCAGATCTAAGACAAAGACAAGATTCACTATTTTCCCACAATTCCCTATTCTCTCTGGAAAAATTAGTTCCAGTACAGCCACCCTCACCAAGCGGGAGCCATTCCTTCGAGGTTACTAGTGATTTTACATAAAGTGCTTCTTGTAATGAGGTCCTTATCTCCTTGAATGGTATCAGTCGGGGTATAGAGCGCATCTTGTAGAGCAGTATCTATCTTCTCGCAGATTACCAATGAGCGAACAGGAAGCATTTTCTGTCGAGTGGACCATATCCCCTTCCAGGTTATCAAGGATTTTAGTACACAGCATACCCTGAAATGAGGTCCTTTGTTTCAGTACAGGTTACCAGTGTTTCTACAGAATGCACAGCTACTACTGGAGTCATATATGCCTTCAGATCACCAGTGATTCCACAAATTATCATGATCCAGTTGATCATTGATTTTACAAAGCGTGTAGACAGCATAGAGGTCATTATTTGCTTCCAGGTTATTAGTGATTCTACACAGATTACATCCTGTAGACATATATGTGACTTCACCCAATAAACTAATTCATACTAGCCTGATCTCGGGCCACTGCAGAAAATATTTGCTGTTTCAATGGCAGCAGTGATGAAAATCAAGTTGCACATCCTATTGCAAGTGTGTGGCATTAGAAAAGAGAGAAACTGGTGCCATAGCAACCGAAATTAGATCTGAACATAAAACAGTGATGCTCTGAACAAACAGAAAGACCCTGCTACCTCGGGTGTTGTGTATAGGATACCTAAAAATGACCACTCTAAACATAAGGAAAAGGTTATAGCAAACATAGAATCAGTTACAAAAATTATCATGAACTCTATGATAGGTGTGTAGTTTGCTGTATCAATTACAATGATTTCTTTTTCATCGCAGGTGGTCACACTTATATAATCATTGTAAAAGAAAACTTGATTACATAAAACGATCAGGGCAGTCGACAAGTGTTGCATCCTGTTGGACTATATCAAGACTTCTTATAGCCATTGTTTATATATTGTCGGTTCATTAAATAGTACAAAATTGAATCTTTTGTCTGCCAAGCGGATTGGTATGTGGAGGTAGTAGAAGTTGAAAGTAGTATGAGGGGAAGCGCTCCTGGTCAAAGGCTGTAGGTTCAGTAAATAGCTCATGTTCAGTATAATGTCAGGCCATTATAAGCCACCCAGATACATAGTGTCTGTGGTTCAGGAGTGCGCCATCTTGTGCGGAAAGCATTTCACTACACTGCAACTTGCATGTCACTCATTTGCTGTTGGATCAAAAATTGTTCCGCTATCATCCACATAAAAATGTAAGTTCCCTGGTGCTAGGTTTCTTGGAAAAGAGCACAGCCGCCCACGAGGGAGCCTTGGCAGACAAGCAAACGCCTTTCCGTAAGCCGAGTCAACGCTGGGGACACAACGTACTCCGCAGCAGAAATTGCAATGGCACGTGGTCGTATTTTTTTCTGTTGTGCCACCGGTTGGCTATTGTAGTCACTGATATCCCCAATTACAGGGCATGGGCTGGTTTACCAAGGCGCTAGCTAAAGAAAATACCTAATAGCTTTTCATTATGGCTGCCACAGGAAGGCCTTGACGCGGACCCTTTCAGCTGTCAGTCACATGGCGGGACTCCAAACTGTTTACTCCATGGGAAGAGCGGAGTGTTTGGGGCTGCCTATTGTTGGAATGTTAGAAGGAGCTTGTGACAAATTTCAAACTTAAAATACCACCGGGGGCTTCGCGGTAAGCCGCAAATACAGAGGAAAAGGCGAGGGCCTAAATTAGGAATTGTTAAGGCCACTGAATCAATGTGATGTAAAAATCAGGTTTGTTTTTTATCTCGCTATCGAACTGTTATTAGAATGCCAATTCTTTTCATAATAAGCGTTCTCTTACTGTTGTTCATCGCCTTGCGAAAAGCACTGATTAATCCTGTTCACCGGGTCGGGTGAGAGGCTGATGATAGCTTTGTTGCAAGTTTAACAGGGTACCAGTATCACAATATTGTCAGGACAGGAGGGCTACAACGGCCAGGGCCGGCCTAGGAACCTAAACCAGGAGATGTTTTAGGACCAGCCAGGGGTAGGAGGGGGAGGGGGGTGCGGTGCAAGTTTGAAGCACCTCTGCTTTTGGTACGGGCAGAGCCGGACTGGGAACCGAACCGTCCCTGGCAAACTGCTCGGCCGTCCCCCACTGGCGGAGGGCGAGTGGGGGGGCAGCCAAGCTGTTTGCGAGGGCCGGTTTTGGCTGATTTTGTTACAGGGGGCCGATATTGCCAACCCCCGAAACAAAAATGGCCCCCCAGGGCACCAAAACCGTCCCCGACCCTGGCGGCCCACCGGGGAAACGCCTGTTGCCCGCTACAGCCAGTCCGGCCCTGGGTACGGGGCAGGCGATATTGCAGCCCCTCTACAAAACCGGCCCTCAGTAACAAAAAAACAGCCCCACTGCTGCAAAACCAGCCCCCACCCTTCCAGGAAAATGCCCGATGCCTGCAACTGCCAGTCCGGCCCTGGCAATGGACCCGGATTCTAGCTATGTTTTGCTTGCTCATTTTACACTTCAGGCGTCAGTTGCAGCCAAGCAAGGCCTTCCTGTTGCTCTAGTGTACACAATTGCATGGATGTTGTTTCGCCAAAAAGCCATGGGCAGCCTGCGTGACATTGTGCACTCGTTGACCATGTAAACATCACAAGGTTGACACCTTGCCCCACTCTTGACTCCTTGGAAACCTCCTGTATGTTACAGAGGGTCTAAGAGAAGGCGCAGAGGGAGAGCCACGGAATGTAAACAGGACTTCTAGGCCCATCTTTGCTTTCTGCTCTTCCCTTGCTATGGCACTTGAGGACAGAGCAAGGCCAGGCCAGAGAAGAATCTGCTCTAAGAAAGAAGAGATGTAACTGTGGGTGAGGGTCAACGAGGCATGCCCGGCTCGTCAACAGCGTACGCGACTCACTGGGCCTGAGGACAGTGGTAGTGCGCTCGAGTTTGGGAAGACAAGGGAAGAGGGAGTTGGGGAAGAAGTCAGAAAGGGACCCAGAGAAGCAAGAGAGAGAGAAGAATGACAAGACACAGTGAGCGATGGTCAATTGCAGAAAGAAGTGGCCAAACATACTGAGATGGAGATTGCTGGAATGGTGGAAACTAGACCTCATGTGGAGGTCTGTAGTGTTTTAGACCTGGTTTGACTGTTCTGCTGTAGAAGACCTACTGTTAGCAATACTTGGCTGCTCCCAGATGAGTATCACTCTCTTGCTTCATGCTATTGGCTGTCTGGGTGTACTTTCCCTTTTCATTACAATGCATCTGTGACTGAAAAATCAATCATTCAATAATTATGTTGTATGTGCACTGTAAACATAAATCAATCCCTTTTATGGCAGCATACATTTATGCATTTTGTATGTTTGTTGCGATTGTTATCTCCGCGTCAGGACTTGCACTGCTGCCCACGTTGGAACGTTAAAGCCAGACCTATGGACTTTGTCAATGCTTTCTTCTTTTGGTGATGTCGATTTGCAAAGTTTCTGATTGTCACCCTTCGTGAAGCTTGTAGAGTTTCTCAGTTTACCTTCACCACCGCCCATGCAAAGCTTTTCGGTACATTGCAAGATCATTTTACTCTACTTGAATCAAGACAACCTGGAGAATCTCTAACTTTACCTTTAGTAGAACTTTTATTTGCACAATGATAAATGTATGCAGAGTTTCAGCAAATTTATCTTAAGTGGAGCAATTGTTTTTCAGGATAGTATTGCTCAGGAGACTCACAGCAACTGTTTTGTGTGAAGTGATTCCTGGATTCACTATCTTTATGCAATGGATTGTTGCATGAAAAATTTAAGAACTGCATTGTGGAAAATATAGAAAAATAAACAGATCCAGATGGACAGGTAGTCACGCGCCGACGTCACAAGCGGTGGTGTTCATGCTACAACAGTAATTTGTGCAATGCTCAGCCTTACATGACAGCGCAAATGTGAGCCAGTGTGTCTAGCACAAGATTCGCCCTTGAATTAAACCCTTCAATGTCAATTCCTACATTAGTACAAGTTCACAGTAATCCGAGTCAGAAGGGCGCTTCTGCATAAACCACACCTGTTACACATAGGTATGTCTGGCTTGTGCCCATGGACGACATTTAGGGGTCGCATGTGCGACCCCTGGCTTTCCCCTTGTGAACCCTGGCACTGCCCGTGAGACCCCTGACCTTAGAGATGGCAAAATCTGTGCCAGGGACCCAGGGGCTAGTCCGTATGGGCTTTGGTTGCGGCTCCACTTTCCTTGTTTTCTGTCAGTTTTTCATTACAGTAATAGTGAATAATATGTTATTATTCACAATCAGTGTAACAAAGAATTTATTACAACTAGCTGGCAGCCGAGGTAAGTATCAAATGCTTTTAAATGTATGTTGTGTGTGTGCTTGCGGTGTGTTAATGTTAGAGAGATGTGTGAACGTGTGTGTGTGTGTAAGCATGAGGGTGTGAGTGACAGTAAAGGTTACATGGCAAGTGATGTCACTTCCGCTAGCCCTGGCATTTGATAAACTGACGTTCATGCGTGTGCCAGGTTTCACTCGGTGTAACAGATGTGCGGAAAGCCAGGCCGTGCTCCTTGAGCTGATCTGGTTTTGTGCTGAACCCAGTGACGTTTGTGCTCTTCCGCCCCAGACATGCCCCATGTGCATGAAGTAATAGGGCGCGAGGGACAACTTTTGGAGTTAAAAATGTGGCTCTCAAAAGTTAATTGACGCTGTCCTTTGTGCCACAAATCATCATCCAAATGCCCGCGCGGGCATTTAGTTGATCAGCTTAGTGTTCAATAATGGTATATTTATCGTAAATTAAAACAAATGTCATAATGTTCCAATGAGTGCAACACATCAACATTTTTTCCATCTTTCGCCATGTTTTCCTGAGAACTTTGCAATGGTTCAAAGAAAAACCTGAATTTTGCACCCCCCTGCCACGGGGCCTCACCATGCTTTTCACAGGGTCCACCTCAAGCAGTTCTGCTCAGCTGTAGTAGGGTTGAAGTTACATTTATGGTTTCACCACCTTCACCATATTACGAGGAACAGTACTTGGGACTTGGGCACATACGTCACAGGGCCTTTGTCGGCTTCTCGTCCCTTGCGTCACGTGAACTGGTGCCAATCACAGGAGCCTGTTGTCGTAGGATCCAGTAGTACCCTCGGTGTAGACCTGCTTCCAGATGAGGACTTTATAGCTAAGCTTCTACCTGGTGCGACCACGTCTAACACATTGCACTGTAAATACTTATGAAAACTTTTATCATAAAACGAGTGGCGCCTTGGTGGAGTCAATACAACTTGTGTGGTAGAAATTTAGCCGACATGTGGCATCCAGATTCCTTCAGACCGGTCCAGCATCTGGCACACACCCCTGAGGACATCCAGGAATTCTCTGTCTATATTCCACATTCCGGACACACTCAACCACACGCAGGCACACTCACCACTCCAAACTCAAGACCATTACAGTGAAGCTCCCTGTTCAAGCACAAACAATAAGACTTGCATTCAGCTTCACAAACACTACTCAGACCACTTTGCATCCTGCTTTTATGCACAGAACCGGAGGCACCTGCAAAAATCTTGTCCGAGTCCACTTACACAAACTCATGAGTGTGCTTGGTAGATAATTCTCACCCAGCACTCACCTCCTCCATCATGTGGCTTCTAAATAGATACCTACTTTCATTACGAACCTGATCTCACCGTCCAACAAACAGCGTACCCAGTCTCTCCTCCCCGCGTCGTGCTATCTACTCCACTTTGGAATACACAACTAGTTCCATGTGGATCCATGCTCCACGGTTCCATACTCCTCGCCACATGCTTTATTCTTCATTGTTTACAAAACAGAAATTCCTTCTCACATATGACATTTTTCTTCTCCCATTCAAGAGCCCAAAGGCCGGTCCATCCGCATCACGCTTCTGATGATACTGCAGCGTGCACTCCCTTCGAGGCAGCACTACAGCCTAAGCAATCCCTGCTTGGTACACCTATGTAGGGCCTACTAAACCAGCTTGGCTCAATCAAATTTCTGGCACCACCATCGAGGTAACTGAAAAGGTGCAAAGTTAGTAACAGTTTATAGGGTCGTCCCATAGGCCCACAGAGCTAATAGTAACACGGCACACCAAGCCAAGTTACTGTCTCTGTGTGCATTTATTGTTATTATTGGATGGTGCATATAGCTAGCGGCCCATGGAGCCCTGAATAAGGGTGGGAGCCCTGAGTTACGATTTAGAATCGTTTGCAGTGAAGATGGATGTTTGCGCTTTGTGAACCCTATTGTTTGGAGCTGTGGTGTTCTCTAAAGGGGTGGTCTTCATAATCTTTCTGAATTGCATCAGGGTTGGGACACATCTGATGCTGATGGGTTCAGTGCTGCAGGTCCTGGGAACATAAATAAAGAAGGCTTGTCTTCTGGATTTCTCTTTTTAACAGTGTTTTGTTCCAGTCTGGTGAGGTGCTGAACTATTGATGTCCACCTTAGCTGGTTAGGTGCTCTACCAGTTTTGGTGTCCTCATATGTGATGCAGACCATCCTAAAGATGATGCAGGCTTGAAGGGGGAGATACTGTGCTTCCATAGGGGTTGAAGTGATCTGCTCCAGGTTCTGATGGCCTTTGGTTAAAAGTGTTGCTGTTTGTAGGAAGTCTTTCAGGTGAACCACCAGTGTGGTGTTAGGCAGACCGCAGAGCTTGGCATCTCCTCACTCGAGGTGCAAGAGGACTAAGGCATCTAGTGTCACCCTGAATGAGTTTATAGGAGGTTGAGTTTTACAGCCCGTATATGTAACGAAGATAACCCTTGTCGGATATTTTTCTAATTTATAGCAACACCATGATTGCTTAACTGCTCAAGGACTCGTATAATGTTTCGTTGTGGTCCAAGGTATCTCACCACGCACCAAGCTATCATTTTGTATCATGTTATCGTATTGCACTGTCCTATCTATAGAGCTATTGAGTGCTAGGCAAATCACTCTTCACTCCCTTTAGGACATGGTGCATTAGTCTATGAACCATCTCTGACAACATCGCCAAGCTAAATAATATTCACAGAATTAATAATATGACACGTATTGTCCAAAGTGTGGTTTGATACTGGCAAGTTTTAGTTAATGGATGTTTTTACATGCAAAAATTGTGATGAAAGTGGCATAAGTCCACACATAAGCCTATCCAGCTCTATACCATACATGCCAACAACATATTAGCCAATTACTCTGAGGATTCAAGGACATCAACCGTGTATCTTTTGGCAATGTGTTGTGGTTTCTTTCTAACAAAACTCTCGTCAACAAACATATAGTGCGCACCTTAAATACCATAAATCATGCGTCACTTTGTAAAATGCTCTTCAAAGCTTGGAAGCTTTCCCACAGTTCTTCTGTGAATACATAAAGAAACCCCTTTAACACAACCTCAAAAGAAGATAACCCTGACACATTCAAAAGCTCCTGCTGCTCTTCTCATTGTAAAATGATGGCCCCTTCGTTATTATATAAAGTTGTGCTTCAGAAAATAGATTAAATAAAAACATTGCCTGACAAATAGAGTGTGGCCTAAACATTGTTTACAAAAACATTGCTCTATTGGGTGTAGATTTTCTATTATTAACTCAGATGAGGCGATATTTTTGTAAATGAAATTTAGGGCAAAATATTTTTCCTAGGTGATATTTAGTCCACAATATTCTGGTACCATACCGATCACATAACCATGCCTTTACTGTGGTTATTATAAGACACTTTGCCCACACAACCCCCTTCTAATCCAGTAGAGGTTCCATAGATCCACATGGATTCCCCAAACCACCGCCCTCCTGGAGAACCTCACCAACATGTTCAGTTTAGACAACAAATTACTAGAACATCGAGTCATTCATGATGCCGACCATAACTGTAAAAAGAAGTGTTTTGGGGATCTCCAGTCTAACTTTCATAGATGCGTTTTTTCTTCTCGGTGCCAATTTGCAAAAGCTTTCAAAAATATTATTCCCACCCTAAAGTTCTGAAGAGGGGTGCAACGTCAAAAAATATATAAAGGTCCTCAGTGTTCCTCAGTTTGGCCTTGATTTCATTTAAAATGCTTGGCCAAAATGATGAAAGTCAGGTCGAAAGGTAATATATTTAGACTTGACAATAAATAAACTCTTAAATGATTGGTATGTATAATAAAATGCTTAGTACAAAATAATTATAAAGAAACATCGTTTACACCTTCCTGATGAGACTCGAAAACTTGACTAAATTATCTCAGTGAAGATCTTGTAAAAATGTGCTGTACTTTGTAAGAGGGGGCCAGATGCGGAGCTCAGTTTCGTCAGATATTTAGGTGTCTAGAGGTAAGAGTCCCAGAGGTCCCATGTAGAGACTGAAAAGCATTGAACAGGGGGCAGAAAAGAAGATTGAGAGGCATTTAGTAAAGTTGCTGTGTTATAGTGCACAGACCTGGCCTACCAGGATTGTAGAGCTCTTTATATGAGGGCTCGAGTATAAACTGGTATATAGGGACATAACATCCCACCGACAGAGTACGGAATCAACCAATAAAGGTTCTTAACATTTATACACGAAAATCATCATCCACCTGTGCAGTCCAGTGGTAGAACTTTTTGAGGAGCAGGAGGATTGAGAGCCAAAAGATTGTTATAGATAACAGACAGAACTGCACATTTGAGTAGCATTTATATCTCATTTTAATGCTCCTTGGTATGAGCTGTGCAAAAACAACAGTTGATGGACAGAATGCAGAACAATGTCATACATTCACCCCAGTACGGAGATCTGGGCCTCAATCCATCGTTTTTTTGCTCACCATGCCATTCCAGTTTGAACCCAGCCATATGCAAATCAGTCTTGACCCTGTGCCCCATGGGAACAGTCCAGCCCGAACTGACAGGCCAGGTCCACCCTGGACTGGAAACAAGCCCTCATCAGCCAGGATAGCTTGATTCCAGTGGCATGGAGAGCACAGGACCCACGTCTGGGCATACCCGTTGCACTAGAAATGCAAAAACAACAGTGATGGACAGAATGCAGAACAATGTCATACTCCGCCCATCATCCCCTTCTGTATCGCCTTGGTATGAGCTGGTATCTCTCTGACAGGAAGAAAGGCAGCATCTGTGGATACCTGTCTCCTATGCAGGGCATGAGGGTGGGGAGCAGGACTTGTTAACAACTTTGTCAAAATCAGACAAGCGTTCCAATGAGACCATCACAGCGGTTTTCCTTTGTGGAAGATCTATAATGTGTTATCAGTCCCCTGGATGTTTCGGTACTATGGCGAAGTCTGAAGCTTGACTTACAGGCCTTCAGCAGGTAGAGCTGGTCAATGTTTGAATAAAGTTGTAGAGCAGTGGACCTTTCGAGCATCTTTCCCAAGAAAGAGCGATGTATGATGGATGAGCAGTTTGTGATGAATAAATCATGGATGGTCAAGCTGTGATTTTTTTTTTTTTTAGGTGGATATGGTCAGTTTTAAGAGCGGGTGATATAGACATGCTTATTATATTGAGAATGTACATTAAAATCTTAGTTTAGAGAAGTTTACATTTGAAGATGGAATGATATTACCTGCGCCAAGACACCCAAGGTTATTTGTGAGCTTAACAAGTTTTTTTAACAAAACAAAACATCTATTTAGACAGTAGTTTAAAATCTATTACTATGTCACAGTGGTATGTGGCTATCACTGGTTGTATGGCATGCCACTTGTGAGTGCTTCAAGATGGATTTGTCAGCTGATTTGCTGTTCACACCTAACGTGTGTCTAATTGTGTCAATTTGGTTGAAGTATTCGTTTATGACTATGAATTTCTCACCTGACTGGCAGAGCATGTGTGTGGGTAGTGGGATGCAGCAGTGGTGCCTATCGGGACGTCAGCCCTGCCTCGAGTGTACCTTTGTGTGATGGTGGTTAGGTGATGTCAGGCTTTGCCTGTGTTGTGCCTTGTTTCATTTACTCTTTATAGAGCGAAGCATGATCAGTGCAGCTCGGTTGATAAACAAACACTGTAACTTGCTGCAAATTATATACCAGGCAGCAGAGGAGGCACGTCACCACAGAGCTTTTACATGTTTGGCGATTGTGCCTATGGCCAGTGGGGTAGAAGGATTTTTGAGTTTTTTTTAGCCTACCCTTTAGGAGGTAGCTCTGCTTTCTAAGACTGATACTGAAAGATATGTGCGACCTGTGTTGAAACTCTTCTGATTGCAGCGTAAGCCTGCCAGACCTGGCCTAGCCAGGTAACGTGGTTGGCAGGTGAGCTGAGCATGTGTCGGTCAGAAAAGAGACATCTGTGAGATGAGGTCATTTACTGAGGATCACACTGTGGAAGTAAAAAGGATGTACCTCACACTGTGTCTCAAGAAGAGTGGGGTCCTGCTATGTGTGTGCTTATACCTGTGTACATCCACCCACACTCCTCTTGCTGTTCCCATAAGTCTGTGTGTGATGCTTTTCTCACAGTTCTATAGCTTTCTGATGGTCTCAGTGCTTCTGTGGTTAGTGCACAGTCTGTGTGTACTCACATGTCCCCACACAAACCCACGCCTGTCCTTTGGCAATCTGTATTTCCACATATAAGTGATAATGTCTACACCCCAGTGCTCTTTCCATACCTTTGTGTGTCCTTATTTGTCATGGGTCATGTTCTTCTATACCTGTGATTCCTTCCATACCTCTGTGCTTCGTTCTATACATGCTTCCTTTTTATCCACTCCCCTGTGCTTGCGTCATGTTTTTGTGCTGGTTCCTAAGTCCTGGTGATTGCCTATACAAAGGCTTGATCCATACATCTGTGCTCATTCCATACCTCCTTGCTAGTTCGTTTTTATATATGTGCTGGTTCTATACCTCTGTGTTGTTTTATTGAGGTGCCTGTTCCATACATATGTACCTTTGTCATATCTCAGTGCATATGTGCATTGAAATTTATTCTTCTGTATATGTGCTGTAAGCATATTTCTACACATATGTGTCTTAGTGGTGGTCGCCACAAAATTCCAGTGGGGGTGGCAGGGGGAGGTGGGGGGGGGGGCGTAAGGGAGATAGAACAAAAATAAAAAACACGTACCTGCCTGCGGCCAGCGTGTCGGTGTTCCTCTTCACTCTGGAGTCTCCCAGCAGTGCCTGGTACACCAGCACACCCAATCCAGCTGCTGCTTTCATAGCATCAGAGCAACGCCAGGATTGGTCTGAGCGCCTTTTTTTTGCCACTCAGACAGTGCCTTAGTACTTGCGGCGTTTTTCCAACACAGCTTGTGCAACACGGCTGTGCAACACAGCCAGGTTGGAGAAACCTAAGTACGCATGTCTGTTTGCCTGGCCTGAGACTGCCAGCCCAAATGACTTTCGGTCTTTACAGTGCACACTATCCCATCCTCCCTGCCATGCCCGGGCACGCCCAAGACTCCCTGGTTCAGTCAGTCAGCCGTAAAAAATATATATATATATTGTTATATTATCATTTTATTTTCCATTGACTGACTCAGTGGGGCTACGCTCCTCCGCCATTACAGAGGAGCCGCCACTGTTGTGCCTGTTTTCTTATCTATGTGCCTATTCTATACAGTTAGACTCTTTCCATCTCGCTATGCTTGTTCCTCTACCCGAACCTCAGCCCCTTATACCTGAGAATATTTCCGTACAAGTGAGCGTGGTCTCTCATGAATGTGTCTGTTCCATATCTCCAAGCTCTTTCAATCTCTCTGGGCTTCTTTTCATACTTGCATGTTCCTCTGTGCTTGTTCCCCTATCCGCATGCTTGGTGTCTTTAATCCGAGCATACATCCATATGTCTGCGCATGCACATTACACCGGTTCTATACATCTATGCTCTGTCCATATCTTCGTCTTACATCTCTGTGTGATGCTCATCCAGCCTTCCTTCTTCTGATCTGCTCTGGTCCCCAAACCGTGGGAGTTCTTGATCCAGATGTGATGCTGTTGTCATGCCTACCAGTCATGTTGTGAGACTGTGCCTGTGCTGCGATGCGAAGTGTCTGTTCCTCTCAATATCCCATCTTGTATCTCGTGATAAGCTGCTCAGGCCTTGGGCATGCACCTAATGTACTACTGTCTTGTTTAATTTACCTCAACATTCTATTATACATCAGCGGTTCTTAAACTGTGGTCCGAGGACCCCCACAGGTCCGCGATGCCTACTGGGGCGGTCTGTGAATGTTGAGAATATTGGATAATATTAACAGATAATAAAGTATGTACACATAAAAAAGTATCTTTGAAAAATGTTAAAGGTTCTGATAGTTTGATGGAATATGAAATTGGAGGCTGAAAAATAAATTGATATCTTCAGCTTGATTCGTGGTTGCAAAAATATTTACAACAAGGGGTGGTGAGGGACAGAGTCTCTGAATTAAGCAGAATACTCTCACCCAGTCAAGAGATCAGGGCTAGATCCAACACCGTTTTTTAGCTCAATGCACCATCCCAGTTTCAGAACCTGGCTGTATGCAAATTAGTCTGTTCCTGTCCCAGTGCATGATGGGAACAGGGCAAAGCAAACTACAAAAGCCAATTCTTACACTGGGAAGGAAACAAGCTTCCGGGGACCGGTTTCTGGCATTACAGCCGTCTTCGGCCCGGCTTGCTTGAATCCAGATGGTGCAATGAGCAAGGGACTCATGTCTGAGTATACCCTACCACGCTTAGGGTGGACTCTGCTTAATTCAGAGACTCTGTCCATCACCACCCCTTGTTGTAAATAATTTTGTCCACCCTAAGCGTGGAAGGGTATACTCAGATGTGAGTCCCTTGCTCATTGCACCATCAGGATTCAAGCAAGCCGAGCCGAAGACACCTGAAATGGCAGAAACCGGTCCCCGGAAGCTTGTTTCCTTCCCAGTGTAAGAATTGGCTTTTGTAGTCTGGTCTGCCCTGTTCCCATGATGCACTGGGCCAGGGACAGACTAATTTGCATACAGCCAGGTTCTGAAACTGGGATGGTGCAATGAGCTAAAAAACGGTGTTGGATCTAGCCCTGATCTCTTGACTGGGTGAGAGTACTCTGCTTAATTCAGAGACTCTGTCCATCACCACCCCTTGTTGTAAATAATTTTGTCCACCCTAAGCGTGGAAGGGTATACTCAGATGTGAGTCCCTTGCTCATTGCACCATCAGGATTCAAGCAAGCCGGGCCGAAGACGCCTGAAATGGCAGAAACCGGTCCCCGGAAGCTTGTTTCCTTCCCAGTGTAAGAATTGGCTTTTGTAGTCTGGTCTGCCCTGTTCCCATGATGCACTGGGCCAGGGACAGACTAATTTGCATACAGCCAGGTTCTGAAACTGGGATGGTGCAATGAGCTAAAAAACGGTGTTGGATCTAGCCCTGATCTCTTGACTGGGTGAGAGTACTCTGCTTAATTCAGAGACTCTGTCCATCACCACCCCTTGTTGTAAATAATTTTGTCCACCCTAAGCGTGGAAGGGTATACTCAGATGTGAGTCCCTTGCTCATTGCACCATCAGGATTCAAGTAAGCCGGGCCGAAGACGCCTGAAATGGCAGAAACCGGTCCCCGGAAGCTTGTTTCCTTCCCAGTGTAAGAATTGGCTTTTGTAGTCTGGTCTGCCCTGTTCCCATGATGCACTGGGCCAGGGACAGACTAATTTGCATACAGCCAGGTTCTGAAACTGGGATGGTGCAATGAGCTAAAAAACGGTGTTGGATCTAGCCCTGATCTCTTGACTGGGTGAGAGTACTCTGCTTAATTCAGAGACTCTGTCCATCACCACCCCTTGTTGTAAATAATTTTGTCCACCCTAAGCGTGGAAGGGTATACTCAGATGTGAGTCCCTTGCTCATTGCACCATCAGGATTCAAGCAAGCCGGGCCGAAGACGCCTGAAATGGCAGAAACCGGTCCCCGGAAGCTTGTTTCCTTCCCAGTGTAAGAATTGGCTTTTGTAGTCTGGTCTGCCCTGTTCCCATGATGCACTGGGCCAGGGACAGACTAATTTGCATACAGCCAGGTTCTGAAACTGGGATGGTGCAATGAGCTAAAAAACGGTGTTGGATCTAGCCCTGATCTCTTGACTGGGTGAGAGTACTCTGCTTAATTCAGAGACTCTGTCCATCACCACCCCTTGTTGTAAATGATTCGTGGTTGCAGCACAAGTATGGCAAACAGTAGTATGGGCGTTTGTGGCCTCTGGTGAAGTACGTTTGGTATAAAAAAGAGAAGATGAATTAGAAGTAAAAAAGCAAAAGTGATAGGCTAGAACCTAGCATATCGCTTTATCTTTTAGACATAAAACCAACATTTGAAAAACTCCAACCTTCCCATTAAAAATGCAATTTCTATGTTTGTATACTTTTCATTTGGATTTAAAAAAAAATCTTTCATAATTGTTCTTTGGTCGCTGTATATGTGGTTCTGCAGTTTTGGTTATTTTCAGTGGTTCAATCAGTGGCGGCTCGCAGTGGAGTGCTGTGGGCGGTGGGCGGAAGAGGGCCAGGGTGGGGGGAAGTGGAGTCGGGCATATGACGACCACGAGTAAAATAAGTAAATAAATAAATAAAGCTATTTACCTTGCGCTCAATGCATCACCACTCAGCGCATCAAGCGCAAGGTAAATAGTTTTATTTATGTATTTACTTACTTTACTCATGGACATCGTATGTCCGGCTCCACTACCCTCCCCGCCCTGTCCCTCCCCCACCGCCCGCAGCACTCCCACTGCAAGCTGCCACTGGGTTCAATTCATAGAAATTGCTTAGACCAGGGCCCCTGGTTTCCAAAAGTGACTTAGTGGGGGTCCGCAGAAGTCTAAGATTTAAGAACCGCTGTTGCCTGTAGTAATGTTACATTATTTTTTAGCACACTTTAACATTCTTGTATTTTTATTTTTGTAGGTTCCAACTATGCGAGTCCGCGAGCAGGCCACGCCAACATGAACGCCAACGCGGCTGCCGGCCTAGCCGCAGAGCACATCCCCACCCCGGGGGCGGCTCTGTCCTGGCAGGCTGCTATCGATGCCGCCAGGCAGGCCAAACTCATGGGCAGTTCTGGCAATGCCACAATATCCACAGCCAGTTCCACGCAGCGCAAGCGTCAGCAGTACGGCAAGCCTAAGAAGCAGGGCACGACCACTGCCACGCGGCCGCCGCGCGCCCTCCTCTGCCTGACGCTCAAGAACCCCATCCGGAAAGCGTGCATCAGTATTGTGGAGTGGAAGTATCCTTTTTTTACCAGAATTCTCATGTGGATCGAAAGCAAATGTATTGGGGGCATCATTGACATGTGTTGCAAAATGTTTCTTATAAAGTAGCCCAGAAAGAAAATCAGATCCTGTCAAATATACTACTGTACCCGATAGAAAGGGTCTAGTGAGGAGGCCGAGTTTGCATTTGTGCTCACATTTTTCAACTTTGAGATTGAAAATTGTAGAGGTGCTGGGTCCTTGCAGGAGGCCATCAAAAACACACTAACATGCTATTGATGAAGGTACTAAGGGCCATATGTATGAACACATTTTCCCATAGACACAGAATGGGTAAAACCCTTTGATATATGTGGCCCTAAAAGCTTAAAAATGTGAAATCAGGTAACTGAAATTAAACATACTCAGTCCAGATTCTACACTTTGTTATCAGTTAACCAAGTTCCCATTTTGGAATTAGCAGCCAAATTACCTTTTAGTCACGTGAGGCACATTGAGCTAGTCCTTACATTTCAGCCAAACAGCGATTTGGGTTCTGTAACTTGCATTTGCGCTTTTCCAATTCTAAGTGGGGGACCCCAAGTCTCCTCACAGAAAACTATGTTGACTAAAGACCCAAAACTTGGACAATAGGCACATGTGGTATGAAGAAATTTGGAAGTCACGTTTCTGTACTCAGGTTTTTTTCTCAGACCCTTCCTTAATTTCAAGCCCATGATTTTTGAGGGAAGATTGAAGTCGAAGTGCTAGGTTGAATTTTTTTTTCAAATTACTAGAATTGGAAAGACTTTCCATTTTGTAAATTTAGTTCTTTGATTAATATCTGGTTGGTCATTAGAATGTTCCTGATATGTGGGTGTGATGACATTCAAGACATTTAATGAAAAGTTACCTCCAGAGAAATCTGCAATGAATCAAGTTAATATCAGAGATGGTATGTTTATGAAATGTCAGCCTTTAAAACTGAAGAATACAGTGTCTAAACTGAAATGAAACCTCTGCTTGGTTAAAAAGAGACCTTCTTCTTTCAAAGAGGTCCAGATGTGGTGAAGTGATACAGCCCCCGGACAAAAAGGTTATCGGACCTCTCCTGGTTTGTGAGGTGTTATACTTGGTCAGACCAGTGAGCGTCTGTAGTGAAGCCTTTTACTCCTAAATCTTGTAATGCGATAATCTGGGAGAGGAGGTAGCCTAACGGCTACGGCAGTCGACCTCGAATCTGGGGAACGGTGTTAGAGTTTCGACAATGACGCTGATCATCCTGTGATTTGGGCAAATCACTAAATCTCCCCATGCCTAACAAAAATGAATGTGTCCTCCTGTAACACAACTGGTGCTATGTAAAGCGCTCTAACACCCGATACCTTCGGGTCAAGTTTGCACTATATAGAACTCCGTGAAAAAATGACATCTATACCGCTAACATACAGCCTCTTATTTTCGGGGTATGGCCATGAGGGGTGGGCATATGTCACATTTAAAGGAGGACCTATGACTATTTAAATGATTTTAGATTAACAGGATGCTCCCAGAAGGTGGGAGTTCTGCAAGACTGACCTGGATGCGATCTTCTTGGCCCTCACTGGGGAGGCCCTGCTCTAGCTGGTAGGACCCGTAAGGAAAATCACTCGTATCTCTAAATCATGGCGCCATTTCTACAAACTTCTGTTTTTATTTAATACACAAGTGCATTTATGTATTTATTTATTTTGAGAGTTTTATATAGCGCTGGCTAGACCCGGAGGGATCAGAGGGCTTTACATAAGGTTCCACAGAATTTACCAAATTACATCAGTTACATGTGACATCAGTTACTAGAAAAACATTTCAAGAGAGTAGAAGACGAAATAAATGGAGCTTAGAGGGGTAAGGGGGTGGGGTAAAGGGGTAGGAGGTAGATAGGATGGAGATGATGTCAGTTGCACTTTCTGCCATGCTGGCCCCAGATATCGGCCTGCGGTGGTTTGGATGGGTCGGCCCAGGCCTGGCCCCGCGACGGCCTGTGCTGTACACTCATCCTGACCTGACGTCAGCACGCTGGGGTTTGTTTACTCTCTAATTGAGCGGCTTGCTTAATCCGGGTGTTTTTACCAGAGTTCAAAAAGACTCTCTGGGAGACAAAAAGATTCACCAGCTAACCACGTGCAAACAGAGGGATTACTGGAAACACAACGCCTGCGCACGGCCTTCAATCAGGCCCGCCTGTGACCTTTTAGGAGAACCATGCCTCGGTGCTTTAGAGCCACACGTGCAGACAGACACTTGAGACACAGACAGACAGACCTGGACACGTGCCCTGGCCGGCTTCACGGAAGAGTCCTCGACCCTACAGAGACCCTCTTAAGAATGACATCTGTATGTACACAAAGCACAGCCCTAAAACATGCCTCCTTCAAAAGCCTGACAGTTTCTTCCTTTCAAGGCCGGGAATCCAGCGCCGGAATGTGACGGCGGCCCTCAGACCCGGTGTAAAAACTCATCCCTGTTGTTCTCAGCATGCTTTTCTGTGCCCTCCTCCGAGAGAGCGTAAATTAGCATTAACGTCGCCTCTCCGAGCTCGATTTCTCTCAGTTATGGGGGAATGTGTTATAGGATATGAGAAACACCCAGAATCTCCCAATATTTCTAACTGACCGGCTCTCTAATGGCCCTCTCTTCCCCGCCATCCCTTCTCAGTCAAAACAGTCATCAGTATGTACCAGTGGTCTTATTATTTCCGGTCGTGGTGAAGCCGAAGTGACATCATCACGTGCGCTATCACCTCATGACATCACCGTAAATAGTGACGTCACACAGTCTTTGAATCCCATGACGGGCTAGTGTATTTTTTTTTTATTAAATGCGGCCGAATGTCAATTAAAAGTGATTGACAACTGTCCCAAACAACTTGATGTGAAAGCCAGCCACGGATGACGGCTAAAGGCTATATTTATGTCAAACAGCTGGAATGAAGAATTCTATATTTCTAATTGATGATACCACAAAAAATGCTGCTATCGTGACGTTCTTCGGGCTTTAAAGTATGTGTTATGAACAATAAATAAATAATAAAAACGACAGTGGTCACAAAATAAAGACAACTCAAACGGTGTGTGCTGCATGGACACTCCAAGCAGCACACACTGAATAAACATGAAAGAGGGACTAAAATTCCTGCTTATACATTTTCTTTTTAAATACTGTAATGCTCCACCTTAGCCACTTTACTTACTGAGTCTAAGGTATGGAAAGGATAGGATGCACATGATTATAACTTAACCATAGCACTAAATGGATTGCCAAATGGAATCCTGCTTTTCTAATGAACCTGCGCTGCCCTTTAAAGGGAAGCGGCTGGAACAATGCGGAAAGAGCCACGCGTACCATTCCAACGCAAGCGCAAGCACGCTTGCCTGAACCACGCATCTGTCAACCACGCACATGCGCGGTTAAGGCAGAAACGCAGTCTAGTGTACGGATGAGAAGGCGTCGGAACAGGAAGCTCCGGATGTGGACAGGTAATAGGGGCTGGGGCCGGATTTTTTTGGGAGGCGGTAGTTTTTAGGCTTTGGGAGTCAGATTCAGGGTTCAGGACAGGGGGGTCGGGCAGTCTTATGAGGGCAGGATTTTAGGGCTCAGGGCGGGGGAGGGGGTTGGGGTCTTTTTAAGGGCTGGGTTTGGGGGGCCATTTTTAGTGGTGAGGGTAGGATTTAGGGCTCAGGACAGGGAGAGAGCGGTTTTTAAAGGTGTCAGAGTTCTATGCCTCAGGGAGGGGAAGGTGTCGTATTCAGGGTAGCACTGGGGTAAGTTTTAGGGCTCAGGGCGGTGTGGTCAGTGTAGTTTTAAGGACAGGACGAAGTAGGTTTTAGGCCTCAGGGCGCGTAGTCATGGTAGGGGGACAGAATTTTAGGGCTTAGGCCAGGGAGTGGCAACCTTAACCACGTATATCCCCTTACTTACCAATCATGCCTTTACAGCAAAATTGCATGGTAAAGACATGTTTGGTAAAGAAATGCGTGGTAAAGTAATGCATAGTTAAGACGCATTGGTGGTTCGTGCTGCGTTGTAGAGGCGCGTGTGGTTTAGCCATGTGTGCCTCTATCATACAACCACCTTAAACATCTCTGACCAAAGGCAGTCAGTGCTGGGTTGGAACTTGTATGAATGGAGAGGTCACCCAGCACCATATCACTTGTGATCTTGTGAGTAGCTCTTTGGCTCTGCTGTAGCTCTGCCTTGGGTTAGCGATGGCTGACAGTTTGCCACAAGCAGTTCCTCAAAGGCACTAGCCTTCTAAAGGGCCAATGGGCTGATTAGACGGTCTGGATAGCCATTTGCTACCCCAATATTCCCACACCATCCGTTGATGGATCGCCCAACACGCGTGTTCTCACATCACCTCTAGCCTCCTGTTTTCATGAGCTGCAGCCAGGCTGCTAAGTGATGTAATTGGCTGACTGCACAGATCTGTCTTGGGAATAAGGGAGCAGTCACACACCAGCAACCTCAGAGACTTCTTTGCCCAAAGGGACAATTATCAATGTTCAAACACTTAAACACTGTTGTCAACTCAGCTCTGTGGCATGAAGAGTCTTGCTCACTTGAAGCCAGTCCAGGCCCCAAAGGAGCGTTACTTTGCATAGGCATTGGTGAAACATGGGAAGGGTGGATAGAAACTATGAAATACGTGTGAAGGGTGACGCTGGGAAGGAACCAATTTAGCAGGGCTGCCCTCTCACAGAGATTATCTAAAACCAAGCCTCAAAGAAGACACAGCAATTAACGAAAGGTTGATTCGATCAAGGAGAGTGGCACTGGTAGAAAGTAAAGGTGACTCGAGTAAGGAGGGCAGCACTGAAAGGAAATAAAGATGACTCAACCAAGGATGGTGGCACTGACAGGAAGAAAAGGTGATAAGAGGAAAGAGGGCTGCATTGACAGGAAGTAAAAGTGACTGGTGCATAGAGGGATGCACTGACAGGAAGAAAAGGTGAGTCAAGCAAGGAGGGCGGCACTGACAGGAAGTAAAGGTGAGTCAAGCAAGGAGGGCAGCACTGACAGGAAGTAAAAGTGACTCGCACATAGAGAGCGTTGCTGATAGAAAGTGACGTGAATGGAGGAAGGTGGACGGCACAGACGCTATAAAGGAGACTCGAGCAAGACAGGCGGCACTAACAGGAAGTAAAGGTGAGTCAAGCAAGGAGGGTGGCTCTGACAGGAATTACAGGTGAGTCAGGCAAGGAGGGCGGCTCTGACAGGAAGTAAAAGTGAGTCAAGCAAGGAGGGCGGCTCTGACAGGAATTACAGGTGAGTCAAGCAAGGATGCCGGCTCTGACAGGATGTAAAGGTGACTCAAGCAAGGAGGGCGGCACTGACAGGAAGTAAAGGTGAGTCAAGCAAGGAGGGTGGCTCTGACAGGAATTACAGGTGAGTCAGGCAAGGAGGGCGGCTCTGACAGGATGTAAAGGTGAGTCAAGCAAGGAGGGCGGCTCTGACAGGATGTAAAGGTGAGTCAAGCAAGGAGGGTGGCTCTGACAGGAATTACAGGTGAGTCAGGCAAGGAGGGTGGCACTGACATGAAGTAAAGGTGACTCGAGCATAGAGGGTGGCACTGACAGGAAGTAAAGGTGAGTCAAGCAAGGAGGGCGGCTCTGACAGGATGTAAAGGTGAGACAAGCAAGGACGGCGGCTCTGACAGGATGTAAAGGTGACTCAAGCAAGGAGGGCGGCACTGACAGGAAGTAAAGGTGAGTCAAGCAAGGAGGGCGGCACTGACAGGAAGTAAAGGTGAGTCAAGCAAGGAGGTCGGCACTGACATGAAGTAAAGGTGACTCGAGCATAGAGTCTTTCGGTGCCCAGATCGTTTCTTACGCTGATGAAGCCCAGCTTCTCTTCACCTGCAAGAAGGGCGTGGACTTTGACGGCGTGCGGATCAGAGGCTGCCTGGGGGCAGTGTTTGAATGGTTTGAACATCATAGCCTCAAATGCAACTCCGATAAATCGGAGCTGCTGTTTTTTGGCTGTCCCGCCGATCCCAGATGGCAGTCTTGGTGGCCTCCGGCCATGTTTCCTCCATCGGCTGTTTCCTCCAAGGCAAAGAATCTGGGAGTGCAGATTGATGAGGGTCTTACTCTGAAACCTCAGATCCTAGGTCTTGTTGGAAAGTGTTTCGGCATTTTGAAAATGCTTAGGAAATTTCTTCCTATGCTCTCTCTTGCTCATCGAAAAGTCATTGTACAGGCCTTGATAGGCTCCCACATGGACTATTCCAACGTCCTCTACCTGGGCATGCCTGAATACCTGTTATCTCGCATACAGGTAGTGCAGAATTCGGCTGCTAGAGCCATCTATGGCCTCCATCGTAGAACCAGCGCAAAAGAGCTATTGAAAAAATTGCATTGGCTCCCAATTAGGAAACGGGTGGCCTTCAAGGCACTTACACTAGCTTTCAAAGCACTTCATGACTCTGGAGCAAAATATATTAGAAATCGACTGGCCTTCTACATGCCGTCCAGAACGCCAAGGTCACCCTCTCTGGCCTTGGCACTTGTTCCATCCATACGTCGGGCCCGGATCGGGGGTCGTTCCTTCTGTTATCTGGCCCCCAAGCTATGGAACTCCCTGCCAGTTCCTTTGAGGAAAATCACAAATTTGTTGACTTTTAGGAAAGAGTTAAAGTCCTGGCTCTTTGTTCAATAGTTTCCTGTCCCTCCACTGCTCCCAACAGTCGCATCAGGTTTTTTAAAGCGCCGGGACACTCCTCGGAGTAGCTGAGCGCTATACAAGACCATTAATAACATAACAGGGTGGCACTGACAGGAAGTAAAGGTGAGTCAAGCAAGGAGGGCGGGTCTGACAGGAAGTAAAAGTGACTCAAGCAAGGAGGGCGGCTCTGACAGGAAATACAGGTGGGTTAAGCAAGGAGGGCGGCTCTGACAGGATGTAAAGGTGAGTCAAGCAAGGAGGGTGGCTCTGACAGGATGTAAAGGTGACTCAAGCAAGGAGGGCGGCACTGACAGGAAGTAAAGGTGAGTCAAGCAAGGAGGGCGGCACTGACAGGAAGTAAAGGTGAGTCAAGCAAGGAGGTCGGCACTGACATGAAGTAAAGGTGACTCGAGCATAGAGTCTTTCGGTGCCCAGATAGTTTCTTACGCTGATGAAGCCCAGCTTCTCTTCACCTGCAAGAAGGGCGTGGACTTTGACGGCGTGCGGATCAGAGGCTGCCTGGGGGCAGTGTTTGAATGGTTTGAACATCATAGCCTCAAATGCAACTCCGATAAATCGGAGCTGCTGTTTTTTGGCTGTCCCGCCGATCCCAGATGGCAGTCTTGGTGGCCTCCGGCCATGTTTCCTCCATCGGCTGTTTCCTCCAAGGCAAAGAATCTGGGAGTGCAGATTGATGAGGGTCTTACTCTGAAACCTCAGATCCTAGGTCTTGTTGGAAAGTGTTTCGGCATTTTGAAAATGCTTAGGAAATTTCTTCCTATGCTCTCTCTTGCTCATCGAAAAGTCATTGTACAGGCCTTGATAGGCTCCCACATGGACTATTCCAACGTCCTCTACCTGGGCATGCCTGAATACCTGTTATCTCGCATACAGGTAGTGCAGAATTCGGCTGCTAGAGCCATCTATGGCCTCCATCGTAGAACCAGCGCAAAAGAGCTATTGAAAAAATTGCATTGGCTCCCAATTAGGAAACGGGTGGCCTTCAAGGCACTTACACTAGCTTTCAAAGCACTTCATGACTCTGGAGCAAAATATATTAGAAATCGACTGGCCTTCTACATGCCGTCCAGAACGCCAAGGTCACCCTCTCTGGCCTTGGCGTCCATACGTCGGGCCCGGATCGGGGGTCGTTCCTTCTGTTATCTGGCCCCCAAGCTATGGAACTCCCTGCCAGTTCCTTTGAGGAAAATCACAAATTTGTTGACTTTTAGGAAAGAGTTAAAGTCCTGGCTCTTTGTTCAATAGTTTCCTGTCCCTCCACTGCTCCCAACAGTCGCATCAGGTTTTTTAAAGCGCCGGGACACTCCTCGGAGTAGCTGAGCGCTATACAAGACCATTAATAACATAACAGGGTGGCACTGACAGGAAGTAAAGGTGAGTCAAGCAAGGAGGGCGGGTCTGACAGGAAGTAAAAGTGACTCAAGCAAGGAGGGCGGCTCTGACAGGAAATACAGGTGGGTTAAGCAAGGAGGGCGGCTCTGACAGGATGTAAAGGTGAGTCAAGCAAGGAGGGTGGCTCTGACAGGATGTAAAGGTGAGTCAAGCAAGGAGGGCGGCACTGACAGGAAGTAAAGGTGAGTCAAGCAAGGAGGGTGGCACTGACAGGAAGTAAAGGTGAGTCAAGCAAGGAGGGTGGCACTGACAGGAAGTAAAGGTGAGTCAAGCAAGGAGGGCGGCTCTGACAGGATGTAAAGGTGAGTCAAGCAAGGAGGGTGGCTCTGACAGGAATTACAGGTGAGTCAGGCAAGGAGGGTGGCACTGACATGAAGTAAAGGTGACTCGAGCATAGAGGGTGGCACTGACAGGAAGTAAAGGTGAGTCAAGCAAGGAGGGCGGCTCTGACAGGATGTAAAGGTGAGACAAGCAAGGACGGCGGCTCTGACAGGATGTAAAGGTGACTCAAGCAAGGAGGGCGGCACTGACAGGAAGTAAAGGTGAGTCAAGCAAGGAGGGCGGCACTGACAGGAAGTAAAGGTGAGTCAAGCAAGGAGGTCGGCACTGACATGAAGTAAAGGTGACTCGAGCATAGAGTCTTTCGGTGCCCAGATCGTTTCTTACGCTGATGAAGCCCAGCTTCTCTTCACCTGCAAGAAGGGCGTGGACTTTGACGGCGTGCGGATCAGAGGCTGCCTGGGGGCAGTGTTTGAATGGTTTGAACATCATAGCCTCAAATGCAACTCCGATAAATCGGAGCTGCTGTTTTTTGGCTGTCCCGCCGATCCCAGATGGCAGTCTTGGTGGCCTCCGGCCATGTTTCCTCCATCGGCTGTTTCCTCCAAGGCAAAGAATCTGGGAGTGCAGATTGATGAGGGTCTTACTCTGAAACCTCAGATCCTAGGTCTTGTTGGAAAGTGTTTCGGCATTTTGAAAATGCTTAGGAAATTTCTTCCTATGCTCTCTCTTGCTCATCGAAAAGTCATTGTACAGGCCTTGATAGGCTCCCACATGGACTATTCCAACGTCCTCTACCTGGGCATGCCTGAATACCTGTTATCTCGCATACAGGTAGTGCAGAATTCGGCTGCTAGAGCCATCTATGGCCTCCATCGTAGAACCAGCGCAAAAGAGCTATTGAAAAAATTGCATTGGCTCCCAATTAGGAAACGGGTGGCCTTCAAGGCACTTACACTAGCTTTCAAAGCACTTCATGACTCTGGAGCAAAATATATTAGAAATCGACTGGCCTTCTACATGCCGTCCAGAACGCCAAGGTCACCCTCTCTGGCCTTGGCACTTGTTCCATCCATACGTCGGGCCCGGATCGGGGGTCGTTCCTTCTGTTATCTGGCCCCCAAGCTATGGAACTCCCTGCCAGTTCCTTTGAGGAAAATCACAAATTTGTTGACTTTTAGGAAAGAGTTAAAGTCCTGGCTCTTTGTTCAATAGTTTCCTGTCCCTCCACTGCTCCCAACAGTCGCATCAGGTTTTTTAAAGCGCCGGGACACTCCTCGGAGTAGCTGAGCGCTATACAAGACCATTAATAACATAACAGGGTGGCACTGACAGGAAGTAAAGGTGAGTCAAGCAAGGAGGGCGGGTCTGACAGGAAGTAAAAGTGACTCAAGCAAGGAGGGCGGCTCTGACAGGAAATACAGGTGGGTTAAGCAAGGAGGGCGGCTCTGACAGGATGTAAAGGTGAGTCAAGCAAGGAGGGTGGCTCTGACAGGATGTAAAGGTGACTCAAGCAAGGAGGGCGGCACTGACAGGAAGTAAAGGTGAGTCAAGCAAGGAGGGCGGCACTGACAGGAAGTAAAGGTGAGTCAAGCAAGGAGGTCGGCACTGACATGAAGTAAAGGTGACTCGAGCATAGAGTCTTTCGGTGCCCAGATAGTTTCTTACGCTGATGAAGCCCAGCTTCTCTTCACCTGCAAGAAGGGCGTGGACTTTGACGGCGTGCGGATCAGAGGCTGCCTGGGGGCAGTGTTTGAATGGTTTGAACATCATAGCCTCAAATGCAACTCCGATAAATCGGAGCTGCTGTTTTTTGGCTGTCCCGCCGATCCCAGATGGCAGTCTTGGTGGCCTCCGGCCATGTTTCCTCCATCGGCTGTTTCCTCCAAGGCAAAGAATCTGGGAGTGCAGATTGATGAGGGTCTTACTCTGAAACCTCAGATCCTAGGTCTTGTTGGAAAGTGTTTCGGCATTTTGAAAATGCTTAGGAAATTTCTTCCTATGCTCTCTCTTGCTCATCGAAAAGTCATTGTACAGGCCTTGATAGGCTCCCACATGGACTATTCCAACGTCCTCTACCTGGGCATGCCTGAATACCTGTTATCTCGCATACAGGTAGTGCAGAATTCGGCTGCTAGAGCCATCTATGGCCTCCATCGTAGAACCAGCGCAAAAGAGCTATTGAAAAAATTGCATTGGCTCCCAATTAGGAAACGGGTGGCCTTCAAGGCACTTACACTAGCTTTCAAAGCACTTCATGACTCTGGAGCAAAATATATTAGAAATCGACTGGCCTTCTACATGCCGTCCAGAACGCCAAGGTCACCCTCTCTGGCCTTGGCGTCCATACGTCGGGCCCGGATCGGGGGTCGTTCCTTCTGTTATCTGGCCCCCAAGCTATGGAACTCCCTGCCAGTTCCTTTGAGGAAAATCACAAATTTGTTGACTTTTAGGAAAGAGTTAAAGTCCTGGCTCTTTGTTCAATAGTTTCCTGTCCCTCCACTGCTCCCAACAGTCGCATCAGGTTTTTTAAAGCGCCGGGACACTCCTCGGAGTAGCTGAGCGCTATACAAGACCATTAATAACATAACAGGGTGGCACTGACAGGAAGTAAAGGTGAGTCAAGCAAGGAGGGCGGGTCTGACAGGAAGTAAAAGTGACTCAAGCAAGGAGGGCGGCTCTGACAGGAAATACAGGTGGGTTAAGCAAGGAGGGCGGCTCTGACAGGATGTAAAGGTGAGTCAAGCAAGGAGGGTGGCTCTGACAGGATGTAAAGGTGAGTCAAGCAAGGAGGGCGGCACTGACAGGAAGTAAAGGTGAGTCAAGCAAGGAGGGTGGCACTGACAGGAAGTAAAGGTGAGTCAAGCAAGGAGGGTGGCACTGACAGGAAGTAAAGGTGAGTCAAGCAAGGAGGGCGGCACTGACAGGAAGTAAAGGTGAGTCAAGCAAGGAGGGTGGCACTGACATGAAGTAAAGGTGACTCGAGCATAGAGGGTGGCACTGACAGGAAGTAAAGGTGAGTCAAGCAAGGAGGGTGGTTCTGACAGGAAGTAAAGGTGAGTCAAGCAAGGAGGGTGGCACTGACAGGAAGTAAAGGTGACTCGAGCATAGAGGGTGGCACTGACAGGAAGTAAAGGTGAGTCAAGCAAGGAGGGTGGCACTGACAGGAAGTAAAGGTGATTCGAGCAAGGAGGGCAGCACTGACAGGAAGTAAAAGTGACTCGAGCTAAAAGGACAGCACTGACAGGAGGTAAAGGTGATTCGAGCAAGGAGGGCTCCACTGATAGTAGGTGAAGGAGACTCAAGCAAGAAAAGTAGCACTGAAAAGAAGTAAAGGTAGATTGAGCAAGGAGGGTGGAAATGGTAAAAAGTAAAAGTGATTCAAGCTAGTAGGGTGGCGCTGACAGGAAGTAATGGTAACTCAAGCAAGGGAGGCCAAACTGATAGAAAGTAAAGGTGACTCGAGCAAGGTGGGTGGCACTGAAAGAAAGTAAAAGTAACTCAAACATATAGGTTAGAACTGAAAGAAAGTAAAGGTGGCTCCAGCAGAGAGAGTGGCACTGAAAGGAAGTAAAGGTGGCTCCAGCAAAGAGAGTGGCACTGAAAGGAAGTAAAGGTGGCTCCAGCAGAGAGAGTGGCACTGAAAGGAAGTAAAGGTGGCTCCAGCAAAGAGAGTGGCACTGAAAGGACGTAAAGGTGGCTCCAGCAGGGAAGGCGACACTGACGGGAAGTAAAGGTTGTTTAGCAATGATAGAAAGTAAATGTACAATTGATACCTGAAAATTTATTTTTGAGAATTCTCCAGAAAAATGTTGGATTACCCCGGTGAAATGGTTCTAAGATACGAGGGGAGATAGTAAGTCACCTTTTGCCATGTGTTGGTTCGTACTGAGAAGCAAAGACACGAAATGATGGGGTTTGATCGATTGGGGCCACTGCCCCTCTGGACTTTAATACCACATCCTGTGGTGTTTGACATTCAGTCCTTTTGAGAACTAGGGCGTGGGGGTCTGACACATTCATCTTGTTGCACCACCCAGATTGTGTGTGTGCCAAGTTAGGCCCGACTCATGCAGAGACTCTGGCCCTTGCAGAGCATGGGCAGAACTGGGGAGACCATGGACTCAACAGGGTAAGAGAGCACAGTAAATATGACATCTTCACATACATTGATGTGGGTGGCACTGAGGACTAGAGAACAAGTGACAACACAATAACCTTCAAAACGATTAGCACACCCATAATAAGGTGAGTGCCCATAGGCACAATCCAAACCCTGTGTGGGGTCTAATTCAACTTCAGGTATGATTCTATTGTCCATTTAGAATCATGAATTGAATTGAAATTCATATGATTTTGTGAAAAGAAACAAGAAATATATAAGACAATCTACAATGAATTTTGGATTATCTTCTTTATTTTACATGAAGTTGAATTAAACCCTACCCAGTTTGTGCCTTAGGGGACTCACCCTATTAAGGGTGTGCTATTCGTTTTGACTGTTCTTTCACGCTTTATGCCGGAGAGCGAAACCCCGGGAACACATCAAAATACTTTTGATCATATAATATCCTTTATTGAACATGTTTCGCATTGAACTTGGTTGTGCACGTACACTAACCTTTTGAACACAATAACCTTTGCCACACAAAGCAGTGTTGGCTGGGGTGCGTTGGATGCAGTATGTTTAGATACCACATGTAACATCGGTCCTTTTACGGTCAAGAGTGTGTGCCAGAGTAGCGGTAGACCGCACTCCTCTGGTACACTTGCCATCCATATTTGGAAAAACTCATACTATTGGCGTTTCCTGTGACATTCCATGTGTTGGGGTTTTCCCAGATGTTCCCATGAGTTCTGTGCCTCCTGGCGGTTGAGCCGGATCCGTGGTGGGACAATGTGTCTGCTGCTGAGAGAAGCCCTCCCCACCATACGACAGTACCAGTCAAAGGGCCTAGTTTAGATCTTGACAGACGGGTTACTCCATCACACCAGCAATGGATATCCTGTCAACGGAGATATATAAATCTCATAGGATATAATGCGATTTATATTTCAGCAAATGGGATATTTATCATCGTTGTGACGAAGTAACCTGTCCGCCAAGATCTAAATCAGGCCCCAAGACACGGGTTGTTGAGTGTCGCGCGGAAGTTCAAGGAAGCCTTCCTGGGGCAGCACAATGGCAGCTTTCTGTGACACTATGAAGACACATGGGATCAACTCCTATGTAAAGGGACAGTCAATGTTCATGGTCACTGCGGTGGGTCGTGGGAAAACCTCCTGTGAGATGCTCTGTTGATGGTAACCGGCATTGTCAATCGAAGAGCCAGAGCACATACACAGAGATTGGATAATACACCACTGTGAAGAGGAGACAAGCTTCCCGCAGCGAAATACAACTGCGTTGAGCCCAAGTAAAGGCCAGAACCAGGGTAAACAGAGAAAGAACCAACTAAGTGCAGCTTGAGTGTTGCTTACTTATCAACCTCCTGCTTCCTTACCTGATGCCAACGGACAGCGAGAAATGCACAGAGCTGCCGCCAGTGCTCCCAACACTTCACGTCCACTAGATAATGAATAGGCCAGGGCGAAATTTCATTTACGCTGCTATAATCACTTGTAATTTCGGGCATTTTGCTTCACACTTGTTACAAGTGCCCAAGATTACGCCATTATGTCATGTCGGGTCATTGAGATTTTGCTCTCTAAAAATCCTAATGTGAGATCACTGGAACAAGGTATACGCAAGTTCTGTTTTTTGCTTCGCATGCAATTTTGCACTCTTTTCTTTAGTACACATTTCTTTCAGGCCTACTCTCAAGGGACGTTTCCAAGGTCTACTGCATTTTTCATCTCTAAACACAACCCATTGTGTTTATCATTGAGAATTTGCAAACCTTTGTATTTTTTCTGGCTCCTTGATGCCCAGTGGAAGCCCTTCTCAACGAGCCACCCATGCCTTTCTCTTCGAAGAGTAGCCCTTAGGAGCGATGCTCTCTGCTGTACGTCATTATAGCCTGCCCTGAACCCTTATTGCCAGAAGAGTTGCAAACACTCTCCCCCTGACTGCACACTTGCTCCAAAATAATGTACAAATTCATTATTTTGTGGTTAGAGCTCCACATATCGCTGTGCAAAGAAAACTACTACCACTCACTTTCAACCCAGGTCTGGGGGACAGTGAAAAAGACCTCCCACCCCCCCTGACTCTCTCACAGACCCTCACACCCTCATACGGGAAGGAAAGGGCAGCTCGTCCAATCCTCTCCCGAGTGTGGTTACTCAAGTAATCCCTTTCATCATTCAAAGCGAGTAAGGTAATGTGTACTGGACACAGTCATGTGCACAAGATCAACCAGAATATAGAAAGCCGAGCTGGGAGCCACCTTTTACTGCTTTTGACTTATAGTCCTGGCCTCTTTCTATCTCACAAGACATGGCTTTTGGATTCATTTGATAGCGGAAACATAGAGTTATTTTTTACATTTAGGAATTAGGATAACACTGTGGTATTTGAAAGACCTGTATGTCAGCTAAAATGACGTAATGTAGGTTACGCGCCTGACCTCCTTAACCGTTTGATAAAGGTGGGCTAATTGTTGTTCAGATGACAGAATTAATTTCTTTATATAGAGCAAAGTAGGTCGAAATTTTCAGATTTCACCCTAGAGGGCTGGAGGTAAAATGTTCTGCCGCGGTCGGTAGGGGACTACCTGGCGGGCGGTGACGTGGGGAGGGGGAGGGGCAGGGTGGGGGTTAGTAATGTGTGGATAATGGAGGTTTGTAGGTAAGTAAACATTTAAATAAATCAAACGAATTTCGTTGCTCGCACTGCATTGCATTTGGGGATGCTGTGCGCGCAACGAAATTCGTTTGATTTTTTAAAATGTTTACTTACCTGTAAACCTCCATTATCCATACATTACTAACCCCCACCCTGCCCCTCCCCCTCCCAATGTCATCGCCCCGACAGGTACTCCCCTACCGACCGCGGCTGAAAATGTATTTTAAATCTGAGGAAATGCATGTGAAAAGAACCGAACCTTGCGGGCTCTCGGTGGTGCTGACCCATCTATGACATGCCCTCCTTTCAATCACGTTCTTAAAGATTCAAAACTGTGGGCCTTATTTATGAAAGCCTTGCGCCACTAGTACGTCACTTTTTCCCATTTTAAAAGTGACGTACCGGCGGCGCAAGACCTTCATAAATAAGGCCCCGTATGTCTAACCATCATCTAAAACTCAACCCAACTAAAACAGAATTTCTTTTGATCTCACCTATGAAAGCAAAAACTTAGTAATTAATGGCCAACATTCCTCCCCTGGGGGGCGGAGCCAGACCGGCGGCCAAGATGGTCGCCCGGGCTCCCGGCTCCGTCGGCCCTCTTCCCCTACCGCCGGATCTCGCTATCTGTTCCGCGCTGCTGCCGGGGTTTCGAGCGTCGGAGAGAGCGCTGCCCCTCCGGGTGCGACTCGGGCTGATTTCCGAGCCCTGAGGATGAAGATATGCCCTCCTGCACACTGCGGCCTTCACGAGCCCCGGAGCTGCGACCCCGCGTGATGCGGCTGCCGGCCGCGAGTTGAACAACAGCGGTCACACGGACCCGGAAGATGCCGGTCTACCACTATGGAGGCCCACCCACCTCTGAATATGCACTCGGCACCCGCTCTGTTGAGCCCGATGTTTCTCTGCATCCTGCCCTCCATCTATGGATGTCGTGCCCCCCCCCCCCCTCGATTGCTGCTTTGTGGGCCAGGAATATTTGGCGCCGCTCATTGTCTCCCTAACATGGCATGTGTAACCAGCGCGCAACTGCTTGTATCCCGCACTCTAGGGGATCGGAGCCGATGGATCCGCATCAGTTTTGACGGCGCCTTTGAGATCTTGGGGGTGAATATGTGACCTTCTACGGGGAAATGGAGATGGTACCCACGCTGTGTGCAACATGGAGGCGTTGGTATTAAGAACCCCCCCCCCTTTTTTTGTCTCTCGAGCTGGTTGCGTTGGTGAACATCTATGCGGCACTTGTGCTGGGGGTCCCGGTTTATGCACTTGTCTTCACTGAGCCGTACCAGCCTGTGGTGATAGTGGCGCGCACTGAAGACTGGGGAGGGGGGATCAGAAGGCCCCCCCCATTGTTTGCCAGTAATTCACGGTCCGGATTGGGTGGCCGCTGTGTTCTAATCTTGGTCTATCCGACATGAAGGAAAACCCGACGCCGGGATCATCTCTGGGGTCTTCGCTTGTGGTATCCCCCCCGCAGGTATTGGTGGAGACACTGCTGTGGAAGTGGCGCTGTGACTTTCACCGTGGCTGAGAAGCGAGAGTCGGTATTTTGGAAGTCTCCCGCTTGTACCGCTATGGATCGTCCTGTGGACACATTCTTACACAACACAATGACTGTGCTCTTTTGGATTGGACTTTGATTGTTTGCTTTGGAGCTGCCGGATGGGCTGTGGAGGGCCTTCGAGAGTGTCGTGTTCTGGTGTGCTGCAAGATTCCCTACCTTCCATCGGACTTACCTGCCTGCATTACTTTTGGTACTTTGTTTGTCTGACCCTACGCAGGGCGGATTGAGATGTGTCTCCACTATGACTGGGTGGGTTGGAGCTGAGTGTTGGTTATTTGTTTATTGGGTTGCTGCACGGGGGCTCTCATCTTAATTGTGCGACTTTTGGAACTGGAGTGGTGACCACTATCCTGTTTTAGGTTGTCGCCTTTGACATCTTGGTAGCGGCGCTGAGGTGTTTGAATTGCTGCGTGGCGGTGGGGGGGGGGGGCCGGGAGCCCGTACTGGGGACCCCTCAATGTTTTTTCTTTCTTTATATTTCTCCCCCTTTCTATATTTCCTCTCTCTTCTATATTTCGGGTTTAGGTACTGGGTGACAGGCACGCTGCCTGGGGGGTTAGGCCGTAGCCAACTGCAGGGGTGCGGGGTGGGGGGTTGGGGGGAGGGGTTTATTTTTTCTCTTTTTGTTTCAATGGCCTTTTTCTTCGCTCTTTTGGTTTTCCCTTTCCTTTTTCCTTTTTCTGCGTCTGGGATCAGTTATTGTGTTGGTCTCTAAGTGCTCATTGATTTGTCGTATTCTGTGTCTGAGCTGTTGTTGCGCTTTAGGTAAGACCTGGGCTGGCGTTTAATCGGTATTTACAGTAATTGTATGCGTGTATATCCTGTTCTTTGATAAAGTACCCATGCCTTATTTGTGATCGTCTTAAATCTTGCAAGAATTCTTGTCTGGCCCGCCCATACTATGACTATACTTTACGGCTCGGCACCTGGTCCCCACATTCCTTTACGTTATATTGCAGCTTTTTATGTTCCTGATGTCATCCTGTTTAAAATAAAATTGAACCTCACTTATCCGGAAATGTGATCGCTGTATGCCATATTGCTGTGTCTTTAATGTGCTGCCGTGCCCCCGGGATGTTCGGCTGAATAGCGGTGTACTCTTCTACGTCAATAAAGGTTTAAAAAAAAAAAAACATTCCTCCCCTGGATGGCTGCCCGTCATTGTCCAAAGTGCTCAGTGCTTGAAAAAAACACATGTGGCAGGGCCCATCGTTAGGAGGCCACTGCAGCATGCACCACACATTGCCACTATCAGCACTACCAATGACAGTATTTAAACAACTACTAACCATCACACCCTACAAGTGTGTAAACTCAGACTGTTTAGGTCCCCAAAGCTGTAAGAATGACTTGGGTGGCAGGTATTTGTTGTTTTAATTTATTATTTCACTAACAAATCGCCAACATGTGGCAAGTGCCAGTGCCGAGCACCGGAAACCACCAGCTCAAATTAAGCACTGTTGCTAGATCCCATGGTATCACCCTTGACAATCATCTAAACCTCCACAGCCACATCACAGCCATGGCCAAAGGTGCACAACACAAACTCAGGCAGCTGTGTGGCGTCAGACAACTGATCCCGGAACAAGATTTAAAAACAGTGGTGTAGTCTCTCGTCCTCTTTAGACTAGATTACGGAATTGCCCTTCTCTCAGGCTTTCCCAAAGTTCATCTAGGCCCAGTAATAGAAACTCTACATGCAGCAGCATGCTTTTTATTAGGTCTCAAGAAACATGATCACATTTTCCAGGCCCTACAAACCCTCCAATGGCTTCCCATTGAAGCTCGGTCCCAATTCAAAACCGCTTAAAAAAACGTATGTAGTCTATATTGGGTAATTCTGTACTACGCTCTACGAAGTCATGGAGCACTTTGCAGAGAAGTAGAATAATATTGGCAGATAATCAACAGTTACAGGACAGAAGGTACACACATTGGGCTAGGTTTTGGAGCTCTGACGTCATTGACACTATTTCACAAGTTCTGTGAGCGTATCTGTGACTGGACAGAGGATTACTTGTCGGGATTTTTTGGGGCGCTTTGTGACTCTACCAGACCCTCTGTGGCATGGACCCACTGTCTAGTGCTTAATTTGTAAAAATATAAGTGCCAGTCCTTCTTCAGGAGGCAACTGCTTCTTGCACCACCCATTGCACCTGCCAGTGTGGCCAAATGACAGCACCAACACAACTACTGGCCATCACACTTCTACAAGTGAGATAATTCAGACTATTCCAGGCCTCCAAAGCTACAAGAATGGTAGATATTATTCAATTCTAATGTACATTCTATTAATAAACAACTTTTGTGATGTGTATCTCTAAATTAGACAAATAGCGCCGCCATATGGCAAACTGTCATAAGTGCCAGTGCGGAAAATTAAGTGCTGGTGCTGAGCACTGGAAACCACTGGCTCAAATTAAGCACTGTCACCGTCACACTAGCCCTCTGTGACACTGACTCTTTCAGTAACTCAGATTCCTATGCGGTACACTCTATAGCACAGCCCACTGCGAGTTTCGCCCTCAGTGGCACAGGCTCCTCTGTGACACAGATCCTTGATGACAGGCTCACCGTGACATTAACCCTCTATGACACTGACAATCTGTCATAATTACCCTCTGGGATATTGATCCTCTGTGGCATTGACTGTCTGGGAAAAAACACTGGCCCTCTTTGACATGACACCGCGGTGACTCAGGCCCTCTGTGACACTGGTTTTCCGTGACACTGTGTGATACAGGATCTTTGTGGCCGGCGGCACGGTCACTCTTTGGACACTTGCTCTGTTTGACCCCGGCCCGCTCTTCCATTCACTCTCCGTGGCAGTGGCTCTGTGATGGACATTGGAGTATGGTACTAAACCCCTGTCACCGGCCCTCGGTGACACTTGTATCTGAGACACAGATTCGTATGTGACACTGGCCCTCCATGACACTGACCCTCCATGACACTGACCCTCTATGTCACTTATCCTCTGTGACACTGACTATGTCACTTACCTTCAGTGACAAAGGCTCCTATGTGAAATTGACCCCCTGTGATGCTGAATCTTTGTGACACTTACCCTCCAGGACATTGGCCCTTTGTGACACAGACTCTTATGTCATGGACGAAGTCTCACACTTTGACAGTAAACTACCATCACACTGACCCTCAGTAGCACCCTAACACTGCTCTCCTCTCGACATAGCCCCTGTGACTGTCCCTCTGTCACTGTGAATCTCTTTGACACTACCTCTCTGCCACTATCTATCTATGACACTAGCCCTCTGCCGCTCTGTCTCTGTCTGCCACTCCAGCTCTCTATGGCACTGGATTTCTATGACACTGGCTCTTTGTCACTTTGGCTCTCTATGACACTGGCCCATTGTTGCTGTGACTCTCTATGACACTAGCCCTCTGCCACTTTGTCTCTCTCTGCCACTCCAGCTCTTTATGACACTGGCTCTCTGTCACTTTGGCTCTCTATGACACAGGCCCATTGTTGCTGTGACTCTCTATGACACTAGCCCTCTGCCACTCTGTCTCTCTCTGCCACTCCAGCTCTCTATGGTACTGGCTATGTCACTTTGGCTCTCTATGACACAGGCCCATTGTTGCTGTGACTCTCTATGACACTAGCCCTCTGCCACTCTGTCTCTCTCTGCCACTCCAGCTCTCTATGGTACTGGCTCTGTCACTTTGGCTCTCTATGACACTGGCCCATTGTTGCTGTGACTCTCTATGACACTAGCCCTCTGCCACTCTGTCTCTCTCTGCCACTCCAGCTCTCTATGGTACTGGCTCTCTATGACACTGGCTCTTTGTCACTTTGGCTCTCTATGACACTGGCTCTCTGTCACTTTGGCTCTCTATGAAACTGGCCCATTGTTGCTGTGACTCTCTATGACACTAGCCCTCTGCCACTCTGTTTCTCTCTGCCACTCCAGCTCTCTATGGTACTGGCTCTGTCACTTTGGCTCTCTATGACACTGGCCCATTGTTGCTGTGACTCTCTATGACACTAGCCCTCTGCCACTCTGTCTCTCTCTGCCACTCCAGCTCTCTATGGTACTGGCTCTGTCACTTTGGCTCTCTATGACACTGGCCCATTGTTGCTGTGACTCTCTATGACACTAGCCCTCTGCCACTCTGTCTCTCTCTGCCACTCCAGCTCTCTATGGTACTGGCTCTGTCACTTTGGCTCTCTATGACACTGGCCCATTGTTGCTGTGACTCTCTATGACACTAGCCCTCTGCCACTCTGTCTCTCTCTGCCACTCCAGCTCTCTATGGTACTGGCTCTGTCCCTTTGGCTCTCTATGACACTGGCCCATTGTTGCTGTGACTCTCTATGACACTAGCCCTCTGCCACTCTGTTTCTCTCTGCCACTCCAGCTCTCTATGGTACTGGCTCTGTCCCTTTGGCTCTCTATGACACTGGCCCATTGTTGCTGTGACTCTCTATGACACTAGCCCTCTGCCACTCTGTTTCTCTCTGCCACTCCAGCTCTCTATGGTACTGGCTCTGTCACTTTGGCTCTCTATGACACTGGCCCATTGTTGCTGTGACTCTCTATGACACTAGCCCTCTGCCACTCTGTCTCTCTCTGCCACTCCAGCTCTCTATGGTACTGGCTCTCTGTCACTTATGCTCTCTATGACACTGGCCCATTGTTGCTGTGACTCTCTATGACACTAGCCCTCTGCCACTCTGTTTCTCTCTGCCACTCCAGCTCTCTATGGTACTGGCTCTGTCCCTTTGGCTCTCTATGACACTGGCCCATTGTTGCTGTGACTCTCTATGACACTAGCCCTCTGCCACTCTGTCTCTCTCTGCCACTCCAGCTCTCTATGGTACTGGCTATGTCACTTTGGCTCTCTATGACACAGGCCCATTGTTGCTGTGACTCTCTATGACACTAGCCCTCTGCCACTCTGTCTCTCTCTGCCACTCCAGCTCTCTATGGTACTGGCTCTGTCACTTTGGCTCTCTATGACACTGGCCCATTGTTGCTGTGACTCTCTATGACACTAGCCCTCTGCCACTCTGTCTCTCTCTGCCACTCCAGCTCTCTATGGTACTGGCTCTGTCACTTTGGCTCTCTATGACACTGGCCCATTGTTGCTGTGACTCTCTATGACACTAGCCCTCTGCCACTCTGTCTCTCTCTGCCACTCCAGCTCTCTATGGTACTGGCTCTGTCACTTTGGCTCTCTATGACACTGGCCCATTGTTGCTGTGACTCTCTATGACACTAGCCCTCTGCCACTCTGTCTCTCTCTGCCACTCCAGCTCTCTATGGTACTGGCTCTGTCACTTTGGCTCTCTATGACACTGGCCCATTGTTGCTGTGACTCTCTATGACACTAGCCCTCTGCCACTCTGTCTCTCTCTGCCACTCCAGCTCTCTATGGTACTGGCTCTGTCACTTTGGCTCTCTATGACACTGGCCCATTGTTGCTGTGACTCTCTATGACACTGGACCTCTGCCACTCTGTCTCTCTCTGCCACTCCAGCTCTCTATGGTACTGGCTCTTTATGACACTGGCTCTCTGTGACACTGGCCCATTGTTGCTGTGACTCTCTACGACACTAGCCCTCTGCCGCTCTGTCTCTCTCTGCCACTCCAGCTCTCTATGGTACTGGCTCTCTGTCACTTGGGCTCTCTATGACACTGGCCCATTGTTGCTGTGACTCTCTATGACACTAGCCCTCTGCCGCTCTGTCTCTCTCTGCCACTCCAGCACTCTATGGTACTGGCTCTGTCACTTTGGCTCTCTATGACACTGGCCCATTGTTGCTGTGACTCTCTATGACACTAGCCCTCTACCACTCTGTCTCTCTCTGCCACTCCAGCTCTCTATAGTACTGGCTCTCTATGACACTCGCCCATTGTTGCTGTGACTCTCTATGACACCTGCTCTCTGCCACTCTGGCTTCTGTGACTGGCCCTCTGCTACTGTGACTCTGGCATTGTGACACTAGCCCTCTGTGCCACTGGCCTCCATGAGCCTATCCCTACCTGACACTGGCCTCTGCGGCACTGGCCCTCTGTGGCACTGGCCTCCATGAGCCTATCCCTTCCTGAGACTGGCCCTCTGCGGCACTGGCCCTCTGCAGCACTGGCCTCCATAAGCCTTTCCCTTCCTGACACTGACCCTCTGCGGCACTGGCTATCTGCGGCACTGGCCTCCATGAGCCTATCCTTTCCTGAGACTGGCCCTCTGCGGCACTGGCCTCCATGAACCTATCCATTCCTGACACTGGCCACCTGTGGCACTGGCTCTCTGCGGCACTGGCCTCCATGAGCCTATCCCTTCCTGACACTGGCCCTCTGCGGCGCTGGCCCTATGTGGCACTGGCCTCTATAAGCCTTTCCCTTCCTGACACTGGCCCTTTATGGCACTGGCCTTCTGTGGCACTGGCCCTCTGCGGCACTGGCCTCTATGAGCCTTTCCCTTCCTGACACTGGCCCTCTGCGGCACTGGCCTTCACGAGCCTATCCCTTCCTGACACTGGCCCTCTACGGCACTGGCCCTCTGCGGCACTGGCCTCCATGAGCCTCTCCCTTTCTGACACTGGCCCGCTGTGGCACTGGCCTCCATGAGCCTTTCCCTTCCTGACACTGACCCTCTGCGGCACTGGCCCTCTATGGCACTGGCCTCCATGAGCCTTTCCCTTCCTGACACTGGCCCTCTGCAGCACTGGCCCTCTGCGGCAGTGGCCTCCATGAGCCTCTCCCTTCCTGACACTGGCCCTCTGCGGCACTGGCCTCAATGAGCCTTTCCCTCCCTGACACTGGCCCTCTGCGGCACTGGCCCTCTGCGACACTGGCCTGCATGAGCCTATCACTTCCTGACTCTGGCCCTCAGCGGCACTGGCCCTCTGCGGCAGTGGCCTCCATGAGCCTCTCCCTTCCTGACACTGGCACTCAGCGGCACTGGCCTCCATGAGCCTCTCCCTTCCTGACACTGACCCTCTGTGGCACTGGCTCTCTGCGGCACTGTCGTCCATGAGCCTTTCCCTTCCTGACACTGGTCTTCTGCAGCACTGGCCCTCTGCGGCACTGGCCTCCATGAGCCTTTCCCGACACTGGCCCTCTGCGGCACTGGCCCTCTGCGGCACTGGCCTCCATGAGCCTATCCCTTCCCAACACTGGCCCTCTGCGGCACCCTCCATGAGCCTATCCCTTTCTGACACTGGCCCTCTGCGGCACTGGCCCTCAGCGGCACTGGCCTCCATGAGCCTCTCTCTTCCTGACACTGGCCCTCTGCGGCACTGGCCCTCTGCGGCACTGGCCTCCATGAGCCTTTCCCTTCCTGACACTGGCCCTCCCTGGCACTGGCTCTCTGCGGCACTGGCCCTCTGTGGCACTGGCCTCCATGAGCCTTTCCCTTCCTGACACTGGCCCTCTGCGGCGCTGGCCTCCATGAGCCTATCCCTTCCTGAGACTGGCCCTCTGCGGCACTGGCCTCCATGAGCCTTTCCCTTCCTGTCACTGGCCCTCAGTGGCACTGGCCCTCTGCGGCACTGGCCTCCATGAGCCTATCCCTTCCTGACACTGGCCCTCTGCGGCATAGGCCCTCAGCGGCACTGGCCCTCCGCGGCACTGGCCCTCCGCGGAACTGGCCCTCCGCGGCACTGGCCCTCTGCGGCACTGGCCTCCATGAGCCTAACCCTTCCTAACACTGGCCCTCTGCGGCACTGGCCTCCATGAGCCTATCCCTTCCTGAGACTGGCCCGCTGCTGCCCTGGCCTCCATGAGCCTTTCCCTTCCTGACACTGGCCCTCTGCGGCACTGGCCTCCATGAGCCTTTCCCTTCCTGACACTGGCCCTCTTCAGCACTGGCCCACTGCGGCACAAGCCTCCATAAGCCTATCCCTTCCTGACACTGGCCCTCTGCGGCACAGGCCCTCTGCGGCACTGGCCTCCATGAGCCTTTTCCTTCCTGACACTGGCCCTCTGCGGCACTGGTCCTCTGCGGCACTGGCCCTCTGCGGCACTGGCCTCCATGAGCCTTTTCCTTCCTGACACTGGCCCTCTGCGGCACTGGCCTCCATGAGCCTATCCCTTCCTGACACTGGCCCTCTGCGGCACTGGCCTCCATGAGCCTATCCCTTCCTGACACTGGCCCTCTTCAGCACTGGCCCTCTGCGGCACTGGCCTCCATGAGCCTATTCCTTCCTGACACTGGCCCTCTGCGGCACTGGCCTCCATGAGCCTTTCCCTTCCTGACACTGGCCCTCTGCGGCACTGGCCCTCAATGGCACTGGCCCTTCACGGCACTGGCCCTCTGCGGCACTGGCCCTCCACGGCACTGGCCCTCTGCGGCACTGGCCCTCTGCGGCACTGGCCCTCCGCGGCACTGGCCTCCATGAGCCTATCCCTTCCTGACACTGGCCCTCGGTGACTCGGGCCTCCATGAGATGGTCCTTCCTTCCACAAATATGGAGAATGTGCCTCAGGTTCAAACGAGTTACTTCTCTTGTGCATCTTTGCATAAGGGGACCCTCTCACTGTCTTCTGGTTCCAGAGCAGGCTGTATTTTTTAGTCTGGCATGTCTTTACGGATGGGCTTCTTTCTCCCACTTCATCTACCATCATGTCACCATGCCAGACCGTCCCCCGCCCACCTCCCTTTTCTGCATGAACCGCTTAATCAATTAACCCTCTTTAATTAAGCAGCTGGGAATCCACGAGCTCAGATGAGCTCCCTGTCAGTGGTCTAAGCAGAGAATCTACCAGCAGAGAAGGGCTGCTGGGCCCTCTGGACCTGCCCCCGTCCAGCCTGCTCTTCACACCCACGTGCTCTCCATCCTGACCCTCGGCTCTCTCCAAGGCTGGCCTGCATATGAATGAATGAATGAATGAATAATTAATGAATTAAATTATATTTATATAGCGCATCACCTCAACTGCAGCCTCTTGCACGCATCCCCTACGTTTCCTTTGCTTACACGCGTACTCCGTGTCGGACAGGAGCAGAAAAAAGGGCCGAGTACCCCAAAATAAGAGTTCCCGTCCCCCAATACTGCACCAGAAAGCTAAAATAAAAGGTGGCCCACATTTGAAAATAGGGCAGTTTTGTACTTTTAAAGGCACTATGTGTAGGTGTTTTTGCAAAGTAGGGGAGACTGCTTCCATTTGTGCTTGCTCCAGGCAAGGTTTGTGGTAATATCTGGGAAATCAACCATAAAAAACGGCCATCCAGACAATAAAACAGGCCCACAAACCTCCCAAAACCCGGTCCACACACTGACCGATTGGACTAGCCCCTTAGCAGCAATTTAGAACATGCTTCATCAATGTGGAATGCCTCTGCATGGATAGTACGTAGAAGCCTTTCGTTGCAGGGCCTCGGTACTAAAGTAATACAATTACCAATATTTTCTCCAACAGTGTTTGATTTTCATCTCTCAAATATCAGCTTTAAATATTTTTTCAAAATCCAGCAATTTTTCTCTAAACATCAGCTTATGAATTCTGAAAATATACACATTTTCATTTCAAATACACGCTTTTCTGATTTGGAACACATTTATTAATTAAAATAAGCAAACGCTTTTAATTTAGTTCACTGGACAGCACACAGGAGAGCTACTTACAGGTAGCTGGAGAGCTACTGGCTGGAGAAGCCTGATGTAGAAGATGGAAGTCTGAACTCCACCCTAGTGAAATAGTCCCGCAAGAGGGGTGAAATCTAGCATGAGGTGGGATCTGAGAAGGGAAGAGCTTCAAAGCGATAACCAGTTGACCACTTTGTTCGAAGGAGCATCTTACCTTTGCCACAAATTGCCTCTAAAGGTGCTCCCCTGACTTTTTTTTTAACTTCACATCCTTTGTACTTTGTTAAGCTTGTGAAGATTAACATAAAATTATGCGGAGGTGCAAGTTAGCCGACATTGAACCTTTGCACAGCCATCTTTTATCTGCAGGTTGTTCTATGCCTCTCAGTAAACAACACTGCACTCTCCGCCCGTCCTCACCCGTCCCACCCAGCCCTGGCTGCGCCGAATGTAAGCTGGCACCAGCTAAACCACTCTCCCAGACTGTCAGGATGCAATGTTTCCACCTCTTCTATGCAGTCAACCCAATGACAGATCTTTATTTATCTTCACACAGGCCATGCTTTCCCATCAGATCATCTGCAGTGTGAGGTATGAGGGAACTGCAGGGTGACACAATGGACAGATTCCTTCCTATTCCTCAGAACTGACTACATTTCCCATCACACTCTCCTGGGGATTATTTAGCCCAATTGTTGGCCACTTTATCAGTCTGGCTCTTCTCCTAAGGCTGCTCAGCTTCTCCCCAATGCTTTGATGCAAAATGCTTATGGAGGTTTTACTGATGATAGGAAGAGTTTTACTGATGATAGGAAGAGGTGTGGCGCCGCGGCCAGGGCGACTGACGCTGGAATCTGGGGACCAAGGTTCGATCCCCGGCTCCGGCGGCAGGTTAGCCCAGCACCATGTGACTCTGGGCAATAGCTCGCTTAATCTTCTCGACGGCCCCCAGCGCCTAGAGACCCTTACGGGTGATTGTGCGCTTTACAAAATGTGGACTTTACTGATGTGCATTCTCAGTTCATTCACTGAATACTCACCGCTTCCCTCAAGTCGGCTGCAGCTGGGCGTCTCCTGTGGTGGTCGAAGGCCCTTTCTCCTACTCTCAGCAGAGTCCTGTCCCCGGTAAATCTCCCACCTGCACCGACAACTGCATTGTTATCACCTCCCGCATGCATTTAACTTTATCTCTTGCCTGCAAATTAACGACTGGTCCCTCCTTAACCACCAGGTAGAACTCTGGGTGTAGGAAATTGGATTAGTGGTTGGGGTAGTTGAAACCCTACTTAAGCAGCAGCCACAATTTCTGTTAGTGTGAAGTCACAAGCAGGGGCGGCTCCTTCGCTAAAGCAGAGGAGCGTCGCCCCACTTCTCTCAGACCAGTGAAAAAAGGAAGAAAAGAAAATTATAAAAACATTATTATTATCATTCTATTTTTCTTAGCTATGTGGCTACGTTAGGGTGGGTCTGGGGTCAAAGGGGGAGGAGTGGTGGGCACACGCTAAGTGAGCGTGACGATTTGGTTGGCTATCTTAGGACGGCCAGTCATGCGCACTTGCCATGTTCCCCACCAGGCTGTGATGCACAGCCTGGTGCGGAACATGCACAGGCTGCACTGACTGTCTAAGCGCCAAACCACTGTGCTCATACCAATTACAATGCTGCACTGCAGCATTGTGATTGGCTAGGGGAACCAGTGGGCTTCCTGTTCCGCGACACGTCAGAAGGGAAGTGGATGAGAGGCACCACGGCCGAAGAAGTAAGTGTTTTTTGAAATAGTTTATTTTTTTCATCCCCATTCCCTGCCAGCCATTATTGCTCACAAGCAACCCCAAATTAACCTGTGACTACCCCTCTATTAGCCTGGTGCAGAAGCAGTCATGCTTAACATAGAGGCAATGTGTAAAGCATTAATGCAGCACTTCAAACAGTAATAAAGTGAAAAAACCCACACCAATTAATAAAAAACAGAGTAAGATTTAATAAATTATTTGAAACCAACATAACAAAAATCCAGCAAAACCGAAATATGCAGTTTTAAAGATTCAGCAGAGCTGTGAGGAGATGCATTGTGCCGCATCGGTTCTGCCCAAAGGACCATAACTGGGATGACAGAGCACCTTCAGGCTCACTTTCAAAGGTCCAGGACTCGGGTGGCTCCACTTAGAGGGCAAGGCTCACAGCAAGTAGAGTTCATGTGCTGGGTTCAAGATAGTTGAAAACGTTTCTGTCCCAGAGACTCTGATCAGGAGGCCAGCAAACTTTCCCTTAGCTGGTGGTCCTTGCATCAAGATATGGGTCCAGTCCTTCACTCTGGCAGTAGGGCAGAAGCAAAGCAGCAGAGTAGTCCTTCTCAGCCTTCCACATGTCAAGAGGTGTGCTGAAGAGTTGGGCCTAATGGTCTATTATTTATACCTAATACCTACTTAGAAATAGGGTAAGGTTCTGAAGGTTTCCACCCTCAGGGGTGTTTGGCATTTACTGCTTTCCTGCCTTGGCCCACAAAAGACTAGTGTCAAACCCTTTGTGAGTGTGCACAGGCAGAGCATTTGTGATGTGCAAGTGTGGTAGGACACTGCTCCCCTCCCCCATTCAAGTCAGTGATGGCCATCCTGGCAATACCGGTTAACCCTTTGTCTGATTGTCTGAGAGCAATACAGAATGACTAACTGCCAGCTATACCTAGTCATGTGCCCTAGGATACAGGCTACAGACACCAAATCGTCAGGACAAAAAAATACCAAATTTCTAAAAGTGACATTTTCAGAATTGTGGCTTAAAATCTAACTTTAAATAAAAATTCTTTAGACACCAAATTTGAAATTCCTAATTGCTCCCAATTGAAAGGTATCACTTGTTGAAAGTAATAAGGTAACCCGAAGTTATTTTATAGGAGAGTTACGCCTTGCAGTAGTGAAAAACACATTTTAGAGTTTTTAACTACCAGGACATGTAAAAGTCAAAAGTACATGTCCACTTTTTAAATACATTGCACCCTGCTCAAAAGGCTGTTTAGGGCCTACACTACGGTTGACTTATCAGTATTAAAAATGAAGGTTTGGGCATGGTAAATGGTTTATTTGGACAGGCCAAAATGGCAGTTTAAAACTACAAACAAAGTCTGCAGTGGCAGGCATGAAACATGTTTAAAGGGCTACTTAAGTGGGTGACATAATCAGTGCCGCAGGCCCACTAGTAGTATTTAATTTTCAGGTCCTGGGTACATGTAGTACCACTTGACTAGGGACTTACAGGTTAGTAAATGTGCCAATTGGGTGTAAGTCAATTTCAACATGTTTAAAGGAAAGAGCATAAGCACATTAGTACTGGTTAGCAGTGGTAAAGTTTGCAGAGTCCTAAAAGCCAACAAAAAAGGGGTTTAGAAAACAGGTGGGTGAAGGTAAAAAGAGCAAAGAGCAGCATTTGGATATTATTAGTTCCCGCAAGCCTGCGGTCCAACTTAGTTACAGAAACATGGCTCACCCCTACATGCAACCCTAATATTGTGATCACCATTCCCCTGGCTATAAATTTATTCGCAGGGCAAATGCATTAAAGCAGGAGGTGGAGTTGCGATTACTCATTGTGATGTCCTCTCCGAGTTCCTCCTGAGTTCAGACACCTTCTACTGGGCAGAGGATATAAGTTTTAAGATTGGATCTGGAAGAATGGCCGACACCACATAGAGTCAAGAAAGACTTTTGTTCAAAGTTGTTGGACCTTCTGGTTTTGCTTGCACTCAAATATCAAACGCTACTTATGTGAGGCGATTTCAACTTCCACATGGATCCGATCAACAATTTAGACACCAACACCCTTAGTACCACAGAGAGATAGAGATCGAGAGAGAGACAAAACACACACACTCTGGGCTCTTTCACTGCACAAAATCCAGTGGCATATAAACACACATTTCACAGGGTTCCGTGAAAAATAATTCATGGGTTCTCTGAAACATGGCTCCTTTTCATCATAATAAAAGGCTCATAATGTCTCTGTAGAGCTTTACCACTGTGTGTGTGTATATATATATATACATGCAAAGTTGTGTGTGTGTGTGTGTGTGTGTATATATATATATATATATATATATATATATATATATATATATATATATACAACTGTATGTATGTGTATGTATATATATATATACATATATATATATATATTCACTGAAAAAACCATAGGTTATAGACCATATATAGTTAGGAATTAGCATTTAAAAAACCTTATTTTACTCACACAAAACCATTGAAATTCCATATATAGTTAGTTGCACTAACTATATATCGCGCACCCGCAATCCACTGCTGATCATGTCACATATTACATCATTCATGACATGGTCAGTGACATCACTGATGACATCACTGATGACATCTCAAATGACATCACTGATGACATCACTGATGACAACATCCAGTGACTGTATTTTTCTGTAAAGTTAAAATATGTCTTGAGTGGATGTATAAGTGTCTGGATGAAGGATTTAGTAGGTGCATGACTGACTGTATGAGTGAGTGATTAAATGTGTCTCACTGAATGCATGGGTTAGTGACTAAACTGTCTTAATTTGTGCATCATTATGTCTGTTGTTCTGTAAACTGCTGCATGTGTTGATCATTAGCTATACGAGAGGCTATATGTGTTATTAATTGGTTGCCCAAGTATTTCTATGGGAGATTGAGTTTGTGTGGGGGTGGCTGGAAGGTGTGTGACTCTATGCATAGATGTGTGAGCAGTTTATTCACTAGGTGTATGAGTTCAAGAGTGCATGTGGAAACAGCTACATGGGCAGTTGACTGTGTGCATGAGTGTATTGATGAGTGAATGGATATCTCAATGCTACATGTCATAGTAAGTACATATGTAAAACACAGTACATGTGAAAGTTGGCATATATAAATAACTGTGCATGAGAGCCACTGAATGAGTGAGTGGTTGTATCGATCATTGTGAACGTGTATCAGGGATTGTATAAGAGAGTAAATATGTGTTAGTATATGTTTCAATAAGTAAGGTGTGTTTAACTGTATAGTTGAAGAAATGGAGGTGAGATTGTTTCTTTGCATGACTGACTGGGTGTGTGAGTAACTCCATGGATGAGTGGCAGTGTGTGAGTGTCTGTTTACACTGAGTGTATCTAAGGTTATATTAGAGTCTGAAGAGGTTTATCGTATTAGCACAAGAATGATGTCAAATGAGATGTCATCAGTGATGTCATCAGTGATGTCATTTGAGATGTCATCAGTGATGTCATCAGTGATGTCACTGACCATGTCATGAATGATGTAATATGTGACATGATCAGCAGTGGATTGCGGGTGCGCGATATATAGTTAGTGCAACTAACTATATATGGAATTTCAATGGTTTTGTGTGAGTAAAATAAGGTTTTTTAAATGCTAATTCCTAACTATATATGGTCTATAACCTATGGTTTTTTCAGTGAATTTTCAAGGTTTTGTAAATGCTAATTCCTAACTATATATGGTCTATAACCTATGGTTTTTTCAGTGAATTTCAATGGTTTTTTAATAGCAAATATCATAAGCTGTCGAATGTCAAGTACGTGGTAAGTAAAAACATTTTCGTGTTTATGCACACTGATCTGCTTTGAATACTGCCCCCCACCCCTCATTTCTATTAGGAGTACTCTCTCTTTGCAGATAGTGAAGGGTAGTTAACGCAGCCCTTTGCCCCCTTTGTAATACGTCGTGCCTGCTTCTCTCTCCATTTGATTGATTGTTCTCTTTGGTTCATTCTCTATTTACAAACAAGCACAGAGTCGCAATACTCTGTTTAGTCTTTGCAGATAGCGAAAAATCGTGTAAAAAAACAAAAGGAATCGAGCAAAATCAGTAGGCCACTAATGGGATCTCTTTTTGACCTCGCTAAAATAGAAACATTAGGAACAACCTGTTGAAAATAGCAATGCGTATGTACATAAGTGGCGTTCATTTGTGTTCACAGTACCCCTTGTTGATTGTTTCAATCGAGCATTGAATTGTTCGAAGTTAATTCTCTTAAGGATCTTCTCTACCTGCAAACGAGGAAGAATAGGAATATTCTCTCTCCCTTTGCAGATAGTGAAGGGTAGGTAACGCAAGCCTTTAACACGTCGTACCTATTTCATTCCTCATTGATTGATTGATTGTCCGAACATTGACTGTTTGGGAATTAGTTCTTTTTGGAGGTATTCCCTGTTTGCATATAAACGTAGGAAAATCTTTGCAAGTAGTGAAAGGGTACGTAATGCGGACCTTTCTCCCCCGTTGTAATCTGTCATGCCTATCTACTCCCCACTGATTGATGCACCTTTTTCACCCGGACCATTTACTAGAGATACGTCATCTGGCCCGACCAGAGAGCACCCCTAGTGAAAAGGACATATGCAATAATAACGAAGTGATCACTGTATCCTGTTAACAGAAACTTTACCATGAAACAACCTGGAAAGAAAAAAATAGGAAAACGAAAATCAGTAGGCCACTGATGAACATGAACATGAACTTTTATTAAACAACAAACAAAGAAACGATAACATAACGTAATGATAAAACCTATTAATGTCCTACAAACAAGAAAACGTTAAAGTATGCCAGTGGTGAGAGACCAGAAAAACAGTCCGAGAAACCAAATCACCCCTCGCTGTCCCAACTCATGCACTCTGAAAGTTCAAAGTTTTGAGGAGTGCTTGTAACATTGTCTGAAGCCTATTTGCAATTGCTTCATCTTCACTATTCTTAAAGTAAGTGGGGGCTGTTGTGATGCGGTGCCACCCTGAACCGCTTGACGGAGGCCCCCGAGGGACGGTGTCATGTCGCGGACTCGGAGGGGGCGCTTGGCTCCGGCCCCCTCCCCAAGTCGTGTTGCCCTGGTGTGGCCTGAGATCGCCCCCGACATAGGTGGCCGGCTCCCGGGGTCAAGCGGAACTTTTTTCCTTTTGGTGACTCTTCCATTCTTCACCTTGTCCCACAATCCGTTTCACCTAAAGACACGCTGTAGTGGGGCACCCCTTTTCCATTTCATTTGCCATTCAGCCCGCTTTTGCTACACTGTGCCTCTTCCGCTATTCAGCTGTTTACCGCCCGCTCTTTCGACTACAGCGTCTCGCTCACCATGTACTTGAGTTGCTCCCGCTCTTGCGGTGCAGCGATAGGCGGCTGCCACAGGACTCTCAAAATGGCGGCCATCTCTTCAGATTTGGGCGTGGTCCACTAAAATGGGCCTGCGACACCTTGGAACTCGGACGCTTGTCTGCTAGAGCTTGGGCTCCATTCTCGAAAGCGTCCCCTCATCCTTGAAGATTCTACAAAAGTCTTGGGGGCCCCCGACTCCCGCAGGCTTCTGGTGGGGAGCGCCTAGCATGATTGCTCGTGGAATGGCCACGACGGAGCTACGAAATGGTGGTGCTCTCATGCTAACGCCAGCTTCAGTCTGAAACATCCAGAAACACTGTAGACTACCAATTCGATCAGTTCCGGTAGCGCTCCAACGTGACCCGGTAGAGAAGAACTTGCCCTCCCCTCTTTGACTGATGGTTCTTGTTGCCTGTCCCTTCTGTTGTCATTTAACAGAACTATTTAGCCTGCTGAAAGGGGTTGTGTGCCGTCCGCTGGTTGGTGGAGACATTTTCACTATATTCTGGACCTGCGTTGTCGCGTAATGCGTCATATGACGCGCCGCGTTAGAAAGTTTAATAAATTATTAAACACAATAAACAATCCTTAAAAAATAAAAAAAAATAAAAAATAATCAACAAAACCAACAATCAATTAACAACAGTATTTGAAAAGTCTATCATTCATTTTTCATTGCAGTACGCTGCTCAGAAAGCTTCCCGGTTCCCGGACCGGGCGCTACCCACGCAAAAAAACAAAAAAAAAATTATTTTTTTTTGCCCCGCGGGGCCGTTTTAAAGCCTCCACATTAAACCTAGGGGGTCAGGGAGGATCTACTATGCCCCCTTATGGTTATTTGCCCCTTTGTTTTGGCCTCCTCTTGTCTCTCGATCCTACCGAGAGACAAGATGGCGGCAGCTACGGACTTTTTGGAATGTTGACAGACGCCAGAGAACCAATCAGCTTCGCTTCACAAAGCTCCGTTGCGCGAAAAGTACGCGTCCTGGAGCGCTGCCCGGTCCGCTGCTACAGATATATATCTTTTTTTAAACGTTAATTTCTCAAAATCCACTGGAGCACATATATTGAGACCTACAAAAGGCACATCGGGCTACCAGTCCCTACAATTTTGCCAAGTTTCGTGCAAATCTATTCAGCCGTTCGGGCTAAAAGTGAGGCTAACCGCCCTATGGAAAAATCAATGTTAAAAACACGTTTTGGGACCCCCCTTTTTTCTCGGCCCCCCCTTGACGAAACCCCCCCAAATTTTCAGGGGCTGCTCAGAAACAAAATGTGCCATTTTCCTGAAAATTTCAGCCAATTCCGTCCACAAACGCCAAAGTTATTAGACATAGAATTTTCAAAAAACCCATAGAGAAAAAATCCTAACTATATATACCTACTGGCGACCGCCAGTAGGTAATATATATACATATATATACATACACACACACTCTTAGAGACACTCTATAGGACGCCAATGTTTCCACCCCGTCTATGTAGTCAACCCAATGACAGATCTTTATCTTCACACAGGCAAAGCTTTCCCATCAGATCATCTCCAGTGTGACATATGAGGGGACTGCAGGGTGATACATTATGGGGAAGACATAGGTATAAATACATACACATATATGACAGGCCCAATGGAAGTACGTGGGGGGAACAAGCCCCTGAAGGGTCGTCTTCTTCTCAGAAGGAGATGAGAAAGACAGTAACCTCCTCAGGCCATGCCAAAAATGAAACTTTTCTATTCCTGTCTTTCATGGGACATCATATACATCCTGGGTGCATTTGCACAAAATGCATTTGTTGTGCAATGGAAGCCGGGACCCATATCAGCTTAAACTGTGACTAAGTGGAAGCTGTGTGAACTACATCTGTGTTATCTTGGAGTATCTTGCAGGGCCATCATTGGCCTGTATCCCTGCCTCTTGAACCACGCTCCTTGGCTTTACAGTTAGGTCTGTGCTTTATAAATACACAAACATGTCTATGATTTGCCAGTCGCAAAGGCTGTAATTGCAAATTAAGGACCGATCCAAAAAATCTGCAATAGTATTTAAAAAATCCTTTTTGTATGGAAATGCAAATGCGTGTCCACAAAAAAGGGACAACACAGATTAACAACAGTACACGAGGGAAAGTGCCTCTGGCCTGGGCGGTATAAATAGCATCGAAACAAACAGGGCCAAGTAAATAAAGCAAGACGAAAATCTAAATAAACACAGGAGAAAACTTTTCAGAACTCGGTGTTTACCCTGGCACGCGACCGGCTCGCACTGCTCTTGACATATTAGGAAGAATTTTGGCTTGGGAAGTCTGAAAGCACTTTGAGAAAAAAAAGGGCAGATGTTTCATGTCAGCCGAGGCCTGGAATGCTTTCTGCACGCGGTCTTTTTATTAATAAATGCCGGGTTCTTTCTTCTCTCTCTATAGCGTGCACGTGTCTGTCATTCGAGGCGTTTTCCTTAACTCCTCTCCTCAGACCCTTCGAAATTATTATTCTCCTAACTATTTTTGCTAATTGTGTGGCCTTAGCGATCTACATCCCGTTTCCGGAGGATGATTCCAACGCCACCAATTCGAACCTGGTAAGTGACCGCCTTCCCGCCCTTTCCGCTGCTTGCTTGCTTGCTTGTTATGGATGCTTTCTTAACCTGTCGCCATCTTGTGGTTTGTTGTTGCTCTACACTGTTACTGTGTCATTTACCTTTGACCCCGAATACTTTTAATTTGACTTCTGTTCACCTGTAATTTGCTGATACCATAGACGGGATTTGCAAAATCTAGTCAGAGACAGCCAGGTGTCCTTCAAGCCGCCATTTTGTACCACTTTGGTTTCTACATGGTGCCTCTACGGTTCTCAAACTGCTCCATGCATTTCATAGTCTGGAGCAGCCAATCGAAGGCTTTTGCTTCACTGCACCAACGCTTAGTTAATGTGATGTTATGTATTCATCGTAAATGTACCAACAATAACATAGTTTGTTCTGTGCATGCACAGCAGAAGTTTACTTGTTTCTACCACTGCAAAGCAATAAAGGGCTGTACATAAATAACCTTTTCTAGTGTGAACAGCAGCAATGGGCACCTTTTCTTGCAGCTATACAATATATGTACATCATCACTGTGACTTTCTCTGCAAATATAAACCCACAATTGGTCCCTTTGCATGCAAGTGTACCACGGTAATGTAGCTTTTGTTGCAGATGTAAAAGAGACGAACAGCCACAATGCAGCATCCCGTTGATGATGAGCTGCAACAGTGATGCCTTTTCTCTATATGTGCCACAGCATTGCGTTTGCGGTCAAAGTGTGTCATGTAGTGGCAACTGTATTGCATCTCCATTTTAACCCCCAACCTGAGAAGCAACTCTTATTGTTAGAGAATGCCACGTTCAAGAGTATCGAACCAAGGTATCAAACTCTTGTGGCTCTCACATGACCTTTTAGCATCTGTGGTATCTTGGAGTTGCTATAGGGATGGAACACTTGTCTGAGTTCCAGTTTTGGAGCACTCTCTGCAGGGGTTCTTGAATCAAAGGACAGAGGTGGTTTGAGAGGTGGGCTGGCAGTGGGTGGAGGTTGTGGCTGAGGTGCCAATCATAAAGGTTGCTGGATGACCTAACTTGTGCCTTGGTCAATACTTACTTCCACACTAGCCCACTGAGCTGTCTTATTAACTGAGGAGCTGGGTGGTGGGGTGGTGGGGACAACATGACTCCCCCTGCCAAACTGAGGAAGACGTGGTACATTATCTCTTTTTGGTTTGTCAAGAAAAGTAATGCCACAGAACAGCATTGAAATTGTAGTACCGGTCAACGTGATCCAGTTGTGGCATATGGATTTCTAGACGTTGGAAGATAAATGTCGAGCAGACAAAAGAAGGAGTACTTTGATGGTTACATGCATGTAAATATTTAAAACAAGCATTGGCTAAAGCAACACCCGCCATCCAACATCAATAACCATTTAAATATGCAAGTGAAAGTAATTGGAATGTTTTCCACAGCACAACTAACTCTATCGGGCGTCAACTCAAATGACACTATTTCGCTGGTCGATTCACTTGGCGCGTGTGATCTCGTCCAGCTTGTAAATAGCCCCACCCATAAGGCTGGGCATATACTCGATGGAGTATTCTCTAACGACACTAGGATCTCCACTGGCCTTCCGCTGCCGCTAGTTTGGACTGACCACTATGCCGTGCCACTGGAATTTTCCTTTCCTGTTTCAGGTACTACTAACATGGGAACCACTCCATTTATTCTTAGGAGAAATCTTGGGAAGATATCGGATGAGGCTCTTGTCCCTCTTGTTTCCACTCCTGAAACTTTATTATCTAAAGACGTAGCTGTGGCAGCTCAAGACCTGATGGATTCTATCGCCAGGGCAGTGGAACAACTTGCCCCCTCATCTCTGGGTTATGTAGCACGTCGAAAGCCTACGGCACCCTGGTTTTCTGACCAGTTACGACTCTTGAGGCAGAGATGTAGGAGTAGTGAGAGAAACTGGAGGAAATCTTGGGACTCCAATGATCGAGAGGCTCACAAGTCCGCACTGCGGGAATATAAACGGGGAGTGGTGACAGCGAAGCAGGAGTACTTCTCCAACCTGACCAGTTCCCTCTCCTCTGCCAGGGAGCTCTTTAAAATCGCTGACACCTTATGCTCCCTGCAACTTCCAGATCCCGTAGTCAGTTCGCAGGAACTTTGCAATAATATCTCTGACTTCTTTCACAATAAAATCCTTGATATACATGTCTCCTTGGAAGCTCAGTGCCATGCTTTGGATCAAAGCTTATTGCCTGTCATTTCCAGTCTTGATTCCCTAGGTACAGATCCTTCCTGTTCTCTTGTGGAATTTCCACCTTTATCCTTGGAAGGACTGAACCTGTTGCTTGACAGGACCAAATCTGCTTCCCCCCTCGACCCTCTACCTCTGCAAAAACTGAAAGAGTGTAGAAATAGCCTTCTTCCTCCTATGCTTGAGGTAATGAACAAGGCTATTACTCAGGGTTCTTTTCCTTCTGTGTGGAAGAAGGCGATTGTGAAACCACTCCTTAAGAAGCCGTCCCTTGATCCGGCCTTGCTTAAAAATTTCAGGCCGATCTCCCTCCTCCCTGCCCCCGCTAAGATGCTTGAGGCACATCTGAATTTCCATCTTTCCTCTTTCCTTGAGTCATCTGAATACCTTGACAGCACGCAATATGGTTTTAGAAAGCACCATAGCACTGAGTCCGCTCTCACTTATGTGGTCAATAACATTCGACGCAAAGTGGACTCGGGCCAAACCACGGTTCTGGTTCTGCTAGACCTCACGGCCGCGTTTGACACCCTTTCCCCGGCCATTCTTACATCGCGGCTCGGGGAAGTTGGTGTCAAGGGACCGGCCTTGAGTCTCCTCAATTCCTTTCTGTTGGAAAGGGAGCAGAGAGTGTTGCTCGGGAACCACCTCTCCCCTGCCAAGTCATTGCAGTGTGGGGTGCCACAAGGGTCGGCTTTAAGTCCGACCCTATTTAACATCTATGTGGCTCCCCTGGCAAGACTAGTAAGATCGCAGGGGATGGAGGTGGTGTCCTATGCAGATGACACCCAGATTATGGTTTCACTTGCTCACTCCTCTGTCAGGACCTCTGCCGCCGGTTTCAGGGTATGCATGCAGTATGTGGCAGACTGGATGACTATAAATTCCCTGAAACTGAACGGCGAAAAGACGGAGGTGCTGATTTTTGGGAAGGACCAAGATGCTTGGTCAAGTGAGTGGTGGCCATCTTCTCTTGGCATCTGCCTCACCCCTTCCCAATCCGCCAGAAACCTGGGTGTCATTTTCGACACCTCGCTCTCTTTCTCCCTGCAAGCCAACAGGACCGTGGCTACCTGCTGGGGTGTGATCAGGATACTCAATAAGATCCGCGGGTATCTTCCCCCCCAGGCACGTAAACAGGTTGCAGTTGCTTTGGTAGGATCGAGGTTAGATTACTGTAATTCTCTATATATGGAAGCCAATAAAAGCCTCCTCCATCGACTGCAGGTTGTGCAGAATGCTGCAGCTCGATTTGTCCTGGCTCTTCCTAGTGGAGAAGCGTGGCTCAGTGGTTAGAGGCGGCAGACCCGGAAGCTGAGATCGACCGTGGACCAGGGTTCGATTCCCCGCCTCGGCGGGTCTCGGGCTCAAAAATTCCACGGACTCGACAATTCTCGCTCCGGTGCCTACTCGAATCACGGGGTCACACTCTGCAACTCTGGGCAATAGCTTGCTTAATCTCCACTACGGCCCCTTGCGGCAGGATGCCTGGCTTTCACCTTGTGGACGCCCTGCCGGGGTTTCTCACAGGGGAATACCAGGACGGGTTCCCTAAGCAAGCGCCAGGATGCCCTTTGGGTGACAGGTTTGCGCTATATAAGTACACCTACATTTACATTTACAAAACCTCTTCTGCTACGGCAGCTAGGAAAGAACTCCACTGGCTTCCTGTCCAGCACCGAATTTGTTTTAAAGTTCTGTGTCTGGCCTACAGAGCTGTGACAGGAGGCTCCTCTAGTGCTATTAGTTCTCTCCTTATGCGCTATGTTCCTGCAAGAGGCCTTCGTTCTGCGGGACTCTGCCAACTTGTAGTTCCGCGTTTCAAGCTAGCCAGGTGGGGAGCCAGAGCCTTTTCTGTGGTGGCCCCTCAGCTCTGGAATTCGATTCCTATCGAAATGAAAACCCTTCCTACATTTGAGTCTTTTAAAAAGGCTCTTAAAACTTTCCTTTTTAATAGGGCCTATCAATGAGAGAATGCTGTAGAGTGTACTGTAGTGGGGCTTAGCTGCCTTATTGGATTTAGGCGCCTTGACGCCCATTGTGGCTAAGTTGCGCAAGATAAGATCTGTTAAAAAAAAAAAAAAAAAAACTGAATCTTGTAGAAAACATCTAAAAAACGCATGCATTCATAAGATCAGGAGTAGAAACTATTTGTGTATTTCCATGATTGGGGGAAGTGGAGACCTTGTTAATAGCATGTCTTACAAGAAACCTAGTTAGCAAAGTGCTGTTAGATATTTCAGAGTGAAATTGCTTTTTCAATTCCATTATTCCTTCGAGTGAGTCCTGATACCCCTCGCCACACATAGCAGTGGAAATATTAGGCTGTGCTGTTCATTCACCTGCGGCGGCTATATACACAAATCTTTAATTGGAACCTGACCACAAGTGTCTAAAGTCGACCAGTGAGCTAGAATCACAGTACCTGGCAACAGTTGTTTTCTTTTGCCGAATGACTCTAGAACAGAGTCTGTGGTGCATTGTGCAATTTTTTCTCACGTCTTTTAAGTTGTACTGTGGTAATGTGTTAATCTATGTTTATTAGTAAGGATTCTCATAAATAATGCTTTCATTGGGTCACATTTACTTTCACGGTCATGGTATAAATGTATAGCTCTATATTACAAGCATGGACACATATATCATCTACCAGGTCCTTTTAATTCTACAGGACCATCCCCCGTCCCACCCCCATGAGGCACCAGGTGACCCAAGCCAGTCCTGTACTAAGAGTAGCACAGACCACGCCCCTTCATACCCTCTCTTTTCTGCTGTTAAGCTGCTGTGAGTCGACATAGCTGTGCTTATGCTGTATCTATTGCAAGACCCGTCTGTGCTGCCACACAGTGCAGCAGCAATCCCCCCCGCTCTGTCAAGGCGAGAGGTAGTAAGGGCCGGCACCCTAACACGGCACAGTGCACTCAGACAAAGAGCTTGACAAGTACAATGAGTCTGTGGTTTCTTATTCACCACTGCAGCTGATGCTGTTCAGAATTAACATTCTTGGCAGGCTTTCTGCATTAATTAAAGCCAGATGGAATACTTTGTTCTCTCTGTGGACTTCAGGCTACTTCTGGACCTGTCCACGAGACAGGAAACACACTGCGCCCTGAGTGCCGGCGTGCTGCCCATAACACCAATTCCTGTGGTCTTTGGGGCCTATGACTATGGCACCACTGGCTGAATCACGGCTTCCTCCTGTTGAGTTGATCACACTGGGTGATACTGAGCATATTATTTCATCTCGCTGTGAACATATCTCTCCGCTGAGAGTGCGCGTGTTCCTAAGCACTGAATCCGCTGAGTGGTGTTGACATTGTAGAGTGGAGGAGAGAGACGCATGGCCAAGTCAAGGCTCGTGCATCACGGTACCTCCCCACACTCTTGGGTTGCTCTTTCTACAATATGGCGGGGAACATCCTTTACGACGCGGATGTTACCCCGCAGTACCGTTACAACGCGTATTTTAGAACGCAAGTCGTAACCACGACTTGCGCTGGAGGGCGCTAATGGACAAGGAATAGTAGATTTACTATTCCAACACCTTCCCTACTGTACGTAGGCTGGTGTTGGAATAGTAAATTAAACTATTACTAAGTCCGCACCCCTACAGCGCAAGTCGTGGTAACGACTTGCGTTGTAAAATACGCGTTGTAACAGAACGCGTGGTAATACCACGCGTCGTAACAACGTACATCCCAATATGGCACCGGTGAGTGGGCAAATGGGGTTCAGAAATGGAAAAAAATTAAATAGTTGGATGTTGAGTCCATTATAGCCTCCTCTTGGGGGACATACAGCCAAACTTAGAGGACGGTAATGGAGATTGTGCAGAAAAACATCTCCACCTCTGTCCATGGCTCCAGCGGCTGAGCTGCCCTCTGTAGGATCCTGTCAATGGTGGATGCTCGGCCGACAGAGGCATCTCTCTCCTCACCGCCAGGTCTGACAGAGATGCAGTGGCGGCTTCTCCAGCCATGCTGGTGAAATTGGTATCCTAAACTGGACCACAATTTCTGGGAGAGGTAGATTTGTGAAAGGCTGCCATGGAAATAATGACTGGCCTTCACCGGAAATTAAGATGCCGGCTGAATGCCTACCATCTCCTGCTGATGAAACGTCTTACCATCTTGGCTTCTCCTATGATAGAGACCGATGGACTTCATTGCAGAACAGTTCTTCTCTGTTTGTAGACCTTACTGTAGAACAATACAACACTGTATATAGGCCTATATATACCAGAGCATGTCTACTTCTGTACCTCATTGTATACCTACGTAGCCCTCCCCTTGGACCTCACTGTTGACCGATGCATCTCTACCCATAGACGTCATTATGGAACTCTACGACAATGATCATGGGTCTACTTTATACCAGTGTACCTCTAAACATGGACCTGTTAGTCCAATGGGGCATTAATCACCGATCTTGTTGTGGGTACATTGTGACCAGTGTGATTTGACACAAGGATATCATGTAGAGCATTGTGGCTCGACGAAAAGCCCTGATTCTGAATCCATCAATTTCTATAGCCGACAAGAGGATCGGTCTCAAGCTTGTTTTTACTTGAGAGGGACCTAGTGTAGGGCAACGATAGAGAAGACATGTCCAAGCTCTAAAAGCTTAAATCATGGCAGAGTGGGTGTGATGATTCATGTGTACCTTTCAGGAGAAAACAAAGTGAAATTGTGACAATAGTCAGTACAGTGTGTGAAGATAGGTTGCGGCATGTTTGAATCTATTCCATATAGTGATGTACAAGGTTTCAGACATTCCATGTAAAAACACAGACAATAAAAACATTTAAGCAGAAACAAAGACTCCAAAATGTATTTGGCCACAATCTGAACTTTAAATGTATATATGCACAAATGTGGAATTTATGTAGCACAAATGTAGCCAAAGGCAAAGATGTAGGGGCTTATTTACACGCCCCTTGCACCGCAGGTACGTCCCTTTTTCCAATATTAAAAGTTACGCTGCAGCGGCGCAAGGGACTTGTGAATAAGCCTGTAGTCTATAAGTAATTGAAGAGGTAGCTAATTCAGAGAGCAGAAGTGGGCTTTTACTGCATCATGATGACGCAGTGTTCTTTAAAGAGGTCTTTCTTCAGGCCTTTCCTAAATTAGACCAGCACTGGGGTTATCCATATGGGTACAGGGTAGTTGTTCAGATCCAAGTTGCATATTTGAAGGCCTGTTACTGTGTTGTTTCCTTGTTGTGCTACTTTTCTCCAGGCTGGTGTCCTGACTGCAAATGTGGGTACAGCCAATGAAGGTGGTGAGTTTGTCAGCCACATAGATGAGGGTAGCAGTCATGATGGAATTGTAGATTTTACAGCTGTTTTTGGAGATGGTTTGTTGTACAGGGTGAATTCAAGTGACTTGGTATTGAGTGAACATTGTAGTTTAAATCCATCCCGATTCACGTAAATGAGCTAGGTTTGTGGATATGCATAATAGCATACATTCTGTTTTCGGGGTAGAGGTTCAGATAGGTCAATCAATCAAGCAATCATTTGTAAAGCACACTACATACCCGCGAGGGTCTCAAGGCGCTGGGAGGGGGGTCACTACTGATCGAACAGCCAGGTCTTGAGTATCCTCCTGAAGGTCAGCAGGTCTTGGGTCTGTCGTAGGCTCTGTGGGAGAGTGTTCCATGTCTTGGCGGCGAGGTGGGAGAAGGATCTCCCACCGGTGGTTGTTCTTCGGATGCGCGGGATGGTGGAGATGGAGAGGTTGGCAGAGGGTAGCTGGTGGTTGGGGATGTAGAAGGAGAGCCGCCTGTTGAGGTAGGCTGGGCCAGTCTTGTGGAGAGCCCTGTGTGCGTGGGTGAGGAGCTTGATGGATATCCTCTTGTTGACGGGGAGCCAGTGCAGGTTTCTCAGCTCAGGTGGGGGGTGATGTGGCCGTGGCATGGTACGTTGAGGATCAGTCGTGCCGAGACGTTTTGGATGCGTTGTAGTCATTTGATGAGCTTGGTCGGGGCTCCCGCGTAGAGGGCGTTTCCGTAGTCGATTCTGCTGCTGACGAGGGCCTTGGTGACTGTCTTTCTTGTATCTGTCGGGATCCATCTGTAGATCTTGTGGAGCATGCGGAGGGTGTTGAAGCAGGAGGAGGAGATGGCGTTGACTTGCTTGGTCATTGAGAGCGTTGAGTGGATGATGATTCCCAGGTTGCTTGCGTGGTCGGTGGGAGTCGGGCTGCCCCCAGTGCCATCAGCCACTAGGAGTCATCCCAGGCTGAAGGGTTGGAGCCGAGGATGAGGACCTCCGTCTTGTCCGAGTTCAGCTTCAGATGGCTGGTCTTCATCCAGTCAGGGATGACCTTCATTCCTTCGTGTAGGTTGGCTTTGGCGGTGATGGGGTCCTTGGTGAGGGAGAGGATCAGCTGAGTGTCGTTGGTGTAGGAGATAATGTTGAGGTAGTGCTGTCGGGCTACGTGTGCGAGCGGGGTCATGTAAATGTTGAACAGCGTTGGGCTGAGGGAGGATCCCTGGGGTACGCCGCAGATGATCTCTGAGGCTTTGGAACGGAATGGGGGAGGCGCCACTCTGGTTCTGCTGGAGAGGAAGGAGGTGGTCCAATCCAGAGCCTTATCTCGGATCCCTGCGGCGTGGAGGCGTGCGCGTAATGTGCGGTGGCAGACGGTGTCGAAGGCGGCAGAGAGGTCTAGGAGGATGAGTGCTGCGGTCTCGCTGTTGTCCAGCAGGGTCCTGATGTTGTCGGTGGCGGCGATGAGGGCAGTCTCGGTGCTGTGGTTGCTGTAGAACCCTGACTGGGAAGAGTCCAGGATTCTGTTTTCTTCGAGGTATCGGGTTAGCTGTCTGTTGACGGTTTTCTCAATAACCTTGGCCGGGAAGGGGAGCAGAGAGATGGGCCGGAAGTTCTTGAGATCTCTTGGGTCTGCCTTAGGTTTTGTTAGTAGAGCGTTGATCTCGGCGTATTTCCAGATCTCTGGGAAGGTCGCGGTCTCGAGGGAGAGATTGATGACGTTGCACAGGTGGGGTGAGATGGAGCTGCTTGCTGCGATGGTGCTGGACATTAGGCCTTGGTGAGGTGCAGGTAGTGTTTGAGGCATTGAACCTCTGTAGCGTAGGACACTTTCAAGTTGACTTGTGTGTTTTTGGTGTATTGGTGACATTTGATACTGTAATTTGTAAGCAAAGCCCCATCCATACATGTGTACCAATAAAAATTAACACTCTACTCAAATTCTAAATCTAGCGCCATTTACACACATTTGAGGACTTGGTTAATTTAGTATTATAACTCTAGTCCTATTCTAGCAGTAGTCCTACTATACCTGAAGTGCAGGTCGGATTTTTGTATCAAGATATTTATGTATGCTCAAGATTTTGCTGGTCTCTGTTGTGGAATGTCTGTTTTTGAAATAAAAGTGCTTTTGTATTTTATGTTGTCATATTTAACCAGTTCCTTACACGTGCACACTATGTTTTGAAGTTTGACTGCTGCATGAATTGCAGACACAAATCGTATAAGCAAATCTTCAAAGAGGAAGATATATGTTGATAGCGGGTTACCATGCAGCATAATACATATTGTTGATAAAAACTGCACATAATTGACTCCAAGACAAATAAAAAATAAATGATTGGTGGTTAAAATTATTTTCCTCATGGAAGATAGTGGCTATTGGCATTATGTACAAATGGCTGTTTATTGTTTCAATATGAATATTACTGCCATCTGAAATTGTGTTGTTTCTACATGGAAAATGTTGCACATATCTGGAAAGGTAATTTCTTACCATTGGCATTATACCCATTTAGGATAAGCAGAATTTTGTCAGTATCATGAAAGGCATTGTTTCTTCAATAATAATATAGCCTGAAACGGAATGATTTATGAATGAAATATCTATATCTGGTAAGGCAACACTTCATCGTTGACATTGTCTATATCATCAGTGTCAAGAAAGGCATTGTTTCTTCAATAATAATATCTATATCTCAAGATATGTTGCTCTATGGTTGTGTTATTATTCACATCTGGTAAAGTACTTTTTCAATCAACTGGAGGACACTAGTTCGTCAGTGCTATCCGAAGCTGGTAATGTTTGTATTGCTCCCAGAAAAAACATAGTTATAGACCATATTTCTTCAGTATTAGATTTTATATGTTAATGCATCTGCTAATATTGTTTTCTGCATCTCATATATTATATAAGAAAACCACGTGTTCTTGGGGTTATCACACCTGAAACACACATGTTGACTGGCACAGTAAATGAATGAATATGAAAAAATATTGAATGTAGCGATTTTAAAATATTTACTGACGTGAGTGTGTGCATTTAGTGTGTGGAATGATGTTCTGCAGTAATGGATCTGAAATTAATATTAGGGAAATTTTAAGATCATCGGAAGTCATGACCATAATGAAAATCAAATTCACAAGATTAAGTGATGCATGTTGGTTTGCAGAACAAGGAGGGGGCATTGAAGGAGGACAAGGCCCTTATGTGGCAGTGCTGATAAAAACACAGACACCTTCCCATGTACGCACTATAACGTATATACCATTGTATCATGACATTGTGATGAGCGACATCACGCGAAGGATCAGTAATCAAGTGCTTTGATTTATTGATTCATACTTGAGGAAATCATTTCTTTTTTACCAGAAAAAGAGCATTACCCTTTTCACTGGATTCTATTGCAATGTACAGTATTGTCTCGTAGCATTATTCATTTATTTGTGAGTTGTATGTAGCGCGAACTAGACCCGAAGGTATCAGAGCACTTTACAGAGTAAACACAACATTAATAACATGAGGTATATATCTATTTATTTATTTGTGAGTTTTATATAGCGCGAACTAGATCCAGAGGTATCAGAGTGCTTTACAGAGTAAACACAACGGTAATAACATGAGGTACATAAAGGGTGCATAGGATACAATATATAATATATATATGCACCAAACTGCTGCTATGTTAGCATAGGCAGAGAAATGTCTACATATATACAAAAACATCTGTTTTTAATATACTGCACTAACACAATTTTACACTTTTGCACAATGGATCTTTAGCCCATGTGACATATACTGGAGTATGTCATTTAATGTGAGGCAATCTATCAGGAGAATGTATGTAAATAATGATGAATACATATTTTTATCATATATATATATATTTTTTTTTCTACCTCTTCACTCCACTATTTTAGTGTGATTGTTACATGTCTTTTTATACTATGTTTTAAAAAACTTGAGACTATCTATTTTGTATTTTACATTAATCCTCTCCAGCCTTTCATAGAAATTGCCTAGTATGTCTTTCAGCTCTATTATAGAGCCGATCATGTGGTTACTGTTTGTAATAAGCACTGTCACTTTAAAAGCACTCCCAGAGCAATACAATTTTGTCGAGTGAGCAAGCGGCTTTTGGGCTGCGAAACGCGTCTTGGCATACGGGAAATAAAATCATCTTGAAGCACTAACTTTTGGGTCTGTGTCCAGTTTTGCGGCGAGAGGCGCTCAGTATCCTGTCAGCGTGTGGCGCAAATTTGGAGTTTGTTCATATATATATATATATATATATATATATATATATATATATATATATAAGTAATGCATTGACACTTGGTCAATGTGGGTCCTTGAGTGTTATAGGCCTTTGGGTATGGAATGTTGGACCGACCGCTCCCAGGAAGTATCTGCCTGCTACAATAGTTTTACAAGTAGAGACTGTGTATTAATATTAAATATTGGAGCATAAAGATATACTTCTAAGTACTAAGTAAATTAAATCACATAGATGTCCGCTTTGGTCACATGGAATATTCTTGTTTATACTGAATTTGTATTTTTTACAGCATTCATCATTCACTTAAAAAAACAGCTATCTGCTATTTGACTGCAGCAGTAGTGGTTTTACGTATGCCGTGTTTTGGGTCCCCCAGTGTCAGTATTAAACGCAGGATTAGCCAGCGAAATTGCAATTCATGCCAACCCGCCGCTCCTGAATTCAAATGTATGCTAATCAGCCGCCATTCCCTATTGCAAAGTGGCATACAATTTATGACTCCCTAGGCGTTTCCTTTACACCTCCAAAGGCAGACAAATAGAAACACAATTGATGTTGAAATAAACATTTTCCTACGCATGTAAATGCATTTAAAACCTAAAATAGGCTCAGCTGCAGACCGATCTCTGCTATTTGCAGACAGAGCGAACTGGGGGCCTGGAAATAGACGCGCTCTTCCCATTTTAGAATCCTCTTCTAACAAAGGTACTTTCAGCATTGATGACAGCCAATCAGAAGTGCTTTCTAAAAGATAGTGGGATGAGTAACTACCCTGTAGAACCATGGATGTATGACATAATCCATATATATGTGCAATGTACTGCCGCAAAGACATGGGGGGAGGGGGTCTGTGCAAAGCTCCTTGACGCTATGTAGTAGAGCATGCCTCTAGGTAAATGTAAATGTAGTGTATTTTGTAAAGCACACAGCTGCCCCAACGGGGCGTCCCGGCGCTGTATAACGCTGTGGAACCCTTCCTGGCTCTCCCTGTGAGATGCCTCTCCTGGGCACCCCCAAGGTGAAGCCAGGCATCCCAGTGTTGTAGGGGCCGTTGTGGAGATTAAGCAAGCTACTGCCCAGAGTTGCAGCGTGGGACCCATGATTAGAGTAGGCGCTGATGCGAGAATTCTTGAGTCCGCGGACGTTGAGCAAAGACCCTGCCGCGTCGGGACTTGAACCCTGGTCCCGGGCCTGATCTCTGCTTCAGAGTCTGCCGCTCTAACCAGTGAGCCACACTTCTCCGGTAGTAGACGTCAATGGAGCTGGTGTCTGCACAGGTGGGTTTATTTACCAGGCAGGAGGATGTGTAGTTCTTCAGACTCTCCCACAGGGGGCGCCTCTGCACTCAACTGTGAAGCTGAGACAGTTGATTAACGGCACACGAGTGACCCCTATGGGCCCACAGAGACACTGCGTTGCATTGTCTTGAGAGGAAACAGCACTTCGGCTCCCTGCCCGCTAGAGCGTTGGCTTCCTCATCACTCAAAGGTAGTCTTGGGGACAGGCCAGGCTATCATGGAGGTTAACGAGCTCAGCGACGGCGCGCGCTGCTTCGCCTGGCTTCCTGAGGTCTCCTCCAGGCACATTAATCCCATGGCTGCTAGCGGGCAGTGGACCACTTCAGCAAGATGGGGGACACCTGTATCTGTAGAAAGGAGAGCAGAGGAGGAGGAAAAGGAAGGCGTGAGAAAGTAAGAACGTAGTCTTAAAAAACATGGTGGCGCTCGGAATCCCCCGCTGCACCTGCCTTTTGGTTCGCTAGACCTGGAAGTTGAAAAAACAATAAGTATATAACCACAACCTACTTTGTAAAAACATTTTACTTGAAGTAAATATTTTTTTATGTTGGTATTAACAGTACTCTGCATTTATAAGAAGCCTCACATTTTATCTATAGTGAAACAATATACTTAATTTCCTAGAACCATAGTACATGCCTGGGATATCGACCACAGTTGCGCCTCGCTAAAAGGGCAGCAGTAAGGGTTCCTTGCACCTAAATGTCCAACATCCAAAATATTAATATGTTGCTGACAAAGTATTATTTTTTATTTTCTGAGATCAAATTCTGGCCTTTACTGGATGTGAATGGACGGACTGTAATTCGATGCGTGCTCTGAAAATCCTGATTAATCATTGTTGACTTGCTCATACCCAAGGCCACTGGAATTATGCCATATATATCAAAAGATGGAGTGGAGAGGGATTGTGTTCACGTGGACACAAGAAGTGGGTTCAATCTCCCCAACTTCAGTTAATAAACACTGCGCCCCCGGTAGCACGCACCACTGAGGGTCCGCTGAGCTCACCACCCGAATTAGGACCACTTTTTCCAGTTCCCTTAATCATTCCACCTCTCCTTACGTTTTTGGCTGCACACTGCAGGTGGAGGAGCTCATTATAAAGTATATGCCTTTCTGCCCTTCAGTAGTCACTGACACAGTGCACGTAATGTCTGGCTTGAATGTCTGAGGTCAGATACTCTGCAGTGATTGGCCTCTGCAGGAGTTTGCAACATTCCTAATCTTGGGTGTGGAATCTCTCTGAAGGACTTTCTTAGTTTGCCATCTTGTTTCACCATTTACCCAGAGCTCTACTAACTCCTCTGAGGCTGTCACTTGGCCAAAAAATCCAATGGCAATGAACCTGAGGTATGCAGGGCAGGTGCCAGTGTAAAGGCCTGTCTTTAGGCATTGAATCACCCTCACCAGGGAGTCTGCGAAAAGGAAGAGTAGATGTTTTCAAGATCAGCGGCAAGCAATTGAACCATTCATTATACGTGTCATTCCCCCGACAAACCTATAGAGAAAATATGTCTTGAAGAGGACCCTAAAATCTACGTCCCCACACCGCCCACTCTCAGAAGTAAATCCTATACATCAGCCAGGCTAGCTTGAATCCAGTGGCAAAGTGAGCAAGGGACCCACTTTTGGGCATACACTGCCAACTTAGGGCGAACAAAGCAAAACCAAAGGGGATGATGGATGGAGTGTTGAACATTGCAAGCACTTACCCCCAGTCAACTGATCCCTTGCTCACTGTGCCACTGGATTCAAGCTAGCCTAGCTGATGACGGCTGATTAGCCAGAAACCGGTCCCAGGTTGCTAGTTTCCGGTCCAAGGAAAGCTTAGCAGTTCGGGCTGGACTGTTCCCATGAGGCACAGGGTCAGACTAATTTGCATATGGCCATGTCTGAACTGGGGTGGCGGAGTGAGCTAAAGAATAATGATGGATTAAACCCAGATCAGTTGACTGGGGGTGAGTGCTTGCAATGTTCAACACTCCGTCCAACATCCCCTTTGGTTTTGCTTTGAAAGTCTCCAAGGGCAGAAAGAAAGCAGCAAAGGCTGAGAAGGTGGAGACAAGAGCTCAGGAGGCGACGTGGGCTCAATATCTGCATTCTACATGACTATTACAGCTGCAATGCCCCTGGCACCAAGGCAATAATAATAGTAATAAGTCTCTTGGATGCCACATGATTTATCACTCAAATACCAGCTTTAAATATATTTGGGGAATTCAGCCATTTTTCTCCAAACATCAGCTTATGAGTTCTGAAAACACACACATTTTCATTTTAAATACACACTCTCAATTTTGGAATACATGTATTAGTTCAACCAAGCAAAAGCTTCCATTTTAGTAGGCTGGACCTCACACAGGACAGCCACTTGCAGGTAGCAGTAGCTCTACTAGCTGAAGAAGCCTGCTCCAGGCTGTAGCTTTAGAATTTGCTTGATCGGGTAGATCTTTGGTTTGTTTCTCTGGAGGCAGCGGGTGGGGTCAGTGCGAGCTGATTCTTCACAGCTGTGACTGTATGTCGCTTATAGCGAAGAGCGAGCAACATTACAGTGTGCAGTGTGCTAAGAACACAGTCCTCTTTTCTTAAAAATGTTGTCATTATAAACTTTTTATAGTTCTTGCCCTCACACCCACAACATAATTCACACCATGAACAAGTAAGCAAGGTAAAATTGAAGTAATCAACATGGACGGGTGCCATTGTTGTTTGCCTTTGAGATGTTAGCTGGTCCTGGGATAGAGCGAGAAGTTCCGTAGCCATTCTCCCGCTGCTATGTCCTCACTGTCACCGAGGACTTTTGAGGCCCCTAAGTCAGCTAGCCATCGAATGACTTCACAACAAAGCTCAAGACTTTCTGGACAATCTACTGCTGGTGGGGAAGGATGGAAACAAGAGAACTCAGTCTCTCCTCAGCACCACATGTCTGCTCCAGCTGTCTAAATGCTCTGCGTTTTTAAGTGATAGTCCCAGAGGAGGGTGTAGGGAGGTAAAAAAATGGTAGACATGTTCAGAGGTCAGGTGGCTGGAAGCTGTGAGGAGGGTCACTTGACAAGCTTGAGGCTCTTCTCATAGGCTGCACATCAAGCTAGTCCACCTATAGGACCACAGTGCATGGTGAGCCCATTTAAGAGGAGAATTGATTCCCTGGATCATCACTTGTGCTTTAGAGTTGATCACAGGCTCAAATCCTATACTGCAGTTGATTTAACTGAGCCTTTTGATTAAGACTTGCACAAGATCACATTAGCATGCACGTCAATATGGCTCAGTGGCTTTCACATGACGCTTAATCTTTTCCTCTGCTGTAAGAGACAAGCTCATGCTGGTAGTCTGCGATGCTTCCAGCGTCCGACTAACAGGCTGGTGGATCCCCAGACAGTAGAGATGCATGGGCCTTGAAGCGGGAAGAGGAGCCGGGCACACTGCCAAAGCCTCTGGGACCAGCCTGCAGTTATGGTCTTGACCGATTGGTATTTGTCTTTGCTTCCATCGCAGCGGGCTCCACGCAAGATGGAAGTGGTTAGAGGCACACACGGTCCTGGTAATATGTCTCAGGAAAGGCAATGCTGGCTGTCTGGCTGCGGCAGCAGTCTATGCATCACTGCTGTGTCGGTGTGCCACAATGTCTGTGTTTAGGTTGAGCGAGGAATGCCCAGGAGGTTGAGATGGTACAGCGAGCCGGCATGCTGTGCTGAAGGAAGGAGCCCAGTGCTTCTAATTTAGCAGGAGGTGTATGAATAATTGAGCCACACCGAGTGAGTGATGCTGAGATCCTAAGCATTTCTCTGGCTGCCCATCAGGGTTGCTTGTGCCTTTGTGCCCTGTCAGATTTATTCAGCATCTACAGCTCACTGCGAAAATGATGGCGTCTTCACTGCCAACCACTGTCGGAGCATTCGCTTCACAGACTGGGACCAAGGACAAAGGCGTTAAATGGACCCCCGATGCCCTTCTGATGAAGAGGCGCTGTTCCTTAGGATGGTGCCAGCCTGGCCCAGTGCCCGTGATATCCAAGAAGCGGGCGAGTTAGTGAAATGGTAGCGATCCTTCAACAAATGTTGCAGGGGAAAGCCGTTGGCGGTATGCAACTGAACCGCAGAGAGAGATTTGTTGAGAGGAGCCGTAGCCAGGGAGATGTTGTTCAAGAGACAAAGAGAAGTCTTCTACTTCAGTTGTCATAGCCAGAGAGATTTTGTTGTTGAGAGATCATAGCAGGAAGCCAGAGGATGCACAATGAAGCTTTAAATTTGTATTGAGTGTAGGACAAATGTTTTGCACAAAGGAGAAATATGTGGTATTTCAGGGATTCCATTCTGCTCTCTCGACCTCAAGAGTGGAGACCTTGACAGTAGGCCAAGTATCTAAATCCTCCACTCTCTACCACTATAAAGAAAGCCCTCCACGCTGTGGCAGTGGCGGCCTCTCCTCCCTCCCCACAGCAAACAAATCAGGCTTTCTGAAGCTTCGCCCTGTGTCCCGCGGAGGATGCAAACCCCCAAAAGGCTTTTCCAGAGGTAGGAGATCTCTGTAGATTGTCTGAAAACCCAGAGTAGGTTGAAGAGAGCCTACACTGTGCGGTACACGGTGGCACCATGTGAGCATCCGCAATTTGTAACTATGGATTGGGAACCTGTACTCATGGCTGATAGCAATCCAGGTCTATCCGTGCACGGTAAAACCTTCGATCGGTTGAGTGATGGAACTGTAGGAATGCTGGTGGACGAATGGAGGTGGTGTTGCTATTTTAACTCTGTCACACTCAACTCCAGCGCGAAGACGAACACCAAGCACCCGAAGAAAAAAGCCAGTCACATATTGCAGTTTTTAAATACTATAAGTCGTATTATAAGTTGGTTGGAAATACTGTACACTCGCAATTTTCCCTATGCACTCATGACCAGGTAATCCTTCATTATTTTTAGATAGGGATAAAATGGTTGTGTTGAGAGGGATTGTAATGAGGTGGTAATATCACAGCAGGGGGTATTACCACACAGTAATTCCTCCATGTTCATGAGGATGTGTCAAAGCAGATTTGGAATCACGTTCATGAGTCCACGGCAGCCGCCAGTCCCCTGGCAGTGTTAAGAAAGTGGGTGTCCAGCACGCGGAACTCATCAACGACATGGGTCACTTCGAAGCGAGTGAGCGGTTTTGATGTATAGTGGAAGGTGCAAACAATATCATCTCCGGGTTCTAGGGGGAGGTTTGGACTGGTGGGTGTGAGAGCCACAGCATTGCATGCTTTGGCTCACTGTAGTGTTACAAACTCGGGCAACCTGTTGCATTGTGAGTATGGCCACTGGCCAGTGCGCCTCAAAACTATTGCGGTGAGTGAGCAGCTGGAGACAAGGGGCCCTAAACCCGTACAAAGCATCCCTTTGCAGGTAGTGGTAGGGTTACATCAATGAAACGAACACTCCTGGTTCGATAAGAACCAGTAAGGTGAATAATGCAGGGTCAGTTACACCAATGTCAGTATCTCGCTCGAGCTGTGACGTCTGGACAGGAATGTTCGTTTGACAGCTGGATTTTCGATCGGATTGTTTACTTTCCAGCATGGGTTGCAAACATTAATCTTCATGTTCCTGGCTGGCTTATAGTAGACAAGGTTGTTGCAGTTCCCTTTCAGAAAGGATTGTTATCATCCCTGGTGGTTCGTAGAGTGGAATATGTATATATAAGGACAAATTCTAGACGTCAGTATTAATTACCCGGCATGGGATGTAAACTGTGTAATATTTCCACGTGTTAGCAACAAGAAATGGATAGATTGGATAGATTGCAAGGCAAACTTCTAACACCCATCCCTTGGGTTGTAAACCGCAGTGTCAATTCCCAGGAGGAGTTTCAGGCTGGAGTGTTCATATTCTGGGTGAAGTTGCGGATATTTTTGCGGATATTCTGGGTGTAAATGATCATGGGTGGGTTATAGACAGGAATGTATATTTTCGGAGTGAGTTCTGTTGAAACATGAACATTTGTCTGTAGGCAGTAGTCAGTCATCCATGTCACCCGGAAGCAACTGAGTGGGTCATGACTGGGAAGTTTAAACACCTCAACATGTTGTCAGTGGACGATGCAACAACTGGGTGCATTATGATCAAGAATGTTTCATTAACTGGGTGGGATATTATCATGGATGCTGCAGTAACCTGGTACGGTCTGACTGGGAATACTGCAACTTCTCGGTGAGTTATTATTGCAAATACTTGAATAACGGGGTGTAGAATTCTGGAATAAACAGGCGCGTTATGAACAGGAATGCTGGAATAGATAGATGGGTTATTATCAAGGATGCTGCAATGCCTGGGTGCGGATGGACAGGAATGATGGAATAACTGGGTGAAGTAGGACCAGGAATGCTTGAAACACTCAGTGGGATATGATATGCTGCAATAACTAGGTGAGCTACGTAAGAAAATACTGGAATAACAAGGTGGAGCAGGACTAGGAATACTGCAATAGCAGGGTGTGATGTTATCCGGAATGCTGGAATCAATGGGCGGACTATGACTAGGAGTGCTTAAAACGGAGTGGAATCTGATCTGGGATTCTGTAATAACGGGGCGAGGTCTCTTTAGGGATGAAGCAATAACTACGCAAGGTACAATCATAAAGGCCGGGAGAGCGGGGTCGATTAAGATCAGGAATGATGGAATAACTGGGTGAGATACAACCAGGAATGCTGGAATCGATGGGTGCATTCTAACTAGTAATGCTGTAATAACTTGATGAAAATGTGTGTATGGTCAGGAATGCTAGAATAACAGGCGGAGTAGGACTACGAGTGCTTAAAACTGAGTGGAATCTGATCTGGGAATCTGTAATAACGGGGCGAGGTCTTTTAGGGATGGTGCAATAACTATGCAAGGTACAATCATAAAGGTTGGGAGAGCTGGGCAGACTGAGATCAGGAATGACAGAATGACTGGGTGAGATATGACCAGGAATGCTAAAAAGCAATGGGAGAATTCTGACTAGGAATGCTATAATAGCTGGATGGGATATGATCATGAATGCTGCAATAACTGAGGGGGTAACTGGGGGGGGGGGTATGATCAGGAAAAACTAGATGGATTTGGCTAGAGCTGTTGCTGTAACTCGGTAGGGTGGGACAGGGAATGCTGAAATAAAAGGATGGACTTTGACCAGGAATGTCACGATAACTGAGGCGGATATTATCAAGAATGCTGAAATAAAATTAAAATCAGGATTGGCAGAATAACTTGGTGACGTGTGATCAGCAATGTTGGATAGCTAGTTGGTTATGAGTTATGACCAGGAATGCTGAACCACCTGGAATAGTTGTGTTCTGGAGTGCTAGAATACCAGGGCGGCCAGTGATAAGGGTGGTTGGAATACCTGGTCAGGTTACGATAATCATAAATTCATAGGTGGGTTATGCTCAGCAATGACAGGGTACCCGAGTAGTTTACGATCTTGAGTGCTGGAATACTTGAGTGGATAATAATCTAAAATGGTGGTTGCTCCAGGTGGGTTGTCATCTGAAATGTGGCGATACTTGCTTCTGCTATGGATGCAGGAGTGCCTGGGTGGGTTCTGGGCTTTAAATGCTAGAATGCCTGAAAGGTGTATGATCTGAAATAAAGAAATACTGTAATGGTTTATGATCCGCCGTGTTGGGAGGCCCCAGAGGGTTCTGTTCCTGAATGCTTGGAATACATGGGTGTCGAATCAGGAATGGCAAGATATATTGGTGGGCTATGAACAATAATATTGGTAGAGTTTTTAGGGTTCTGGTCCAGAATGCTGTGATACATGAGTGAATGGTGATCGAAAGTCTGGAAAACGTGTGAACTGTGGGCAGGATGCCAGGATACATGGATGGGTCATAAACCGGAATCCCAAGATACACAGGAGGGTAATCAGGAATCCCAAGATACACAGGAGGGTAATAAACAGGAATCCCAAGATACACGGGTGGGTTATAAACAAGAATCCAAAGATACACGTGTGGTTTATAAACAGGAATCCCAAGGTACACAGGTGGGTTCTGATTATAAACAGGATACCCAGGATACATGGGTGGAATATGAACAGGAATCCCAAGATACACAGGAGGGTAATAAACAGGAATCCCAAGATACACGGATGGGTTATAAACAAAAATCCAAAGATACACGTGTGGTTTATAAACAGGAATCCCAAGGTACACAGGTGGGTTCTGATTATAAATAGGAAACCCAGGATACATGGGTGGAATATGAACAGGAATCCCAGGATACACGGATGGATTATAAAGAGGAATCCCAGGATACATGGGTGGAATATGAACAGGAATCCCAGGATACATGGATGGATTATAAAGAGGAATCCAAAGATACCCGGTGGGTTATAACCAGAATACAGGGGTGTGTTATGATCAGGAAAGATGCAATACATCGGTGGCTTATGAACAAGAGTGCCGGAAGGCCTGCATCGTTTCAGACCCGGCAGAAGGATACATGGGTGAGTTATTTTCAGAAATCCCAAGACACTTCGCGCATTCCAAACCTCAAGGGTTTCCTGGGTGATTTAGGATTTATTGACCATATCAGCTTCCACGTCCTGTGTGATGGTTGCCTGCAGTGGCCAGGGCTGGGGCTGGTGACGTCATACCTTCGTCCTGCTTCCCTGAGGCTGCTGGAGGCTTTTCTCGCGGCAGCCACTCGCTTCTAAGGATGTCGTTTGCAGTCCAGGCATGTCCCGTTTTATGGGATCCGTCTCTCTCGCTCGCGCAGTCTGCTTGTAAGGACATTTCCACAGTCCTGGGTGACTCGTTCTCGAGGGCGGCAGACACTGGGCCCTGCTGCCGTGGGGGCCTCTGTCTCGTTCTGTGTCTGACATCCGACGCTCGACAACCATCTAAGCGGGTCTGAGCCTCATTTCATCCTAGACTGAACGAGGCTAAAAGGTGGCCTACATTCCCGGTAGTTCTGCTCAGGTTTAATGGGGGAGGGAGGCCGCAAAGGGCCAACTGGGGAAGATGGCAATTCTTGGGTTAAAGGGATGGACTCCTGTACTTGGAATTTATGAGCGTGACGCGTAAGAGGGATGGAAAGGTGATTGCACGGAGAGGAGACCTATATATCTAGAAGACGAGCGAGAGAGACTGACCTTTTCACTCAAATACTGCTTTTAGTTTACATGGTGATCACCCCCTTCCCCACCCTCTCGGCATGCTTTCCTGGATCCTTGGGGTGGGCGACCATCCTTTTGTATTCTAGAGGACAACGTTAGCAGCAGGTTTGATACTCACTCAGCACTGATTCCTGCCCAGATGTACTCAGTCCTATGGCCGCGTGCAGAGGCTCATCACGCAACATTGTGTGAGAATTTAGTAAATTATTACTTTTTCCTCGCACGCGGTCACCCTCGTGGTTCTTATAAGCTGAGTAATGAAGGGGGGAGTGGAACATCTCCCTCCCCCCGAGAGCGGGGTTCTGCTGCCTAGGCGCACGTGACTGCGTTCGGAGAGACATCCATAATTCATGGCGCCCGCAGAGCTCCATCCAAAAGCGCCGAATGCACTCCCTGGAGCTGCGGGTTCTTAGAGAGCAGTTAATCCCCAGAGCAGATGGGTAGATACGTCGGCAAGTCATATGCAGATGGCACGTGGCGCCTTTCAGGTATCCGCCATTTTGAGTCCTTGAACAACCCAAAGACAGCGGCGATAAGGCTTCAAAAGACCCCTCATACACGAGACCCAATGCCCTGTGCTTGCTGCACGATTGGTAGCTATCAACATTCTTTGGCCGGTGTCTCTGTGGCCTGAATTGTAAAAACAGTGATAAATGAGATCAAAAGGGCCCTTCAATACCCTGGGGCTTCAGTGCCACTGCAGCTTCAGTTCTATTGATAGCCACGCCTCCCCACTACAGCAGACTTTTTTGCTTTAGAATTTAGTTAAAGCACCATTGTTTTAGTGCAGTCGCGGCTGTCATGGATCCAAAGTGGCGGGGTGGGCGGGGGTAAAGATAAAAAAAAAAGAAAACTTACCTTGTTGCGTCTCTCCGCGTCGTCCCTCCGCTCCAGTCGGAAGAGGAAGCAGACAAGCTCCCCTGACCAATGTGATTGGTTTATGCAGCATTGTGATTGGTCTGAGAGCCGTGGTTCGGCACTCAGTTGGGAACTGGGGGCCTGGGCATGTTCTCCATGCAGGCTGTAATGCATTCTGCATGTACAACATGCAAAGTGAGCATAAGTGTTTGGCTGGCCGGAGAGGGCCGGTCAAACAGTCATGCGCACTTTACAGCGTGCCACCACTCCTTCACAACTCTGAGAGCAGAGCAGCCCCTCAAAGACGCAGGAACAGATCAAATGATATCGTCCAGTTATTATCATTTTATTTTTTCTTCATTGCCACTGTTAAAAGCAGTGGGGCAACGCTCCTTCACCTCATTGGAGGAGCCGCCACTGTTTGAGAGCCGGGATGTCAAACGTAGACTGCAGATGGCCAGGCACATGCCAATCATAGGTATATCCACTGACGTAAATAGGTTCCAACTAGATGTAATGTGTGATATACACCCACCTCAGGTCCGAAATTGGTGGAATGAGTGGTTTAGGTCTTCAGGGAAGGTGTTGTAATCACAGTGGGACGGCCCTATGTCTTAAGCAATGAGAGCATTGGCTAGAGCTGTGATACTCAAAGTACGGCCCAGGGGCTGCAGGCGGTGCACCGGACCTTTACAAGCGCCCCCCTGGTCAACAGCAGCAGCACTGGGCTGCTGTTCACTCTACTCATTCACTAACAGTAAAAATATGTTAAATAAGCATCCACGCCTTTATTTAAAGGTTAACTGAAGTTAAAGAAAGGAAGACTGTAGGTTGTCCTGCACTGCTTAACTTTTGGAATACCTTCCTTTTAAAGACATCTTCCAGCAAAAGTGTATGAATATAATAACATTTTTTCAAAAGTCAAAAAGTGTATTTCATTAACATGCAAAACTGTTTCACTGTATGTCAGATTATACCAGTGCATTGAGAAGTATTTTTTTTAAAGTGATAGTTTTCAAACATTCATTTAGAAACGTTAATTCGTCCCCCTACACTGACAACAATGTCAATAGTGACCCAAGAGGCAAGTCTGTTGTTATGTGCACTCTTTGGGTGGCCTGGGTTCCTATTATACAAGAACAATATTATAGTTTATTAAGTCAAACACAGGAGAAGGTTTTGCACCGTGCACATCCTGAAGTTGGTATTTCGAGGTCCTCTTATGTTTGATAACAAATAAAAAGGAGGGAAAGTGAAATAAAACAATTAAATAGCGTCATACAATTTGGTAGAGTGAGGAAGCCGGGATTAATCCCAAGTTTTCAGGTTTCACATTGTGCAATTCAGTCATTAGATGTATATGCTTTGCTTCCCCTACATCCACCAAACCCGGAACCCCACCACCTCACTGCCCACTCATGACCGCCACCCTCCTGCCATCAATGTGACCCTCAGTCACATCAGAGACCAAACATTTTGGCCCATGGGAACATTTTTGCAAGTACACACGGACTAGAGCATGGCGACCAGTGTAGGTTCAGGATCCATTCCATGGCAGACTTAGTATACCGACATGAAATAACTATACTTATATTAATACAAATAGGATAATATACATATTTAGTGGTTGTCCTGAGAGTGACAAAGCAGAGTGTTGTATAGTTTCTTGGCGCTTTATTCAATTAATCTTTTCTTCAGATTCAGAATGCTAGTCAAGCTTGGTTGCAGCCAAGCGTGTTGCTTTCGGCCGAGTCTTTCCTGAATTTTGCTTCTACTGGCTGAATGTTTGAATGTATGATCTCACATGAAACATGCCTTCCACGTCCGGCCCCTTCGCTTTCCATGATTAGGTCTGTGTATTCTTATATATATGTGAGCTTCATGATGGGTCAACAAGGGGTGCTGCATTCGGCTATGAGCGTGAATCCTTTTCTGTATTGTAGCAGATGGGCCGGGAGTCTGCGGATGCCTGATAATCATGACTTTTTACTGCCTACTCAACAGCTACATAAACTTCAAGTCCTCTTTATATGTGGACATTGAATTATTGGACCCTCCGTGCAAGGTTGTTGCCTTTTTGTTTGAAAACCTGCGTTCAACTCTCCATGCCGGACAGGCCTATTATTCCACAGGGCATTTCCCCGGTGGGCCGGATATACCACATTGGGTTTACATTAGTAGCATCAGATTTACATTAAAAGCACCTGATTTACATGAATACTACCAGAGTTTCATTAGTAGTACCATATTTACATTATCAGTGACATTAATTTGACCACGCATCAAGTTGATAGAACACACCTTCATCTTTTTTTAAATAGTATTATCTTGGAAAGCAGAACACGCTAGTTTGCAGTCCTGGATTTTTCTTGTAACAGATATCAGGTGTACAAGTAAGTCAAAAGTATTACTACCATGAACAATTGGTTTCTTGAATAAAAACAGAAGGCTAGAAACTTATTGCATGGCCTACATGAACTCAACTTTTGATAACTGTCAAAGATTGATTTACATAAAGTTATATCAATGTATCTCACAGAAATAGATCCCTCCAAATGGCTTGGAAGCCCTGAAGCCACCGGCAGACACTAAGAAGCTGGGTTAAGATCTCAACTACATTCTGGACATGGTGGAACGGGGAAAATTGTCACAAACTTTGGTTGTCGAGCCATTTGAAATTAGACAATTGTGATCCTTACCCTGGCCTTAGTTTCAACTGACTAATTTAAAACAGTTTCAAATAGTTAATTCTAAAAACAAATATTCATATTCAATGTCAATTATCTTGGCTGATATGATTTGAAAATGTAATGTTTTATTTTCACTTTGCATCATTTTGTTTGTCATACTGTATATCTTCACTCAGGTGTCTTTATGTTCACATTAGCCTGCGACGAGGACATTGCAGCTAGTCGATGTGAATCCCAGACGAGGGTGTTATTTGCTGAACCCGGCAATCACATCATAACATCTGAATATCTGCTTTACTGACCAGCTTAGAAGTTGAGCTGAAAGTGCAGTGTTGCACTTGGTCCACTTATTCAAGTCTTGAAACAGATGCTTGGCGCTGTATATCAGCAGAATACATGCAAGTGAAAGGGCTGCGTCAATGTACTATTTAAGGTGTCTCCTGCAGGCGGCTTTTAGCTATCTGTTGTCCAAGACCTATTGTCTTACAGTGGGCTTTTGGGTCAACCAGTAGCTTACCATTGGTTGGCTATCCGCTCAAGCTCATTTGATTGGTTCTCGTTCAATTACTTTCTGTCTTCCTCTTTTGATTGGATAACTTGTATCCTTCCACTACTTACATTCTGGGAACTACCTTTTCTTTTTCCTTCAGATTTCCATGGAAGAGCATATGTTTGCGTGCTCGTTCCCTCGTGTGCTGCTTCCCCTGCAAATCTCTGCCCCATCCGATGTTGCTCCCCTTCAGTCTTGTCCGTTACTTCCTTGCTGTAAGACAATTGGCAAAGCCAAAAGGTTAGGTAATGCCATTGAAAGGTGAGACCTACTAGCTTTACCACTGCTTGTTTCCAGAGGAGCCACAGTGGAGCATGTCTCTGCCGAAATGGGTCAATACTGGTGGCTGGACGGAAGAGGAAGCCCCTCCGGGGCTAAGAACAAACAGGGTTGTTTAAGATCCCCTTGCAAACTTGGCTTGCCTTTTCCTTTGGTTGTTTAATGTGATCCATGCTCTGCAGGCCGCTAGCATGGAGATTACAGTGGCAGCCGAACTGATTGGTAGATTGATGAAAAATGTCAACATTTTCACTCAAGTTCTGCAGGGTCATCACTGACTGGCGCCTGTTGAGAGAAGAGGGGCTTTTCACTTGGTTGCTCGTCTGTAACATTAATCAATTGCATGTCACTTTAACTGTATGGCACTTCCTGTATTTAGGAGGAAGTAAAAGTCTTCAATAGCTGCAGAGTTCTTCATATTTCTACATTTACTCACTCATTTACAAGTGGATGGGGTGGACTGGGCACTTTCCTTGGACAGACCTACCTTGCAGGTGCCCACTGCCTGTCCAGCCAGCAGTTGGAGCTGAACAACTGTTAAAATTAATATAAAGCTCAGACAGTATCTGCAGTGTTGCTATATTATATATATCAATATACATTATTAGCTGCCACTTTGACCTCACTTCCTTGAGCCTAGTCATTCCTATTTTTTATTCTAATACACACTTTCTCTCTTCTTGGAAACTGAGGCAAAGATAGAAATGTGGGGGGTCATTTCCAAAAGTGAAACACCTGACGAAAAAGCCAAAATATGCAAAGAACTAAGAAATCTGCATTTTTCTGGAGAAAAATCTGCATTGCAGTTTTGGACGCGCCCTGTAATGAGGTAGAAAGTGCGGTGATTCCATGGGGAGGCGTAGAGTCAATGAGAGGACGGGAGCTCTGAGATAATGAGAAGGATCAAAAGAGAAGAAATCTCTGATTCTCTGAACAGCTGTGGTTTCATTAGCGGGGGTGATCTTCTCCCCTCCCCGTTCTGGGGCGGGAGTGGGCGGGAGGAGTTCTGGGTCGCGGCCCACGGCTGAGGCGGTTGATTTCCACAGACCGTATAATTTGTTCCTGTTAGTTGAGCCAAAGAAGATTTGTGGGTTGAGCTCAGAGGTCGGTACCCCAACAACACACTTGATTTACCAAACCATCAACAACAGGGGGTTTATATTATGTCCCACCCTTCCTGGCCATTCACCAGTAGAAGGTGATGGAGTGGCTAAGGGTCTGGTAGGGCTCCATGTCTTTTTGTATATATAACAGAAGAAACATCTCATGTGTTATGTTGTATATTGTAGTTTTGTTTAGACCGGTCAAGAGGAAACAAGTCAATTGATCATCACATTCACTATTTGCTTATATTTTTACAAATACATGTTATCGCAGTAATTTCGGTCTGTATCATATCGAGAGAGAAAACAATGCAACTCAGTTCTTTCACCATCTAAATTACCTTTTTCGTGAAAGTGAGTCCAAACCCCATGGATCTGCCTCTTAATACCGAACAGAAGAAAATCGAAATATCTAACAAGACAACAAAAAGCAAGAAATATATATATTTTTTTAACAATACTTTTTATTGATGACAGTGTTGCTACAAAACAAACATTGTGGCATTTTTCATACATTTATCAACTTCTGTACAATGAATTGTTCGGTAATTCTTTAATTGGTTACACACTATACTGGATAATTGTTCCTAATTTTGAGTGGCCCTCGCTCATCGAACAGGGGGAGAGAGGGAATGGAGGGGGGAGTGCAACTTTTCCCTCTGTATACATTCCACTTGCCCCATATTTGCGTCCATTTCTTCATGCATCCGGGGATATGTAAACAGTTTTTTTCTCTTAACATGCACCAGTCCATGTCTTTCTTCCATGCGATCACTGTTGGCACCTCTTGTGCCCCCACATTCTTGCAATATTCCGTTTAGCAACTTTTAGACCCAGCATCACCCATGTTTTCTCCTTGCTACTGAGGTCTGTAGGTTCCTAAATATTCAGGAGGCATCTTTTAGCCTCAGGTTCCAAACTTGTTCCCAGAGTCTCTTCCATGCTATGAAGCACTTCTATCCAGTACTTTCTAATGTGAGTGCATTCCGATATTATATGCATAAACGTGCCCTGCCGGTTGCACTGCCTCCCACCGCTAGGATCCTCCCTATGGCCCATCTTAACCAGCGCCAAACTTGAGAGGTATATTCTGTGAAGTATTTTGAGTTGCACTTTTTTGAGCCTGGTAAAAATATATTTTTTAAGTGTCTCTTACTAATGGTCAGACAACAAGGATCCATATAACAATGTGTGAGCGGTCTTTTAAACTTTCCTGTTTCTTAACAGGGGTCTTCACTGGGTGGACCCTTCAGTTGTATGGGCTGGTCGATACAATACGAATAAGCTATTCATTATTACTGTTGGGGCTATCATTAGAATTATTAATACGAACAGAAGTTGTAGGTAGTAGTAGTAATATAAACTGTGGTAATAGTTGTAGGTGTAGTAGCAGGGCCGGCTCTAGGCTCACAGAGGCCCTGAGCAGGGTGTGTAAATAGGGGGCCCGAGGCCGCCAAATCCCTGCCAGGGGCCGCCACGCAAATATGTATCTAAGGATATATATTGGCGTGGCGGCCCCTGGGGTTTGGCGGCCCTGTGCAGGTGCACAGCTTGCACATGCCTTAGGCCGGCCCTGGTAGTAGCAGTGGTAGTACGCCACGCCAGTGTCTAGTCATTTCCTACAATGAACGGAGAACCGTTGTAGGTGTAGTAGCTGTGGTAGTACGCCGCGCCAGTGTCTAGTCGTTTCCTACAGTTAACGGAGAGCCATGGAACAAACGTCTAGTTGCCGCTGCTGTTCCTGACTGGAAGGCGGTTTCTCTTTGCGGGCGATGTAGCGCGAGCCCAATCTTAGATCCTGCCGACATGCATGTGTGTTGATAACAAGGCACCGATAAATCCACAATTTCCTCTTTTGTGTCTTTTCAGGAGCATCCATAAGCCTGTTCCATTACTCTTGTACAACGCACAGTTGACTAATTAGTTAATTAAAAAATGCTAATCAGCCGGTGCCTCTGTACAGATATACTACCGGCTCATCTGTGATTGAATATTGACACAGGGCTTTCCTAGCAAGGTCTCGGAGAGACTTTATGGGCAGTGGGAACAAGGCCGCTCTGTGCTCCTCCACTTTCATGTTCCGGTCGAGTCGTTGGCATAGGGACCAGTGAAACTGACACGCGGCCTGCGGAAAATTGCACATACATGAGAAGACACTGTTCCTTCGAAAGAATATTACAAAATGATTCTTCATTAATCAATTTCTGAGGGTACCTGCAGCTGAAACCAAGTGAACCAAGCGATCTAATGTACAACAAGCACACTACACTGTATCCGTGTGGAAGAAAACCCTGACTTCAGGCTTTTGATGAGTCTGAAAGAGTATTTATTGCAAAAATAAGCATACTGTGCGTTACATGGCAGATCGACAAGAGGATGCCCTTGAAACCTGCTATGGAGACAGCTCTCAGAGTCTGACAGGAGGCACATTTTTATTTTATTAATGAAGTTTCTAGTATTGATCACATGGTTAAATTCTCCCTGAGAGACAAGCAGGTTAAGAGATATGACATGAGCGAAAACGCAATACAGCCTTCCATAGTAAGGACATTGTACACAGTTTTCGTTTGGCACCCACATTTTTTTTTATCGCACACTTCCAGTACCAATGCGCTACATACATGTCCAGTGGTGGCTGGTGACATTTGTAAGTGGTGTGGCGTACAGTTTGTCGTGGAGTGCACCATGGCTAGCGAGAATAGTGAGCCCGAGCGACTTACAGTGGGTCTCCCCCAGGAAAAGTTTGAAAAAAGAGTGGGCAAATGGCGTATTTTCAAGCAATTTGGAGAAATCAAGGTTTAATAAAGCAATTGTGAAAGTGCAGTTATTACATTAATAAAGAGATGTCATATAATAACATGGGTAGCCGCTTATTAAGTACAACCACAGAGCTTCATAACAGACTTCTAGCTAAAAATGATGAGTACCTCACAGTAATTTTTAACAAAGTAAGCAGGTCACAAACTAGCAGCTTTCAATAAATGTTAAGATTAACGTATTCAGTGCATGTATAATCATGTGTAGGTGCACCATTGTGTCTATGCATCCTTGCACATATAAATATACGTATTTGTCTGTGAGTGAGGCATTGTGGATGTTTTACTTGTGTGCCTGTGCGCTTTTAGTTCTAGTGTGCACACACCTTTAAGAAGCATAAACGCTGGTTGCTAATGCTCATAGTTTCAGAAACCTTTCTATCTTCTTGATAGGTTTCTGAAGCTAAGAGCTTTGGCACGCAGACGCAGTGTGTATATTCTCCCCCTGGTTTAAATTACAGGCATGTTATGTATAAGGTAAATTAAAAGTATTTCGCTAGCAACCAAGGAAGCAAAAACGTTAAAAGAAAAGTTTTTCAAATTCTAATAATAATTAAAGTTCAGAATCTCAGAACATTCCTCCAAACAGTGAATGACGCTTCAAGGTGTGCCCAATCTCTTCATTTCTAAATGATGCTACTTTATGCAAAGGACTGGTCGGTCAGGCCGTTGTCATGTATTTGAAAGTTACAATATTTGGGTACAATCCATATATTCAGAAATGTGCACAGATCAATTTACTTACCAAAGGCACAATATACATGTGTCTGCTGTGCTAAACATCCAAGTCAAATGCCATTGTCTCAATGTTTGCCTTTCAAACCTGCACTTTGAAGAGGCTGCCCTGGCCACAAAATCAAAAACATATTTTCTTGCGAGGCAACTGAGAAAAAAACGTATTGTGAGTTACATAGTACAAAAGCAATCGAGTAAGATTATTATTTATTTTTTTGCAGAGTTTTATATAGCGCAAACTAGACCCGAACCGAAGCAGGTATCAGAGCACTTTACTTATTTTTCCAGTTAGTTACATGAGGACACTTTCATTTTAGGCACGGGGAGATTAAGTGATTTGCCCAGAATCACAGGAGGTGACTCGACTCGAACCCAGTTCCCCAGGTCCGAGGTCGAGCGCCCTAGCCGTTAGGCCAACTCCTCTCTTTACAATCATTACATTCATACCATGCACTTGTTTTTATGGTTGTCAGTTGGTCACTTCAGATGTACCTGCAGAAACGCTGGCAGTGGCTGCAGAAGCAACTATCCAGAAAACGTTACAAGGTACGAATGAACAACGTAAAGGCATGTTACCAGTAGATTTTTGTACTGCAACATAGATGATTCGGCATAAGGGCGTCCCACGTTGTCTATCCAATGTCTTAATACATCGTTCGGACATGACAACCTAAATGCCCATCCCCCTTGTACTCTGGGAATGTTCAAAGATCATTTCTATGACGGCGGCAAAAAGCTATGCGGCGTGAGTACTAGTTCAAAGGCCACCACGCCAGGTTGGGCTGAGTTGTAGGGATAAAGGAACCCACGGTGAACAGAAGTGGGCCAGCAATTATGCGGGCAAATGTTTATTCAGCACACGAGCGAGTGCGAGTAAGATTTACATTATAAAAGCAATTGAACTCCGATATCACTTGGGGTCGGGGAGGGAAGAAGACACACAGTGGACTGGGGCTGGCTGCTGAGCTGACACAGACACACTACATGCCTAGTAGTTTATCATGCGACTGCGATGATGACGACGCACAATACAACTAAGCAGCCTAGAACTGGCAGGCCAAGTCCAACTCAAGCAGCAACGCAATCACCACAAATTTCAATCGGAGTCACGGTGTACTGTACTTACGGAGTCCGTCTCTGAAATAAATCCTGTCTGCGCGATGTCGGATTCATCGCTCCACTGTGATCGGAGAGATTATTCCAGGCTGGATTATTCAACTAGCAGAGATTATCCTATTGGAAATTGTGTGGGAACTGCGGGAGTCCTCGCATCCGGTTCAGGAGGCCGGCCACGAGGTCATGGAGCACGCCAGAGCGCGGTGACGTCCCCACAACGGCCAACGCTAAAGAGCAGGGCTGGGCTAATACTGCCCATAATGAGACCCAGCTCCCCCGGGTCTCTACCTGTGTGAGTGCTAGGGGAGGAGGAGGAGGGAAGGGTCTACTGCGTGTGTGCGCATGCGTGGGCAAGTCATAAAAATGACTTGTCCTAAATGCGCACACTGCTGCTGCCCTCCCTGCCACGCTCTCAGGGTCACACGCTGCCAGCCTGCCAGGCCCGCCCCCACACCCTTCCGCGATCGCGATGACGTCACTATTGTGACTCCGACCGACCTCCAATCATTATTCTGTCGGCAGTGTCGGGCTGTTGTTGTATTGTGCACTGCGCTCATAATTTTACTTTTTGGTGCGTGCACGAATGCGCAGTGTGACAGTGACGGTCGTCCATGGCTGGTAGGGCAACGCCCCAACGCCCCCAATGGACGAACCGCCACTGTAATGATGTCTTATTTGTAATATGTATATTTATATATATATATATATATATATATATATATATATATATATATATACATGTAACATGTCTTATTTCAGAGACTGGTACGTGTGGTGAGCTGAGTTAACATGGGCAGAAAAGCAAGGCCGGTATTGGTAGCTATAGGCAAGCACTTTACAAAATAAGCTCCTTATTCAATTCCAGCACATGCGCACGCCTTGGTTTGTTTGGGTGTCAGATCTGCACGGGTAAAATCCAACAGTTGGATTTTTCCCCTGATAAATGTCTGCAGGTCAAACCTGTCAGCCCTGAAGGAGGTGAAAAATGTCAGTTCTGGGACATGCAGATTTGATGCAATCAGCACGAAATTCCATGTTATGCCCCATTTTCACTGTACAGCTCGTAAGTGGTGATATTTATTTCATCCAATAAATCCCAGTCCTGAAGGTATCATGTATCAGGTGTGACCAATAGTGCAACAATAATGAAGGGCTGGTAATCGAGGCCCTTCTGTTTTCTCTAGGGTGTTTCCTATTCAGAGCCATTCCACTAGTATTAAATGTGGATATATGAAACATACATGTGCTCCCTTATCATGTAACCAGTCACACATTCATTCCCTATGGACTTCTACCATTGCTATACACATTTTTGGTCGAAACATTCTCTTGCTTTGCCAGAAACTCAACAATCTTTGCAAAGTTCTCTTTTTCCTTAAAGTTTTGCAGAGGTTGCAGAAAAAAATCTTTGCAACCCGAAAAAGCGAACCGAGTCTCCCATTAGGGCAAGAGTGGCATGCTGCTGGCACGCTCGGGGTAGGATCTCACCCTGGGCCCATGGTTAATTCAGCGTAGCCCAGTACATTTTTACTTGTGTAACGTAGCAGGCGCAGACAAATCCTAGACCCCGCCCCCATCCCCTTTGTAGAACAGAAAATGTAAGAGGTATCCACTGCAACGCCTCAGGACTCCTCTTTCCAAAGCCCCATGTAACCAGCTTTGGAAATAGGTACAACCCACACACACCCCCTCACCTGTCTGGACTCTTCTTTCGAAAGGCCCCATCTGACCAGCTTTGGAAATGGGTACAACCCACATACACCCCCACACCTGTCAGGACTCCTCTTTCCAAAGCCCCATGTAACCAGCTGTGGAAATAGGTACAACCCACATACACCCCCATACCTGTCACACCCCCATACTTGTCTGGACTCCTCTATCCAAACCTATGTGACCAGCTGTGGAAATACGTACAACCCACATACACCCCCATGCCTGGCTGGACTCCTCTTTCCAAAGGCCTCATCTGACCAGCTTTGGAAATTGGTACAACCCACATACACCCCCATACCTGCCCGCATGCGCAGTGCGGCTGGGCCTCCGCCCCCCCATTAAGTACCCATTCCACATTTTCCTGGTGGAAACTGCATCCTCTCAGACAACCCACTGTCACTGGGGGCTCAACTGAAGGCTTCCCTTCGTCAACGACACGTCGCTTCACTACAGTGTGTTCAAGGCACTCACTATGATCTCTGCTTACTCCGCTTGCCACTCGATCGACGCCTCGCCATGTGATGGCCCATGCCTGGCCTTCAGCATCCCGCACATAGGGAACGTGGTTGATCCCCCTGACACCACAACTTCTCAGACCGACATGGAGTTACGGTCATACCAGCGCACACCTATTGCACCTCTCATGCTGTCCCAGCCAGCACGTCCAATTACTGTGTAGGTTAATTTCCTCCACCAAAGAGCTCTGGCCAGTGTCTGTATGCTACACACTTCACCCTACTGTAGCAGGAAAACATGGGCCTATACATTGCTGCCAGTGACCGACTCACGGTGCAGGAAGGGCTCACTCAGTACAGCACATGCGCATCAGGGCGCAAGTATGCAGAATTGCAGCCCCCGTTATGGAGTTAAGAATCAGGGCATAGGGGGGGCCGGGGGAAAATATCCATCCGATAAGCTGTACCCCCTACACAGGCCTTCTCCACTGGAGTCTTTGTTGTTTTACCGGGATCTGGGGCTGCCAGTCATTGACCTTGCTGTAGGCTCTAGCTGGGACAAGCAGAAAGTAATGTATATACATGTTTCGATTAGGATAGGAATATTTATGTATTAGAACATGTTAAGGTTAGACAAGTAACCTTGTGTATCGATCAAGGTCTCCGGACATTCTGCGTAATTGAACATAATGAAAATAATATCAATGTTTTAATTATGTAATAAATACGGCCAGGGGTTACTCCCCCTAATCCAAAAATGTGTGGACTAAAATGCTTTCCTTTGAGGAGGAGGGAGTCCTCATCCAAGGGCGGACTTGGGTATTAGAGAAAAGGGGACTTAGGCGGTACCAGACCATATTGTGGGTGTAAAGTCCTTTTTCAGGCTGCCACACAGAAGAACGCCTAGAATCCCTCCCCTGACTTTGAATGTGTGAATGCAGCCGTCCTGCCTTGGAGGCAGAGTTTCCAGGTGTGTAAGTGCACTTTACGGCCGTAAAACTCTCCCGGTTCCCGCCAGTAGTACAGCTCTGGTCTTCAGTGTTCCATGGGCGGCCCTGACACATTCACACTTGGGGTGCATCAGGGAAGTTGTGTTTCCTTTTCTTTTCATTCTCAGTTTGGGGTGTCTGACGACCTCTGCGCAAGCGTTCCATGGCCCGCTTATGACTTATTTATTTAAATTTATATAGCGCCTTATCACCTAGAGGTCTCTAAGCGGAAAATAGCTTTTTTGAAATCATGAGAGCAAATTGTGGACATGTCCATGCAAAATCTGTGACTTCGAAAGTAGTGTGTGCAGGTGCGAATGAAGCACTACTGCCTACAGATGTCTGCCTATCACCTTTTCTTAAAGTAACACTTTAAAATAAATGTTGCTCTAACATTAGGATCGAATTGACAGACAAGTATTAATGTTAATTCGCCAGCCCCTTGCAAAGGTTCATTTGTTGGCTAACTTTGTGAAGAATGCAAAACAAAGTCTGTACAAAACATTAGCCACTAAAAGATGCGCATTCTGTTAACATAGCCCAAATCCAGCCCAACCGACTTCCTATCTATTCTAAAAGTGAATTAAATCACTGCTCTGTTCCAGGGTGGGATCAAGCACCTTATGGTGCTTTGCATGAATTTTTATTTTTGCAGACTGTGTTTTTCGTCTTTAATTTAGCAGCGTGCGTTTTGCAGTTTTTCTTTCTGTAGAGTATATTTTGAGATTCAGCTGCAAATGAGCACACCCCGCCTCCGCCCCACTGGAGCCTTCAGTACCACCACAGCACCCCACCTTTAAAGGATGCGGCCCCTTGCTGTCAAGGATTAGCTGAGGGCCGAAGCAGCAGCGCTTGGGTGGGGGGAATGAACATGCCAGCGCTACAGTAGAAAAGAAGCAGGAATGTATTCTGCCTGATCACAAACACACCACAAATCACATGCGCCCCACAGCAGACACTTATCCGTGAAACTGATCCCAGGATCAAGGTAGGAACTGAAGCTGCGTTGATGCATCAGAGTCACTCAGTGTTAAGCCTCGGTGATTACACAAAAACAATCACTCGGATCATTTAAAGGCATCGGCACTCCAAACACCTTTTTCTAGAATTCGGATTTTTTGGTCCAATTTTCCTTTTTTTCCTTGCCAAATCATTGGGGTTTTGGTACTAGCCGCCCCTGGCCGCGTGATCTCCATTGGATGCCAATCGCATCACTCTGACGATCCCCTGACCAGGGCAAACCGTGTCTGTGATTCCTAAACATCATTGGGAATTGTCTCTCTATGGTGGAGAAAAGGATTTTTTTTAAAGTGGTGCTGTCATTAAATCACGAGTGCATGCCGAATGTATGTTTGGAATCACTGGAGTAAATAACAGGTGCTTCTTCATGTGTGCTTGTGCCTTACCGCTGGTGTGCAACTCCTTCCTAGACGGTAGTGGGTTGTGTACAGTACTCGTGGATTACCAGAGAGAATGTTTGTTTTTACATTGGAGGTTGTGGTCGATGTGTATTTATTCTCCGTGGGCATGATTCACAAAACATTATAAGGAGCTACGTCACACTCAGGGCTGAAAAAGGCATCATATCCGAGTGCAAATAAGACAACATAGAGTCAAGATGTGCTATCATTTACTCCTGCAGCTTAAATTTACGACCACAAAAAGTCAGTTAGTATGGAAGACTTTCCAGAATCCCAAATTTAGCCTGGGGGTGGAGTAATGGGTATTCCCTGGGTAGGAGCACAGGGTGGTCATTGGGAAGGCAGTGAACGTCGCCAAAGTTGTACTTTTGTAAATATTCCGTGCCTACCAATTTTGGGATTCACACCCATTGAGTGCACCTACGTTCGGTGGCCAAAAGTCTGGGCTAAGGCCCACAATACCAGTGGTTTCTTAATGCCACCGTGGCCAGTAACAGCAGTTGCCGCCATCTCTACGATTACGAGATTGGTGGGACCTTGTAGGTCTGTTTTCACCCACAGATTTCAGCTGGGTGAAAGTCTGGCCCAAAATGAGCATTTACAAGGGGGATTGGGCCTGGAATGACCAAATCCCAGGTAATTCCTCATTTCTTGCTGTGTTTTCTTCTCTGCCCTGGCTGCTCTTTCTATCGCGCCACAGTGCCATGGAGGAGGCACCAACGAGTCTGCAGCCGTCTCCAAGGCCCATGGCAGATTTTAGCTGCCCTGTGCCTAATTATGCAGAGAGCAGCAGCCACATTTGCATAATGAAGCTTGGAGTTCCACCCTGGGATCCTGGTGACATTTACAGACCAATGAGCGGGGCTGCCAAGGTTCACAAGGTACCGGAAGAGCCACCATTGGTTTCCGCTGGGTGATGATGGGTCATGGACCCAGAAGGAGGAGAGGAAATACCACTGCAGGTGATCGTGAAGGCAAGCTTGACTTTTCATCATTGCGCAAAGCCTTCCGCTAATGTGTGCCATACATCACGCTCCCCTCTGGCTGGGCTGCTCCAGCGCTAATAAGGGGGGAGGGGCATTTGCGATGCATTAATTCAACCACGTGCTACCAACAAAATGTGGAACAGGGCTTCTTGATGCATACAGTTTTGTGTCTTTGCTGATGCATTTGCACCACTAACGCCACAAGACTATTTTGCACCACGACCCCGGGCCTACGTTGCAGAAAACAACACTGAATCTTAGCAAATACATTTTGCACCATTTTAGCTTCTATCGTGAGAAATTTTAGAAACAGGTTTTGTGATGTCTTTATCTGAAGAACAATAAATAGGAAAAATAGATATTGCTTGGCTTTGGCTACCATGTTGAAAGCACCCGCTTGGAAAACTTTTTTTATTAAAGAAACAAACTCTAAAGCGGAGTTTCTTTTTTGACAACAACAAAATGAATAGCCCTGGTGCTCAGGGAACTTTTTCTAGTATATCATGGCGGACACAGTCATCGAAAGTGAGTAACAGTCGCCATGCTCTAAACTTGGGGGACTGTCGCTGTGACTTAGTGGTCCTGCATCGGATAGACCACTGCATCAAGGGTTACCCCCGGCCAGCAGAGTCAATGGTTTTTCCGACTCTAAATCATGGCCACGGGAATTATGCGGCAGGAGAGGGCCAAATTATGCGGCAGGGTTGAGTAAATTATGCGTCAAGAAATGGCAAATTATGCAGCATAATGTGGCACATTTTGTACTAGTATTCATTATTTGGTTATTTTTTTTTAATTGTTAACACTGTTTGGGCATTGGTTACACCTCAGTAGGAGGAACGCTCTCTTACAACGTTCCTCCTACTCTGCCAAATCCTAATTAGGTCCCCAAAATTGTGGCAAAAACGGTTAACTAAAGATCCTTTTGAATAAGCTGAAAATACAGTGCAAAATTATCCATTCTCCGTTTGTGTCGTAGGGCAACACCTTTATTCAAGAAAAGATATCAAAATACTGTGTTTTCTCAATCCCATGATAGGAAAACAAGCAAAAAGATTTTTATCAATTCTTATCTAAGTGAAAATTTCTACCAATAAGGCGCTGGGTGTCGCAGTGCGACACATTAGTACACTTTAAAAAGCAGCAACGTGAATCAAAAATATAAACGTAATTCAATATCAACAATTAAAAGAAATCAAAGAACAAAATGTTAAACTGATTAAAACAGAAACACCTGATTGAAGTATTACCATGCTACCACGTTTTGACTAAATAAGTCAATTTTCAACAATTTCGAACTCTATATTGTAGTCCGGTATCTGCTAAATTATAATTGCACTTCACAATTGCAAAATTTACTCCAAAAAAAGCATTTTTGTTAGTGATTTTTCATGAAAAAACATTTTGTGGCCAGGAAGTTCGCCCACAAAAAGTAGAATTCTCTTCATAATAATGTGCATTTTGCTTATTATTTCACACATCATGTTTAGCAAAACTTCGACAGGCTTCGGGAAGTTTCCTGCGTTTTAAAAACAGACCTGTGAAGTTGCCATTAGCCAACTTCACAAATTTTACTTATGTTCAAGATAGAATTCTACCAGTAGTGTTTTATCAGTTTGTTAGTACAGCTTCAGAAAACTGCTGTGGAAGGCGTGTGTGGTTGAATGTCAGAACCTGGCAATTAATTGTTTTCCAATTTAGCAGGCAAATCTCCTGAAATGTTAATCTTCTAAGTATGATGGAATGAGTTTACCCAAGTGAATAATCCTGCATGGTAAACACACAGTCTGGCCTATTATGCTACTCTCTCGATAAGGCAAGTGAAAGCTTCCACAGTGGGGGTAAAGAGGTCTGGGGCCCTGGTCACAGCGATAACACCGGTGGTGGCTGCTATTTAACGGGGGTGGTGGGGCAGGGGGAGCACAGGAGTGGTAAATTAAAAAAACAACACTTACCAACAGGTCGGAACCAACCTCTCAGTCCTATTCGGCTACTCTAAAGCAGGAACCTGGAAGCACCCAGGCTCCTGACTCTCCTAGCCAATCATGACGCTGCCTTACAGCAGAGTTGTGACTGGTCTGAGCGCCGTGGTATTACAGCCTGGTGGGGATCATGCAACGTGCACATGACTGTTTGGCTATCTCAAGACGGTCGGCCAGACTGTCATGCACAGTTTAGAGTGTGCTCACCACTCCACCCCCGGACCCTGCTGTGACAGCCCAGCCCGCCCCGCACCAGGAAACAGAAAACTAAAATGATAATAACATTGGTTATTATCATTTTAGTTTTTCTTTAACTACTGCTTGCATAGCAGTGAGGCAACGCTCCTCCGCCTTAGTGGAGGAGCCGCCACTGGATAACACATGTGGTCCCAGTTAACATCCTGGTGCATGAGGTAATTTACACGAGCTCTGAGTAGAAGCAATGAGGGCAAGAAGCTGAGGATGGCATCACAAAAGCAAACCTTTTGGTGCAACACAGTCAGCCATTAAGATGCCCATGAACCCCATGTAAATAATGTTAACTCTAAACTTCTCCTAGTGACAACCAATCACAACAAATCAGGCGACAATAGACTAACCAATGAAGTACTAACATATATGCCCTGTGCCTCATTGTGTGTATCTATGTAGGGAAAATATGTAAAGTGCAAACCTAGTGGGAGAGTAACAGCCCAGAAGCCCAGGGATATGATCTGGTTTCCATGACAATATGATAGAGCAATGCCATTGGTCAGTTCTAAGGTTCTGAGATGTAGCGTTCTTTGAGGAAATATGTTTTCAGATTCTCTCTGAACTTCAGGAGGGTAGAGGAAGTTTTGATGTGATGAGGATGCTGTCCCAAATTGTAAAAGTGTAGACAGAGAAGACCTATTTTACAAAGTTCTCCTTTTCGAAGCTTTTCATTTTCAGTGCAGTTATGTCCTAGCTTTTCATCTGGCACTCTCTGCCTCATGTTATTATTTTTCCGCATGGGTGTTGTTTCTGCTGGAATTGTATATGATGTAGCTAGTCTTAAAGGGGGTGCAGGCTCAGAAGTGGAGCCAGTCTAGTTGCGCTGGGGTTAGAATGATGTGGTTGGACCAGAGGCGCAACTAGAGTCAAATTTTGGGGGGGACTAAGAAAAAAATTCGGGGGGGGGGGCTGAATCTTTAGGCAATTGGCAGAGTCGAGCTGCAGGGGCTCTTAAAAGGGGTGAAACAACAACAAAGCCCCATTAACATGCACAAGGTCTTTTAAAGACCTGTGAAGTGCTCGGGTGCGAGCGGGCCCGGGAAGTGTCTCATCCCGGGCTGCCACACACGACGGGGAGGGGAGGCTGGGGGGGGGGCTGAAGCCCTATTAGGGCATTGGGTGTTGCACGCCTGGGTTGGACCTTTTCACATCTATCACAAAACATGCCACAGTGTGAATGATGTCCATTAATAGGGCCTGACTGAAGTCTGGGGAACCAAACAGCAGCGTGTAACTGCCATCCAGGTGCAAGAAGACCACAGCTTAGGCTGATAGTTTGAAGGTGGCTTCAGGGAGGAAAGGCGTCGTCCTTTTATAAGGGAGAGTTAGTACCATGGTCTCTTGGGTTGTTAGTAATGTTTTTTAAAGGAGAAGTCGGTGTCAAGGGTGAATCCGAGTGATTTTATGTTGGATATCAGCTGTTGGGGTTAGTCTTCATGGTTCAATTCAGGGATGTGGAATTAAAAAAAATATCCACTTGTCCATGGGACAAGTTGTTTCATTAAACTACTGTTCCTGTAACAAAAAACACTTGTCCCTTTGGTGCCAGATAGTGTGACGACAAATAATGGCAGCAATCTCATTATATAAGAGCTCCGATAATAGCATCTCTGATTATGCCACAATTCACACTAGTTTGTTCATGGTAGGGCTTGAATACTAGCAGTTCCCTTATTTTGCCACCTTTTTCCAGATCAACATACTGGGGCCTGAAGTAGTGGTAAGCAATAATTCCCCATGGTTGAAATTCCATTTAGAGTTTGCGCAAGCCTACTAACTTGCATGTTTTATGGGTTTCATCATCTAGTCTCTAATATTTTCCCATATAGAGAAAGGTTGGAAATGTACTCCTGACAAGGCCAAAAGTAAAAGTTCTTCCAGGGTTGGGGAAAAAAGTGGTTGGTGGGAAAGTGAACTTGTAAAAGCTCAACAGATTTTTCTCATGAGCAACTCTAAACCTGCATTTTTGTTTGTCCTAAATCGCAGCTCATAAATATTTTCTAGGAGTACAATTTCCTGACCTACTTCTGTAAGTTCTTGGGAATTCATGAAAGCCGTAAATCTGCACTAATGCTAGGACATGTACATGGGTGCACTTTTGTGACTTTCTGTAAGAATTGACCCCTATTTATGCCTTGTATTAACCAAGATCGTTTGTTTATATTAAAATTCTATCTCTCTATATCTATCTACTGACTGGCTTCACTGTGAGTGACAGCATTCTGCTCTTTCATAAGGGGCATATCGATGCACAGATGCACAGAGAAGTTTTGTTCTGTGCCAGGTACTACTGTGGCAATGTGTGGTTTTTGAGACCAAACATATTTTAGCTTTTGCCAATGTTTGTTATAATGATGAGCGCCCAGTAGTTTCCACAACAATACCGTTTTACGAAAACCATATCAAAACAAGACACGCATTGACAAAACTAAAAGGCTGACCACCAATGTCATACTTAGTGGATTTGTCATTGTTTGTTTCTTTTTTGTGTTTCATTTAATTTTGTTGAAACTGGTTGCACTGATTTTCCATTATGAATATTTTTGGGAAATACTATCATGCATCAACACATTTTACTAAATGATGCTTCAAATGGTACCCAAAATTTCACTGTAGTTTAGCATAACGTTTTTCCTAGTTGCCTTTTTTTAAATGAACATTTTATTTTGAAAGCAAATAATCGTGAATTTTGCTTTCAAGCTTTAGCATATTTTTGCATCTAATCATAGAGCATCCTGGAAGCATTATGCGTAGCCTCATACTGTTAAACTTTGCAACATTTTTATACTTGACACACTGTCAATAGTGCAGTCTGAGCTTACATCATTTCATTAGAGCACGCACCCTAATAACAAAGGCTTTCTAATAATGAACCATAAATACAAGTTCGAACAGCATCAACATATGTACACAAATATTACCTTAACTGCAGGCAATGCCTTTCCCTGTGGTAGTGTAGCCTTGCAGCCAAAGGGTTTGTGATGCCAGAGGTTTGGCCTACTTGTTCCAAGGACAGAATAAACCTGAAAACTTGTCCTTGCCGCCAAACAATATGTCCTGGGTGCTGGGCTATAGGAATTCCACACCCCATTTTGGAGAGTCAGGGTTGCATCTGTGATTGCTTTTGCTGTTGGCAAGCGGGTGAAATTCTGTTTTGGTAGAATTGAGCTCCTGGTAGCTGTTGGACATACAATTCTGAATTAGTCTGCAGCAAGGTTTGCCTCTCTTAGTGTCACGAAGAGTGGACACTCCCAGGAAAAACATAGGAAGGTTCAAGGACTGACAGCAATCTTAGATGCCTTCCTTTCTATCCAACATGAACATATCAAATGCATATCAGACAGGTTTGTATTATTAGACAGAACACTACTGATGCCCAGTCAGAACAAATTGCTGAACACATCCCTACCCACAGAGATGAATGGACTGTGGATTGCAGATGTTTTACATTTGCTTCTCATCACATTCCTTTGCCTCTCTTCTTGCCTCATGGTGATGCAAAGTTTTAAAAAGTGTACACTGTCTCGCAGGAGTTTTCAAAATACAAGGATCACACGTAAGCAGTCAATAAAGGAATAAGATGGGACAGTGGAGAAAAGACATCTCAGATTTACTGTCTAATCCCAGCACATCCATTCCTTTCCATTGTGTTCTCAACTCTAATATATTCCTTCCGAAATCTGCCCTCGTCTATTAATAAGGCTATTTTATCTTTGCAAGGAAAGCCTATGGGTCTGAAAGTTTATTAAAACTTAGCACGCTTGAACTTAATATTTAATGCTCTATAGGTTTGTTTTCATGCAGGCCAAAAAGTCCACACCGCAGTCTACAGCACATCTAGTTGGTTCTTTGATCATCAAAGTTAGCGCAAACCTTTCTGACAATGTCACATAAAGCCAGCTTACAGCACAGGACATCAGTTCTTCGCTGGAATTAACAACTCTTGCCACCTTTTAACATTTAAAGCAGAGATGAGTAACCCGTTGGGCTATTCTTAGGCAAATTTTGCACTGCGCTATATGCACTATGCACCTTGCACCTTCTCGCACAAGTCACTTTATTCTTAATGAATGTATTTCTAAAAAATTAAGGAATCGTAATTTTGTACTCTATGCACTTTTTCTGTCGGGGTCAATAGGACTGCATTGCGATTATGGTCTTTTATATCTTTGCTAGCCCTAAATGATGGAAATGGTTAAACTATTAAATGAATTTATCCGCTGAGTGTGGGAACATGTTGGATAGGTTGGGCTAGGGTGAGGGGGGGCACTGTACTCTGATGTTGTGTCTTATGTTCTGTATTTGGCTTATTTAAATATAAAAAAAATACAAATAAATAACAATAAAGTTGGCACTTGAAAATCTATTTCTTTACTTATTTGATATTATATGCATTTGTATAACTCATGCGAATGTTCAAACAGAACCCTTTATGGAAGTAAAGGCCACAAAACCCATCTAGAGGCTAATTTCCGGGAAAACAAGAGCTTACCACCTGCACGCTCCAGTACAAAGCCTACCCGGGGACCGCTCCGCGACATATTATCAATAGGGATTTGCAGCCACTCTGCTTCTCGGTATTGATAGGACAGAATTGGGAGTGCAAAAGGCTTTTGCTGGCGATCACAAATGAAGACAAGTGGGAGAAGAAGAAGGCCCAGAGCACAGAGAGATTATCTGAGCTAAGCCCTTCTGCAGTATCCCTTTGAGGTTAAGAGAACTATGATCTTTGGCAGAAAACTTTGTTATTTTTATTTATAATTTTCTTAGCAGATCCTATCCAGTGAGCTTTAAATTTCCTAGTAAATACAAGCGATACCACATTTTTATTTTTCTTGCTTTATTTACATGATCCTCAGTGTATATACAGATGGAGTGCACCCAGCCAGAATAGAGAAACTCTCGGGTAACGGAAACACAAGGTTTCTTAGTTATAAAGGAAAGACAACATTTTGTAAATTTGTATATTGAATAAGTACGGTTTTGTGAACTTCTTAGCAAACTGGCCTAAAGTAATGCCTTGCTCAACAGCAGTTCGTTGGTCTGACATTGTTATACCATGCTTCGATACAGGCTGGAGTGGAATCAAAAAGCGATTGTGATGAGAAAAAATTTAACGTTTTTCTCAGCGTTGTGCTTATTGTTCGGCTTCACATCTGCAAACATACATTTTAGTCGTGTATGGTAGAATGCTGTGTTCATCCCTCCACCTCACGACCATTACAACCCATGAAGCTCCCTCTAGCCGGCTTTTCTATGCACTTACCCATTTACCCCAACTTTGTAAATAAAAGTACTTATAATAATGCCATCTTTAGTACTTAGCTAAAGAAGCCTTCCAGTGAATGCTGTCACGATAAGCCCAAAAGCCATAGTACACATATTCAAAAAAAGGACCTTTGAAGAATGCCTGTTGTGGGCACTTGTTAACAACACGCCTTTGTTAAAGATAAAGATTTTCCACTTAAAAATGAAAATTGAAACTTTCCTGATACTGTAATTTGGGCATATCCTTTTATTTTATTTTAGAAGGCAGGGGCACTAAATCTTCAATAGCTCCCTATCATCACACTCTACGGTGTGAGTGTGCACGTTTAAGATGTCCTTCAGTCCCCAATCTCCTTCTGTTCTTTGCAACAACAAATCCTGCAAGAAAGGCCCATCCCAAAACATGTATGTCTGTAAGACATGAAGATTCAGGAAGCAATTAATAGCAAGGAGCATAGTGAACCACAATGTGGTGTTTCTAGTAAGCATGGGTCACCTTACTACATCCCCAGATGAGCTCTACCAATCTCCTTACCTCCAGCTTAATGGCCATGCTTTTCCTCCTCACTCCCATTTTTCGTCCCACAATTGTGGATGTTGTGGCCCCAGGTTGTCCGGTGGAGTGTGTAAGAGCTGCGATGTGTGGTGTTAGCAGATGTGCATGCATAGTGCTGTGTGGCTGTCTGTGAGAGGGGGGGGGCATAGTGTACCTATGGGTGACATTGTTTCTCCAAGTGAGGAGAATTGTGTGTATGTCATTGCAAAGGGAGGGTTGGATGAGTGTGCAATGCACATTCTGTTGGAATGTGCACATCAGGCCCACAAGTGGGCTGTGGGTGGGGACTGTGTATGTCTATATGGTGGTATGGGATTGCGTATGTGATGGAAGAGTGGTGGAGCATTGGTGGAAGTATTGGTGGAAACAGTGCATGGGAACAAAGGGCTCTGAGGTGTTTGTGGAATAACAGTGATATGTGAGTGGTGGCTACATATGTGTGTTGGGTCGTGTGGAGTGTATAAAGGCAGTATGGTGAAAGCAGATGTGTTTGCTTGGGGCTGCATGTTTCTGGGTGAGGAAGCCAGAATATGGGGTGTTATGGGGTAATTGCGAGTAGATTATGTATTTGATTTGGGGAAATTGTGTCCTGGGACGAGGAAAGGGTTCACGGACGGGTATCACACATGCATGGCAACGGCCTCATCTGAATTTATTTCTCTGAGGTTTGGATTCGTGGTTCTGCATGAATGTTGGGCCCATACAGGTTTTGTCATCTGCTCTTAGAAGCTCTTGTTGAGGGCCATCCCAAGGTATCTGTGTGTGTTGGAGGAGGTGCATCCCCTGTCTCTTATCACTCCATATTTGACACTTATTCAGCTGCCTCCTTGGTCAGTGGATTCCTGATTGATCCACTCCTCTATCGCCCAGCTTGGAGCCTCGTGGGTTTCTCTCTGTGTCCCCTAGAGGTATGGAAAGATCAAGAGAGAGCGAGAGAGAGTGAAATAGAGCGCGAGCAAGTGTGTGCATGACTGCATTCACCACTGGGGGCAAGGGGGTGCACCAATTGAGCGTTAATAGCAAGTAAATCATTTTCGGTGTGTATCTTGCAGGGTCAAACTCATGTGCATGAGGTCTCAGGAGATGCAGGCATAACATACATGCCAATAGACCCGATTCAGGCGGGAGAAAAAATGGCTTTAATTTAGCTGTCTCCCGCCTGAAATTGCATTTTCTACAATAGAAGTCAATGGGGAATTTTCATTCTAACGATTTTTTTATTTTAAATCTCCCACCTCCCTGTCCTAAAATGTTGGCATGTATGCAATAAGCCCAGGATAGTGTAAACAGGATGTGGGTCTCTTGGCGCCTGAACACCACCCGCCGTTGTCCTAACTGCAGGCCCTGTGCCAGGGGCGGCTCTAGGCTCATGGCGGCCCTGGGCAGGGAGCGTAGGTAGGGGGCCCCCCGGAGGAACGCAGGTTTGGAGGCCAGTGAAGAGGGGGGGCGTCAGGGTGTTTGGAAGTAGAACAGAGCCAGAGGCCGCCAAATCCCTGCCAGGGACCGCCATGCAAATATATATCCATCCTCAGAGGATTATTATATTAAGAATATATATTGGCGTGGTGGCCCCTGGGGTTTGGCGGCCCTGTGCAGGTACACAGCTTGCACATGCATAAGGCCGCCCCTGCCTGTGCCATGGAGGCACCTCTGGCCTCTTCCGCCCCCTCCCCGTGTGCTGGTACTGCCCAGACTGCCACGTCACACCTCTAGATACTCTATCCCATGCTAGGGTTGCCATGTTAGTCTTTTACCATCCGGTGTCACGCGGAGGGCTCCATCCATCACTTCCTGCGCGCGGGAAGCGAGGGAAATCCATAGCGATGAAAAATGGCCTTCACAGGGCGCGGTGACAGGAGAGATGAGGACGTGAAAGACACTATTAGTGTAAATGAGAAAACCCATCCAACAACATTTTTCTCCTTGAAGGTTTTTTCCCTTCAATTTTATTTTACGATTCGAGCCCTGGGCCGGGGCCCGGAGCACGTGGCCGGCTGCGGCTCCGCGCGGACTGCGCAGGCGCCTTCCCCGGGCCTGTCTCTTAATTCCTCCCGGGAGACTGCTCGCCGCGGTACCCCGGGGGCACGGGAGGCGGATCAGGGCCCGCTTGACAGGGAGGATTTAGCTGTGAAGACGAAAGACAATTTGAAATGGCATGAAACCGTGACAGCTCCCACTGAAATGAGCCCGTCGACTGTCACGTTCCTGTGAAGGATTCTTCCCGGGAAACACTGCCCATGGGGCTTGCGAGGCGAGAGGAAATAGGGAAATATATTAAGACATTTATCTGGTGCCTCACGTCAGCATCGCATGCGGTATGGAAAAGCGTGCATGCGGCGGGCGTCTGCAGTACGGAGGGGAGGGGCCTGGAAGGCGTCTGCGCCGCACGTGGAAGGGGTCTGCTGCAGCACAAGGGAGGGAGTCTGCAGCACAAGCGAGGGAGTCCACTGCATCATATGTCTGCACTATAAGTAGGGGTGTCTGCTGCACCTTATGAAGGGAGTCTGCACTATAAGTAGGGGGAGTCTGCAGCACAATCGAGGGAGTCGGCACTACAAGTGGAGGGGGTCCACTGCACCATATGTAGAGGGAGTCTGCACTATAAGTAGGGGGTCCACTGCACCATATGTAGAGGGAGTCTGCACTATAAGTAGGGGGTCCACTGCACCATATGTAGAGGGAATCTGTACTATAAAGTAGGGGAAGTCTGCAGCACCTTATGAAGGGAGTCTGCACTATAAGTAGGGGGAGTCTGCTGCACCTTATGTAGAGGGAGTCTGCACTATAAGTAGGAGGAGTATGCTACACCTTATATAGGGGAGTCTGCACTATAAGTAGGAGGAGTATGCTACACCTTATATAGGGGAGTCTGCACTATAAGTAGGGGAAGTCTGCAGCACCTTATGAAGGGAGTCTGCACTATAAGTAGGGGGAGTCTGCAGCACAATCGAGGGAGTCGGCAGTACAAGTGGAGGGGGTCCACTGCACCATATGTAGAGGGAATCTGTACTATAAAGTAGGGGAAGTCTGCAGCACCTTATGAAGGGAGTCTGCACTATAAGTAGGGGGAGTCTGCAGCACAATCGAGGGAGTCGGCACTACAAGTGGAGGGGGTCCACTGCACCATATGTAGAGGGAATCTGTACTATAAAGTAGGGGAAATCTGCAGCACCTTATGAAGGGAGTCTGCACTATAAGTAGGGGGAGTCTGCTGCACCTTATGTAGAGGGAGTCTGCACTATAAGTAGGAGGAGTATGCTACACCTTATATAGGGGAGTCTGCACTATAAGTAGGAGGAGTATGCTACTCCTTATATAGGGGAGTCTGCACTATAAGTAGGGGAAGTCTGCAGCACCTTATGAAGGGAGTCTGCACTATAAGTAGGGGGAGTCTGCAGCACAATCGAGGGAGTCGGCAGTACAAGTGGAGGGGGTCCACTGTACCATATGTAGAGGGAATCTGTACTATAAAGTAGGGGAAGTCTGCAGCACCTTATGAAGGGAGTCTGCACTATAAGTAGGGGGAGTCTGCAGCACAATCGAGGGAGTCGGCACTACAAGTGGAGGGGGTCCACTGCACCATATGTAGAGGGAATCTGTACTATAAAGTAGGGGAAGTCTGCAGCACCTTATGAAGGGAGTCTGCACTATAAGTAGGGGGAGTCTGCTGCACCTTATGTAGAGGGAGTCTGCACTATAAGTAGGAGGAGTATGCTACACCTTATATAGGGGAGTCTGCACTATAAGTAGGGGAAGTCTGCTGCACCTTATGTAGGGGAGTCTGCACTATAAGTAGGGGTGACAAATGCAAAATGAACAATTTATGGACAGAATGCAGAACACTGTCATACATTCACCACAGTACAGAGATCTTTGGCCTAAATCCATCGTTTTTTTGCTCACCATGCCATTCCAGTTTGGACCCAGCCATATGCAAATCAGTCTTGACCCTGTGTCCCATGGGAACAGTCCAGTCCAAACTGCCAGGCCAGGTCCTCCCTGGACCGGAAACAAGCATCCTAGGACCGGTTTCGGGCTTTCAGCCCTCATCAGCCAGGATAGCTTGATTCCAATGGCATGGAGAGCACTGGTCCCACGTCTAGGCATACTCGTCTTACTCGGGTGATAAATGCATTATAAAATGATTAATGGGCAGAATGCAGAACAATGTCATACATTCACCCAAGTACCGAGATCTGGGCCTAAATCCAAAGCTTTTTTGCTCACCATGCCATTCCAGTTTCGACCCAGCCATATGCAAATCAGTCTAGACCATGTGCCATATGGGAGTCTGCTGCACCATATGAAGACGGAGTGTGCACGATAAATGGAGGGAGTCTGCACTATACGTGGAGAGGGTCTGCACCACCAGTGGAAGGGGACAGCACTACAATTGGATGGGGGTCTGGTGTACGACAAGTGGAGGGCATTTGCATCACAAGTGGAGAGAGTCTGCTGTATCACAAGTGGAGGGAGTGTGCATTGCAAGGTGAAATTAGACTACATCACAGGTGGAGGAGGTGTACTGCACAACAGGTGGGGGTAGTTTGTATCACAAGTGGAGGGAGTCTGCTGCACAATAGGTTGAAGGAGTCTGCTGCACCACAAGTGGCGGGGGTCTGCTGTACTAGAAGTGTAAGTAGTGTGCACCACATGTGAAAGTAGTCTGTACCACAGGTGGACGAGGTCGGCTGTACTACAAGTGGAGGGAGTGTGCATCACAGGTGGAGGGAGTCTGCTGCACCACAAGTGGAAGAGATCTGCTGATCGAAAAGCGCACGTGGTCTGCACCACAAGTGAATGAACCTGCACCACAACTGCAAGGAGTCTGCACCACAAGTGAATGAAGCTGCACCACAACTGCAAGGAGTCTGCACCACAAGTGAATGAACCTGCACCACAACTGCAAGGAGTCTGCATCACAAGTGAACCTGCACCACAACTGCAAGAATTCTGCACCACAAGTGAATGAACCTGCACCACAACTGCAAGGAGTCTGCACCACAAGTGAACGAACCTGCACCACAACTGCAAGGAGTCTGCATCACAAGTGAATGGACTTGCACCACAAGTGCAAGGAGTCTGCATCACAAGTGAATGAACTTGCACCACAAGTGCAGGGAGTCTGCACCACAAGGGTGAGGCCTGAACCATAACTGAAAGTAGTCTGCTGCACCACAAATGTAGAGTGTCTACAATACAAGAACAATGGTCTGCCCCATAGGGGGAGGATGCATGCACCACCAGAGGAGGGAGGCAGCGCCACTAGGGCAGGATGTCTTCCCCACACGTGGAAGGGGTCTGCTGCACCACACGTGAAAGGTGTTTACACCAAAAGTGAAGGGGGTCATCCCCTCGAGTGGAGGGGGTCTTCACCACAAGCGGGGGATCCTGCAGCCTAGGAAGCAAGGAGCATCCACCAAGGGAAAGTAAGTGCCACAAGTGCAAGGGTTGTGCACTATGATGGGGAGTCACCGGGGTCTGCGCCACCGGTGCAAGAGGTGTGTGAGATCTACATTGATGAAAGAGGTCTGCAGGACAGGACGGGGGAGCATCTACACCCCAGAGGAACTGGACTCTGTAGGATGGGAGGGTACATATCTGCACCACAAGAGAGGAAAGGTGTCTGACCCACAGAAGGAAAGCACTGGTCTGGATCACAGAAGGATAGATGTCTGCATTACAGCACGAAAGGGGTCTGTATCACAGAATGATAGATGTCTGCATTACACGAAGGGAGGAGTCTGGATCATAGAATGATAAATGTCTGCATTACAGGACGAAAAGGGGTCTGGTTCACAGAATGATAGATGTCTGCATTACAGGAAGGGAGGGGTCTGGATCATAGAATGATCGATGTCTGCATTACAGCACGAAAGGAGTCTGGATCACAGAATGATAGATGTCTGCATTACAGGAAGTGAGGGGTCTGGATAACAGAATGATCGATGTCTGCATTGGAGGAAGTGAGGGGTCTGGATCACAGAATTATAGATGTCTACATTACAGGAAGGGAAGGATCTGGATCATAGAATGATCGATGTCTGCATTACAGCACGAAAGGGGTCTGGACCACAGAATGATAGATGTCTGCATTACAGGAAGGGAGGGGTCTGGATCATAGAATGATAGATGTCTGCATTACAGGACGAAAGGGGTCTGGATCACAGAATGATAGATGTCTGCATTACAGGAAGGGAGGGGCCTGGATCACAGAATGATCTATGCCTGCATTGGAGGAAGTGAGGGGTCTGGATCACAGAATGATAGATGTCTGCATTACAGCACAAAAGGGGTCTGGATCACAGAATGTCAGATGTCTGAATTACAGGAAGGGAGGGGCCTGGATCATAGAATGATCGATGTCTGCATTACAGCACGAAAGGGGTCTGGATCACAGAATGATAGATGTCTGCATTACAGGAAGGGAGGGGTCTGGATCATAGAATGATAGATGTCTGCATTACAGGACGAAAGGGTTCTGGATCACAGAATGATAGATGTCTGCATTACAGGAAGGGAGGGGTCTGGATCATAGAATGATCGATGTCTGCATTACAGCACGAAAGGGGTCTGGATCACAGAATGATAGATGTCTGCATTACAGGAAGTGAGGGGTCTGGATCACAGAATGACCGATGTCTGCATTGGAGGAAGAGAGGTGTCTGGATCACAGAATGATAGATGTCTGCATTACAGCACGAAAGGGGTCTGGATCACAGAATGATAGATGTCTGCATTACAGGAAGGGAGGGGTCTGGATCATAGAATGATCGATGTCTGCATTACAGCACAAAAGGGGTCTAGATCACAGAATGATAGATGTCTGCATTACAGGAAGTGAGGGGTCTGGATCACAGAATGACCGATGTCTGCATTGGAGAAAGTGAGGGGTCTGGATCACAGAATGATAGATGTCTGCATTACAGCACGAAAGGGGTCTGGATCACAGAATGATAGATGTCTGCATTACAGGAAGTGAGGGGTCTGGATCACAGAATGACCGATGTCTGCATTGGAGGAAGTGAGGGGTCTGGATCACAGAATGATAGATTTCTGCATTACAGCACGAAAGGGGTCTGGATCACAGAATGATCCATGTCTGCATTAAAGGAAGGGAGGGATCTGGATAATAGAAGGATAGATGTCTGCATTACAGGAAGGGAAGGATCTGGATCATAGAATGATCGATGTCTGCATTACAGCACGAAAGGGGTCTGGACCACAGAATGATAGATGTCTGCATTACAGGAAGGGAGGGGTCTGGATCATAGAATGATAAATGTCTGCATTACAGGACGAAAGGGGTCTGGATCACAGAATGATAGATGTCTGCATTACAGGAAGGGAGGGGCCTGGATCACAGAATGATCGATGTCTGCATTGGAGGAAGTGAGGGGTCTGGATCACAGAATATTAGATGTCTGCATTACAGGAAGTGAGGGGTCTGGATAACAGAATGATAGATGTCTGCATTACAGGAAGGGAGGGGTCTGGATCATAGAATGATCGATGTCTGCATTACAGCACGAAAGGAGTCTGGATCACAGAATGATAGATGTCTGCATTACAGGAAGTGAGGGGTCTGGATAACAGAATGATCGATGTCTGCATTGGAGGAAGTGAGGGGTCTGGATCACAGAATGATAGATGTCTACATTACAGGAAGGGAAGGATCTGGATCATAGAATGATCGATGTCTGCATTACAGCACGAAAGGGGTCTGGACCACAGAATGATAGATGTCTGCATTACAGGAAGGGAGGGGTCTGGATCATAGAATGATAGATGTCTGCATTACAGGACGAAAGGGGTCTGGATCACAGAATGATAGATGTCTGCATTACAGGAAGGGAGGGGCCTGGATCACAGAATGATCTATGCCTGCATTGGAGGAAGTGAGGGGTCTGGATCACAGAATGATAGATGTCTGCATTACAGCACAAAAGGGGTCTGGATCACAGAATGTCAGATGTCTGAATTACAGGAAGGGAGGGGCCTGGATCATAGAATGATCGATGTCTGCATTACAGCACGAAAGGGGTCTGGATCACAGAATGATAGATGTCTGCATTACAGGAAGGGAGGGGTCTGGATCATAGAATGATAGATGTCGGCATTACAGGACGAAAGGGTTCTGGATCACAGAATGATAGATGTCTGCATTACAGGAAGGGAGGGGTCTGGATCATAGAATGATCGATGTCTGCATTACAGCACGAAAGGGGTCTGGATCACAGAATGATAGATGTCTGCATTACAGGAAGTGAGGGGTCTGGATCACAGAATGATCGATGTCTGCATTGGAGGAAGTGAGGGGTCTGGATCACAGAATATTAGATGTCTGCATTACAGGAAGTGAGGGGTCTGGATAACAGAATGATAGATGTCTGCATTACAGGAAGGGAGGGGTCTGGATCATAGAATGATCGATGTCTGCATTACAGCACGAAAGGAGTCTGGATCACAGAATGATAGATGTCTGCATTACAGGAAGTGAGGGGTCTGGATAACAGAATGATCGATGTCTGCATTGGAGGAAGAGAGGTGTCTGGATCACAGAATGATAGATGTCTGCATTACAGCACGAAAGGGGTCTGGATCACAGAATGATAGATGTCTGCATTACAGGAAGGGAGGGGCCTGGATCATAGAATGATCGATGTCTGCATTACAGCACAAAAGGGGTCTAGATCACAGAATGATAGATGTCTGCATTACAGGAAGTGAGGGGTCTGGATCACAGAATGACCGATGTCTGCATTGGAGAAAGTGAGGGGTCTGGATCACAGAATGATAGATGTCTGCATTACAGCACGAAAGGGGTCTGGATCACAGAATGATAGATGTCTGCATTACAGGAAGTGAGGGGTCTGGATCACAGAATGACCGATGTCTGCATTGGAGGAAGTGAGGGGTCTGGATCACAGAATGATAGATTTCTGCATTACAGCACGAAAGGGGTCTGGATCACAGAATGATCCATGTCTGCATTACAGGAAGGGAGGGATCTGGATAATAGAAGGATAGATGTCTGCATTACAGGAAGGGAAGGATCTGGATCATAGAATGATCGATGTCTGCATTACAGCACGAAAGGGGTCTGGACCACAGAATGATAGATGTCTGCATTACAGGAAGGGAGGGGTCTGGATCATAGAATGATAGATGTCTGCATTACAGGACGAAAGGGGTCTGGATCACAGAATGATAGATGTCTGCATTACAGGAAGGGAGGGGCCTGGATCACAGAATGATCGATGTCTGCATTGGAGGAAGTGAGGGGTCTGGATCACAGAATATTAGATGTCTGCATTACAGGAAGTGAGGGGTCTGGATAACAGAATGATAGATGTCTGCATTACAGGAAGGGAGGGGTCTGTATCATAGAATGATCGATGTCTGCATTACAGCACGAAAGGAGTCTGGATCACAGAATGATAGATGTCTACATTACAGGAAGTGAGGGGTCTGGATAACAGAATGATCGATGTCTGCATTGGAGGAAGTGAGGGGTCTGGATCACAGAATGATAGATGTCCGCATTACAGGAAGGGAAGGATCTGGATCATAGAATGATCGATGTCTGCATTACAGCACGAAAGGGGTCTGGACCACAGAATGATAGATGTCTGCATTACAGGAAGGGAGGGGTCTGGATAATAGAATGATAGATGTCTGCATTACAGGACGAAAGGGGTCTGGATCATAGAATGATAGATATCTGCATTACAGGAAGGGAGGGGCCTGGATCACAGAATGATCGATGCCTGCATTGGAGGAAGTGAGGGGTCTGGATCACAGAATGATAGATGTCTACATTACAGGAAGGGAGGGGCCTGGATCATAGAATGACCGATGTCTGCATTACAGCACGAAAGGGGTCTGGATCACAGAATGATAGATGTCTGCATTACAGGAAGTGAGGGGTCTGGATCACAGAATGACCGATGTCTGCATTGGAGGAAGAGATGTGTCTGGATCACAGAATGATAGATGTCTGCATTACAGCACGAAAGGGGTCTGGATCACAGAATGATAGATGTCTGCATTACAGGAAGGGAGGGGTCTGGATTATAGAATGATCGATGTCTGCATTACAGCACAAAAGGGGTCTGGATCACAGAATGATAGATGTCTGCATTACAGGAAGTGAGGGGTCTGGATCACAGAATGACCGATGTCTGCATTGGAGGAAGTGAGGTGTCTGGATCACAGAATGATAGATGTCTGCATTACAGGAAGTGAGCGGTCTGGATCACAGAATGACCGATGTCTGCATTGGAGAAAGTGAGGGGTCTGGATCACAGAATGATAGATATCTGCATTACAGCACGAAAGGGGTCTGGATCACAGAATCATAGATGTCTGCATTACAGGAAGTGAGGGGTCTGGATCACAGAATGACCGATGTCTGCATTGGAGGAAGTGAGGGGTCTGGATCACAGAATGATAGATGTCTGCATTACAGCACGAAAGGGGTCTGGATCACAGAATGATCGATGTCTGCATTACAGGAAGGGAGGGATCTGGATAACAGAATGATCGATGTCTGCATTGGAGGAAGTGAGGGGTCTGGATCACAGAATGATAGATGTCTACATTACAGGAAGGGAAGGATCTGGATCATAGAATGATCGATGTCTGCATTACAGCACGAAAGGGGTCTGGACCACAGAATGATAGATGTCTGCATTACAGGACGGGAGGGGTCTGGATCATAGAATGATAGATGTCTGCATTACAGGACGAAAGGGGTCTGGATCACAGAATGATAGATGTCTGCATTACAGGAAGGGAGGGGCCTGGATCACAGAATGATATATGCCTGCATTGGAGGAAGTGAGGGGTCTGGATCACAGAATGATAGATGTCTGCATTACAGCACAAAAGGGGTCTGGATCACAGAATGTCAGATGTCTGAATTACAGGAAGGGAGGGGCCTGGATCATAGAATGATCGATGTCTGCATTACAGCACGAAAGGGGTCTGGATCACAGAATGATAGATGTCTGCATTACAGGAAGGGAGGGGCCTGGATCATAGAATGATCGATGTCTGCATTACAGCACGAAAGGGGTCTGGATCACAGAATGATAGATGTCTGCATTACAGGAAGGGAGGGGTCTGGATCATAGAATGATAGATGTCTGCATTACAGGACGAAAGGGTTCTGGATCACAGAATGATAGATGTCTGCATTACAGGAAGGGAGGGGTCTGGATCATAGAATGATCGATGTCTGCATTACAGCACGAAAGGGGTCTGGATCACAGAATGATAGATGTCTGCATTACAGGAAGTGAGGGGTCTGGATCACAGAATGACCGATGTCTGCATTGGAGGAAGAGAGGTGTCTGGATCACAGAATGATAGATGTCTGCATTACAGCACGAAAGGGGTCTGGATCACAGAATGATAGATGTCTGCATTACAGGAAGGGAGGGGTCTGGATCATAGAATAATCGATGTCTGCATTACAGCACAAAAGGGGTCTAGATCACAGAATGATAGATGTCTGCATTACAGGAAGTGAGGGGTCTGGATCACAGAATGACCGATGTCTGCATTGGAGAAAGTGAGGGGTCTGGATCACAGAATGATTGATGTCTGCATTACAGCACGAAAGGGGTCTGGATCACAGAATGATAGATGTCTGCATTACAGGAAGTGAGGGGTCTGGATCACAGAATGACCGATGTCTGCATTGGAGGAAGTGAGGGGTCTGGATCACAGAATGATAGATTTCTGCATTACAGCACGAAAGGGGTCTGGATCACAGAATGATCCATGTCTGCATTACAGGAAGGGAGGGATCTGGATAATAGAAGGATAGATGTCTGCATTACAGGAAGGGAAGGATCTGGATCATAGAATGATCGATGTCTGCATTACAGCACGAAAGGGGTCTGGACCACAGAATGATAGATGTCTGCATTACAGGAAGGGAGGGGTCTGGATCATAGAATGATAGATGTCTGCATTACAGGACGAAAGGGGTCTGGATCACAGAATGATAGATGTCTGCATTACAGGAAGGGAGGGGCCTGGATCACAGAATGATCGATGTCTGCATTGGAGGAAGTGAGGGGTCTGGATCACAGAATATTAGATGTCTGCATTACAGGAAGTGAGGGGTCTGGATAACAGAATGATAGATGTCTGCATTACAGGAAGGGAGGGGTCTGGATCATAGAATGATCGATGTCTGCATTACAGCACGAAAGGAGTCTGGATCACAGAATGATAGATGTCTGCATTACAGGAAGTGAGGGGTCTGGATAACAGAATGATCGATGTCTGCATTGGAGGAAGTGAGGGGTCTGGATCACAGAATGATAGATGTCTGCATTACAGGAAGGGAAGGATCTGGATCATAGAATGATCGATGTCTGCATTACAGCACGAAAGGGGTCTGGACCACAGAATGATAGATGTCTGCATTACAGGAAGGGAGGGGTCTGGATCATAGAATGATAGATGTCTGCATTACAGGACGAAAGGGGTCTGGATCATAGAATGATAGATATCTGCATTACAGGAAGTGAGGGGCCTGGATCACAGAATGATCGATGCCTGCATTGGAGGAAGTGAGGGGTCTGGATCACAGAATGATAGATGTCTGCATTACAGCACGAAAGGGGTCTGGATCACAGAATGATAGATGTCTTCATTACAGGAAGGGAGGGGTCTGGATCTTAGAATGATAGATGTCTGCATTACAGGACGAAAGGGGTCTGGATCACAGAATGATAGATGTCTACATTACAGGAAGGGAGGGGCCTGGATCATAGAATGACCGATGTCTGCATTACAGCACGAAAGGGGTCTGGATCACAGAATGATAGATGTCTGCATTACAGGAAGTGAGGGGTCTGGATCACAGAATGACCGATGTCTGCATTGGAGGAAGAGAGGTGTCTGGATCACAGAATGATAGATGTCTGCATTACAGCACGAAAGGGGTCTGGATCACAGAATGATAGATGTCTGCATTACAGGAAGGGAGGGGTCTGGATTATAGAATGATCGATGTCTGCATTACAGCACGAAAGGGGTCTGGATCACAGAATGATAGATGTCTGCATTACAGGAAGTGAGGGGTCTGGATCACAGAATGACCGATGTCTGCATTGGAGGAAGTGAGGTGTCTGGATCACAGAATGATAGATGTCTGCATTACAGCACGAAAGGGGTCTGGATCACAGAATGATAGATGTCTGCATTACAGGAAGGGAGGGGTCTTGATCATAGAATGATTGATGTCTGCATTACAGCACAAAAGGGGTCTAGATCACAGAATGATAGATGTCTGCATTACAGGAAGTGAGCGGTCTGGATCACAGAATGACCGATGTCTGCATTGGAGAAAGTGAGGGGTCTGGATCACAGAATGATAGATATCTGCAGAATCATAGATGTCTGCATTACAGGAAGGGAGGGATCTGGATAATAGAAGGATAGATGTCTGCATTACAGGAAGGGAAGGATCTGGATCATAGAATGATCGATGTCTGCATTACAGCACGAAAGGGGTCTGGACCACAGAATGATAGATGTCTGCATTACAGGAAGGGAGGGGTCTGGATCATAGAATGATAGATGTCTGCATTACAGGACGAAAGGGGTCTGGATCACAGAATGATAGATGTCTGCATTACAGGAAGGGAGGGGCCTGGATCACAGAATGATCGATGTCTGCATTGGAGGACGTGAGGGGTCTGGATCACAGAATGATAGATGTCTGTATTACAGCACGAAAGGGGTCTCGATCACAGAATGATAGATGCCTGCATTACAGGAAAGAAGTAGTCTGGATCACAGAATGATAGATGTCTGCATTACAGGAAGGGAGGGGTCTGGATCATAGAATGATAGATGTCTGTATTACAGGAAAGAAGGAGTCTGGATCACAGAATGATAGATGTCTGCATTACCAGAAGGGAGGGGTCTGGATCATAGAATGATAGATGTCTGCATTACAGGATGAAAGGGGTCTGGATCACAGAATGATAGATGTCTGCATTACAGGAAAGGAGGGGTCTGGATCACAGAATGATAGATGTATGAATTACGGGAAAAGAAGGGTCTGGATCACAGAATGATAGATGTCTGCATTACAGGAAGGGGGGCCTGGAATGGATCATAGAATGATCAATGTCTGCATTACGGGATGGAGGGGTCTGGATCACAGAATGATGGATGTCTGCATTACAGGAAAGAAGGAGTCTGGATCACAGAATGATAGATGTCTGCATTACCAGAAGGGAGGGGGTCTGGATCATAGAATGATAGATGTCTGCATTACAGGATGAAAGGGGTCTGGATCACAGAATGATAGATGTCTGCATTACAGGAAGGGGGGCCTGGAATGGATCATAGAATGATCAATGTCTGCATTACGGGATGGAGGGGTCTGGATCACAGAATGATGGATGTCTGCATTACAGGAACGGAGGGGTCTGGATTACAGAATGATAGGTGTCTGCATTACAGGAAGGGAGGGATCTGGACAATAGAAAGATATATGTCTGCATTACAGGAAGGGAAGGGTCTGGATCAGAGAATGATAGTTGTCTGCATTACAGGAAGGGAGGGGTCTGGATCATAGAAAGATAGATGTCTGCATTACACGAAGGGAGGGGTCTGGATCACAGAATGATAGATGTCTGCATTACAGGAAGGAAGGGAGGGGTCTGGATCACAGAATGATAGATGTCTGCTCTAGCGGGTTGAGTAGTAAGGGGCAGGAGGCGGGTCTTGGTTTTAGCTGGTTTTATTTGATTGAACAAATGATCAGTGCACGTTTTCCGTACAGGAACCCACCTTGGTGATCTGCTTCTCTCTGCCTTTGGTCTTCGTCGGACACCTTCCTCCTTTCGTCGGATGGGGCTCCGTCGGGTCGGTCTCACGTCGGTCTCTGTGGTGAAAAGCACTCCGCCGTGAGGCAAAACACAAGAGAGGGCATATCAGTCTCAAGGCTTTTGCAACACCCGATAAATCAGGGAAGGGAGTGAGGGGACACCAATAGTGACTTCTGCGGACTAAGTGAGGAAGTGAGGTTGTGTAGGGAGGGTACTTCGGGATGCGAAGGGAGCCGTTTACGTTACAGATCCACCCTTCCTCCCAACCCAGCCCGTGATACGTTTACGTACCTCGGCTAGCCACACACCTCCTGGCGTGCGGCTGGGCGGCTCGTGTTGCCGTTGGCCTCCAGGCTCCCGCGCCGCCGACGGGTCTCTCCACTCGTCCTCTTCCTCCGTAGATGGTATACCGGGTAAACTCCACGCCTCGCTCGATTGCTTCTCCTCGCTCCACGCCTCTCCTCTCTTCTCCTTGCTCCACGCCTTTCCGCTCCACTCGCCTTCCGCTCCTCCGGTGAACAAGCACACTTGAGTGTTTCCACCTGCGGCTTTTGAGACGTCTCTTGCTTCCGCCTCCTCACCTGTCCCAGGCCAGTTAAAGGGACCGCATCCTTCCTCCTCGGCATCACAGCTGTATTGTTCGTTGGTCCCACTCCAAACCGACGTGTAATGAAATGTAATGAAAGGAGGGGGGGGTCGCAAGTTGAGTACCCGCCTGGTGCCGTCGGGATCGTAGAACGACCCTGAGGCATGTCGGCCTTGTTACATCTGCATTACAGGAAGGAAGGGAGGGGTCTGGATCACAGAATGATAGATGTCTGCATTACAGGAAGGAAGGGAGGGGTCTGGATCAAAGATTGATAGATGTCTGCATTACAGCAAGGAAGGGAGGGGTCTGGATCCAAGAATGATAGATGTCTGCATTACGGGAAGGAACGGAGGGGTCTGGATCAAAGAATGATAGATGTCTGCATTACAGGACGAAAGGGAGGGGTCTGGATCAAAGAATAATCGATGTCTGCATTACAGGAAGGAAGGGGTCTGGATCATAGAATTATAGATGTCTGCATTACAGGAAAGAAGGAGTCTGGATCACAGAATGATGGATGTCTGCATTTCAGAAAGGAAGGGGTCTGGATCACAGAATGATGGATGTCTGCATTACAGGAAGGAAGGAGGGGTCTGGATCACAGAATGATAGATGTCTGCATTACAGGAAGGGAGGGAGGAGTCTGAATCACAGAATGATAGATGTCTGCATTACAGGAGAGAAGGAGTCTGGATCACAGAATGATAGATGTCTGCATTACAGGACGGAAGGGAGGGGTCTGGATCAAAGAATGATAGATGTCTGCACAACAGGAAGGGAGGGATCTGGATCACAGAATGATAGATGTCTGCATTACAGGAAGGGAGGGATCTGGATCATAGAATGATAGATGTCTGCATTACGGGAAAGGAGGGGTCTGGATCACCGAATGATAGATGTCTGCATTACAGGAAGGGAGGGAGGAGTCTGGATCACAGAATGATAGATATCTGCATTACAGGACGGAAGGGAGGGTCTGGATAAAGAATGATAGATGTCTGCATTACAGGAAGGGAGGGATCTGGATCACAGAATGATAGATGTCTGCATTACAGGAAGGGAGGGAGGAGTTTGGATCACAGAATGATAGATGTCTGCATTACAGGAAGGGAGGGAGGAGTCTGGATCATAAAATGATAGATGTCTGCATTGTAGAATGGAATTGGGTCTGTGTCACAGAAAAGAAAAGAGGTCAACATTACAAGATAGAGTGGTTTTATACCCCAGAAGTAAAGAGGTCTGTCTTCCAGGAAGAAAGGGCTGTGTTTCATGGAAGAAAAGATGTCTGCATTACAGGAAGGAAGGGGTCTGTACTCCAGAAGAAAATAACTCTTCATTACACAAAGAAAATGGTCTGTACCGTGGAATGAAATATTTGTGCCCAACATGAAGGAAAGGAGTTTGTGCCACAGATGAAAAGGGGTCTGCATTATGGGAGGGGGAAAGGATCTCTACGCATGCCTTGAAGAGATCTGCACGAAAGAAAGAATGAGGTGAGCGTTACCCGGTCCAACGCTGCGCCAATTTAGGAGAGAGTTGGAGATGCTCCTCTTTAAGGAACACTACTTCACAATGCATTAACCATGCACAGACCAGCTACCTCTCCTACCACTCGTCGTCTTTATGCTTCTCTCTGAAACCTTTACATCGCTCCATGCCTTTAGGCACTTTAGAAATAACAGATACATGTATACATTACCAAAGGAAAGAGTTCTGCATTACAGCATAGAGGGAGTCACACCAAATGATGGAAGAGGTTTGCACCATCAAAGGAAAGAGGTCTCCACCACAGAAAGGAAAGAGTAGTGCATGATTTGACTGTGCGTCATTCTGCACCAAAACAGGGAAGCAGTCTGCACCACAGAAGGAAAGACTCCTAGTCTGCACCACAGAAGGAAAGAATTCTGTTTCACAGGAGGGATACCCGGCGCACTTAGGACGAGAAAGCAAAAGACACACAAATAATGGACATTCATCCCAGGCAAGAGATCTGAGCTAAATCCATCGTTCTTTTGCTCACTACGCCACCCCAATTTAGACCCAGCAATATGCAAATCAGTCTTGACCCTTCTCCTCCTGGGAACAGTCCAGATCAAACCGGCAAGCCAGGTCCTCCCTGGACCGGAAACAAGCATCCTGGGACCAGTATCGGGCTGTGTACTACAGAATAAGAGGAATGAGGGTCCTAATCCTTCATCAGTAAGTAATATTTTTCCTCCTTGGCTTTGTGGTAATAGTACTTGAGTGCTTTTGACCCCAAGAGATAGGAGATATAATTAAAAAACATGCATATGATGCTATTACCAGCTCCTGGTGCGCGTGCAACCACGCGAGCAGTTGAAGGGCGGAGCTTGATCTGAAAGTCCTAACTCGCAGGCAGCGTGTCCAGTTTGTATAGTCCATGAGCAGGAACCTACACTAGGATATGTAACTTGGTATATCATGTGAGTAAAGAGGACGCTTCGTAGTCTAAATAAAGCATGGAATTGCCGAAATTGAGGTGCATCCTAAAAATCAGAATAAGACCATTGTGATAGATGGGATTACCCAAGGAATACATGGCCTCCATGAAATTGATGAAATTGAGATATGTAATAAAACTCAGAAAAAGACCTCAGTGAAACCAGGATTATCCACGGAAAGCCTGGCACCCATGAAATTGATGAAATTGAGATACCACTGAAAGTCAGAAATGACTCAAGTGAAAGATGGGATTATCCAAGCAAAGCCTGGCACCCATGAAATTGATGAAATTGAGATATCTCTCAAAGTCTAAAAAGACTCAAGTGAAATATAGGATTATCCAAGCAAAGCCTGGCACCCACGAAATTGTTGAAATTATGATGTATACTGAAAGTCATAAAAAACACCCTACTGAAAGATAGGGTGGCGCCTACAAGTTGGGAATTGGATTCATATGTAACTGTAGAGCGTGAACGGCTGGAATAAATTGTGTGTTGTAAGGTGAGGTTTAGAAGAGGATCTTGCACACACTTATGATGCTGTCTGTAGGAAAGGAGTTGGCGAATGGTTGAACGAAGGTCACATACAACATATCTTTTTGAGGAGCTTGGCTCGGTTTGAGGAATATTGATGGGAAGCGCCAGTGTCATGTGAAACTCATGAACATCCCCTCCGTATGTTTCTTATGTGTTGTTAGCACATGATATCAGAATCCTTCCTCTTTCGCCCTTGCATACATGTCAAAGGGATCCTTGCAGAGAAAAAAATCAGTGTGGATTTTTAAGCTTTGCTGGATTTGATTTACTTGAAAATGTTCTAGTTATGAGGTGAAAATGATCTGGCGCCATGGAACAAACACTTGACACGAGATCACCGCAAAGGTATAGTGGGAAACTCGGAAGCCTTCAAAATTTAGAATATCACAAAACGTTGCTGGTGGGAAAAAAAAACACACTCATATTTTGAAGCCTTTATCCTCAACAGGGCCCCTCTATGGCACTAGTAGACAAGACGGACATGTCGCGCAGGTTAGCCTTGGCTCACCTTTAGGTATTCGACATATAAACGTTTGTGCTGATTGTTTGACTGACCCTCATGATGCCAACACTGGGGTGGTAAGTGACAGGGTATCACGTGCCGCTTGTCTGTCTATTGCTGGTATGGGTTTAATTTTTGAGCGTCTTCGCCTAAGTCTTTCATGGAAAACATGTGACTATATTGTGACAGTGGAAGCCATAGGAAGGCGCACTTTTTTACTGAAAGTGAAGAAATAAAACAGCCTATAGTGTTCATATAGATTGCACACTTTGCTGATTCACCTCTTTATCTCAGTAGCCCAAATGATAGGGCCCCTGCAGAATCAGATGAGGGGCCCCTGAGACTTCCATACCTCACAGGTATGCTTAGGCCCAGTGTTTAATTTTAGCCGGTGGGGGGCACCAGCACTTATTTGTGGATACCGTCACTTATTTCCCACATCGGATATTTACAGCGTGCAAGAAGGGAAAAAAACAGATCGGAAAGATGGAGAAAGAGAAACAAAGCAAAACCAGAGCAAAGAAAGCAGGAACCTGTCCGAAAAAGGGACAAGGAATGTCTGGTACAGGATTAAAGTAACACATAACGAAAGGGAGGGACAGGGAGCAATTATAGAAAAAGAGAGAAGGTCCAGTACCAGTGCTCCCAAGAGTAAATGTCAACACACTAAATGGTAACTTTTCCTAAACAAGGGGACATTTCTAAAACTTTTTTTGTTGAGATAGGATGTGTCTAAAGCTAGAGTGAGTGGAGAAAAATAGAGATGGGGGAATTCCTTCTTTTGACATTGGTGCCCACACACACCCTTGCGGGTGTCATGCTTCATCATCCGGCGTTGCTCCTCGTGGCGGTGGCGCTGCAGAGGATTAAAGACCACATGCCTTGGAATTCGGCGCAGCCATTTAATTGCACCAGCCGCGGTCTTCTGAGTAGAGCTTCGGCATTGCACTCTTTCCTTCACAAATTAGGCACTGCATAGGGCTCGCGAAGAGTGGGCGGGGGCCTGCTCCACAGGGGCTGCAGGGGGCCACAGTTCGCCCAAGCTTGGGGTTACTGACCGTGAAAGGTTTTTATTTTATTTTTTATTTATGCGTTTTTATATAGCGCGGACTTTACCCGAAGGGGTCAGAGCGCTTCACAATAGGAACAGAAAAATTACAAATGAACAAATTACAAAAGCAGACGATAAGTTACATGAGGTAAAAGTGACAATTGTGAGCAAACAAAATACATGAGGTAGCAAACAGTGCAATACAGGAGGAAAGAGTGACAAGTGTGCAGGTTACAAGAGAAATCAAAGTACATTTAGAGGAAATATACTGCAGAATATGCTAGACACAGAGGCACAAGAACAAACGTTACGTAGGCAATGGTGGCACTTGTGCAATTATCAAAAGCAAACAAAATGTGAAAGGTAGCAAACAGTGTGTTACAAGAGAAAAGTGGGGTGTGCATGTTACAAAAGTCCATCTCAGTCCATCTTACTCACTCTCTGGCTCCTTCTACCCCAAACTAAGTCCGTCTGTCCATCTGCCCATGTACTCCCGGTGACTTCACTCTGTGTGGCAGGGCACCCCAGGCAACCTTAATCTCTATACCAGTCCAGGCTACTTCACCCTGTCTGTCCGTCTGTCCATTGCCGGACCAGACAGTTGACATCTTAGGAACCATAGTCAATGTTAGAGTTTTTGCTCTGAAACTAAAGCGCATCACGATTACAATGTCTTCTCACCATTCACAGCACAATAAGGCACCCAGTTTGCTTTCTTGAATGGATAGTGTGTTATCATGAACACCTGGTGTTTGTCGCTGTGCTAACTAGCATAGGACGTGTCTGAAGTTACAACTCCATGACTCATTCATCCATTCACCAGTTTCTACCGGCCCTGCAGCTCCTGGTTCTGTCCTGGTAGCCCAGGTAGGAGATGCCATTTACTCCAAGGTGTATCTGCCTCATCTTTGGGGAGAGGCCCGCCAGAAGCCATCTGCTCGAATGAAGTGCGGATGATGCACAGCCTGCTGGAAGTTGATTGGACCCTGAGAGTGTACAGGAGATGTCTAGCTTGGCAATAAACTGTGGCTAGGAACACAGGTAAACCAGGAGGAAATATGCCAGGTCCTGGAGAGACCCCTGAGCCACAATGCCAAGAAGTCAAACTGTGATTGGCACAGGGATCAAGCCCAAGTAAAGCCAGGTGGAAAGAGGAAGTGAGTACCATCTTGGAAGCCAATGAAGTGGGGATCCAGAAAATATAAGCAACAACGGTGTTGTAATATAACCTCTTCGATGCGTCGGACGGCCCCTGGCCGTCCAACGTCACGGTGGGAATTCCGTGCACGCGTGAAATTCTCTTGCACAGCAGCGGAATTCCAGCCGCGTCAAAGCGGATAAGCAGTTCTTCTTTTCAAAGGTTTGTTCTGTGCACACGTGGGTTCATATCCCATCTTCCTAACCAGAAATCTGTTGTAACAAAAGCAGGATGTGGTCCTTCTTTTCAAAGGTTTATTCCCACAGGGCCATGGTAGTATTTGTTCCCTACGGGCCAGCTCAGCAGCAGCTGTCTTCCAGAGGAACCGTACACCAGAATACAAACTACAGTCTATTGCAGCAAAGTTTTATTAACTCTTAAAGTTGTAACAAACTGTTGATTTGTTAATGAAAGAAGGCACCTGAGGCCGAAACAGTAGAGTTTGTGATGGAAATATTCTAGATGTAATTAAGGTGACCTCAGCAGCCCATCAAGTGCGCAATGATTTCCTGATATCCCCGTAGGCGATTACGGCTAGATGCAGATAACACTCTGATGCTTAAAAGAGACACCTGCTTAGAAAGAGCAGCACAACTAGGGCGTAAGAAATCAATGATCTGAGAAATCTTGGGATCTGGACATGAATTGCAATGGAATTCCAGTATCCCAAGAGAAGCCCCCTGTGACTTAAGACGCAGCCATGGAGTTAAAGCTGAAGAAGAATGCAGAAGTTCAAAAGTCATGCCTGGAGACGAGATGCAATTATCTTTAGGCCCAGGTGGAATTTTAATTCCTCGAGTGGAATTGGAGAATTTTGGCGAATTCGCTTTACTCTTGTAATGCGAAGTTTCCGCCAAATTCCACCAATTGCCACATGGCGTAGATTTTTTCCCATTCGAGGAACGTGATGACAACAGGAACAGCGTGAGGCTTCAGAATGCAAGTTGGCGAGGGAGATTTGGCGTCACCAGTACAATTTCCAGTCGCTAGGATGACTTCCAGCCAGATTATACGAACACAAGCTTATTGCTGTCAGAGGGCTGCTTCCCGAATAAATTTTCTACTCAAGCAGCAGCAAATTTAACTCTGTGCGATTGAGCGGAGTGAAATTCCACGAGTCCCACCCAGGCCGAATTATCTTACTCCAAAGATAATTCTATTTCTGAAAAGTTTGGGTTCATTCTACTCACTCTGACATTCGCCTTCATGATTGTATACCAGTGCTATGAGGCGGTTTGATCATTAATAAATTGGTCTACCAATGTCCTGCATTCACTCGCTCTGCACTCAATGACATGCCTCCACTTGTATGTCTAAGTGAGTATCAGGTCAACAGTGGGGACAGTTGCATAGTGAATCCCTTTTGCAAATCCAGGTGATAGAGATATGATCCTTGTTGTATGCCCAAGTGGGCCTTATATGATCCTATTTGTTTCCCAGGATGAGGTGATATGCTACCATATCTGCATCGAAGCGGCAGTGACATGCATTATGTGTATGTGCAAAAGGGACATTCAGGGCCCAATATGTACGTACAAGTGAGACGTACAAGCTCTAGTTTGAAGATTTAGGTAAAAGCACATGCATTCGCCCCTCAATGCATGTCCAACTGGTGGTACGAAGCACCCGTTCGTATGCCCTTGTTGCCGTTTACGAGTCATGGAATGGTTCAGTGTCAGCTCAGCCGAAGGAGCATGGCAATCTCCAAGCTTCCTCATGAAGAAGTGATCCCCTTCCTTCATGGGGAAAATCTTGCACTGGGGCACCTCGATTTAGCTGACTGAAATTCATGATGGCGGAGCCAAACAATGGCGCGGCAAGTATCTCCACAAGGGACCCTGTCTGATCATATCCGCTCAGAGTTGTAAATTGGCGGATGGCACAGGTACGCCTCGGTGCCTCCTGGGTCTTTGCAGCTGCTTTCATCCCATGGACATATGGAAAACAACCACCAATTTACAGCGACGTGCTCGCGGCGCGGCTGCAGTCGCAGTCCATGCTGAACAGCTAATCACTAACGGTAAAACATCACTGTTTATGACCAAATTTAATTTGGTATTCAGCGGTTCGTAAGAGCCTTAACTGCTTTTGCATCTTTAATATGGCTTCGTCTTGCGTGTAGCATACCGGTCGGGGAGACCACTGCATCAGGGCACCTACGGCCTCATGTTCCAAGGGCACTGGCACCACATCCCACATTGAAGACCTTGCGAAGGCGCTTTAGAGTTATCCAGCCCTTAAATAATAGGGAGGATCCCATGAGCAACCTTGTATGACCTTGAAAGATCTAATCCCAACCCCCTGAGGATCACAAAATTGCCATGTTTTCAATTCAGGTTATGCTTTTGACAATGAGTATAATCAGTTGACTGCAGTATTTTGATAATGTATAAAATGATTCAATTTAAGAGAAATATTCTGCATTACTGGGGTTCTTAAAATAGCCTCAAAGCTGTGGAGCCTTTTTTGAGGTATACGTAATATGGGGAACATCCGTGTTCTCTTTATAGAGTTCTTCGTTAAAACTTGCTTCCATCCCTAGGGGTGCTTATTGGTGGGTACACCAACCCTCATAGAAGAGGCGAGACCAGTGGCCCTCCTGCCTCAACAAGACCTTCGCTTTGGAAAGAGTGGATCTACACTGCACACATGTACTGAAGATACAGATAATTCATGAAAGGTGTGGGAAATCAGCGGACCACATTGCAGGACAGTGCTCAACCAATGGGTGAACACTGCTTGGGTGTGCCAAAGGGTGGCTGTTGGTGTGGGTGGCTAAATTAAGGGTGGCTACTGAAGGGTGAACAAAGGCAGTTAACTGACACGGGATATCAGTGCACCAGCGAGTGGTGAATATTGCAAAGGTTTGTCGGGGGTAACACAGCATGGGGTTGCTGAAGCAGATAGTCTTCGGGTACAAAGGCAATGGACTGATACGCTAGGACCACAATTGATGACTACGGCACAGTGTGCCTGAGCCGCAGTGTTCCATAAGGTGGGGCCAACATTATAGCAAGCATGGCACAACCCTGCGGTTAATGGCAGTGCAGGTTTTTTGATCCTTTCACTAGCTCACCAATAACAGCCGCAACACAGAATTTTGATAAGGATTGAAAAGAATAATTTTAAAAGGGAGAATATAACAGAGCTAAAGTATAATCCACAAAAGTGTTTTATGGCAGCTTCTTCTGATTACAGTTGGACATTGTGTGGTGGGTCAAGTCCTTTATATCTTTATAGACACATTGTGCCTTTTTAAAATAGATGAATTCTCCTATGAGACAAGTGGGCAGTTCTTGCTGCTTTGGATGGCATAGACCCTGCCCGGTGTCCCTGCCACAAACTGTACTGATGGCTCGTAGAGGGTATGGGAGCGATCCACTCAGATGTATTAATTCAATGTTCTGATTCCAGGTATGGGGAGGGTATGCCAAGCATTCCTAACTTAATGCAATGACCCCCCAGTGAAGAAGAGGATCTACCAGGCCTCATTGCCTCTTCCACTGGTCACTGGTGCAGGTGGCAGTCCACCTAGGGATGCATCAATCGATGGCCGACTGGAAGCTCAATGTAAGTTTTTTTTGTCCGATGCACTAAGGAAGAAATCATGTAAGATACTTTGTCGGATGAGCAGATCCCTCCTGCTCAGGGAGGTGGGAGGGACAAACCATTTACTCTTGACTATGCACTCGAATGCCTGATCTAGAGGAGCTGGAACCTACTTAAGCCACATAGGATAGTTGTCTGGACCATGATGGAGAAGAACAATATATGTTCCTAAAGTAATTGCACTTTTCCTAGTACAGGAGACGATCACTGTGTGCTCCTAGTTGGTGGTCCTGATTCCTGATGAGGAAGGGGATCTGTGGGGGGGGGGGGTTTCAGTCTGGTGCTCTGAACCCTGGTAGCGAAGGAGATTGATGTACGGCTCTTAGGGTAACACACCGATCCCAGGCATCTAGGTGTATCCATGTATGATAATGCATCTAAATGCTCCATCGCTGCTAGGGAAGAGGATCTACATAGGGTTTTAGAGTGTGTCCCCGGCTCCCAGAGGCCCACTAACACATAGGGCGCACTTTTCTCTGTTTGGGCCTGGTGCACCTGTTTTAAGTGAGTGACTGCATCTGCCTGCAAAGGGATGTCTGGGGGGTCCATAGGACCACCTATCTCCCCTCCAGAGTGCCTCCTGTTGGCAGCTTCTTTGCCTCTGTGCCCGTGTCTATAATACGGCACGGGAATAGAAGTTAAGGGATTCTCTCATTTGCATGAGGCCATTCCCCCATGCAAATGAGGGAACTCCCTCTGGTGATAGTGCTGGTGCTATATGTGCAGTGATAAGCGTGGCCCAAATCCACCTGAGTGACTTACCTCACTCTCCTATAGTTACCCAAAATAAGTCAGCCGGACAGTGGAGAAGAATAAACAATACAAGTTTATTAGGCCACAAACTCCCATATGAGAGGGCCCTATATCGACCTCACCCCTAAGAGTGTGCCGAGAAGGACTAACTCACATCATCATGGTGATACATTATATTACGAGAAAACAGAGTAAAACACGCCCATAATGGAAAAGTACTGGTCCACCAGAGGTGTGGACAATGGCCTCATACAAGAGGCATCTGCACCTGCAATAGCAACACTTGTTATCATCTCCCAAGGACACAGAGCCAGGCCGCTACATCCCCAGCGCATGAGAACGGCCTGATAAGGAGTTTCGCTAGCAGGAGTTTCAGTTACAGTAAACCAAGAAATGCATATATGCTGACACGAGGAATTACTCCTATTCCTACGGGAGGGGGAATGAGCAAGTACACTTCGCACGTAAAGAGAATAATCCAAAATGGTGGCACACATGCTAAGCTAAGAACACTGCAAACAATATCACACGCATAAGTGAATAACTGCATAATGAGAACATGAACGTAAATGCGTAAGTGTAAGTAATTAGTTAGACACATTCCGCTAACTTCATAAGCATAATGTATGCAGGGGGCGGGGCTTGGGATTGACGTCTATCAGACCCTCCTTTTAGCGGACTGTGGCTAACACGTTTGTTTCCATTTATTAACCAAAAGGAGGGCCTTTACAGCAAAATCTATGGGCAGGGGAACTTAAACCATAACATCATCATGAATCAGTATTAGCCAATTCGCATCAGTAAGCTCAACAGCAGGGTATTGTTTCAATCGTTTCGTAGACTTCTTCAAATTGCTGGCACACATGGAGCAACAGGGAGGAAGGCAATAAACGCAGAGGCAGCATGACAGTAGAAAACCTACAACACCTATAATGACCATGAATATTTTCCAACCCCAGGAAGAGAAAAGACCCCACAACCATGTCTGTAAGGACCAGGTACCATTATCTTGATGGAGTTCAGCAGCCAACCTATGAAGTTTCTGCACAGCCAAGTTAACAGTCGGGGCGGAGTCAGGAATATATACGCAACAAGACGTCCCGATGACGCGGCAAGCTCCACCCCTATCTGCCAGGATGACGTCAAGAACCATTCTATTCTGAATCGTAAATAATCTCATAGCCTGCATCTCTAGTGACATGTTAGCTGCGATATCAGCTTCAGTGTTCACTACCTTTTCCATAACCCGTGAAAGGCGTCTAATGGATCTACTATTAAAAATAGGGCCCCAGAATGGCAACAGACCTTTAGAAAAGTCATTAAACTGCTGCCCAGCGGTGTCTGTCTGATCGACGTCATCAACTTGAAGATCCCTCCTTTTTCGCTGTTCTTGCCCCGCGTCAAACCTCCTATGTGTCTTGTGATAATCTGAAGGTGCTACATAAACAGGAGGAAGTAAATACGCCAGGTAGCATGTCCCACCCCAACCCTCAGGCAACCACAGGTACCCGTTATCACCGCACACAAAGTAGACATTAGGGGGAGTGACAAGCGAAGGGCTAAGGGTCAACCTAATCGAGGTGGTCACATTACAAACACTATCACCCACCTTTATCGGACCTCTACCCTGTATACAGAAATAAGGTGAGGGTCCCACCACTGCTAGGGGCACTAAAGAATGACCACTACTGTTCGTAGTGGGAGGGTGTCGGTATGCTAGAGAGGAGTTTAACTGTAGAAAACTCTCTCGTACTTTATCAGTATCATTAGGTACCAGAAACTTGTCCAACTTGTTCGATCAAGTCTTTAGGAATGTTTGATCAAAACGTCCATCAGTAAATAACCGTCCAAGGGATGAGGGAGGCAAAGGGCGAACGCGCATCGTCAATGTAGACCTACTGTCAGGGAGTCGTGGGGTAAGAGAGTCCGGCTGCTGAAAAAACTTTACCCTACCAATTAAAGTGTACCAGCCCACGCAGCTATTCACAGGGGTCAGTTGCAGTGCCAGTAACCTGTCCTTCTTATACGCTGCAGAAGGAAGCAACCCACATACCCAACAATCTGTCACATTGTATACCGCGTGTGCATGATGTAACGTTTTTATGAAGACATTATCACGGTAACCTTTTCTCATACATTGTTCACCATAATCAACAGTAATCATATTATGCTCTGGTAAGGGAGAAGGGGTAGGAACCATCTTGTGGACTGGGTAAGCTTTGTCTAGGAAAAACAGTATTTCAAGCATGATCAGGAAGACAATAATGAGCACCACAATAACCACAATTTTACTTTTTCGTGATAGAGCACGCCATGGTGAATCTGGTTCCGGCCTGCGGGGAGCAGCAAAAGGCTGTTCCTCATCGGGTATTGGACGACCAAAAGGGTACATTTCTGCTAAAGAACGGGGCAAGGGATATCCTAAAAGTTCCGAAAACTAAGGACACTACTAAAAGTTCAGACACTCCAAAACCGGCCAGAGGGGTTCTTCACCCTTCGATGGGCTGTTCTCCCTATGTCCGTTAAAGCCTCATAGGCAGGCTTTCAGCTTCGCGAACCCTATTCCCTCGACGGAGTCACACAACTGTAGTGACTCAGGAGCACTAAACTTGGGCCCACGTTTGACTCTAATGTTCCATCCAACAATGTCTTCAGAAGTGCACCAGGGCTCCTTTCAGCAGTCCATCCCTATTGCTACACTAACCTATCGACTTCATTCCACTCCTGCCCCTATCTCAGCCCTTCTTCCAGTGCTCAATTCGTTTGCCTCTCTTTCCTGGGCCGCAAGTTATAGCGAGTGCTCCCTCGCACTTCGTGATCTGAAAACAGAATTGGTGGATCAATCGGACAGGAGGTGGCTTCGGTCACCGGAGCACCGTGACCGATGGAAGCCTTGCTACTCGTACTCAGGGCTGGCTTTCGTGCTTTGTCGTCGTGCTCCTCCCCAATCAACACAGCATCAGAGAAAGGGAGATACTTAGGCAACGATTCTGTTTCGTGATCTGCAATGCCACCTCTTACCCAGGCATCATAGGGTAAAGGCAGTGGAACCTTTTTCACATGAGAGGCATGCGTCCACGCCTTACGTCCGTCCACTCGAAGTGCGGTGCGGGTGGTGAGCAGCACCAACCTCGGCTCAGACCACCTGGGCTCCAAACAGGACTTCCGCTGGTACTTCTTGACGACAACCCAGTCCCCTGGGTTGATGCCGTGACCGGGCCCCTCAGGCAGCGGTTTCAGTGTGTCTGCTACCTGCTGGTGAACAGAATGAAGATCTTTAGTCAAGGCATACAAGTAGTCTGTCAACATAGGATATTCTATCTCTGAGAAACATTTAGGTCTAGGAACTCCCCACACATTTGCTGGCCTGCCGAATACAACTTCATGGGGAGAAACACCCGTCTTGGAATTTACTGTAACTCGTGTGGAGAGTAGAGCAAGGGGAAGAGCGTCTGGCCAACGCAACCCAGTACTTTCCTGTATCTTGGCCATTTTCAGTTTCAATGTACCATTAAATCTTTCAACTAAACCCGCCGCCTGTGGGTGTAAGGCTGCGTGGAATTTTTGAGAGATTTGCAATCCCTTACATATATTTTTCATCAGTTCTGCATTGAAGGAGGTACCGTTATCACTCCAGATCACCCTAGGTAATCCGAACCTGCTGAAGTATTCCTTGATCAACATTTTAGCTGTCGACATGGCTGTACAGTCTTTTGTTGGAAAGGCTTCCACCCATCTACTGAATGCGCACACCACCACAAGTACATATTTAAGATTATTCACTCTTTCCATTTCAATGTAATCCATTTGTATTACCTCAAAGGGGTATGTTGGAGGTGCAAAGTTACCCACAGGGACAGGTGTTCCCTTCCCAGGATTGTGTCTTAGACAAATCATGCACTGTTGTACCATGCGTGTGGCCACCCTGGAAATGTTCTTATTACTCCATACGGGGTCTAATAATTTACATATTCCTTTAGCGCTTATGTGAGCTGGTCCGTGGGCCATCGTCACCACTGGAAGGACATATGCATTTGGGAGCAACCATCGTCTTTTGTCAGTCACATCCGTCCAACACTCATCCGAATCCAGCTGTCCCTTTCCATTCTTCCATTCCCTCAGCTCCTCCTCAGTCACTTTCTCCTGTATGTTTCGCACACTCTGTACAGTATCTGAAAACATATTAATGTCTGGTACAGATCTAGCCGGTCCAGCCACAAACATTCGCGGGAGTCTGTTCCTGGCAGTTTCTTTGGCCGTCTGATCTGCAAACGCATTTCCTTGCCCCACATCATCAACCACTGCTTTGTGTGCGCTACACTTTATGACTGCCAGCCTTCTGGGAAGCGTTAGAGCCGTCAGCAAGCGCAATATCAATGGGCCGTGTTGGATGCGCTGTCCGTGTGATGTTAAAAATCCCCTCTCTGCCCACAGTCTTCCATAACTATGAGCTACGCCAAAGGCGTATTGGCTGTCAGTATAAATGTTCACATCCAATCCTTCACTCAGTTCACATGCACGCATCAACGCTATTATCTCTGCGGCCTGAGCTGAGTTATACGGGACTCTAGAAGTCTCCACCACTGTGTGTAATGTTGTCACTGCATATGCTGCTGTTGTGGTGCCGTCCGTTAGTTTAAAACAGGACCCATCAACGTACAACTCTCCGTCAGGGTTATCTAGGGGTTTGTCCGTCAAATCTACTCTCCCTTTTGTTTCCTCCTCCGTTCGGAACAGGCAGTCATGTACTTCACCAGTTTCCTCATCCGAAGGGAGGGGCAACAGTGTTGCTGGGTTCAGGGTAGCACATCTTTTTATCGTCACATGTGGGGCAAATAATGTCATCTCATATCCTGTCAGACGAGCGCTAGTTAAATGCTGCGTCTGTGTTCTGTTTAGTAAAATGTCCACTGCATGTGGTACCATTACCGTAAGAGCTGAACCCAGTACGAGCCCTGCCGACTGTCTTATCGAAACTGCAGCAGCCGCTGTAGCCCTTAGACAGCTCGGAAGCGCTCTTGCCACATTGTCGAGCATTGCAGAGAAGTAAGCACATGGTCTCTGCTTCCCTCCAAAATCTTGTGTTAAGACAGACAACGCGCAACCTTCCGCCTCGTGCACATAGAGTACAAAAGGTTTCTGGTAATTGGGTGTTCCCAAAACGGGTGCAGAACATAAAGCAGTCTTCAACAACTCAAACGCTTCCTGGCATGCAGGTGTCCAAGGTAGGGGCTCACACACTTCTTTCGTGGTCAGATACAGCAGGGGTTTCGTTAGTAAAGCATAATTAGGTATCCACTGACGACAGTACGATGTTATTCCCAAGAATGCGCGCACCTCTCGCTGCGTGTTAGGTACTGCCATGTTAGTTATTGCCCTGATGCGTTCTGGTGTCAGCCTTCTCCCGTCCTTCGATAGGAGGTGACCGAGATAAGTAACCTCCTGTCGACAATATTGGAATTTAGGGAGAGACACCTTGTGTCCCTTCTGAGCCAAATGGTATAACAATTTAACTGTCGACTCTCGGCATCCCTCCTCATTGTCGGAGGCGATGAGAATATCGTCCACATATTGCAACAAGACATTGCCCTGTGGGAGCTCCAAATCATCTAACTGTGCTTTTAATGCTTGACTGTAAATACTGGGGCTTTCTGTATAACCTTGAGGAATTCTCGTAAATCTAAAACTGCGTCCGGCCAATGAGAATCCGAAGAGGTACCTGCTATCTGGGTGTACGGGTATACTGAAGAACGCATTCTTAAGGTCCAATACTGAAAAATATTTTGCTGACGGAGGTATCATAGTCAAAATGGTAGTAATATCAGAAACCACTGGGTACTGAGGCTCAACCACTTTATTAACATGGCGTAAATCAATCACAAAACGATAGACATCAGGTGTATTCTCACCCTCGGCACCTGAGGACCTTTTCAGTATCGGGAGTATCGGGCTATTACAAATGTTAGAGTCTGTCTCCTCAACCACCCCTGATCCGATCAAATCCTGTATAATCTGCAACAGAGCCCTCTCTCCATCTCTAGAAATCTTATATTGAGGTATGCGAGGCAGCTTCGCTCCCACCTTAACATTTATGGACACCGGTGCAATGTCCATCTTACCCACATCAGTATCGCTACAGGCCCACAAGCTCGGAGGGACATCCCTGAATTCAACTGGGAGGGGTTCATCCTTTGAAAAACATTGCTGCGCATGCGCGACCGAAGGACCCATTGTAAGGTACACACCATCCGGAGAGCAGTAAATTGTAGCATGCAATCTTTTTAACAGATCCAAACCCAGCAAATTCTCACCACAATTCGAAGTCAAAAGAAAAGGGGAGTCAACAGTAAAGGGGCCAATCGTAAGTGTCAATGGCTTAGAGATGGGGCTAATCACCGGGGTACCAGAAAACCCCACTGAAACATTAGTCTTGCCAGACAGAGCTGCCCCTGGAACCTGAGAACGTGCTACAGAACTTTTCGTAGCGCCTGTATCCAATAAAAATTTCTGATGAGATCCCGACAAGTCTGCCGTTACATAAGGCCCACGTTGATCAACATCCACAGAAACAGGTCCCTCACTCTGCCCTACGCTGTCCTAGTTATAAGAAAATCCAGTGAAATCATCCTCGGCGTACGCATCGTTGTAAAACTGTCTATCCCTTCCTTCAACATGCTGCCTATCCCTTCCTCCGTCAAAATAATTTCCTCCAGGCCTCCTACCCTCCTCAGACTGCCTATTGTCTCTAGGCGCTTCTCCCCGACCTCGTCCCCTACCAGGTCCAGCCTGGGACCGCAGTAGTGGACAATCCTTCCACCAGTGCCCTTCCTGTTTGCAGTTAGCGCACTGGTTGGGTCCCAAACGCTCTCTTCTCTCTCCCCTCCCGAAACTACTTCCTCGACCACCTGACGCGGGCGGGGCTCCCCGTCCTCTGCCCTTCGCTACTTGCTGCAACAAAACCTTCGTTTTCAAATCTTTCGCCTTCTTTTCCTGCCTGTCTTTATTCTCATTCTCTCTATGCTCATAATACTGGGCCATGCTTAAGATGCCTGAGGGGGTAGATGTTGTCCATGTACTTTCAGACGCTTGCAGTCGGGCTGATATTTCTGGCAGTAGATTCGTAACAAATCTATTGACAAAGAGACGCAACCCGCCATCTTGAGAGATATCCTGCCCGCTAAAATCCATAAACGTGTCCTCAAAGCGAGTAAAGAAATCTGAAACTGCCTCATCCTTTTTCTGTTTGCAAGCTGTTAACTTATCCCAATCTACCTTTTTAGGAGGAATGAGTGAATGCATATATTTAATTATGCGCCCGGGTAATGCTAGTATCTCAGGTTTCGGTTTTTCGCCTGGCTTACGTTCCTTATCCCAATCAGTAAATTCTGCCCAAGTCCCGCCTAACTCCTCTCTATGTTCCGAACCCTTCACCTGTCTCCACACATCCACGGGGACCAATAATCCGAAAAACAGTTCAATATCTGCTAACGTCATTACCGTTGAGGATGCTGCCTCTGTTAATTCCTTGTAATAAGCCGTTGGGTTTTTTCTGGAGTCGGGTAACTGCGCCTTCAGAGCTAATACCTCGCTCCTTTTCCAGGGCGTATACACCCATTGTTCTTGGAAATGAGCATCTACACGTGGTCTCGTTACTGCCAAGGTGGTCGGGTCTATTATTTCAGATACCTCAGGGTGAAATATAGGGTGTACCTCACGCATTGGATGTATCCCCGGGAAGTGAGTCTCACCTGTTACCGTTAGCTCATTCCTGTATTCCAACAAATACCTCAGACTACGGAGCACTTCCCCCGCACCAGTATTAGCCCTGTAAGCATGAGCCTTAATATCGCGAAGAATCGCCGGTGCCTCACCGCCATACCCCTGCTCCCATAACGTTATCAGGGTCGTTGACATGTGCCACAAAGCGTGCTGCTGCATTAAAGGCTCAAAATCCTTCATAGTAGACCAAATATCTTCTAATGAATAAATGTTATTCCTGGCCCATTGACAAGCTTGATTAGCTACCATTGTTTTCTCGTCTAGGGGTACAGTAGCGCGTGTGAGTAACTTTCGTACCTGATGGAGTAGACCTCCCTCCGCTCCTCTAGCAGGTGTTCGCAACGCGCTCTGAGGGGTGGCGCTGGCAGAAACAGTGGGGATAGCAGGGCCAGCAGAGAGCACCGGGGATAGCGCAGCAGACGCAGGGCTCGCCGCCGAGAAAGAGAGCAAGGGTGCCGTGGTAGAAGGGGAAGTAAGTCCCCCTGCAGAGGAAGCAGGTGTACCGGACAAGGGAGGGGCACCGACTTGGGGAACTGAAACCACCGCCTGTGGGGCGAAATCCCCAAGCACGGGGTACAGTGACTGTGGTGCATATGGGGGAGGAGGTCGAGCGCTCAAAATATCTTCCATCTCGTCTACGTCCTCTTCCTTTACCACATAGCACTTATTTTCCAACAACCGAAAACGCCTATCTGCGCGCTCAATCCGCAGTTCATTCTCTTTCTTAGTGTGTTCTCTCGCCTTTTGCGCCATAGTCTGAGCCGATCTTTTCTGAGCAACCTTCTCTTCCCTTATCTGCCGTTCCCGTACCTCCTTCTGCCACATTCGCAAAGAATCAAACATACTCTGGCGGCTGCGTCTAGCAAATAACTTGTCTTGTAAATAGTCTAATTTTTCTGCATCGAAAGAACCCAATAGGGGCCACTGCAAATCCACATTATCCATTGTATACTTATGCCATAAAGAGGAAAACAAAATAGGAGGCAAGCCGTGTTTGACGTACATGTCGAAATTTGGAGAACCTTCCTGAGGGGCAGGTTGGCTCTTAGCCAATCTCACATCTGAAACCTCATCACAACACCCGAAACACCGCAATTTACTAAAGCACGGCATTTTGTAATCCTACAACACACAATAACACAGGGCAAATTCACAATATCATATGCATATATTAATCAAACATAATCCGTACTAAAACACGTGTTACCAAATGGGACAAGGCCCGTCGACCAAGTCCTGGGAAACCTGGACACTACCGCAGACTGAACAGCCTACACTCGCTGTTCCGAGACTGGGAAACTAATCCGTTTCCCGGGCAGCACTACAAATCGGCAGGTGCCACACCACGCGGGACCCGGCGCTCTCCCGTAAATCACCACATTAGGTGTTCGGGCGAGCCCAAAATCCTCGCGCAGCAAGCCACTCACCAACCCGCAGTACTATCCAGTCGGATTTTTCACAAACCCTCGTTCCCCAATCTCCATCAAGTCTGTCAGAGCGTTATCCACGCCCTGAGTTTCCCGGAGCACACTAGCCCCAGAAGCACACCGGCTCCTCCAATCACCAGAGACACACCGGTCTCACGGAGCACTCCGGCCCCTCAATCACCAGTCGGACCACTTACCTTCCGTGCGCGGTCCCGACTTCTACCGTTCTCCACTTCCGGCTGGCTGGACCAACACGGTCAGCTCCAAGGTTCCGCCTTCCGGACTCCGGCGTAGGATCACGGACCAAGACCTCCTCCAATCAGCAGGGTGGGGCAGCGCTGCGAGAACCAAGCTCGGCATCAAAGTGGGTACCCGGACCCACCGTGCCGACCAGGGGGCCTCTGGCCTTCTGCTACCCACTTACGGGTGAGAAAGATCCTAATCGCGGAGTCCCTGTTCGGGCGCCATCTGATAAGCGTGGCCCAAATCCACCTGAGTGACTTACCTCACTCTCCTATAGTTACCCAAAATAAGTCAGCCGGACAGTGGAGAAGAATAAACAATACAAGTTTATTAGGCCACAAACTCCCATATGAGAGGGCCCTATATCGACCTCACCCCTAAGAGTGTGCCGAGAAGGACTAACTCACATCATCATGGTGATACATTATATTACGAGAAAACAGAGTAAAACACGCCCATAATGGAAAAGTACTGGTCCACCAGAGGTGTGGACAATGGCCTCATACAAGAGGCATCTGCACCTGCAATAGCAACACTTGTTATCATCTCCCAAGGACACAGAGCCAGGCCGCTACATCCCCAGCGCATGAGAACGGCCTGATAAGGAGTTTCGCTAGCAGGAGTTTCAGTTACAGTAAACCAAGAAATGCATATATGCTGACACGAGGAATTACTCCTATTCCTACGGGAGGGGGAATGAGCAAGTACACTTCGCACGTAAAGAGAATAATCCAAAATGGTGGCACACATGCTAAGCTAAGAACACTGCAAACAATATCACACGCATAAGTGAATAACTGCATAATGAGAACATGAACGTAAATGCGTAAGTGTAAGTAATTAGTTAGACACATTCCGCTAACTTCATAAGCATAATGTATGCAGGGGGCGGGGCTTGGGATTGACGTCTATCAGCAGAAACAGACAAGCGTCTGCTGCCCTTTCTGTAAAAGTGCACATTCCGTAATACGGTCCTTGGTGGACATAAGAAGTCACCAGGAGTCCTCAATCTGATGTAGTGACCTGATGCAATCATCTCTGATTGCGGAGAGGGTTTCCACATAAGATCCAGGGTCTGATCAAGTAACGTCGAGTTGAGTGATGCAGCCATCTAGAGTACTAAGACTGATATGGTTCCTGCCTAGGTTTTATGGTCTTTGTGGCAGGTTCCCCAGATTTAGTCCAAACTGGTTACTAAATATTGTCAAGAAACGATGAGCCACTCCTTGCAAGACTGACTTCAATGGTGCAAAGCGCACTGGACCATTGCTGCCGCTAATCTCAGTAGGTTCCTACCTTGTGATTGGCCGATTATTAAGGAACATTATGGGCTTAGTTTCCACTACGTGCAATAATCCTGTCTGCCCGTCTTACTTTTTTGTATTATGTACTATGCATGGTATTTCCAGAAATCGATTACCTACCCTTTTATATGCAGACCTGCACATCAAACCCTGCTTTTTGGAAATTGTGGATAAAAATTGCTATTAATTTACGGAAAACAATTGGGTGGTTCTCAAAAAACTGATAACATTCAATGTTATGTTAATGGCAAACAAATGTTGATCATTGTCAATTCACCTTCATGGAGTATTACCTACAGCAAGGCTGTCCAGCATTGGACTCTGCGTACAGATTCATGCTAACTCTTTTATTACCGACCATTTATGTAATCAAGGACTGTCCTGAAACCATATGCAAGTTCGGTCCGACTTTACATGTACGTGGTGGTGTTTACAATATGTGTGATATCAGGGAAGGGCTCAACAAATGCCACAAACTGTGTCTGAATGATTTTTGGAAACCGCATTACACAAACAGATGACATCATGAAGCATTTTGTAAACTAAACTCATGGAAGGAGACATTTTAGCTTGCAGGTGACAAAGCAGCTTCTATTCCCTGTGTCTGCATCCTGTCAGATGCACAGGCAGGGAGCCAGATATGTGGCGTGTGGACATATATTGTGGCTATAGGATACCTCGTGCTGCTCTGTAAGGGCTTTGTGATAACCTGAAACAAAATAGGGAGGTCAGCGTATGAAATGGCTGTTTATAGATAATATAGTGCCACTGATCCTTAATCCCCTTCCATTATCGGAAGGGTCACAGCATTTGGCAATGGCCTTTCTTGGTCAATTTCAGTTGTTAAAGTTGTTAAGAAGTGCTATGAAGTATACTGGTTTACTTTTCAAAATGGGGAGAGCAGATATTTTTGGAGCGAACCCATAACTGATGCTGTGGAGGATGAGTGTGTCATTTTGTATTTATTTTTGCAAACGTGGTAGTGTAACACATGCACCCCTTTGCATTCTCTAATGCAATAAACAGTGATTTGGCTGAGAAAGTTAATAGGGTTATATGTAAGCGGTACAAAGTGCTGAATCTTGTGATTGTAATGTGTTTGCATATATACTGGGAAAGTTTGCGACATATAATCACACATCACATCCTGCCACAAATATTGCACCATTTGAAATGTTGAGAAAATGTGCTCCTCAATCGTAGTTTAATTCACGTTGGTTAAGAACTTCAAAGTGGATAAAGTTGATCAAAGAACACAATTGTGGATAAAAAAAACAACGAGGGTTAAACTAAGTAAGGTCAAAGTAGTGTATGAAAAGAATAAAGCTGTAAGAATTACAGAAAGGTGAATAGGTCAGGATTAAGATGTGCAGGTGGGTTATAAAAAACAGAGAAGGCCAGGATTATCAAGCCCGGTCGGTTAAAAAAGACAAAGATGGCCAGGATTGAAAAGTTCGGGTGGTTTAGGAAAATAAAGTTTTAATTTTCCTTCTCCTTGCTGAGTAGCGGAGGTTTCAAGATGGCCGCTGGTGGAGTCCTATAGGGTTGTATCAGTGCTTGAAATGGAAAATCAGAAGTGCAGGTACTCTGTACCAGAGTACCTGCTTGTTTCTGAGAAGTGCAGGTACTCTCCAATTAAAAGATTGAATTTCTCTTGAGAAGTGCCGGTACTCTCCTTCTCAAAATAAAAAAGTGTTGGTACTCAGTACCGGACAGTACCGGTCCATTTAAAGCACTGGGTTGCATCACTAAGAAGGTGGAGTTATAAACCTGAACCCAGTGGGTGTTATGAAGATGTTCCTGATCCCAGTGTGTGTGACGTCCCTAAATATGAAGTTGTCAAAGTCGACCTGATGTGCAGAACAGATGCAAGTAGTGTGTGCCATAAAGTACACTTTCCAGGTACTGATGACTTGAGTCGCAGGCAGGCCACTGAATCTTCCAACTTGGAGGGTTTGAGATGCATTTCCAGTCCATCAGAGCATCACAAACATTTAGAGGATTTTTGGTAACATTCACCCAATCTATACCAACTCATCAGGTTTTATTTTTCATTTCTGTTCAGATTGTGTGATTTGTAAAGTAGGAAGATGTTCAGTAGTGGGGAGCTGCTTACTAGCACTCACCTGTGTCTCGCGCGACAAAACGTTCCATTGTTTTGTTTCATGGCTCTCCTGGTTGATGGTTTAGGGGCCTTCAGCTAATGTGCTCCTACAACACACCCTTATACTCATTTATCCTGCCCCTGCGTCTTCTAAAAGATACTGCTAAATAGTGTCACTGGCAATTGAAGTTGAGTTTTCATTGGACAGTGCCTGGTGGTAGGAGGAGGGCTTCACTGTAGGTCACATGATCTCCATGACCGAATCGCCTGTCTCTGTTGTCACAAATGTTGTTTATGAAGGATCCGGGCCTGATATACCTCATCTTGCCGGATATTTGCAAAATCCATTGGCCAAGGAGGGACTTTGATGCTAACAAGCCTCACCAGGCCTGTCCTCAGGCCTTACGTGTCGTGAACGCGCTGTCGTTCCGCTGTCATTATTTTTGTGCATGTGCTGTGCAGAAGACACAGAGACGGGGGGAACAGAACTCGCTGTATTTTTAGGCTTGGCAAATTCAGACTCTTCTTCAACTCCTCCGCTACCTGGCAACAGCTTGTAGCCATGGCAACGCCCATGATGATGTGAGACGCTCCTAGTGTGTCTGCTGTCTGGCTCGGCCTGATAGACACACGCAGGCTTCTCTTGCAGCATCGCCAGCCCTCGGCGGCCTGTGGACTCCAAACCCATTGGAAGGAGGGATCATTGTTGGGGGATAGTCCATCCTTTTTTTCTGTGTTGGCCTGGCGACCAGCGAGGTTGTTGAGAAGAACTTGTGTTGTTCTGTCCATTTCTTCAGAATGTCCACTTGAGTAAAACGTATAGATAAAATCTACTTTCCTCCCACCTATAGGCTACCAAGTTGGATCTGTGAAGGACCATGACATGCAATATTCATAATCACGCCATGCTCATGACTTGTGTAGAAGCGTGGCTCAATGGTTAGAGCGGCAGACCCTGATGCAGAGGTCTGGCCTGGGACCAGGGTTCAATTTCCGCCTCGGCGGCTCTTGGACACAATTTCCACGGACCTGATAATTCTCGCCTCGGTGCCTAGTCTAATCATGGGTCCCACTCTGTGACTCTGGGCAATAGCTTGCTTAATCTCCACAACGGCCCCAGCAGCGCTTGGATGCCTGGCTTCACCTTGGGGTGCCCAGGAGTGGGCATTTTACAGGAAAACAAGGAAGGGTTCCACAGCGGTATGAATACAGCGCTACGAGACCTCAGGGTAGAAGGCGCTTTACAAACACAAACACAAACAATCACTGAGTGACCACAAAGTTTCAATTGACATTGTTCTTTCTGTTTTCAGACACACTTAATATATATAATTCAAAATGTCCAATGGAACAAAAATTTAAAAAATGAAAGGACTTTGTGGAAACTAATTTTTCCTCACCCACCCTCCATAGTACTGGGTGTCTAGCTGAAATCCTGATGGCCTGCGTAGAATGTAGCATGAAGCTTGTGCCACGCTCACTTACGCAGAAGAAAGCTGCATGACCACAGGATATTGATTGTTCGAGCTGGTCTGTATCGCAGGCAGATCAACCTCTGTGTGAGCTAGATCTGTCCAAGGCTAAGTAATTCCTCGACATGCACAAATGCATCCAATATGCTGTGTCGATAAAGTGCATCCGTATTAACTGTCTGGTTCTTGTGAACTGCCGGGCTGCAGCCTGTCCTCAGAGACGTTTATACCTATCTGCAGCTAATAACTGCCAGGCTGCCATTTTTAGGTCTGGCCTAAGACAGTGCATGTGCTTTCTCATGAGAGACATTTTGTTTTTTAACAGTGGATTTGGGGACCACCCTCTTGCTTACCTTTGGTTGGCTTCATTGTCACCTTCATTTGCTTGTTTGTTATTGGTCAGCTGCTGTAGGCTTCCTTCCTCTTCCTGTGTTTGTGGCCCCCCCTGGAACATGGAAGTATTACCTGTATCCTTCCACTGCTCATTTTTAGGCACTACTTTTTTCTTGTAAATGTTTTTTTTTAGCTGTCCCTTGTATATTCCCCCTTCCTTTTTCCTCCCACCCACCCTCTGCTGTTTGTCCGCTTGCCCCAGCACCTCCCTCCCACCCTCCTTCGTCCATGTGCCTGCTCTCAGCCCCTCCCTCCAAGCCCCCGTTGTCCATCTGCTTTCCCCACTAAGCCTCGTGACCATTTTCTGTTGTCTGTGTTGGCACTCCCACCTGCCTTCCACCCATTGTGTTTGTTGTCCTCCCACCCTCCCTACCTCCATTGTCCGTGTTGCCCCCACCTGCTCTCATTCCCATGACTGCATCACAGCACTTTATTTATTTATTGTACTTATAGCTATGTCACACAGCAGTCGGTACAACATGGCCAAAAAAACATTGACAAAGACAATACCTCTCGAAGGTGACACTTATTAGTTTTGCCAGTGCTTGTTTCATGTTTGTAACTCCTCCTTACTTTTTATCTTGGGCTGTACGCTATCCTTATTATTGTTCAGTTCTCTGTGTTTGAAGACATTTTGAATATATTTACATTTGTTGCCTTCAGAAAGGATGTATGACGTTACAACGCATACTTTTACAACGCATACCTTTACAAGGCATTTTTTACAACGCAACATCCATTACAACGCACTCCATTACAATGCATGCCATTACAACGAATGTTTAAAAACTACCTTTAAAACGCATTCCATTACAACGCATACTACCTTTACAACGCATACCATTACAACGCATAACATTACATTACATGTATGGTAAGTATTGGATAGTGTAGGGGTAAAAATTACTATTCTAACTCCAGGGGGGTGCAACAGCAGGGTAAGTGTTGGATAGTGTAGGGGTAGAAATTACTATTCTAACTCCAGGGGGGTGCAACAGTAGGGTAAGTTTTGGATAGTGTAGGGGTAAAAATTACTATTCTAACTCCAGGGGGTGCAACAGTAGGGTAAGTGTTGGATAGTGCAAGGGTACTATGCGTTGTAATGTCATGCGTTGTAATGGTATGCGTTTTAATGACATGCGTTGTAGTGTCATGCGTTGTAGTGTCATGCGTTGTAATGGTTGCGTTGTAATGGCATGCGATGTAATGGATGTTGCGTTGTAAAAGTTGCGTTGTAAAGGTTGATTCCCTTCAGAAAGGGCACAACAATAGAATGATTCGAGCCACTGCAAAGGGAGATGTATTGCCATTGGAAGTGGTAATGAAGGAGGATTGCAGAGCTGGCATTTGAGCTCGTGCCTCGTATCCCACCTTAATCTAGTCCTGCCTCTTTCTCCTAAACACTTTGCATGCTGGGATAGGAGACCACAGTAATGTCCCTGTCATTTGAAATATCGGCCTCTAGCATTCTGTCGGGTCTCCTGCATGCAACTAATCAAATGGGTGAAGCAGCCATGAGAAGGCCTCTTCCATTTTCATTCATTCATTCATTCATTCATTCATTCATTCTAAAGTGGACCTCACTCAAGCCTTGAACTAAAAGCAGAAGACAGGAAGGGCAGATCCTAAAACAAATGTCTTTACACCTCACTTGAAGGCACTGCGAGCAGGAATGTTATTTCAGGTCCCGGGTCAACAACTTACGGGAGCCCTACAACAGAAAAAAACACCTATATATAAGTTTAAAAAACACATGTTCTGCAGGGAAAGAGAAAAGGTGGCAGATAGAGCATTTAGCGCCATCTAGTGATAACAGCTGCCAAGCAGGGCAGGCTCTCTTTAAAAACTATAAATAAATGTAGCTGCAGGAGTGCGGGGCTCTGAAAAGGCGTGGGGCTTTGGGAATAACGCACATATGGCAACCCTCCTGTTTCAAGCGGGAGACTACAGATTTCAAGGCTAGTCTCCTGCCTCCTGATTCCTGCATGCAAAGACCGATTCCTCGGTGGGCTTCTGCCGACAGGGAATAGTCTTGTTTGACTCGGAATACGCACTGCCAGGAACCTGCTCCTGCAGGCCAGTGCACAACATTTTTATCACGCTCTCTCTACCTGCCATAGCAATTTCTCCGTGCTCCTGACAGACAGGAAAAAATGGATATTTGCGTTTCTGATACCCGATCCTGCAGCAGCAGAACCGATTCAGGCCTCAATAGAAGTCAATGGGAAAAATACATTCTCTCTATTTTTTTTTTAACTCCCACTTTTCTCTTCTAAAATGTTGGCATGTATGATAATACGCCCCCTGCTCCTCCCTTGTGACGGCCTTGCATAGCGATAGCCAACCTAGAAAGGGCCTCGAGGCAGCTCCCGGCTGTTTGATGGAAAAAAGCCTCTCTCGCCTCCTGGGGACTTCTGGGGAAAGTGCATGGGGGTGGATTCAAGAGAGACCTTCCTGTGGAGAGGGCCGCCATGAAAGAACGGCACAGGATGAGACGTGGCACCGCGTGCATGGGACATGCCTAGGGTGAGAATTCTGGCGCAGATCTGCTGCTGAGCAACTGCAGTCCACGCAGAGTCTTTCACATAACCTCTAAGCTCCCAGCCTCCAGGTCACCAAACCTAAAATGGTGGCTAGGAGCAGGAGCCCAATCTATTTATGGTTGGGCTCCGTTGGGCTATATTTGGGCTACAAAAATGTGTAGCCCAAAATTAAAATGGCCGACCCGAGGCCTGCCATTCCCCACTCCCCCGCCCCTTTCCAAACTGCCTGGGGGAGGGGAACCTCCCTACAGTCGGTCGCTCCCCCCAAGTCCCCCTTGCAGCAGCAGGAACAGAAAATAAAGTTTTTAAAAATGAAAACTTTGCGAATCATGAAGCTCACACAGTTTTAAAAGGACATTCATGACACTGTGGGTTGCTTGATTTCACAATTTTGCACATCACTACTCACTGTATTTATGTATATATTGGAGATTTAACTGGCATCCAGCGCAGACGTTGAAGCGTATGGCTCTCATGCATTTTCATGGCTGTGTTGGTGACACATTGAGCTGCCTAGTTTTGCAGCATTTACAGCTGACATAAAGTATGTTGACATAGTTCATGATGCTTTTTCTGGAATAGTATTTATCACTTTCTGGATTGGCATGGATGAAAGTTTGTTACTCCGATGCTAAAAGGAATTGGAGTGGGCTACATAGAGCACTGTCCGTCGATCCCACCCACACTACAGTAAGTAAGTTTGGGTGCAATAATGGCTCGCACTGCAGTAGTAAGAATAAGTGATGGAAATGAAAAAATATACACTTCTTAATCCCATAAATTTGTAATATATCTTGCTGAGTTGTGAACCAGCGTGAAGGAGCTGCATGCAAACTGTAAGGCTTAAAAGTAGAAGCTTACTGCTTTTTGCTTAATCTTTCTTGATTCTAATGTTGCTAAAATGGTTCCTCTATAGGGTAATACGTACTTATTAGTAAATGCTTGAGAAATGATTATTTGTGTAAATAGTCATATACACATATATATGTGACCTACGTACAGCGCATGCATACCTCTTACGTGAAAAGCTTGGAAAACCCCAAAACTTGCCTTCACATCATAGTTTAGCTGAAGCACTTGTGAACGGACACGCTGAATGCCTTTGTTTCCTCAATGGCTTTAGCATCAATGTGTTGAAGCTCCAGCTAGCCCTCACTTAGGCTGAGACTCAAACACAAGCAGTGCTGATGGCCCTTTAAGTGAGACATTTGTGTTGGGCCCAACTGGAACTGAAAGTGAGAGAGCTACCTCACCTCCTCCAGACTGCTGCTTTAAACACAAAAAAGGTAGTGTGGGTACTACTGAATAAGCACATTACCCACAGACAAAGTCAGCACATTTCGGTGAGGCCGGCTCAGATCCCGCAACAATGCCGGATCCAGGATGCGGATGAATCCCCAAACTTTCAGTGGAAGTCAAGGAAGCAGCAACCTCAGCATCCCAAACACTGAACATGGTATTGGCATTTGTAGTGTTACCATTAATTTGCATCATAGCGCTTTCTCTTTGTGTCTGGTGTTTGTTGATGCTCCTTGAATGAGGTGTATTGAAAGTAGAGCGTTTGTTGAACATTTAGTTTAGAAGGGTTTAGTTTGAAAGTAAGGTGAGCTCAATCTTGGAAGATCTTTGTAGTGCCTTGCGTGCATTGTCCGGTGTGACGAAGCCCTTTTCTAGTTTTCTTTGTTTAGATAAATGGTTGTTAATTGCTGAGCCAGAGTAAAGTGCTTTGAATCTGTGCATCGCAGGTATATTTATGCACCTGTTATCTGAGTGGTTCTAGGGTATATGCTAGTGTTACCCCTAAAACCAATACGTGGTTCTGCTAGATGACACTATTTTTTCTTCTTAGTTTTATATAGCACAAACTTGACCCGAAGGTATCAGGTATCAGAGCGCTTTTCATGAGCACCAGCTGCGTTACACAAAGGCACATTCATGTTTGTTGGGCACAGGGAGATTAAGTGATTTGCCCAGAATCACAGGATGTTGAGCGTCATTGCCAAGACTCGAACCCAGTTCCCCAGATTTGAGATCAACCACCCTAGATGTTGGGCTACATGGACTCACCTGGACCAGCAAAGTATTCTGTTATAGCAGATGTCCCACCTCCCGCCTAGCCATGCAAGTATTCACAGTAATCCCCCTTCAGTCACTCTTTTGTGATGAGTTCCTATGCCCAATTCAGGTCTGGCTTCCATTTTGTGATATTTTCTTACAGTTTACATTGCAAGCTATATCGTCCAGTGTGCCTGCTCCTTGTCATTGCAGGCCAGCAGTGGTGGCTCAGGGGACTACTTTACTCTTCTGGAAGGGTCTGAGTTTGACCCCTGGTGACAGTTTCTAATCCCTGAGGATACACTCAGTTTCACCCTCCTGAGTTCAATAAAATAAGTACCGTGGAGCTGAGTAACAATAAACATCTGTTATTTGCTGAACGCTGCAAGGTGCCCCTGAGAGCGAACATGCGCGCTACAAATCCACATGTGATGATACCCCTCACCATATGATGATCTCACATGTGGGCGAGAACATCTTAAGCACTAATAGAAGGGGGGTGCCCACTCTGTAGATGCAAATACTCAAAATATTTGTGGATGAAAGGCCACTCCTTGTGCTCTTAGCCCAGGGTCTGCTCCATCCAAGGTCCCCTTCTGAGAAGACACCCACACCGTCTGCTGTCCAGCGGTATCTTCCAATCTACAGATGAAACGTAGACTCATCTGGGCGGAACCCGCCTTACATGGTAGAGAGAAGTGACGTTAACCTTTATGCCGCTGGTTCAGATTTGATTCAAGTTGGAAATAGTCCAAAGTCACTCACTCCTGACTTTTGTCTGATGGGCATTGAAAATGCGCTTTTGTTCCTGGTTCAGACCCCAATGAGAGGCCATCCACTCCACACCAGGCTGTTACCACGGCTACCATCAGCTAAGAAGGCAAAGACCGAAGGAGGGTACAGATCCCCGATTCCACCAATAGCCGGATCCAATTAAATTGGCTGATTGATCAATTTCTGAAATAAACAGGAAGTTCCACAGGTAAAGAAAATAGCATACTGTATATAAATCTAGTATCCACAGTTTTGATCAGAACCTCGTCGCCAAGCACAGCTGTGCAAGCATGCAGATTACACGAAAGATGCGGGTCCAGCCCACGCGTGAACCCCAGAGCCACGTGTAGTGCCATTTGACAAAGAAACCATGGGGATACGGTCTGAGAAGGAAGCACACTGTGAGATGCTGTAATTGTAGTGTCATCATATCAAGAGATTTCACGTCCCTGCACTGCTGTCCGCTGCAACAATGAGCTACATACACCAATTTGGACCGCTTTCACTGAAAGGGATGGTGGCATTGTGTCAGCGAGCTGCATAATTGGTACTCGGCTTTGATAATGCTAATTAGAGCCAAAGAGCCTGATATTTGGTCACATAACCTTTGTGTTACATATCTCTGCAGTAGGGTAACTGAGGCGATAGGATCGCTCTGCCACACAACTTCGTCGTTCCACAATGAAGCCTCACGCCACACATGTTTATGCTACGTCTCTTCGCCATCAAACTAGCTGCAGAACTGGAGAAGGCGTGTGGTGGACTCAGAGGCATCAGGCACCATGAGTCAATCTTTGAGTCAGTCGTTCAGAGGCACAGTGGGTTGGCAAATGTTACATGCACATGCAAATGCTACACAGGCAGACAGACATGCTGCAAAACAACCCCTAGTGGGTAGTCACAGAACAACAGTGGTTGAGCTTCTTAAAATGGACTACAGGTTGCTTTCTAGCGATATGAGGTCACTGTTCTTGCCATAACTATGACAGTTGATGCCATATAGCACCGTTAAAACTACTGTTGTCTCTGATCTGTCAGCACTGCACAGTATATTTTAATCTGCAGTGTCCTACTTCCAGGAGCGGCCCGTACATGTAAGAGCGGTGCGGCCTGTTGGGGTAGATTTCGACTGATGACAACGAGGGAAAATGTGTTATTTATTAAATTGTCCCTCGCGGTCGTCTGTCGAATTCCACCCACAACACGGTCCCACTGCCCCAACACTCTTACCTGCACGGGCCGCTCCTGCCTACTTCCCTTGAGGTACCAGTTATTGTCCACTAGCAGCACCTCTGTTGCATACTTGGTTCTCGAGACATCAAGGATATTGGAACCTACGCCGCATACTCTATAATGACAATATTAGATTTTATTCTTCAACACATAGACCATGCTAGATCTCACCCCATGACCGTATTGCCATTAGATCTTAGTCCACAACCCATCAATCATATTAAAAGTTGAAACATTGTTGTTATTGAATCTTATTACTTTTGGATATACAAGATATAGAAATACTATTCCGTTCTTCAGAAGATAGCAATGCTATTACAAGGTACTTTCCGGAAAGGAAGGAGTTTAGATCTTACTCCAGTTAATATTCAGGATAGTAAAGATACTCAACAATATATCACGGATATTAGATCATACCAGATTGGCAAGGAATCCAGATTTTGCTACAAACACATTTATTTATTGGTTGATTTAAAAACATTAAGACTTCCATCAGAAGTATTTTAGATAGCAACAATGACAGTACATACATCAATGGGAGTGGAGTGGTTCACATAGTTTAGTCAAATAATAGTTATTTTGATTAGTTGTCCCAGCTGACCAACTCTCTGACTGCTAGAGTTATCAATTATTATTTCTTGTGGTATTTATAGGCTTAGATCATATTCTGAAGCTTTTAAGGAATAATCAATTTTCGCATAATATATTTGGAATGTCATAAATTACTTCTCAGAAGATAGGAGCAGTAGGCATAGTGCCTAATCTATAAGAGTGCATGTGTGATAAGTCTTACTCTTCAAGAAATCAAGACATTGGTCAAACCAAATCCCTATAACATGGGTAGATTTTAATACATCAACATTTATATTAAATATTTCGTAATGTGCAATCAAAAACATCCTAGCTGACTGGTGCAGGGTCATTCAGGTTTCTCCTCAGCAGTCAATTACTTTGGGCTTAGTAACCATGACACTTCCGGTCGATGGCTAGGTAGTTGTTGGTAAGAGTAGGATTAGGTTTCAGCAGTGCTTGATTTAAAAAAAAAAAATAATAATAATAAGTGTAGGAGCCTAAGGGAACCTGACACCCGCCCTGCCAAATGCTGAGGTTTCCAAATACTAGGGCTGTCCGTGCGTAGTTCTTCCACCAGCCTGCCCTTCCTATCTGTATCTCACTCTTGCAGGTTCTTTTCAACTCTGCTTTTATTCCTCACCATTTCCCTGTTTATCTCTTCCTCCTTCTTTTTCCCTTTCCTGCCTTTCTGTCTTTTGCTTTGGGCCAAAACGTGAAGCCCTGGTCCCTATAAATGGGGGCCTATGTCCACCATCTGCAACCATCTAGACAAATTAAGCACTAGACTTTTAGCCTTTTGTGTTTGTAAGCATGGCACCATGAACTGCTCGAACTGGTTCAGTTTTAAAACACTCAAGCGATTACATTGTTTATGTAAAATACAAATTGTTTACAGAAATAATGTATGGGGATTATTTACATGCCCTGGATGAAACTGCGAGGAAGAAGTGAAGATTACAGGAATCTCATTGAGTGTAAACAAAAATATTGTATTTCCTTGCAGAATAATGTTCCCTTCACTTTGTTACTGTCTTACAGTTTTACACAAAGGACCCTTATATGTGTTTCTTCTTGTGTAAAAGGCACAGGAGAGGAAAAGTGAGATCCTTCTGCTCCAACAGCCCCCCAAATATCGTTATCTCCTGGGTTTCAAGTGGGGCAGGTCTTGGCAGAGCTCAGAAACAGCAGTAATTAACAGGCATTGGCAAGGTTTATTGGTTTATTGTGCTAGAGCAGGGGTCTCCAACCTTTTCTGTAATAAGAGCTACTTATATTCATTGGAAATTATCCCGAGCTACGCATATTATTAGGGCTGTAAAATCGACCAAATCAGACAAGATAACATTAGCGGCCACCATAAGCAAGATTACGCTTATTGATCACCTCACAGCATCTGGCAGGGTTGCCAACAGTAATACATTTGAAAACAGGCTTTGTCAGCGTGGAATGCCTCTAAGTTGATAATACATAACAGCCAAAGCTGCAATGCCTCTAGAACGAGGGGAATAATATAAGTAATAAGCCTCCCAATAGTGCATGATTTATTTCTAAAATATCAACTTTAATATATTTTGGAAATTCAACCATTTTTCTTCAAACATCAGCGTATGAGTTTTGAAAATACAAACATATTTATCTGAAATGCATGCATTTCAATTTTTATATACATACATTAATTCAACCAAGCAAAATAAAATGTATCATTTCATACACTGAGTTACACACTGGTAAGCTGCTTACAGGTAGCTGGAGAGCTACTGGTTGGAAAAGCATGTATTTGAGTATATACTGTTAGCTCATTGGGCGAGACAAATATGAGGGAAGCAGTAAGAGCAATTAGAGAGGTCTATTGTTGTAAAGTAGTCCCTCCTGCAGTACAATGCAAGCTCTCAAGTGGATTGGAGTGGAGGGATACCCCAAAGAGCTAATAGCATTCAGTGAGGGATGAATACTCCACCGAGATGAGCCAAAACATGGTTTACGATTGTCTCCAGCCAATGGCTGAAAAAGACTAGTCAAAGAAACCCAGTGGTTGAATGGATGGAGCAGATCCTAAGCCCTCTCTCTGCATATTGTTAGCAAATGGTCTGTTTGACAACTGCTTTAGCAAAACTGGCATTTAAATAAAAACTATATTTGAAAAAGGTCCCATTCTGGCCCTAATAAAAGACTATTATCTTTCTCAACTATGAGATCAGTAGCAAGAAGGTGAGTCAAGCCAGCGTTATAGTCCCTCTTTACATGTCCTATATTTTACTTCATCTTGTATGGTAGCTGTGTCCATATCCTAGTTTTGTTTCAGTTTCTGAGCCTTGTAAAGCAAATACTGTGAACCATGCGGCCTGTGTGTCTACTAGGTGATGTGAAAGCGTGGGTGGGCGTGCATCCAGGGCACAAATGCAAGCTCTGATCCTGAGATTGAAGGGGACGCGAGTTTTTCACAGAGCCTGTCTCTGGGTCATAAGAGTCTCAGACTGCATCCTCATCCACTCGTTGGCCTCTCTGCTGGACACTCAGAGTGACAGCCTCACATGGGTCAGCTATTATTCCAATTCTTTCAAAAAGCACGTGAAGGATATACACAGCTGTGAAAATATAAACCGCTCCAAACTAAAAGAAAGTGTAATGTGTGCAGGTGGGGAGCAAAACAGGTAATGGCGGAGTAGATGAGACAAAAGGTAGTACGTGCAGGAGAGAGTGTGAAAGGACAGCAGCGAAGAGAAAGGGTATGAAATGTGAGAAATGCAGGTGGAGGGACTTCAGAATAAGAGATGTGGGTAGAAAACGGACATAAGTGACTAACACAGAGAGAGGCTGCAGAGAAAAGTGATGTGAAGTAAAGAACAGGGGTGCGGGAGACACCCGCCCTTCCACAGACCTTGAAATGTTTATTAATTCTCTCACATTTACAGATTTTTTTTCTCAATCTCGTATTCAGAAATGAAGCATTTTTAATTCTTATTACTAACAATAATGTTCTTATGACTCATTTTTCTGATGGTCTCATACATTAATACAATGCAGTGCTAACAAGCAATGGCAAAACCAAAAGGCTTAGTTTGTTCTAGGTCTTTGTGTTTTTATTGTGTGATCCTTTTTGATGCACTAACAGAAGACACTGAAATACTGGTCAGGTGGCACACTGTTTCCAGCATAACAGACAAGTCATGGTGAAAACCTCTCCGTGCTCAGGTGTATAGTGATATCTGTCTGGTATTTGATGATGGTAAAGTCTACTGGGAAAACTCTAAACTCAGCATCACAAGAACCATTCACAATCATTTGTTTTTAGGGGTGAGTCCCTAAAGCACGAGGCTCTTTTAACGAAGGGGATTTTAGTCCAGAAAGCAATTTGACTCAGAGCTACCGAAGGGCCTCAGATGTCTCATTTCTCAACTGACTGGGAAAACTTGCCTGCCGAAAAGGAAGACGTAATTGGGGTTTGGGAGAACATTGTGAGTGGCACAGGGGGTGGTATAGTGAGGTGAGACAGCAAGAGGCAGTGGCAAGGACAAGGACTGAAGAGAAAATTATTAATGGCGAGAAAGCATTTATGGGTTTGAACATTGGAAGTGTTTTGTCTTCTACACATGCTCTAAGGAAGGGCGCAAGTCCTAAAAAAAGAAGTGGGGGGGCTGACCTAGTATGGCAGAATGCAAGTGACATCACGGCATGCGACATCACGGCGCGCAACTTCACGGCGCACGACTTCACACATGGCATCATAGAAAGTGGCATCACAAGCCACGACTTTACAGGAAGTGGCATCACAAGAAGCGACATCAAATCTAGAGTCCTCACATACATGTTTAGCAGGTCTATCATGTGTATGTTTGAGCGCATTGCGAGGACAATAGCACCGTGAGCTCTGGAAGATGATACGTGACTTCTACACCTTGCAATCCCCCAGTTTTATGTAACTCATCCTGTACATTAATTTACAAACGTATATTATTTATTGTACATGTAATATGCACGTGTTGATGTAAAGCGCTCTGATACCCTGCATTGGAATGAGTAGGGCTATAAAAAGAAAAAATAGTGGTACTTAAATTATTTCAACGCCTCCTCAGGGGAAGTAAGCTCAATATAAATGCAATTTGGTTTGTGTAAATACTGGGAAAGACCAACACATCTGATATTCTTACAGTGCATGCACATCTCCTAAACAGGGACTGAACAAAGTGAAAAGATGCCTCTCTTGAGTATGTGTGAAGTGCCAACAAGGTGTGAGTCTTTGTTTCCCCTCTGCTTCATTTGCATCAGGTGTGAGGCTCCTGACTGCTGCCAGCCAAGAGACTGAACAAAAGGAGGCCTGATGACCCCTCAAATTCGGCCTTTGTTATGGGCCCAGCGGGAGTCTTAAATAAGAAAGCCCTGTCCTGGCCTTCAGTTGTTGCTTGTTGCAGATGGAAAGCAGGCAACGTGCAGGTGCTGCTGAAAGTGTCCTAGTGTTTGGAAATTACAGCAGGATGAGTTCAGCCCAAATTCTTGGCAGGGTGGACGGTGTTCACCCTATTAAAAAAGTGTGTGGACGCCATCCACCCGAGTGTACCCCTGGCTGGCCCTGCAGTCTAAGGTACATAGGTTCATCCTCTTTCAGCCGCTGGTTTGAGACATAGTGGATCGGTTTGTTTTGGAAACGTCCTTCAACCAGGACGTGACAGAGAAGGAAAGATAATGTGGTCAGCAGATTGAATCCGGCAGCAATTGCCCACAGCCAACAGTTGCTGGTGATCACTCCTGCCTGCGCCACAGGCAGGAAGCATTCTGACCACATGGACTCTCATAAACCCAGTCAGCCAAAGGGTGTTAATGACATGTGTGTGAGTAGCTGTAGACAGTAGTGTGACTGGTGGGCAGTCATGGGGCAGAGGCTCTCCCGCCACTGGTGAGGCTGCGTGTAGACCCGCCTCAGGAGACTGGCGGCCTGTGAGCGGGAAGAGGCCTTCTGCCGCCACATCACTTATTCATATCCCGCCGGCGTTAGCGAACAAAGGCTTGTCAAGCTCCAGATGAAGATGTCCTGCGAGTATTATTAGGACGCGGGCTGCTCGAGCCTTCTGGCAGCCCGGCAGCCATCTCTTTCAGGGGCCGGAGAAAGAGACGTGGGACTCTGCGGCTGTCACTGAGGAGGAACGGGGCGGGGCATCCCTCGAGCTCCACGCAGGGGCAGCCTGTCCAGGCGCGCAACGCCCATTGGGCTCACGGGGCTTCAGCGCCCCCCGTCGTGTGTTTCAGCCCGGGCTGACACGTCTTTGCGGGCTTGCGAGCATCTAATTGCAGCCGCACCGAGTACTTAACAGGTCTATAAAAGACCATTAATTGTAAATGAGGCTTTTGTTGTGTTCACCCATTCTTACAGCCACTCTGTCTGTGGTTGGAAGAATTAGCCCCCCCCCCCGAAATATTTTTCAGCCCCCCAACCCCCCGGAATTTGGCTCTAGTTGCCCGCCTGAGCCTGTCCCTAGTGACTGCGGGTTTGCAAGAAGTCCTTGGAACCCGAGCATACATATAGGAAAGCGAATGATGGTTCCTCCAGTAAAGTGCACACCAGTGGGATATGTGAAGGGGAAAATGGAGGAAAGTAAATGGAAATTCCCCAAAGCTTCATCAGTGGTGGAAGCTCATTCAGTGGTAAATGCCTGGAAGGCTTATGTAGCTTTGAGCTGTGCTGGGAGGCTGTGCCTGGAGCCCCCCTTCACACTGGAAGCTTCCTAAATGGTATTACCCTTGCACCAATATATGTGTGATATGTATTACTACACGCGCTGCAAGAAGTCACAGTCACTGTGTCCCTGTATGGCGCGTTACTGTGAGCTCTGCAGGGCTTCGCTTGTGTGGGTCTGTATGACTTGTGTAACTGTGAGCTCTGCAGGAAGAGCCCTCACACATGTGCCTGTATGACCCTACAGGAATCTCCCTCACGCTTAAGCATGTATGACCCTACAGCAGGGCACGAGTCGGGGGTACACGCGGATGAACAGCGTCCACCCACTTTTTTCACTGGGTGAACGCTGTCCACCCTGCCAAGAATTTGGGCGCTAATTAATAATGTGCTGAACTCCTGGTGTAATTTCCAAACACTGGGACACTTTCTGCGGAGCCTGCACGTTGTCTGCTTTCCGTCTGCAACAAGCAACAATGTGCAGGGCAGGGCTTTCTTATTTAAGACTTCTACTGGGCCCATAACAAAGGCCGAATTTGAGAGGTCATCAGACCCTTTTGTTTAATATCTTGGCTGGGAGCAGTCAGGAGCCTCACACCTGATGCAAATGAAGCAGAGGGGAAACAAAGGCTCACACCTTGTTAGCACTTCACACATGCTTAAGACAGGCAGCATTTCACTTTGTTCACTCCCTGATTAGGAGATATGCATGCACTGTAAGAATATCAGATGTGTTGGTCTTTCCCGGTATTTACACAAAGCAAATTGCATTTATATAGAGCTTACTTCCCCTGAGGAGGCGTTGAAATAATTTAAGTACCACTATTTTTTCTTGTGTAGCCCTACTTATTCCAATGCAGGGGGTCAGAGTGCTTGACATCAACACGTGCATATTACATGTACAATAAATTATATGTTTGTAAATGAATTTACAGGCTGTGTTACATAAAACTGGGGGATTACAAGGTGTAGAAGTCACATATCATCTTCCAGAGCTCACTGTGCTATTGTCCTCGCAATGCGCTCAAACATACACATGATAGACCTGCTAAACATGTATGTGAGGACTCTAGATTTGATGTCGCTTCTTGTGATGCCACTTCCTGTAAAGTTGTGGCTTGTGATGCCACTTTCTATGATGTCAATTCCTGTGATGCCATTTGTGATGTCGTGCGCCGTGATGTCGCTCGCCCTGTTACTTGCATACTGCCAAACTAGGTGAGTCCCCCCGCTTCCTTTTATAGGACTTGTGCCCTGCCCTACAGGAGCCTCCCCCACTATTGTGCCTGTGTGAGCCTACAGGATGCTCCATAAGACATATGCCTGTATGAGCCTACAGGAAGCTCCCTCATACATATGCCTGCATGACCCTACAGGAAGGTCCCCCACACATGTGCATGTATGACCCTACAGGAAGCTCCCTCACACATGTGCCTGTACGACCCTACAGGAAGCTCCCTCACACATGTGCCTGTATGACCCTACAGGAAGATCCCTCACACATATGACTCTACAGGAAGCTCCGTCACACATAGGCCTATGTGAGCCTACAGGACACTCCCTGAACACATATGCCTGTCTGACCCTACAGGAAGCACCCTCACATATATGCCTGTATGGCCCAACAGTAAACTTCCTCACTTATCCGCCTATGTGGTTGGTGTGACTGTGAGTTCTGTGGGTGCTCTGTGACTCATATGTCCTTGTGACTACTTTCCTGTAAGCTGCGCACGGCGGGCTCTTGCACCTGAGCCTGTAAGACTTGTGTAATGCTAATCTCTACTGAGAGCTCTCTCACTGTCTGAAAGATAGAAACACAAAACCTGGAATTCCAGAATAAAGAACCTAACCATGGGAGAAAGCGGGGCTTCTACTATTTTAGAGTAGAAAATCTTCTATCCAGAAAGAAAGCTTTCTTTCTAGAGTCCCCTCACCCACCAGGGTTTCCCCTTGGTGGCATGCTTCATCATAGGGGTTCTCTCAATCTGCTGCGGACTGAGGCGTGCTGCGACTTGCAAAATTGTGAATAGGTGAAAATCCATGAGGTGCACTCTGATGAAGGTGTGACTACGAGCCCCTCAACCCCAAAGACCGTCAGTTTTGAGAGTGAACGTTTTGTAGTACAAAAAACACACAAGTCTTGGTGAGGGTGGGCCACACTCCCTCCCACATTACAAGCAGATTTGATCCGCTCCCAAATCAAGCTCGATGCACATCTGCATGGCTCTATCTGTCTATCTCATCGGACTTCCAGATGTGTTCCAGACTGGTCTCAGTAGCTATCATACCCTACACAACTATCACCCCTACTTCAGAGGCTCTGTGTTTATGGGACTCTCAAGAAAACTACAGGCAGCAGGAACATGCCTGTCTCCAGTCCAACCCAATCCAACCCTTACTCAAACGCCCACAGACATAGCACCTGGCAGAAGTGGGTGGAAATACCTTATTGTAATTCCCCAACCCTACAATGTACGACAGTTTATCCTTTACTGAAAAATCCCCACTATATGATTGGTAACTTCAAGCTTTTTAAATGTTTACACTAGTAATGTTCAACATCTGGACTGCTCTTGTGCAACTTATATACATTGGATCCCTCCCAGTGAGTTCCAAGGCGGGTCTCACCTAAACTAAATTGTAACCTCTGATCTTATGCTTCAATGGAGGACAAGCTGAATATATATCTTGCTGCCTCTCGTGTCCCATCCCTGCCAGTTCTTTAGAAGATTCACTGAAGGACAAGGTTGTGTGAAGGAAAACCAGCATGTCCGTAGCTCTCCCCTGCAAAGAACAGGTAGATTGTGCACCTGTGAATGGGAACCTGAATGCACTTATAGGAAATCCATCTTTTTTGTGTGGTCACCCCGAATTGTTTGCCTTTTGCTGGTTCCAATATTCTTGCTGCCTCTTGAAACTCTATGCACTGTACCCCTGCTAACCAGGGGTAAAGTGCCTGTGCTCCTCCTTTCAGTATTATGGAATTAGTATAATCTTAATAAGCATCTCCACATTAACTATATGTTCCTAGTATATGGTACAAAGTGTACTCAGTGCATCTATGTTAAATGTCACCAGTTGACTGCAGCACCTAGTGTACCATCTCCTACAGTGACCGTGTAAAGCATGGCTTCTGGCCTACAAGTTTTGCCTGACCGTGTCAGTGTAAAAACGGCACTTCGACTTGTCAAATTAAACCTTTTTGAAAGGTCAAAATCTCACTTTTAAATATTACCAAGACACCCTATGAGGCCTTTTGACCCAAAATGCTGTGGCTACATATTTAAAAGTAGGGCATGTAGAAACTTAATGTTAACGTGTCCTTACAGGGACTAGCACCCATATGTCCTTACAGGGACTAGAATCCAAAAGCTACTTTACACTGGGGCAGGCTAAGTAAGAGTACTTAAAAAAATCCTAATACTGTATCTCAGCAATGAGACTAGCTAGAAAAAATAATTAAACAATTATTGTAATAGTTATTAAAAACCCAATTCTTTGGTGACGTATGATTTTCAATAAATATTAAGGAAAAGCAACTTTTAGAAAGTTACCTTATACCTGTAGGCTAGTTAGCGTTTGCTCTCCAACTTCTTCCAGCGAGTGATTAGCATGTAAATAGATGTGGAATGCCTCTCAGTAGCAAACAATAGGCTGACCTGACGAGGAAGAGATGACTCCTCTGAACACATAGAATATGCAAGTAGAACCATGGGCCTCCTTTTGATAGCACAGTGTCAAATCATGCTTGCAGGTCTGCTAAGCCGCGTGTAACATGAAGGGAGAGAAAAGGATGCCATGACAATTTGTGTGTATCCACTGTTTACTACAGGACACTGCTTTGCCCTACCAGACTTCTATCTCTGAGTTTTACATATAACACTCGGGAGCACTTGAAAGGAAGAGAACAGTATGCCAAAAGAATCATTGTGTGTCCACTGTCTGATTGCTGAAGAAATCTGCCTTTGTCCTACCAGACTTATGTTCTCTGGGTTTACTTTGGATACATGAATGATTCAAACTGCATTTTAGTGCTGGATGAGGGAGGACACTGGTATTACCGTAGTATACTCCCCAGCCTTCAGAGCCCAGGTTTAGTGTGCTCAAAGACTTGTGGCATCTTGAAAATGCCCCAAGTGGGTAGGGTTGGATTCAGGAACTTTTACGCCATTGGTTTGGGTGTCCCGTTGTGTCATTCCAACCCACAAGCTTGTGACAGGCATGTATGTGGCATCTCCAGGCACCCACTTCATAACACTTTCTGGACCTGAGATAGAACAGAAGAGGACTGGACCTGACGCCTCTGACCTGAGAGGAACCCAGAACTACTGGACCTGCTCCCTCTTATGCCCAGAACAATAACAAGGTCCTGGGGGTATCTATTCCTGTGGTAGCTTGGGACTTAAAGGTATAAGTTCAAAGACAAAATCTTGGACCAGAACGAACCTGGTTGGTGTATTTGACCAACACTCCATCATTGTCAGCCTCAAATTGCGCTGAGGTCCCAGTTTACCACAACCCCTGGCTTTCATTGCCACTTAGCGCTTCTTTTCGCTATTCCTACTTAAAACTTTCAAATGTTTATCTTTTTGGTTTATCTTATTGAATTTTTTTCATTTTGGGGTAATTTTGCTTATTACATTTTACTCTATTGTTATAATTCGGTTTGGGATTTGTATTGTTTTGTATTTTGACATCATTACAGTTTTGCTACTGCAAAAAATACTTTACACATTGCCCTACGTTAGGCCTCTCTGCCGTAGCTACCAGGGGTTGAGCTCAGGTTAATTTAGTGACGTTAAGGGTTCACACTGACATGGGTCGTGAATATTCCTGTATATGGGTTGTAAACAATTCAGTGCTTAATTTGAGCCAGTGGTTGCTGCTGGGGGCCACCAGTACTAATGTTTGGAGACTGGCACCAATTTTTCTGTATCAGACATTAAGCAAGAGTAAGAGAGGGTAAAAAACACAAAGCGGAAAGGCGGGGAAAGAGAAAGACGGAAAAAAGTTACATAGGGGAAGACAGGAAGTTGCAACAGTGAGATAAAGGGGCAGGTAGTGTCTAGTAGTGAAATAAAGAGATATCAGGGGTTTTAAAGCTAAGGAGACTTGGTATTCCATGGACTGACATTTATTTATACCCGCTGTTGACTTCTGAGAAGTCAACTGACTCCGGCACTCATTATTTTACAAATTAAGCCCTGCGTCCAACCCAACTAATGATCCAATTTAGTCAACTTATATACCATTATTTATTTTTTTGGGAAGGGGAGTACAAGGCCACACATTGCTGCTGCCCCTTCCCCCATCTTGATGAAAAGCCTTTTGCACTACTATTTTTTCACCTTGTAAAAAAATGATATAATGATCCCTCTGGGATCAATACATTTAAAAAACGACATCTGTGTCATTTTGTAAATGTGCTTGCATCTTTTGATCTTTTTTTATTTCGGTCATACTGCACAGACCTGATAAAACCTTAACAGATAAAGAATTTTCTCTACCTGGAGGTGAAGAAAAAGCTGGAGGCTAAAATAAGATAGAACTTTTACACTAAGTTAGATTGTTGGGCCACTGCTATTGAAGACTGCTTCATTTGTGCAGGTGGTGGACACAGGTCCTTGTTTTTAGGGACCAGGGCTTGTTTTTCATAATCAGAATTTGACCCAGAGCAAGAGAAAGACTGAAAAGGAAAAAAGATTAAGGGAGAGAAAGGAAAAAGCAACAACAGGAGAAAGCAGATGTGATAAACATACTTCTGGCGTGAGATAAAAAGGCAGTAGTATGGGGTGGTGAAAGGAAAATGCATGAGGTGGAATCAATACTAGGCAACCTTGGTATTTAGTAACCCAGGCATTCAGCAACGCTGATGGTAGAATCACAAAAGAAATTTTGGGCCTAAAAACTTTTTGTTTATACACACATTACAAACTGTTGTTGGCGATTGCAGCAAAAATCCAGTCACTCCATAGTCCGCAAAGGCGTAACAGGCTCCCGCCTCTGAGGTACCCCTGCTGCTCGCCCAAGGGTCGTGGCATATCCGAGTAGCAACTACCCTTAGTACAAAAATCTGGTGCCAGAGTCCCATTGTGTTATTTTAAGCCACTGATCCGCCACTGCCCTTTCTCCCAGCACTCATCTCTTGAGAGGCAAGGTCAGCTGTGAAGGTCAGAATGATGTACTAAATGCTCACCTGTCCTTCAGCATTCAATTAGAACCTGTCACTTGGAGAGCAGACATGACTGTCTCCCGCCACCCCTACTTAACACATCTCAGGAAGCTAATTTGAGCACAAAATGGCGCTCTCCGGGCTGATCCATTTTCATTAGGCTCATGGGGAGGTAGAGGGGTGGGTGAAGGGATATTGCCTTCCACTTGATTGAACTGTCCAGAGATAACACACGTCAGCTCTGAGCACTGTGCCTTGCTAAGATGTCCATCAGCATACATCAGAACCCTTCAGATTTTGATAAAACTCACATAAACAGCTAAGGCTAAAAATACATCGCTTTCTGATGGAATAAACAAGTTAATGTAGTTTGTTGAGCAGGCCAGCAAACCCTTCTAGTTTTCTTCATCAGGTAGGTCTTGAAAGACAACTTTTCTCAAAATGTCACGCCTCTCGGTCGCAATGTCCTGTCTCTGCACTAGTAATGTATGCCTACAATCAACAATGTGTACTGTGCAAAATTAGATTTCAAGAAAAGAAGGACCCAGTCCTAGTTGACCAACAGCTTTGCCAACCCTGCCAGAAAGCAGGAGATACGGGAGCATTGATCCACTTCTGGGTGAAAGATATTTCAGGGCACAAATTTCAAGCCTGGCAACAATGTCTTTGTGCTAAATCTTTAAAGGGAACAGAACCCCCTAGTATCCTGTCATAGACAGTATCAATTTTATTGAACCACGACCAGATAGAGTCCACAACATGGGCTGCACTGTGTCTGTGAGGGGGAACAGAATAGGGTTTAAAAGTGCTTTCAGATGGAAAGATGATGGAGCATGATGGAGAAGGAGGCGCTTGGCATTGCAATGGGCATTGTGAGTAAAGGAAGCGAGGTTTGCACAAGGAGCATGTAGTAAATGACTTCTCTACTGTTCTCCACTAAGTAGAATGTACCATGACATCATGGAATGCCTGGGTGTCTCTCTGGCTCACAGTGTCAGTTGGTCAACTCAGGCTGAGCTGCTTGGCGCTTGCTCCTGGTGGGGTTACACCTGTACTTCCTATCTTCTCCTACTCATCTATCCTAGAAGGAATCTACAATAAAGGATTATCTAGCTATACAGCTGGACTGTGTATCTTCCTTTACCACAGAGCACACTAAGGGTGGTTGGTGGTAGAGCACTACTGCGTAGGTGAAAAAACAGGGCGGGGGTCAGAAAGGCATGCCATTTTGGGATTCAAAGCTGAAGAGCTGGTGTGAGATGAAGTTCACATATTACCACTTTAGTCTTTTTTATTATTATTAATTCCAAGTAAAACAAATACCTCGGGGAGATCGTGTAGAATTTCAACCTTTTTATCTATTATTTGGGCGACCTCATTTGGGTAGTACTGGCTAGCATTTTAAATACTCCACAGGCAAAGGCAGGCCCTCAGAGTGTACCGCACACCAGTCTTTCTTTTATGTCAGCAAGGGAAGGAGGGCTTGGACTGCAGAGACTTCACGCCGTTAAGACCGAAGCTCTGTTATGCTAACTGTGGAACGTTATAGTCTTTCTATTATGTCTGTGCACTGATTCTCTTCTCCGTCCATCATAAAGATAGTGCATTTATTTTATTTACCCCTGGTGTTTTATACAGACTTCAGACCACTTGGTAGCACTGGGTCTTTTTTCTTATGTTGTTAAGTGAAGATGCATTTAGCAGGATCCGGGGGATGTGAGGGTGGGCATCTTGTCAAAGAAGGGGGAGCTAAACTATTGGACTGTTCATATGAAATACACAAGCCATGGGGGTGGGGTAGTCTGGCGGGGGCTGCTCAACTGCAGACAAGTTTTCAGCCAATAGCAGACATAGTAAACAGACTTTTAAAGGTACAGCAGAGTCCCAGTATAGACATGACAGTCTCTATATCATCTGTATGGAGCAGCCTCAGGGCAGCTGGCAGTTCTGAGGGGTTCTGGGCATCCTCCTTCATATACCTGACATACAAGCTTTTATTTTTGTGGACGCCCTCCCCTGCAGGGCATAAAGAAGTCAACACTGCCGTCTGGAGCCTGGCCTTCCCACAGAAAGGGAAAAATAAGGCCTGCATTGCCCTGTGGGGCGGCTGGAATCTTCTACGGGGTTTTTCTAAATAGGCCTCAGGTGAGCCTGAATAATGTCATCTAAAAAAATCCCGAATTAAGTTCCTTTTTATACTTCAGGATAAAGAAGAGAGCTTTATTCAATCATGGGGTAACAAACTAAAGCCAGGTGTGTGCATTCTTCAATTGGTACCGCTGTTCTCCTTTCACCCTCTTTTGTAGGCTACTCTTCCTACACCGTCCCTTAAAATGTAATGCAGATGTTAGCAATCAGCTTTATTTCTTCATTGTTATGGTATGATACTATTATTATATATTGACAATCCGAATAACTTCGCATTATATTGCCACCCCAAAAACAATTGACATGAGGGCCACAGCAATTGTTTGATGAAATCACCAACAACAAATCAACAATTGATTATGATGGCGCAGACCTCTGCCGGGTGAGGTCCAGCACAAAGCGCCTTCTTTTGTTACAGTGGGTCTCTTTCATTTAAAAATGTATCCATTTTTTATTTCTACTGGTGAGGGTCTCTAGAGTTCTTTTATCTGTAGATGAATGAATGCAAATATTTGTAAAGTGCAACTTTTACCCTTAAAAGGATGTCCTGGGGTAAATAAGACATACCGGAATCAGAACAGCCATTTGTTACATGGTCAGCGACTGGCTGCCGCCTCCCCCCCCCCATCCGACACCCAACACCCAGAAACATGAACATGAGGCCTGTTTATCTTTGGAAGGCGGGGGCTAGTCCCCCGGCCGTATTTATTAAGATATGAAATTAAAAAAGGTTTTAATTGCATGGTCAACAATTTATACAAAAATCAGCAGGACATTAGATACAATATCGTCAACAAGTTTGAGCGGCTAACCTTAACAAAAACCCAAATACATGTTGTTTCCTAACCGAATCTAACATCCTCATCTTGATTTTTGTACATTTCTGGCCATATGGCAAGGTCGCTAACCGGTGTCAGGTCCTACAAGCTGCGCCTCACCTAGAGATGTGCGCATGCGCAGCCGGGCCCGGTAATTGCCCAGTCTACGCCGTGAACTCCATTTACCCACTAAAGGAGGGCCCTTACTCTGCGCCATCCGGTGACGTCATGAGTATGCGCGCGCGGGGTGGCTACCAGCCTAAGGAAAGCGTGACTACTCCGACCCGCGCCCCTTTGAAGCATCAATTACCTTGCCCCTGGAGTTCTAGGAGTGGCCAATGGCCCCTCCCCCTGGGCGGGAACCTCCATAGGATGATGCCCGCCCCCTCAGACCTTAAATTATGTGCTCACCGGTCATGACCTTACCGCATGCTCCATACCTAATAAATACGACGACCTATGGAAAAAAATACTAAAGGACAACTACACTGGCTAAATAATAACACGCATCAACGTAAAGCTAAAAAGGGGAAAAAAGGCCTAAACACAATTGGCATCAAGCACATTTACGCACAGTTCACTAAAAGGGGAAAAAATTCCTAAACAAAGTATCATCAGCAACATATACAGTCCAGATAAAGTTCAATTACGCATGTAAAACATGTTAACAATACCCTAGCAAAATTACACCTAAACCAGACTTAGTAAAGCAAACATTTTGTTGTTCCAGGGATGGTGGGTGGGAAAACAAAGAAGCCCCGAGCGCGGGGCACAACGTGCTGTGGGGGAGCGTCCAGGGACAAGGGGGTCTCCCGGGCGCTCCCCGCCTCTTTATTCCCAAGGGGCCGGGCGGGGCGGCGACGCCCCCCCGCCCAGCCCCTCCCGCAGCACGCCCCCACCTGACCCGGACATCCTACCCTGGTATCCGGGTCAGGGAGGCCGCCGGCCAATCGGTGGTGGGTCGCGCCCAAGGGCCCGCCCCACCACCGAGAGGCACAAAGGGAGGGGGGAGGCGGTCGCCGCGCCGCCATGCGGGCGGGTGGGCCGAGGGCCCCCCCTTTTCACATGGTCAGCGACTGGCTGCCGCCCCCCCCATCCGACACCCAACACCCAGAAACATGAACATGAGGCCTGTTTATCTTTGGAAGGCGGGGGCTAGTCCCCCGGCCGTATTTATTAAGATATGAAATTAAAAAAGGTTTAAATTGCATGGTCAACAATTTATACAAAAATCAGCAGGACATTAGATACAATATCATCAACAAGTTTGAGCGGCTAACCTTAACAAAAACTCTAATACATGTTGTTTCCTAACCGAATCTAACATCCTCATCTTGATTTTTGTACATTTCTGGCCATATGGCAAGGTCGCTAACCGGTGTCAGGTCCTACAAGCTGCGCCTCACCTAGAGATGTGCGCATGCGCAGCCGTGCCCGGTAATTGCCCAGTCTACGCCGTGAACTCCATTTACCCACTAAAGGAGGGCCCTTACTCTGCGCCATCCGGTGACGTCATGAGTATGCGCGCGCGGGGTGGCTACCAGCCTAAGGAAAGCGTGACTACTCCGACCCGCGCCCCTTTGAAGCATCAATTACCTTGCCCCTGGAGTTCTAGGAGTGGCCAATGGCCCCTCCCCCTGGGCGGGAACCTCCATAGGATGATGCCCGCCCCCTCAGACCTTAAATTATGTGCTCACCGGTCATGACCTAACCGCCACAGGCCAGCATTGTTAACCGACGATCTGGCCTCCCCCCATCTAGACCCAATTCAGGAGCGCGCTTGCTTGGCAAATCCCTCCAACCAAGCCCAGAGATTGTCAGACCACAAGACATTCCCCGCCTCATTCAAGTGAACTCCATCCCCCAAGTAATACTGCTCGCCCCAGATACACCCATGTGGAATCGTCTGCAACAGGGGGGCTCGAAACAGCTTGTCCAACTGTGTGTTGATCCTCTTTACCGAGTGATTCAACGCCCTGACCGAATCCCCCCCTCGCCACTGCCATCGAGGTATGAGTTGCGACCATACTACCGTGCAACCCGGGCAGGTCCTGGCCATCCACCCCGCAGTTGAGATAATCTCTTCAATCAGAATGCGCCTCCCCAGTTTGGCCAAATCATTCTCCCCCAGGTGAAGTATCACCACTGACGGGGGAACGTGCTGGCGCGCTAATAGCCCCTGGAAGAAGTCCCTAAACTGGTTGAGACATAAACCCCCCCTCCCGAAGAACGAGATGTCAAACCCCCGTTGCGCAGCCCTTTTCTTACGGTCTCCTGAAAGAAAAACACATTCGGCCCGTCTCACATAGGAGTGACCCACAATCCAAACAATTTTCCTGTTGTGATCCCGATGGTTGGTCCGCGACGATGTAGGTCGTTGCTGCCCGACGGCAAGTTCCCCCCCTGCGTAACAGGTCTGAGAAACTGCAAGAAAACGGAAACAAACCAAGCGTGAGTACCATCTTGTCACAACATGTCAATCCGCACATATCGTTTGTAACATTCTGAGGACCATCTCCCAATTTTCTTCACTTTCTCCACTGGGAGGCCCCTTGCCACTGCCTCAGTTGCTGCACCAATTCTAAAGGAGTGAGTGCCAAAATCTTTGGGGTCAAGACCTGCTTGTCTGACAGTCAGCCCCAATACCCTCCTAAACTGGTACCTAGTCAAGGGCATACCGTCGGCGTGACAGAGCAGTGCACCGCCCGCCGCGCCGCCCCGCCGCTCATGGAACACTTCCACATGCCCCACTGGGCAGCAGGGATTGGCAAGGGCCCGGTGGAGCACTATGGTGTGACCCCGTGACTCCTGGTCAGTCTTTGATTTCTGAATGGTCACCCACATGGTGTCCTCCATGATCCTTACACCAGCCCTTTGTATGCCGCCCTGTAGATCAGTCTTGGACCCTGCCACTAACTCGCCAATTCTTAGTGCCCCATAGAATGCCAAGGAAAATGCAGCTTTGAAAAGAAGCACTTCCCACTCCGAGCTACAGACACTGTCCAGTGCGACCAGTAAAGCCGTCAGCCGTGCCAGCCCGATGGGCCTTCTCTTATCTGCTTGGTGACCTTGTAAACGGCGCCAACCCCTCAAGGCCTTGCGTACCATAAAGGTGTTAGTAGGATCACGCATGCCCCTAGCTTGAGCAAAGAATGATACCGCTGCCCTATGCCTGTTTGCAGCTGCTACTGAACGTCCTTCCCTATGCATCCATTCTAAATAGGCCGCAAAGCCGTCCTCCTGCGCCCATAGCCCCTCCCATTGCTGACCCAAGAAAGCACAGTAAGACAAAAACGCCCCTTCGTAAGCCGTCTTGGTCCTGGGGGCTAAGCTAGCAACCACGAGGTCCTGTAATCTGGGGCACCAATCTGCCAAAGTACTGCTGGGAAGTGCGCTGGCGAGAGGTCTGCTGAAGGAAGATGCTCCCTGAAAACCTGCATTTTAAAGCGAGAGAGGGAGTCAGCTGCATTATTGAGAATGCCCGGGACATGCTTGGCCTTGAACACTACATTCCATTTTAGGCACTGCAACACAATCTCTTTTATCAGACGCAGTATGAAAGGACATCGTGCCCCCTGTTGGTTTATACATTCCACTACTGTCATGTTGTCTGACCAAAACACCACCGATTGATTACATAAGTGTTCGGGCCAAACGTTCAATGCCACCCATATTGGGAAGAGTTCCAGGAAGCCAATGTTAGTGGTCAGACCCCATGTTCTCCATACTTCCGGCCAACGTTGTGCGACCCACCTGTTCCCCAGGATGGCGCCAAAGCCCACACTACCAGCAGCGTCTGTCCATAGACCCAACTCTGCTGATGTTGCGGGAGGGCCGGGCCACACTACCCTGCCATTGAAATCCTCCAGGAAGCCATCCATATGAGCATATCCTGGCGAATCTCAGACGACAGCCTCGTGCGGTGATGTTTCTCCCGTAGTCCTTTCATTGCTTGGGCGATGGAGCGTGAGAAAGGGCGTGCCATAGGGATGACCCGTAGCGCGAAGTTCAGTTGCCCTACCACCTCCTGTAATTGCTGCAAACTAACCTTGTCTTTGCGTAAGCATAGACGTAGCGCTGTTCTGAATTTGTCCACTTTGTCCCTGGGCAATCTGAAACATCCCTCCACTGAATCAATCTCAATGCCAAGAAATTCCAAGCGGGTGGCCGGGCCAACAGTCTTCCCCGGTGCAAGCGGGACCCCAAAAGCCCGCATGAGCACGCAAAATTCCTGCAATGCCCAAGCACACTCCTGAGAGCCCGCCGTACCCAAGAAAAGAAAATCATCTAAATAATGCATGACCTGCTGATGGCCCGTCGCTTGTCTCATGGCCCATTCCAGGAAAGAGCTAAACATCTCAAAGTATGCACATGATATAGAACAGCCCATGGGCATGCAATTATCCATGTAAAACTTGTCCCCAAACGTAAAACCTAGGAGATGATGATCAGCCGGGTGAACCGGGAGGAGACGGAAAGCTGATTCGATGTCTGACTTCGCCATCATCGCCCCCGGCCCCATGGCTTGCAACAAGTTAACCGCCTGGTCGAAGGAGGCGTACTTAACGCTACAAATACCCTCCTCAATGGCATCGTTCAATGATGCGCCTCTGGGTGCTGACAGGTTGTGGATCAATCTGAACTGACCCTTCTCTTTTTTGGGAACTACTCCTAGTGGTGAACACACAAAATTGGGGACCGGCACTTCGGTGAAAGGGCCAGCTATCCTGCCTAGAGATAATTCCTTTTCAATTTTTGCTGCTACCACCGCTGGGTTGTGCTTCACCGATAATTGGTTCCTGCAGTGTGCGCTGCCTGTGTATCCCCCCGCAGGGATCCTAAAGCCTTGGGAGAAACCTTCCTGGAGTAAGGTGGCCGTTGTGTGGTCCGGGTATCTATTTAACCATGGGATCATTGCTAACACATCTACCGGCGTGGGGGTACCCAACTGGTTTGTGTTACACTGGCTTTCCCCTTCCCCTCTGACCCGTGTTCCCGTGCTTGGACCTGCAGGATGTTTCTGGGTGCGAGGGGTGACCACAGGACGAACATGTATGTCTAAACTTACAGGTGCCCGGGGCCCTTGTGCAGGTGCGCCTATTAAAGTCCCAGCACACTCCTTTCTTTTCTGACCCACCGGCCCTATACTTCCCGGGTACCTCACTCGCTTGGGGGGTCCGAAAGGGCTGTTGAGGTCTGGCGGAGAACACCCTGACCGCACTGTTGGCCTGAGGGGGGGGGTGAACTATCTGAAAACTGCTTATGCCATGACATTGAATCAACCGTATCCCATGCCAATGACGGGTTAAATTCTAACGCTTTCCTGAAATTCACATCGTACCCTTTCCATGCATCCCCAGAGTACTGTTCACTCCATCCCACAATCCTGCTGCTGTAGCACGCCAATGGCGCCTGGATATTAGGAGGTCGTTCGGCCTTGATAGCCGTGAATAATGCAAAAGCCCTGATCCAGTTAAGTAGCGTTTCCTCCACCCTAAATCTAGAACACTGTGCCCTCCATTCACTTGGATGCATCCACTCTTTCAGTGTCTTCGCATGCTCCATCTCCCTATTATCCAGCAACAATGAAAAAATTTACACATATTTATCGGCCCAAATCATCTCTTTCACAGTCTGCGACACATGTTGTGCTAAATTCTCCCTTCTAGAAGGTAAAGAACCCTCCCCCAAGAGAGGCAGTGCCACCTCCTTACCATTTTCAGGCACCTGGACCGATTGCCCACTAACTCTATTCGGCTGGGCGAGACTGGAACCTGCGAGGGAAGAAGATGAGGGCAATGCAACACTGTCGGCCACTGTTGCCGATTTAATCTTTTCAACGAACTTTGCCGCCTCTGCTGCATGATCTGAAGAAGTCGGAAAAGCCCCCCCCTTCTGTAGCCACGGCATCAAGGCCGTTATCTGAGACAACAATTCAGGGGGCATTGAATCTAGGTTACCTGCTGGGACAGCAGATGCCACTGGGGTTATGCCCGGTGGTACTGGCGTAATAGGCAAGGTGGGTGCCGGTTGCGGCAAGCCTGTAACCGGGATCGGGGCCACCGGTGAGGGGGCAGGCCCAGCAGCTCGGGGCCCCGGTGGAATGGCAGGAGCCAGCGCCGCGGGAGCTGGAAGTACCGGCATTGGTGTCATAGGGGGTGGGATGACCGCTAAAGGTGTGATGGGTACCGGGACTACCGGCCCAGGGGCAGGTGCCGCATACCTGGGTTTTTTGGGCCTAGACTTCTTAGGCGGGGTAACAAAATCCCCCCTTGGCAATGGTGCCGCCCTCTGGCGAATAGGCCTACCCGATGGGCCAGGGGGGTCATCAAACCTCTCGTTAATCCGTGCCTCCAATTCATCAACCTTCCCCAGCCGTTTATTAATTTCGCCCATTTCACGCATCATTGCCCGCATCATAACCTCCATCTTGGACCCTCCTTTGCCACCCCGCAATCCTGGCATGTTAAACCGAACAAACAGCTGCCTACTCTCCTAGTGACACCACAGGCCAAACTTGTGTACCTGTACCAGATGGAGGATCCCCAGGGGGCTTTCAGCACCACGCAACGGCAACCGCAACACCACCGGCTTATCCAGTTATGTAAGGGGTGAGTAAACCTAGTGTAGACTCACCCGGCGGCTACCAGGAGCAATGAAATGCTAGCCCCCCGCTCTCCTCTTACCGATAAATCCTGCGTGCACCCGGCCGGTATTGGATCAGCAACGGCGTCTTATGTCCCCTTCTGCGAGCGAATTTGCACCAATAATGTCGTTAAATGCCTGGAATAGAATATTATATCAATACCGTGGGATATAAGGCAAGCGCAGATTTATGAACACCAACCCTGAATTTATTGGGGGCTTGACCCTCACTGTTAACTTTTTGTGATGTGCCAAAATACCAAATTGTTGTATCACTAAATTGCACAATAACACCCACTTAAGTCAAGAGCATTTATCATACAGTAAATAGCCACTTCTTTGTAATGTCGAATCCCAAATTTACAAAAATTGCCCACTTTCATTAAGGTCTCCCCTCCAGGTCCTGCCCTGGTCGACCCTGCTTCGCTTGCCCTCGTGTCAGCTGCACCAAACTTAATTGAAATACAAAGCGCTGGGAAAACAAAGCGCAAAACAGACGGCAATCCTTCCCGCGCCGCTGTGAAGGCGGGAAATCCCTCGTACTGCCCCACACAAAAGAATTTTTTACACCGCCGAAAACGTCCGGGTCCGCGTGTGTACCCAAACGCCGGTCTCTTCTACCCTAAATAACCGGCACGTTCACGGGTCCCCGATGCGGCGCCCACCCCCGCAAAATACCTTTTCTCGTTGCGCAGCCCGACCGACTAAAGGAAAACCTTGCTCTCCGACCCGCTCCCCGACCCCCGAGCGCGGGGCACAACGTGCTGTGGGGGAGCGTCCAGGGACAAGGGGGTCTCCCGGGCGCTCCCCGCCTCTTTATTCCCAAGGGGCCGGGCGGGGCAGCGACGCCCCCCCCCCCGCCCAGCCCCTCCCGCAGCACGCCCCCACCTGACCCGGACATCCTACCCTGGTATCCGGGTCAGGGAGGCCGCCGGCCAATCGGTGGTGGGTCGCGCCCAAGGGCCTGCCCCACCACCGAGAGGCACAAAGGGAGGGGGGAGGCGGTCGCCGCGCCGCCATGCGGGCGGGTGGGCCGAGGGCCCCCCCTTTTCAAGTGAACGGTGGCAGCCAAGGGGGATTGAACCAATGCACAGAGACACTGGGAGGGCCAGAGTTTAGCTGCAGTGAGAAAGAATGACCTAGACCCATGCTTTCGCTTTTCAGGCTGCTGGAAGACACAGCAGCAAAACACACATGAATGATACATTAACCCCCATTCACAGATCTGGGATAAATCCATCGTTCTTTTGCTCACAATGCCACCCCAGTTTAGACCCAGCCATATGCAAATCAGTCTTGACCCTGTTCCTCATGGGAACAGTCCAGCCCGAACTGCCAAGCCAGATCCTCCCTGGACCACTTAAAGCATCCTGGCACCGGTTTAGGGGTATTACCCCTCCTGGTACCCACGTCTGGGCATACCCGGCGCACTTAGGGCGAAAAAACAAAAGTGACACCGGAGCAGACCTGGAGCAGCGAAGAGCGCGCTGTGGCTGATGGGGGAGCACTTTCCTTGAAGAAAGGCTGGGCCTTGCTTGTGAAAAGCACGGTGGCAGAGACCAATCACTTTAAAACTACAGCCTGTGTACATTGGGAGCCAGTGTAAAGAAGATAAATGAGCAGAGATAGGAACACAGGTTGTAATGTGTTAACATGTTTATGTGCCTGCAGTTACCCACAATTTCCCATTTCTCGGTGTTTGACATTGTGTTTTTTGAAGTGTGCTCCGGGTTTGGTCTCTCAAGGCCTCATCTTGGCTTCACACTCTGTAGTGCACTAATGTTGTCAGCTTCCCACCTTTACTTCCTCAATGCTGCTCACTGCCGGATGTTGTATCTATGGGGAGTGGATCCTACTGCAGTGACATCTAAACACCTCTGATTCAATAGGAGCTGGATACCAGACCCTCGTTGAGCTCCTCCCTGGCAGGCCTTACCGCGTGCTGTTTACTGCCCACCCTCACTGTATACCAGGAGTTGGCCTGTAAGATGCTGTTACATAGCCTAACATATTATACTACTGCATAGCAGAGCACATCCGGGCACCGTGAGGGTATTCAGCTCTCAAAGCAAAATAAAATGTTGCTCCGTGTAGCAAACTCCAAAGAATGAAAAGGTAATTTATGGTCATTTGCACTAATTTGGCTCCGCCCCTCTGTGGAACCCTGAGGCTTCCACCAGAGACAACTTATGGAAGCCCTGTTGCCCAGAGTAGCATAAAATGGTGTAGCATAGGATTGCAGTCTAACATAACATAGCATAACACAGTGTAGCCGGAAGTAGTTTTGGGGTGCTCTGTTCCCTCACTTTCTCATCGCTCTTTCCCATGTCTGTCTCTCCTCCAGCACCCCTCCCCCCCATTCTATCTGTCCAGTCTCCTATCTCCCTGGACGGTAAACAGCGTTTACAACGATTCTTTTTCTCCGCAGGGAATCACAACGCGGTCGTTAATACGACCGCGTTGTGATTCCGCATACCATTACTCCGCAAGTCGGAACAACGACTTTCGTAGGGGGGGTGTTGGATTTAAAATCCAACACCTTCCCTAGTGTCTGCAAAGACTGGAGTTGGAATAGTAAATTATACTATTCCAACTTCCAGCACCCCCCCCTTCGCAAGTCGTTGTTCCGACTTGCGGAGTAATGGAATGCGGAATCACAACGCGGTCGTGATAATGAGCGTGTTGTGATTCCCCGCAGAGAAAAAGAATGCGGGATTTCAACATATATTCCTCTGGACTGTAACTCTCTGTCCCTCCACTCTCCTCTGTCCTTATTTTCCTCCTGCGTTCTCATCTTCCCCTCCCTCTTCTCTCTCATCACTCTTTCCCCTATCCTCTTTCCTCCCTTGCTTCTGCTTCTCTGTCTCTCTCTGTCTTTTCTCTCTGTCTCGTCCCACTACCCGTTCTCTGCTCCCTGCTATTTCGCGCTATTTCTTCTCTCTATTTAGTCTTATCTCCCTTGCGCTTGTACCCTCATCCACTTCTTTGTCCATCTTCCCTCTTTTCTCCCACACACTGTTTCTCCACCTGCACCTCTGTTCTCTCCCTTGCACCATCTTCCTTGACGCGCCCCTCCCCCCACTTATCCAGTCTTCTGTGATTGGTGACATTAGCGGATGATTGATGTCTTAGGCACCAAGGAAATGAGAGGTGGTTCTCTAGCCGGTAGGCAGGAAGTGAAAAGAAAGGTCAGACAGTGGTGGTCATCTAAGCCAGCAAATTGGTTTAGCGAGGTATGTGCTCAATGTGACAACCCTGCAGCTTGCAGGCTCAAATCCTGACAGGTTAAGCTAGCCATGCATTCTTCTAATGTTATTAAACTGGATATTAGTGACACCTGGTGCTGTGTCTTGTTTGTTGTAATTAGACGTGGCTGATTTTTTGGGGGCTTTGTGGTGGAACAGTTCTGGAGATTTCATAGAAATGTAAAGGAGATCAGTTTCTGTTCAATGGTTTTCTGCAGTGACCAAGAATCCGAGTGCCTGCATCAAATCTGTAGAGGGATTTGGGAATTTCAGACGTTTTGGGCCCACTGTCGTGGGGTAGACTCTGCCACGAGTGTGGAGGCCCTTTGTGAATCAGACCATAATCCTTCTTTCTTTCAGCACCCAGCTGGTGAGGGTAGCCCATGCAGAACCGTGCACCCCTTTCTCGCATGCTCTTGATAGTATTTCCACCATATCTATGATGGGAGGAGGAACAGCTCATAGTTGTCCTGGTCCGCAATTCCCCATAGGATGGAAAACCTCCAAATCACACTGTGTCACCGTCGGTCACATGATATAGTCTCTCCTGATCCTACATCATACAGTCAAAGGTAGGGTGGAAACCAGTGCTTTAAAGGGCACTTTTTTATTTTGAGATGTAGGGTACCAGCACTTCTCACGAGAAATGCTATACTTTTAATTGGAGATTACTGGCACTTCTCAAAAACAAGCAGGTACTCCGTTACAGAGTACCCGCACTTCTTTTTTCCCATTTAAAGCGCTGGTGGAAACGCATCCACAGAGTGGTTTTACAGCATGATCAACTGAGATAACTTTTAAGCCAAGGTGTAACTCAGTTCACAGGGCATAATTACAGCTGAAGCTTAAACAACAACAAAAACCTGGATTAATTGTTTTTCGTTTGTTTAATTTCACACTAAAGATTCTGCTTATACTGTGACCCTACTATTTCTTTCGCATAAAAGAGCAGGACGCCAAGGATTTAAGTAGCATGTAGGATGGGTGATGGTGGCAAACTAATGATTGTCTGGGAACCACCTCATCTCACCCTTCAGCAGTGTGGGAAGAGCTCAGTCTTAGTCTGAGAGACATAACAAGAGGATGCAAGGATTCACAACTGTAAGCAAGCCAAGTTTATTCAAAGGGAAAGGAAATCGCTAACCAATAAGGTGAAACTGGAGCAAATCAGCTTTAATCATTTTGGCAAAAGTCAATGGGTGTGACTATTAACGTAGAAATCAAAGAAAGCAATACTGCCCTATGAGTGGTGGTGAAAAGGTTAGAAAAGTGTCTCTGTGTTTTTATCAGGCTGTTGGAACTAGGCAAATGCCAGGCCTTGGGTGCATGTTGCCAAATCGGACTTGGGTGTTTGCCCCTGTAAACAGAGTTACCTTTGGTCATTTTGTGTGGAGATCCCTCCTTGCCATTGGTGGATTTCCCACTGCTGTATCCCATGAGAGTCCCATATCAGGACTGTGGTAAAAGCTGTTCAAAGTGGGAGTGTGCACAGTAGGTTAGGGCTTGGAGGTTTTCCCTAATTTGCATAGACCCATCGTGAGTCATCACCATACCCATGGTGACCTTTCGTCAGGAAAAACAAGCCCAATGAAGCACAGACAGGTGTTGTTGGAAGAAATCCAAGATGGCCGACATGAAGACAGGCAGGGTCTTATTCAAACATCATGTTAGGAGGAATTGTGTGATGTGGTCTGACACATGCACAAACGGTGTGCCAAGTGATGCTTTGCACAGCTACAAGGCTCTGTCTGGCCAGTCACACTCCTCGATTTTCAAGCTCATAAGTTCATGGTCTGGACCCACCAGGCTAAAGGAAGCGCGTGCCACAGGTATTGGTGAATCTTTCTTACCCATTCAAAGTGAGGCTTCTCATGGAAACCTTTCCCAAATGTGAAAGAGCGGCTACAGATCTAGACACTGTAGATGCCCATCGCAATCTGCTCAGATTACCTTTCGATAGGTTATCGGTAAGCATGGGTGATATTTTAAAGATGATTAGAAGAGTCGCCCGTTCATTCCCCTCGAGTCACGTAAAACGTTGGTTACAGCTTTGGCCTAATCCAGACTGGATTATGGCAACGCCTTGTATGCAGGGATCCAAGCCCAAAATCTTTCAAAACTCCTGCGTCTGCAGAATGTTGCGGCAAAGCTGGTCCTTGATCTTCCCAGATATTATTATCATTATTAAATGTATAATGCGCACAGCTACCCTAAACAGGGTTTCCCGGCGAAAGGCGTGTCCACTACTGCAGACTGAGTAAACGGAAAGCTGGTCACTGAGAAAAAAGCCAGGTCTTAAGATCTCGCCGGAACTTAAGATAGAAAGATATGAGCCAATTTGACATAGATTGAGGGCCCTTCATTGGTTAGCCATGAAAAAAATGATTATGTTAAAATCTCTGTGCCTGGCCTTTAAGGCCTTGCATGGGTCTGGAGGGACCACAGTTCTTGAGATCACACTTGAAATGCCATGTGCCGGCCAGAAGCCTGGGATTGGCCCACACAAAACTTCTAAAAGTCCCTAGGTTTAAGTAGGTGAGGTGGGGAGGGAGAAGTGTCTTGCAACGGACTGCCAAAAACTGGAATCTACTCCCGATTGCGATAAAAAGAAGTCCTTCACTTTTGCTGTTTAGAAATGCCGTAAAAACTTGGCTTTTCACCTGTTAAGGCAACACATTATTATGTCCAGGAATCCTTTGTGCTTAGGACCCAGCGCCAAGACGCCTTTGGGCAATCACGCGCTTTATAAATTTTCAATCAAATCAAATCACACAATGCATAACAAGTGTATTAAAAACAAAAGCAACATCTTCGTTTAGAAGCGGCTTCTTTGCTGTTACAGCTGTGGTTCATTATTTTAATCAAGCCTAACGTCCCTTATCCTTGCTAATGCCCTGGAGATTAAGGACAGTAAAATCCAACCTGCAAAATTCAAGAGTTTTTGAACACTGCTATTTGTTCTAGAGCAGAGGGGAAGGGATTTCTCCACATGGAAAAATATTAAAGGGAAAAAAATTCTGTGTATAGAAAAAAGGAGAAAAGGTTGAAATGTGCAGATTTACATTTCTGAAGCACTTTTGGGGATTGTGTGCCTGCAGACTATCCACAGAAGTAATGCAGTGAAGTAGATGTTTGCATGAAAATATACGATTTGAATGGATTCTCAGGTGTACTTCCAGGCCACAATTCACAAAGGGATTCGTAGATATGCACCTGTGAAAGGACAACTGCGGACAGGTGCAAATTTATAGGTTTTCCTAGCGACAAACCTTCTCTGTAATATATCAGGAGCAATGCAAATGTTGTAGATTACCTGACATCCTACTTTAGTGCATTTAGATGGTGCTCTTTCCCCAATGTTGAAATATAGAAGGTGGTCCAAGTCCACACCAAGGAATATAATTGTGAGTTGTTAGGTCTGGGCTTTCACAGTGCAGTTGTCAAACAGACCTATTGCTAACAAAAGGCTTTTGGGTCCTCTATTTCCAACCATTGACTACCTTCAACCAGCCACTTAAAACAAATGGCTTAAAACTTTGCCTGTCACGTCTTGGCTCAGTTACGTGGGGAATAGATCTCTCACCAAATGCTATTGGTTGTTTGTGTGTATCCTTCACCCTTCACTGGAGGGTTTGCATTGAACTGTATATGGAACTTCTTTACAACTAGCAGATAGAAGCTGTCCGCCTGAAATCTTATTCCTCAGAAGCCTGCAAACTCATCTGCGGAGAGTTGCAAGGTTCATCGCTTAGGCCCACCCTATTCAATGCATACATTATGCCTCTGGCCAATGTCATCCGAACACACAACATCAACACCCTCTCCTACACCAACGAGATGCAACTCATACTCTCCCTCTCGGACAAGACCCCGACCAAAGACACAAGTTCACTGCCTGCATGACCGAAGTTGCTAACTGGATGAAAGCCAACTGTCTTAAAATCAAGACATGCAAGACAGAAGTAGTGATCTAAGAAAGATTTGGACTCTGACTGGTGGCCGGCCGAACTCAGACGCACACGAGAACTAGAGCCCATGCCAGGAACCTCAGAATAATCATCATCAGCAAACTAAGCATGACTGCATAAGTCAACACTGTTACTGCATCCTGCTTCCACAATCTTAAATATGCTGAGAAAGAGCTGCAACGGGCTCCCAAGCAACACTAGAAAAACTGTTTCTCATGCCATGGTCACTAGCAACTTGGACTATGGGAAAACCCTCTGTGCCGGATCACCAAGGAACTCACTAGAAGAACATACCATCCAGAACGCGGCCGCCAGATTCATCATCAACCGTCCACCAAGAATTCACATCACACCACACCTCAGAGATCTCCACTAGCACCCCATAGACAAAAGCGCTCATTTTGAACTCCTGACACACGCATTCAAGGCACTACACAACTTAGGCCCCACCTACCTGAACAGGTGCATCTCTTTCTACCAACCACCCAGACACCTCCTCTCTGCATGACTCCTACTTATACATCCCACGCATACACAGAACCAGATCAGGGGGACAGGCGTTCTCTTACATCATTCCTAAAGCGTGAAACAGTCTCCCACTCCACATCAGAGCTCCCTCCCCTCTTCTTGAACTCCACAAGAAGCTGAAGGCCTGGCTTTTCAATTAACCAACCTACCCTAGGCATGGCTAGGCACACACACCCTGTGCCAGGATACCCTCTCGGGTGATAGCACATAAAACTATAACTGTCTTCCGCCTGTGCTAATACTGCATTTATTAGCACAATAAACTCAGACCTATTAGCATTATCAGTGCTTGTTTTCTCTTCAGAGGAACAAGGAAGCGATTTTTCATTATGGAGATAAACCTTGCCCTACACCCCAACAAACTTAAGGGTTTTCTTCCCCCTTCCATCCTAGAATGGCCTTTAGTCAAGCCATTTATTCGTGAAAATCGTCTACCTTTTTCAGAGTAGGTTCAGAGAACAATTTCTGAATATTCACAGACTAACATGTTGGGGGCACTCACAAACTGACAAGGTTAACCACAAATTGTTATGCCCACTTCCAGGCCCTTGTTCGGGATTTACACCTTTAATAGTTTGTATCTCTGGTACACAATTACGCAGGCATCTATAGATTTACCTCTGATGGGTATGGTTCTCTTAATACCTAATCGGTGTACATCAAGCCATTTCCAGCCATTAACATGAATTTAGGGATGAAAATGATTTGGCGAATCGGGCCCCAGTTATTTTATAAATCCCATAAACGTTAGAAATGTAATCAAACCTTTAAGAGAAAATCTACAGTGCAAATGTTTTATCAGTTTCGTTTAATCATGAATCAGGCACAAAATCGGGAAGTAAATATGAATTTCAAAGAAAAATAAAATAAATGAACAGGAGATAATAGGATGAGTAGTAAATTTGTCAACTAATTAGACCCAGGCAGAGTAAGAGGTACAATCTGAGGAGCTGTGAATACGGTGCGTTGGGATGACGAAGGCAGAAAGCTTTTTTTCGGATATTACACCTTAAGAATGAGATGATATCAAATTGTGTTGACACTTAGGAGTCTGCTACCGTTCTGATTAATTCACAAATGAGTGCGTGACTAAAGTCGCTGAGAGATAAATGAAAGAAAGTGATTGAATGAATGTGTGAGGGCCTGAGTTATGTAAGTTTCTGAATGCAAGAGTAAATGTGTGGATGATTGAGTGAGGATGTTGAATATGTGAGTACATGTCATGGGCGAATGAGTTCGAAGAGGAACTTGAGAAAGAGGGAATACATGAGTAAATGTGCGAAGGAGTACGTTTGTGAATGAGTTAAAGCATGAGTACATGCATGAATGAATGAGTGAGTAAGCAGTATAATTGACGAGTGAAGATGGGATTAACACATTAGCCAATGCATGCTTGAATAAGTATGTGACTCAACATGTAAGCGGTAGAATGGGCAAAGAGTCAGCAGATGAGTGTGTGAAAGAGAGAATTCATGAGGAAACTATGTGGATGAATGAGTGAGCATGCACATAGGTCAGTGCATGTAATGGACGAATGTCTGAGTATGGGCTTGTGATGAGTGAATGTGTGAGTGAATGGGTGGATGAATGAGTGCACCTGTGAATATGTAATGGCTTGTAGTGGACGAATGAGTCAGAAGACCAGTTCATGAATGAGTGAACACGTGAGTAAATGCATGAATGAATAAGTGGCAACTCCATGTGTAAGTGCTATAATGAAGAAGTGAGTCAAAAGGTGAGTTTGTAAAATAATGGTTATATGAATGCAGGAGCAGATATGTGGATGATGAATAAACAGGTGATTGAACGAGTGATTAATTTCATACGTTTGCAAGCGAGTGTATGGATGAATAGGACAGTCACCCTACCAGACAGCTCGGCCTAGTGCAGTATGACACAGAGATATTTCGATCAGAGGCGCCTACTGCTGTGTAGGGAACATCGTGAGACAGGATGCCTGCTCTGCACTGTGCCCAATACGGGCTGCACAGCCCCAGAGTGGGCCAGGGGCGTGGAATATTCACCCGTGAAACAAGAAACCACATCAGAGCCATGGCCAGTCACGTGCATTAAAGAGCTTGGAACATTTTGCATTGGAAGCTCCATTTCTGAGATTAGCTTGAAGTATGACCGAGCCAGCATTGCTGACCCGTACCCCCTGGAAAGCATCAAAAGCTGATTGGAACCAATGTAGGTGCGTGACACGCGCCTGGTATAGTACCAAACTGCATAATTCCCTGTGCTTCGCTTTGCACCGGAAGCAGCGCCCTTCTGCCGAAGGCAGCGTCGCGAGGCGTTCAGTCCGTTCATTCAGTAGCAGTGCCTTCCAGAGCCATCTCTTCCCACTATCCTGGCCCCGCTCCCTGCATCCGAATGATGTCACCGTTTCCATGGCGCTGGCCTGGACCTTGCCCATCTCTTGGAGTCTCCCACCTCAGGAGCCAACATGTGCCCCGGTTGTTATGGCGTTGTGTGGGGTTACCATAGCACTGGAGAGGGATGCGTGCACCGGCTGTGAAACAGAGCACATTCACAGCGCGCGCTCGGGCACGTGCCATCGGGATGATACCGACTACAAAGGAGGCGGCAGCCATGCTGGGAAACAGGCAGCAGCGTCGAACATTTCAAGGATGCTGCGCTCTCGTGTACCAGCGCCTGGATGGCCTCATCAGGACCAGGGAGGATTCTTCTCGATCCATCTTCCACCCGTGAACCTAGGGATGTCCAACTTAGGCCGATGTCGACTAGGTCCATCGGGGAGTTTCCATAACCATCTACTGTATAGATACTTTCCATTTGGAATCATTGAATGTAAATTTATCCTATGTGCATAGGCTGAAAATGTGTTATTCACCCAGCCCTTCTGGACCTACGATGGGCACCCCTCCCCAGTTCAGCTAACACTTGCTGGAGTGTTTTATCCAATTTGGTTGGAAACCCTGCAAACCACAGTAGCCCTCCAGTGCTTGATGTCTGGGAAGGTGGCGAGGAAGGGGGTAAAGAAGGTGCTCCTTGTTCCTAAGGACACCTCCACAGGCACCTATCTGTGCTGAGTGTATTTGCCGCACAGGTAACAGTTCCCCCAACTTTCATCTGCAGGAGCATTTATTGGCCAAAGGTGGCTTTAGTGTTTACCATAAGAAACATGTCGGTCCCATATGATGCTTGATGTAGACATCAAACCTCTTGGTACCTTTGACCTTCTCCTAATTCTGTGCTGGTGAGTGATGGAGATCCCAGGTGAGGCTAGGGAAGTCCCGTTTGGAGTAAACAAGGACTGAACATACGTGCAAGAGGTAACGTAACCTTACGGTGTCCCATCCACCACCTCAGATATTCCTGGACTCTACACCATGCTTGTACGATCGCATGCAATTCACCATCCTCTCCGCAATGGGGCCCTCTTCGAAGACTGCTCTTTCTCCATGCTTGGACCAATCTCTGTTTCTGGATATCAATCCCTTTTCCTATATCTTAAAATTTCCCCACGCCCGAACCTTTTTCTGTGCCTGAATAAGTCCCTGTGCCCAGCTCTTCCCATGACAAGCCTCTTTCTCATACCTTGACCTCCACCCATATTGAGACCGTTGTCGATGCCGGCGTGATCCTAAACCAGACAGGGCATCTTGTGCCAGCACCAATGTCAGATAGATAGATATCTAGAGAAGGGAGGGAACCTCGTTCTTAGAGATGAACTCAGGAATTTGATGGAAATAGAGAATTTTTACTGTTGGATAAGAACATTTATCATCACTAGGAGATGGTTTCCAAACTGAACAGCCTTTCCCCCAAAATGTTATAATTTTATTTGGGATAGGTTCTTCATTGCCCTTGCGCATGTGCATATGTATGTATGCATGTAGTTGCATTTATGGAGTGGGAACCTATTTATATTACACAAAGGAACTCCAGGTGGATCCATGTGGTGGTGATGTAAGCATACCTTACTTAATGATTGGCCTGTGGTGTACCATGAATGTTCATGAATAAGGCAAATCATTTCAATTACAAAAAGGTATCTGTACGCATATCATCTGTGAAATGCATTTAAATATAAAAAGGCTGTGCTGATGCTGCAGACAAAAATCCCTTATATCTGCATCAATGGGGGAGTAATAATCTGGACAACATTCTCACAAGGTGGCATCTCTTTAGAGCCTGAACACAGTCATAAACAGCCGAGAGTGACCAGCTAACATCTGCCACAGCGTTGCGCCACAAGCGTCTTGTTTCTTTTACTAACTAGTGAGTTAGAAAAAGTTTTCCTTTTTTGAAACCTGCAAGTTGTGCAGAAGGGTGTGTATTGTGTAGCGCTTGCGGCAAATCCATAATTATGCAGAAAACGCAGCTGTTTCAGAATGGCATAATTCCCGCGGTTCTCAATAAGACAACATCTTGAAAGGATATCTGAAACTGGGTTCAGATCAAGTATCTTAAGACCAGAGTATGGGCCATATGTATCAAGCAAATTCGCATTCGCAAAGGCCGAAATTTGTTGAATGGTATGTATAAAGCAAAATCTGGTGCAAAACAAGTAATCGCAAAATTTGCGATTCCTTATTTTGCAATTGCATTTAATGAATGGCAAATTTTGAGATTCCTTAAATGCAATGTATGAAGCAAAAAAAATTAGCAAAATGTCCTTAAGGAATCGCAAATTACCACCAACTTCTAGTTGGTGGTAAGTTGCGAATTCCTTGAAAAATGCACATTTTTGCATTTTTCATAGTGCCATGTGACGCACATACATGTCCTTAGGGCATGTATGTGCGCCACATGTGCACCCATGCATATTTCAGGGGTGCAACAGGGTGTCCTTTGGACTCCCCTGCACTCTTGAAATTATTCTCAATTTGCGATTAGCAAATTGAGAATAACTTCCCATTCATTCCTATGGGCCTACTGGCCCATAGAAATGAATGGGAAAGTATTCCTTATTTGCGATTCGCAATTTGCTAATCGCAATTAAGGAATTTTAAGAAATCGCAAAAAAATGTGATTTTGTACATACATACCTATTTGCTATTCTCAAATAGCGATTTCTTAAAAATCGCTATTTGAGAATCGCAAATCAGGTTGATGATACATATGGCCCTAAATTTCTAAAAGGCTTGGCGGTTAAGCATGATGTCTCAGGGAGGATTTGTTCTATCACATGAAGGTGGGTGAATCCATTCGACCAGGGCACCACGTCTGCATTAAGAGTCCACGTGAGACGGGGATTATTTCTTGAAGATTAACACAGGACTGCATCAAATTAATATGGGGCGGGCAATTCATTTGAGGAAAATATTTTCAAAATCCCTTGCACGTGAACAATGTCAATGGGTTCTTGCACTGGAAAATTAGTCAGAACACTGAACCAGCTGTAGGATTCTATGTGTGGCAGAACACTATGCCGTCAAGAGATGCTATGATAGGTTGCGTATTTTATTTATTTATTTATAGAATTTATTAAGCGCACGGCTACCCCAAACAGGGGTTTCCCGGCACTGTGGACAGCAGCCACAAAGAACCTCGGAGTTAGTAGCTGGAGAAAAGCCATGTCTTCAATTTGCCTCTGAACAGGGATTCTGATTCGATCAGACGAAGGCTGAGCGGAAGAACGTTCCATAGTTTAGATGTGACCACTGCAAAAGCTCTACCTCCTTTTCTGGCGCGATGAAAGGGGGGGGGAGCAGAAGACAGAGATGGTTGGATCTGAGATTAGGAGAGGAATGGACTGGCTTCAGCCTGCGTCTGAGATACCCAGGACCTTTGCCACTCAAAGCCCTGAAAGCGAGAACTAGGGCCTTAAACTGGATACGTACTTGCTGATGGCTCTCGAGGGCAACACTGTTTAAGTCTTTCAATAGAACAGATGACTATCCAATCCTGAAGTGAGTTCCCATTTACTAATGCACATCAGGGAAAGACAGACCTGCTGTGAAATTGTCTTTTTTTTTAAGGCTGTTGCTTTCACAGCAAAGATGTCAAAGAGATCTATTGTTAACAGAATACATAAAGTGGACTTTGGACTCCCTTCAACCATTGGTTTCTTCAACCAGCCACTTCCAGTCATTGGCTAGGAGACTTTGTCAATCATGTCTTGGTTCAGCCAACTGGGGCATAGATCTCTCACCTAATGTTATTGGCTGTATCATACATTCTCCAGTAGAACCCATAGGAATTTTAATGGCTGGGAATTTCAAAGTCTGAACATCCGGGAACAACTCTGGGTTGTGGTTAGTTAAATACTTACCTCTCAGCGTCTGCTAAAATATTCAACACATAAATATGAATGAAGGATGAGATAGTGCATTTTCTCAGAAAATCAAAATCAAAATCTATTACCCTTCAAGAGGTTCTTGCTTGGTGTAGAAAGAGGCAGCAATACTGCAAAACGAATGGACTTGAACTACGCTAACACATTAAATATTGCATGTTTGGCTTCTACTATTTCAAGCTCCTGCTTGACTTTGAGCACGAGATATCTTTTTAAAAGGCTTACACGAAGCAATATGGTACGTAAGGTGCAAGTGAACATTTCTGAAATCCACCACCTTTTTATAAACACAGATAACATGTATAAATATATTGTTTACTTAGTAAATGGAATACTTTTTTATTTAAAAGGTAACACTTACCTAGTGAATAATTAACAGTGCTTTTATAAAAGCGCACAATTTTTTTAGCAAATTAAATATATTTTAACTTAAAATAACATTTATATAGTGAATTGTCTAGCTTTTATTTAGAAAGATACCATTTAGTTAGTGAATTGAATATTGATTATTTAAAAAAGAGATACAGTTTACCTGTTGAATTGAATATTGTTAATTTAGAAAGATACCATTTATGCAATTAATTGAATTTAGCTTAGTTTATATTCTGACCCTTGGCGCTTAACATGATCAGTGGATAATCTCCTGCACGTATGCACCACTTCCGCTATGCGACATTTGTGGTGGCAGCCTGCCTGGAGCCCTGCATAATTCTTCCCAGTTCCGCCTACTGTTCCTTCCAGCTAGGCCTTTATTACATTTGCAGATATAGCTCCTCTCTGCATCACTCTACCCTGGCTCTTGAGAAATGTAAGGATATAATACTGACGGATAACTAATTCTGCATCTCATTTGCTGCAGGACTTCTGTATTATAGTAACAAGTCATTTTTTCAAGTGATCCACGCCGGCAGCACCCGCTGGACTTGGCATGCTTAGGGCCGACACAGCGGGTCGCCAGTTATGCATTATGTTTTTCTTGCGCTGAAGGGCTTGAGATAAGCATAGCCATCAGACCGTAGAACGAAGCGGGTGAATTCTCGTCTTACTTCGCCTGAGAAGGGAATCTACGATTAACGGCTGTAGTTCGGCACTCTCATTCGCTCATTGTACTGGTGGTGTGGCCGAGCCTTCTGCATCAACTGGGAATCTATATATTAATGCCAATTTCGGGTTTTTTCTGTACCACTTTTGGTATTCTCCATCCTCTTTCCTTGAAGCCCCCCTCACCTCAACTGCCCGGCCTGCCTTTATGTTCTGGGAAGAGAGGAGCACCTTTGTGGAAATGCTACACTCATGTGATCATCTCTCTGCTTCAGAACTACTGCAGAGATCTATTTTTGCAACTCAGTGAACATTTGGATGGTTTCTCAATTCAACATCTCGTGTGATTTTGCGGGAGTTGAGCTCTCAGCCTTAAGGAATCATTAACTCCTGCAGGTGGTGATGTAAGGTTGTGCTGTAGGCAGATTAAGATTATCTTTCTACTTACTAAGGATGTTCAAAATTTAAATGCAACCTCAAATCTAAAATATCAAGTGGGTTGGTCAGTGTCCAAGAGCGTACTTGGCGGTTTAAAAGTGATGTCCAACATGGAAGGCCCACAGAAGCTTAACTCTGATTGGCACGCTTATGCACGTCACTCATTCACAATTTTACTCAAGTGCAGTCAGATGCCTTTCCCGCCCTTATTCAAGCAAAGGTGGCAAATGCCTGAACGGCCAGGTCAAAGTGACAAATTAAAAGTTAGCAGATCCCGAAAATCCGCAAAAGTGAACAATGATGTTGTGCTTGCCAAAACCCCCCACAAGGTGGCAGAGCATTGAGTGACCATTCAGATTTAGGTATATGGTCCAGAGTAAATGCCTCTGGGTCTAGAAGGAAAAGGCTTTGGAGGACAGCACGGTATCTTTGTAACATGCTTTGTGTAATGGTTTCTTCTTATAGCTAAAGTTTAAACAGCTTTTGCTAATCAACCTAGACTTTAACACAATGCATTCCTTTAATCCAATGAAATGTTCAAACATTTCAATATATAGCTAAAACACTTCTGTTTCTAACATATTTTTCATAATAAATCTTCAACTTTTTAAATTAAGATTTTATTGATTTTGTAAGTATCACATGGTCTGTGGCAACATGCTCACATGAAGCTATTTATCAGAGCAACATATAATACAACTACAAGCCGTGCACCGTCCCTCCTCCAACCCCTTCTCTCCTCCCCCACCCCCCTGTGAGTCTACCTCGAGTCGGGTTATCACAGTACCTCTTTAGTCCCTCTGGGCATAGTTCTGGGTGACAATCCGTCTCTACTGGTGGCTTGACTAACACAAGTGGTTCCTCCAAGGTGTTGGTGCAACCCTGCTTCTTGCAGATGTGAAACACCCGCACTTCTCCTCCCCTACTGGCTGGGCTAGCCTTCTCCCATATTACAGTTGGCCCATATTTTCCCCGAACCTTTTGGGGCCCTCAGATACCATTTGTTCTATTGATCAGCATGTATTAATTTCCTTCACCCAATCCTGAATTCATGGTCTGTCTGGCCTCCCCCACTTCTCTAGTACTGCTCTTCTTGCAAACAGGAGTTCCAGGTTAACTAGCACATTTTGATATTATGTGATGTCTGATTCTCTCCAGATACCCTGCAGTACGAGGGAGGACTGACCGCCTCTTTGTGTACTCACTGCGGTCTCTAGCCTAGTCAGGATCCCTGGCCAGTACTGCCCCAGCTTTGGGCAGTACACAAATGGGTGGAGAAAAGTTCCACGGCGCCAACACCCTCGCAAGCACTTATCATGGTCCACCCACCTTATTATGTGTAGTAGTTTCCTGGTGTATTAGATCCTGTGCAGGATTTTTAGTTGAGCCACGCTTGTATAGCCACATCATGGGGAATGGTAGGGTGTCCTTCAAGTCTTTGATGTCTACGTCCCCCCACATCTGCCTGCCAGTGGTCTTGTAAGTTGCTTAGGTCTCCGAGTGTGGTCACCATCAAGATTCTATAGGAGAGTGAGATTGCCTTGGCAGTCATATAGCTGTTCAGCAGCCATCTCTCCAGGGGGGACTCTTCCATTGTCTCTTTCTCAGATATGACCTGAGCATGCGAGTTATAAGTACCCGAACATCGGACTAGGAGCCATACCATACTCTCGTCTCAGATGCTCAAATGAGACTATCCCGCTCGCATCCCATATGTCTGCAAGGGTAGACAGACCTATCAGGTCCCATGTATGGAATCTCCGGAGGGTGTTCACCGGGTCCAATTTGTTCTCCTGTCAGAGTGGTTTTTTTGGTGTCAGTCATTTTTCCCACTCCATTTCTCTGGTTAAGAGATGCCAGGTGGTTACCACTGTGGTGGTTGTAGGTGGTGTGCCAGCTCTCAGTTTACCAGAGAATAGGACATGGAGATATCCCTTTTCCCCTATGGTCCAGTCCGTATTTAGTGTTGTCTATAGGTGTATATGCCCAGTCATTTACTACACTGACTTGTACCACTTTGTAGTATTTCTTAACATTCAGGAGTGCTATGCCGCCCTCAAATGACGAGCATTAGTGTGCCATACGTGGTCTGTTTTGCCATAGAAGTGACCACAGCAACCTTTTCAATCTTTGTAAAAATGTGTGTGGTATGGAATATGGGCTGTTCTGCAGTGTAGGTGAACCTGGGTAATGGTTTTGTTTTGAAGAGGGCTGTGTGACCCATCAGCGATTGTGGCAGGGCCTTTCAATGCTTTGTGTCTGTTTCTAATTTAGTTAGCAGGGACTCCAGGTTATGTAGTGGGTCTGGTGGCTCAATGGATTAAAGTAGCCACTGCAGGGGCCTGTGTTCGCCCTCAAGGTCACAGGTTCAAATCCCGGCGGGCCCACTCAGCCTTTCATCCATCTGAGGTCGATAAAATGAGTACCACTGAGTTGGGTAACAATAAACATCTGTTATTCAGTGCCAGGACACCTACGGGTAATTGTGCGCTTTACAAATACACCTGGTATGTTATGTAGTGTGTTGCATACCCTGTAGAGATCCAGAGCCCCAGATGTTTGAAGTGGTTAGTCACCATCTTTAAGAGAATAGCTGGGTGAGCAGGTGGCATCCATCCATCCAGCTGGAAAATCAGGACTTTTCCCAGTTTAGGATCAAGCCCGAATGCTCCCCATATTCGAAAACTCTCACCCACCTGAGTCAAGGAGAGTTCTGCTTCTACCATGTATAATAGGATATCATCTGCATATAGTAGGGTTTGTTTCCTCCCACCAGAAATCCCGTCCCCAGATCCAGGCACCCACACTAATAAGCTTTGCTAGTCCCTCTATCACCAGTGCAAAGAGCATCGGCGACAGGGGCAGCCCTGCCTCATGCCTCGTCGTATTGCGAAATCCTGTGACAGGACCCTGTTAAGCTTAACCCTGGCCCTAGGGTTTGTATATAGCAGCTACACCCATTTCAAGAAATTTGGTACAAAACCCATTTTCTTGAGAGTCTCAAACAGAAAAGGCCACTCCACTGAGTCGAGCGCTTCGTTTATGTCTAGGGATGCGATGGCCAGTGGCATAGTCTGGCCCCTTGCCACTGACATGTTACTGTACAGGCGACGTAGATTGAGTTTTATGGACCTGGGTAGCGTGAAGCCACTTTATTCTTGGTGCACTAAATACAGTATCAACTTCCTCAGCCTATTCACTAACACTTTTGCTAAGATTTTAATATCAGCATTGAGTACTGAGATTGGCCAGTAGGATTCCAAGTTTTCTCTCTCTTTTCCTGCCTTAGGAATGGGTATGAGCGTTGCCACGTCCATGTCAGATGGAAGTGTGCCCCTCTTTTAACGTTGGATGGAGTGGTGGCACTATCTGCTGAGAGTCCGTTAGGAGCTTGGGCTTACCCTGATTTTAGTTGTGTGAGGGCCTGCTGGATCTCCTCTTGTGTGAGGTCCTCTTCTAGTGTTTGTATCTCTGGGACTGTTAATGACCTAATGGGGGAGTCCCGTATAAATTATCTTACTGCTGCCTCTGTCTGGGTGCATTTTACGGATTTAGAAGGCCCACAAATGATCTGCCATAGAGTTTGCTGTTGCTGCACTGTCTCGGGCTGGCGTGCTGTCTGGGGCTATTGCTAGCAGTATGTAGTTTCGCTCTCTAGCACTGTCTCAGGTTAGGATCTTTCTGGCCTTGTTCCTGGCTTCATATAGGCATTTTTGTTGTGCAGTTTGCGTGCTTTTAATTGTGTCTAGGGCTAGTGCTTGGGGCTCCTCCTGTTTCTGCACCAGGCACTCCTTTTGCACCACTGAGAGCTGCAGAAGGTATCCTCTTTCTATTTCTAGTATTTCCCCCTCCAGTATATCCCACTGTGCTGACATTCTCTGCTTCTACCCACTTCCGATATCTGTTAAGAGTCTTCATCACCAGTCCTCCGTAGGTAACTAACAGCCCATGTTAATATCTTAAGAGTGTGGGTTGTCATGTAGATTGTTTCTGTTCCACTTGCCACCCCGTGGACGTCCACCATAGTCATGTAGGTTCCATTTGTCTCTGATATGGTGAGCAGTGTTCGTGACCTGATTAACTGGTCCCCACTTTCCCCTACAGTGTAGCAGCCTTGGAACTGGCCGTCACCCCAATTCACGGCATGTTCATTGGTAGCTTTTCAACTTCATTTTCGACTATATCTTTATCTATGCTGTTGCAAAAGAGCATCGAGGGGAGGTGGGGGGGAGTGGGGGGTGAGGCCCGTGATTTGTTAGTTCCTAGGGTATCTGGCCTCTCCAGGTTCCCCCTTACGCGTCCTGATCGCCAGCATTCTAATTTTCATGTGGAACAGTAGGGCATATGTGATAGACAGTTTGCGTAGGTGTAGCTTGATTCCAATGAAATTTTCAGGCTGCTTCTGGACTGCCATGGTATAGTCCATGTAGGTGTGGACCTCACTCCCTTCCGCTCTCCGGGGGCTATGCGTCCCCCTCTGCAATACCTCATCCCTGTCTCAGAAGTTGAGGATCCTTGCCATCAGTACATGGTGGTGGCCCGAGTCGCGGCGATCTGCCCAGCACTCTGTGTTCATGCTCCAATGTGAACCAATGGGATGTTTTCCCCTCTAGGACCACTTTCTCGAGCCACTCCTCCAGGAAGACCTCCATGCTAGGGCCTTCCAACCCCTCTGGGAGCCTCATCAGTCAGACATTGTTGTGGCAGGAACATCTCTCTGTGTCATCTATTTTATTCCGTAGGGTGCCAAGCTCTTTTTCTAGGGTTAGTATGTGAGTAGCTTGGTCAAGTAGGGTTGGTTGTGTTTGTCCCAGCATGAATTCATTCTCTGTACCCTCTCTGTCAGATTCTTTTGGTCCGCCCAAAGTAATGCTACGTTCTGGACCACCGTCTCAATTTTGAGTTCCTGGGCCATTTGGGGATCATGTTTAGGTGCCAGTTTGAGTGCTGTGTGGGTTCCGGGTCCTGTGTCTCAGGTAGTTGCGTCAATAGAGGCCTGTCTTCTGGCAGGCAGATTGTCTCCAACCCTTGGGGAGGGTCTGATCGTTTTAGATCTCACCATCATTGCTGCTTGGGGATCCTTTGACAAGTGCCTTACAATTACTTCCTATCCGGCCGCCCCCCCGGATAGGTACGGTCTAAGCTCAGTCTTCAGACCTGCATCAGACAGGTGCAGTGAGCCAAACCCTGGAAAACCCCTACTGGCCTCTGTATAGATATATAACACGCAAGGGAGTATTAGGCCAGGGGACTCAATGCTCCTGACAAGTCAGATCTACTTCTGCGCCTCTGGCACGAGTGCCCCTCACCAGCAGTCGCCTTTCGATGGCCCAGCTTGTTGTCCCTGTACTCCTGCCGACGTCTACCGGGTGTGCGATGCTCTGTCTTCACGGGCCGGGGGAGTGGCTCCCCTGCCTCCGTCCAGTTCTCCCACATGGCGGTAGTGTGAGGAGGCAGATGGTGGATGTCACCCGAGGGCCTCTTCTGGTGCTTCTGCACCCAAGCGTTCTCCAGGTCCGAGCCTCCGTCTCCATGAGGCGCATGCCCCATCCTTCTGGTTTGCCTTATCTTCTACTTTTTAATGGGGGACACAGTAACATCATTCCAAATGTTTGATCCTTACCACCAGTACATTAGATGGTGTTCACCAGAACACGCAATTCTTTTGTCTGTAGACCAAATGAGCCTGACACAAAATTCCTTTCTCCTTCTTCTATGGCGTTATTCTTGCTGGTATCCACAGCTCCTCCACCCAGTACTCTTCTTGCACATGCCAGGACACACAGCTCATTTCCCCTTAGTGTGGGATCGGTGCTCTCTGGTTTGTGCATGCAGTATCTTTCCCCCTTTTGTAGATTATTACTCTTTGATGCTCAGGCTTGCCCCACTGGTGCTCCCTAGCACATGGAGGCCATAAAGGAGGCTGGCTGGGCTAGTACTTCCAGAGGAGGCATGTGAATCCTCCCCTTACAAACCAGGACTGCTGGCGCGGGCATGGGGCCAATCCCCTTACACCTGGATGCCCCAGAATGGCTGGGCTAGGAGGGACACGTGTCACTTACCTTAAACACAGAGGTGCAGAGGCTAGGCAGGCTAGAACTGCCACCTGGGACACAAAAAGATGCTGTCGCACCCCTTCACCCTGCTCTTCAAAAATACAAACTCGTACTATTTATGAGATAAACAGCTATCCAATTGTTATTTGAATTATTGCTTTTGAAAGTAACTTTCATTTCTTATGCTATACTATCAGCATACTTTTAAACGTTTTTTTCTAAAATAGAAACATTGTTTTATATGCCTTCTGTCTTTTTCAGATGTCTGATTTTGTATATAACGATGTACAGCTTCACCTCAATGTTATGTGACATCATATCGAGGCATGTATTTGCAGCAAGTGAGAAAGATGCTAGGATGCTGAGAAAAGAACGCTCAGGATCCTCCCAGTTGATGCTCTCAGCCTTTTAGCAGAGCTCGAAGAGGTATAAAAAACTCTTGGCGAGTATGCCTCACCTGAAGGACCCGACTCACCCGGTGGACCCTCCTCTTTTACGACAGTCGGTATCTATTGATCCCGAGGGATATTTGTGAGGTTACGATAAGTTCTGTGCACCTGATGGACCCAGCCTACCCCTCTAGTGTCAAGAGACACAACGTGTGCAAAGAGCTAGGAATGCGAGGCGGACCCATGACTCACTGCTCTCAGGCAGTGCCGCGCGCTTACCATCACAATGAAGCATGGCTGACGTGCCTGTGTAGGCCGCATGTCAATAGGATAAGGAGAATGAACTTAGTGACTACCGCGTTAACCCTTGGGTGTGTCGCGGATTCTGTGTATACACTGAAAATATTATTTTTTGCAATAAAATTAAATGAAACGACAATATAAAATGAAATGCAATGATTGCATTAGTTGGCTTACCCAACATCAAGCCTGGCTGGAGAGAGTGCAGGGGGTTGA